>NC_072790.1:80085551-80716551 GCF_028583425.1 Eublepharis macularius | reverse complement strand
ATTCCAGATAGTGGTTCTTTTCAGAACCTTTTTTAAAGGGTTGGTTAACTACCTCAGTAGCAGAGGATTGAACTATACCCTATCTGTACTGTACATAGAAAATCTTTGTAGATAAAACCAAGGCTTGTTTAATTATGACATGAGGGTTAAAATATATACCAAATGTAACATTCTTAGTTGCCTTTAATTTCAGAGGCGTTGTAAGAGTCCCTCATGTCCATCATAACAGGCCTTGCTTTTGTCGTATTTTGTGGCTGAAAAAGCAGCCTTGCTTCTTCAGATATTGTAGTTATTTGGATGTATAATAGTTTAGCGAGATGTTACTTTTTGTAAGACATCAAATGTTCAAAAAAGTGCATCAGCAACTTGTACTAAATACTGCAGTGTCCCTTTATAAAAGGTCAGACTAAAACTGACAACTGTACAGTGAAGCCTGACATTTGGATATTTTGAAGTTTTTCATAAATCATAGAAAATAGTATATGGCTGTAGTTTAGCTTTTTAGGTAACGGTATGTTTTCTCATTAGTACATTTCTTACTGCTGATTGCTGTAAAAACAGGCAGATCAGCTTTCCATTTTCTCTTTATGCAGATCATGATAACCTGTAGAGTAGAATACAATCATTTGTGCTATGTTTTAATTTTCTAAAGCACCTTGATGACAGTGAGTGTTAAGTGGTGAAACATCCTCTATTGAATCACCCTTCCAAAAAGTTCTGTCAAGTCCAAACATGCATAGATAAAATAATTATGACTTGGTATGGGCTTGACATAAAGAGCTTCCCTTACACCCTTCCCCAAAGGGATACTGCAGTTGTTACATATCTGTAGGCACCACAGTAAGAACTGAGACACCTAATTAAGGTTTTATACACACCAGTTCCCCAGTAAATGAAAAATTTAACAAAAAGTAGATGTCATATGTTAAATGCTCATTGCAAACAATCATTTTGCATTCCTGCAAATAAAATTGTTTTATACTGTAAGCTGGAGGCAAGTGTAACTTATTTTTGTAATAAAGTTTTTATTTTTTTTATGTGTCATTAATATAAATGTGTGTTAGTGCAGAAATCTTCTGGTTTAAAAACTCTTGCACACACATTTCAGTATGTTTACTTGTATTTACATTTTTTAGAATAGTGGTTTCCAGTAGTCTGTCTCTCACATTAATTGATTTTTTTGTTACCTTAATAAACCATTTTAGTATATTGTATGTCAATTACTGGGATAGCTGGGACATAAAGTGTAATTTAAAATGTGTCAAGTATTCATGGGAATATGTAAATGTGCCTTGCTAGTTAAGAAAGAAACTAAGTGGCTAAATGGTATAGTCATTGTTTACTGAGATGCCAACTGCCACAGTTTCATATACTGCCCATGATGAAGTAATACTCTCCATAATTGAACATAAAACATGAGTGTTGCATCAGCTTCCAAAATCTTAAACTTGATAGGATGAGGCTTATGGAACATAGATTTGCTAAATGTAGCCTTAAATATAACTGATTTATTTGTAATCCTTGGTGCTGGCAGCCCCAGGGCCAAGGAGGTTTAAATGCTCCCTTCAATGAGGCTGTTGTGCCAACTGGCATCTTTACTGTCATAGTCTTATAAGGAACACTGTCAAGCTGTTTATGCCAAATTTGTCTTGATAGCTAATGGAGGTGTAGGAAGAAGGAGAAACCTTCTGACTTGCATCTTCCATCTCTCTCCATTGCTGAAAAACAAACTTTTCATAAGTGTGCAAGTATTGCTAATTATGGCTTGGGGAAAGGGGGGAAATGATCAATTGGTCATCTTTTGAGAATTGTTTTAAGTTGATACTAATGCAAAATGAAACTTCATAATATGCAAGCTGAAATTGTGACCATCTTCAGCTGTGAAAATGGGTTGGAGGGCGGGATGCATGTTGAAATTGACTGAATGTTATCAGTATAGTTTGTAAGCAATGGTGAGTAATAAGTAACAAGAATCTTGACAGCGTTCTTAATTATGAATTCAAGCCATTATGACTTTTACAATTAAATATTATTTGCACTGTTCTGACATTGGTGCAGTTTTTTAGCAGAATAATGAAAAAAACTACAGTAAAAATGCATGTGGAAACTTGTATTGTGAAAAATTTATCTTTTAAGAAGTGTTAATACTGAAAACTTTTAAAATTGGTTCTGTAAATGAAATGAAATTTCATTCATAGCTAACAAAGTGATGGGGATATGCTTTTATATAGCTTTAATTTGGGTACTAGTATTAGACTATTTCAGAGCTAGGCATAGGGTACACGTGTGAATAGAACATGTCATACTGAGGCAGCTACCTTGTAGAAGCATTAATTCTACTTGTTTATTGGTATCAATTCTTTTTCTTCCAGAAAAAAAATGCTATAAATAGCTTTTGCAAATTAACTGTTTCAATCTTCAGAGATTGGAGTAAATACAAAAATGGTGAGGGAAAGGTACATTTTGGTGTACAGCAAGTTTGGTGTAGTGGTTAATCTACAGAACTGGGTTTGATTCCCCACTCCTCCCCACTCCCCACTCCTCCACTTGAAGCCAGCTGGGTAACCTTGGGTCAGTCACAGCTTCTAGGAGCTCTCTCAGCCTGAACCACTTCACAGGGTGATTATTGCTGTGGGGATAATAATGACATACTTTGTAAACTGCTCTGAGAGGGCGTTAAGTTGTCCTTCATTTCTAATGTCAAAAAAATCAGTTCTATGGAATTCTTTCCATAACTTGGTCTAACTACTAGCCATGGGGGAGCAGAGAATACACATGCTGTTTAAAGAGACACTGTCAGTATATACCTTGAACATTCTTTGCAAGGCAAAGAATTCTTATAGCATGTTTAGATTTGAAAGTTTTCAGTTTCCCTCAGTTCAGTTTTCTTGAGTTGTGAGAAGTGGCTAGAGCAAACATTCTTTATCATAGCACAAATCAAAAAGATATTGGCATGAGACATCTTGATATTCATGACTAATGTAAACATTTTAAAAACGAGATAGTAATAAGTTCATAATGAAACAGCCATTATCTGAAGAGAACTGGCATTTTGGGTTTAACTGCTGTGGCTGAAGCAGAAGTCTGACAATATTCTGAATGCGACTGTGTTCCAACTTTCGTGAGCCAATAAAAACTACATGATGGTTTTGTAGACATTGTGGCTCTCTAAATGACAAATAATCCATTATAGGAGGGCCATACGTCACAAAAAAATTAGAATTTTCTACAAAGATAGAGAAAAGAGAACTCTTCAGATTTGTTAAATCAGAAGTTTATCATAAACATTGCTCAACCTCATGTAACATAGCTTTATTATGCATAAAAGCTTTTCATTCTAAAATTGCATTTGAGAACTGTCCAGTGAAGATGGTTGCTGCTCAGTCATATTATAGATGTTATACAGGCAATGAATGACAGGTAAGTAAATGTACAACATAGTTGTGAAGATAAACCAAAACTGCTCATTTGGAAAGTGGTGCACTGCTCCTAAGCAAACAGATGAGTGATATAGATGTTCAGGAAGTATTGTAGTTGTTTTAAAGGAATCGGACATTTATAAATTAAGTTACTTGGAAGAAGTGAGATTAACCACAAGTACTTATCCTACAAAGTATGAATATTTTATGCTTGATAGTATGGCCTGCAGGAGATCTTAAGGGGGGCACAGCAGGTGGGCAGAGGAGATGCAAAGTAACAAGAAGGGATTGGTGCTTTTTTCAGCATTTGTCAGTGAGAGCCTCAATATGTCTGGTGGTGGTGGTTACTAGAAGGCCATGAAATATTGAAGGATAATTAATTCCCAATACAGCATCACAATTCAGTATTGAGTTTAGGACTAACAAAACAAAAGTGGGAAAGCTTGTCAAGTTCATTTGAGCTCTTCAGGTTAAAAAGGGTTAGAAAACCCCCTACCACCCAAAGGGGGAGATGGGATAACTGTTTTAGTAAATACAAAAACTTGGAACTCTGAATTACTGAAATGAGTAAATCACTAGTTGTCTTATGACAAGGACAAGGCAGAGATATGCTCAACTCTTTACAGTTTGGATAGAAAATGGTTGTGCTAGGTATACCACTGATCCAAGAAATCGCAAGGTTTTGGGTTTTTTTTACACTGTTGTGCCATATGTATGCTATGAGATGGGGAGTACTATTAAAAGAGTCATCTTACCTACATACCCTCTATTAAGGGGTGTGACTAGCCCAGCTTTTACTTTCAGCATGCAACTGTACTTTCATTTAGTGTAGTGCTACATGAATCTTCCTAAATACGGTCTTCCCCATAGCCATGTTTTCAAAAATCTGCCATTTTGGATATGTCCATAAAAAGTGCAAGAGTTAATGGGACAGTTATTCTGTTCCATATGTGATGTGTAAAATAAAGTGAAATATCCTGGTGTGGTAGGAAAGTAATACTAGTTTTTAGTTTTGATTTCCGCCTTGGGATAGAAAAATAACGCAGGGTTAATTTTGAAAGGGTGTGTGTGTCTCCTGAAACCAGAAACTATGGTCACGTTTCTTATTAATATGCATCTTCATGCTGTGCGCGGTTTGTTTCCGAGCAAGTCCTGCTAACTAGGTGTTCATCGCAGTAGTTGGGATTGGAAATCCGATGTTTTACCAATAGCAAGCATGCTATTGGTCTTCCAACGGGTTCTAACCCTTACCCACCACGGACGTCCAATATAAATCGTAAACGTTTTGATTACAGACCTCTTTCAAGTGTCCTAGAAGCTGCAACCTGGATCTCGCTTTTGATGCAAAGGGAGGTTTAGGAGATCTTCAGTATTAGTAACAGTCTTTACCTCATGACAATTCACTAAGCGCTTCTCGGGTAAAATAAAGATCAATGGTCCTCTCACAATAAACAGGAAAGGGGAGCTCAGCGCCGCCATTTTATGTCCTCTGAACTAAAGGGGGGGACGGTGCCTGAGGGCAGCCTTTTCTAGGGTCCACCGGATAGATAAGTCCGTAGCGGGGAGGAAAGTGGAAGGAGCTCCTTCCCGACTCTGACGCCTTCCGAAACACACGGGAACCTTTTCTTTAATGGAAAAGCCGTGGGGAAAGGGGTCAAACGAGCCGTAGAGCGTTCCCATAGTGCCGCTTCTCACGTAGAAATAGGGCGCCATTGTCCCGCCTTTTGTGCGTCGACCTACGTATCGTTCACGTGGAACGAAGGTAGGTCATGTGGTGCAGGTCACGTGAGGGAAACCAGAAGCGCCCGAGTTCATTCCAGCGTTTGGAGGAGGGGTGGTCGCGATCCCCCCCCCATTCAGGACATGGCGGGAAGAGAGTCGCGTGCCTTCTGTTGCCAAGGATGAAGCGGTTGCGCGCAGGCGGGGAGAGGCTGTGCCTGCGCGCGGTGGAGGTGCTGCGCGAGATCTGCCGCCAGTATCCTCTCCTTTGCTGTATTCTGCTGGGGTTCAGTGCCGTAAGCTGGTAAGGCTGGGGCTGCTCGCAAGGGAACGGGGGTCCTGGTCGCAGAAGGGCCACTGGCGCGTTTGACTGGGCTTTTACCGGGTTCGTTTAGTTCGCGGTCACAGAATCTTGGTGGATTTTTGAAGATTTTTTTTTCTTTTCAAAAACTCGGAAGACTGAAGAATGGACTGTGATAACCCGAGATAAGGAAGAGGGAGCGGATGTATTCTGCTGCTGTCGGAGGTTGAATTGCTTATAAAAGTAAATAGGTGTCTTGTGACACCTTGAGACTGAACAGCAAGATTCGGGTGCAGTAGCACCTTAGAGACCAACTAGATTTCCAGGGTACCCTGGAAGGTGCTACTGGATCCAAATCTTACTCTTCTACCAGAGACCAACATGCCTATTCACCTGAAACTATTTTAAGGCTAAAGTTTTTGTTCTAATATAAACCTTAATGCGCTAGAGCAGGATTTAGCAGCTTTTTATTAATTGAACCAAACTCTGTCAAAATCCAGAAAAACAATGAGGCAGGCAACCAGTGTAAGAGCCTATTTTCATAACTGAAAATATCAACGTAATATTGCCAGTAGTTGACATTTTTTAAAATAATCTGTAACGTTTCTGCAGCCCAAACACTGGTTGTTGTGAGTTAGGAAGGGCAATGTAGTTTTCACAATAGGGAATAGATACACACAGGAGTCTCGTACACAATTATTTTAGCACACTGGCATGTACATGGTTTGCAGCTGGATTACTAGCCTTCTTTCATTCTGTTCTGCATATCTAATAAGTTATTTAGGCCCATAAAATTCTTTGTTTGCTATTCCTTTCACGTGCTAGTTATTCTAGCATCCCACTTGCTCTTGCAGTATACCTTAACTTATAGTACAATCCTAAACAGAATTACTCAGTCTAAGCGTACTGATTTCTCTGTTTAGGATTGCACTGTTAAAGATTTTGTTTTCTTTTAAAAAGAGCTACATTTGGTTCCCTACTGAACCCATAGATTGCTGATCCCTACACTAGAGCTTGCTTTGTGCAGTCCATGTGATAGGTCCTCACTTGCTGAACCCTTCATATGTTAGTTTGTGTGTGTTTGTGTAAGTAGGTAGCTGGCAAAAAACTCTTATTTTAGTCAGGATGCTTGCCAACAAGCAAGGAATAGGTACAAGCTAGGGATTGTCCCTGAGTCTCAAGCTCCTTAGTTTAATTTCCATTTCAGTTAGTAATTTTCATTCAACTCTTGGAACTGACATGAAAACAAAAACCAGTCTTTTCTAGCACTTGAAAACCACAAGATTTACAGTTGCAGGTGGGTAGCCTTGTTAATCTGTAGTACAAGAGCAAAATTTGAGTTCCATGGCACCTTGAAGAACTACAAAATTTCTAGGGTATAAGTATTCAATGTATTTGATGAAGGGAACTTGACTCTCAAAAGTTTATATCCTGGAAATTCTTGTTGGTCTACTGGCCTTGAAGGTTTACTTTGTTTTCAGATGCCCTATTGAAACCAAAGTAAATTTCTGTATAGCATCACTAGTTATATACTTTGATACAACTTTTGAAATGGATTTTTAGTGATGAAATTTGTCAGTTCTCCATTCATTTTATAAAGTAGCTTTTAAGAAGCTAGAATAACAAATATCTTTTGAGTGTTCAGCTTTTTCCAGAAAATAACTGTTCAGGATTCCTGCTGTCCAGGGACTTTACAAGTTGTATTGTTTTAGACAGCATAGGAAATGGATGTCATTATTCTAATGCAGAACTCCATGAACAATGCATCCTTTCTTCTTGTGCCCCAAATCAGACAATGTAATTCAGATGGCAGTGTTCCAGAAAGGGAGAGCACCATGTAAAGGTTTCCACAGTGCAGTTATCTCAGAACTGTGACAAAAAGGAACTGTAGCAACCTTCTACATGAACTAATCTGAACTGAGGGAAAATTCTTTCCTGACTTCAGAAATGGTGGTCATTTTAGGCGTTGAGAATAATGCGAACTCCATTCAAGTCCCTCAAAGTGGTATAAAATACAAGCTTTTATCATTTAATGGTTCTGCAGAATTTTGCACTTTTAGTAAAATTGATAATCGTTACCGTCTTTTCCTGTGCCGCCTTCTGTGTTAAGCCTTTCTGATGTGTTAATGGAATGCAATTCTATTAGCCCTGTTTTGGCTCAGTATCCTATCTGTAGGTATCAGCAAGCAGTATCATGATGATTTGTGTTAGTACTTCATTACTATCTTTCTTTTTAAGCTTCAGCTGAAAAGATGCTCTAATTGAAAAATCGAGAGACAATACAAGAATTTTAGGATTTAGTTGAAAGGAGGAGTCAAGTAGGGTTGCCAACTCCCACCTGGAAAATTCCTGGAGACTTGAGATGTGATGATGGGGAAGGGCAGAGTTTAGACAGGAAGCTCAGCAAGGGATGTAATCCATATAGTCTGCCCTCCAAAGCTGCAATTTCTTCTAGGTGAACTATCTCTGTAGTCTAGAGATCAGTTGTAATTCCAGGAGATCTTCAGGTCCCCCCTGAATAATAATAATAATAACAACAACAACATTTGACTTCTATACTGCCCTTCAGGACAACTTAATGCCCATTCAGAGCAGTTTACAAAGTATGTTGTTATTATCCCCACAACAAACACCCTGTGAGGTAGGTGGGGCTGAGTGAGCTCTGAGAAGCTGTGACTGACCCAAGGTCTCCCAGCTGGCTTCAAGTGGAGGAGCGGGGAATCAAACCCTGTTCTCCAGATTAGAGTCCCCTGCTCTTATCCACTTCTCCAAACTGGCTCTCTAGGTGGCAAATTGGCAGCTCTAGGTGGAGCAATCTGTTCCACAAGTAGAATCTTATTAATAATCCTTTGGATTCTATCATTATTTCAAAGTTCAAACATAACGGTACTATTTTGTAAAAGTTGTATTAATTATTTTCTTTTTTATTTTGAGGTATTTTCACATCCTACTGATCTTCTGGTCATTTGTGGCTGGAGTTGTCGCATTTTATTGTTTATTTGGTCCAGACTACCTCTTCCCAAATGTGTTGTTCATGCTAAAGTGTAAAACCAAGGTAACTTCTAGTTTTATTGATTTGTCATATTCAATTTAACTTAAAGTTACTTATTAATCAGTGAGAGCTACTTTTAGTTGTGGTTGCTACTGTGTAGGTTGGACTCATAACTTATTACTACTGAGGTTTTGAAATGTGTGTTTAAACAGTTGGGTTACAGTCATATGATTAATCAACTAAATTATTTGTCAGCCCTTAGTAGTGGTAGTATTAGTTATTGAACACACACATATATTTAAAAGATACAGAGCATATGTGCATGTAAAAAATGCATAGAACTTCAAAGCGCAGCATATTTTTCCTTTAGATATTTTATAGGTAACATATGCTCAGTTTATTGATACTCCGTAGACTTTGACCTGCACGGTACAGAATGTCTGCAAACCCAAATCTCTCATCTGCTGTAGTTACATATGTAAGAGCATCTTTTTTGCTGCTGATGTTGAAAGGTGGCCCAAAAAATTTAGTAAACAAAACACATAAGAGAGAGGCTTGTAATTGTGCAAAGGAGGGACATTCCTGCTCACCTGGGCCGATTCCAGACGACTAACCTTAAGTCGCCTCATGCCGCCCTCTTCCGGATCGCGACGGGGAAAATGCGAAATATCGCGTTTCCTCGCGCGAGTTTTGCGCGTCGTCGTGCAAAACTCGCGCGAGGAAACGCGATATTTCGCATTTTCCCCGTCGCGATCCGGAAGAGGGCGGCATGAGGCGACTTAAGGTTAGTCGTCTGGAATCGGCCCTGCTATTGAAGTCCTGCTGGCGAGAACAGTGGTGGCTGTGTGAACTGGCCTCATACCTGCCGCGTATCTCATATTTTCAGAGTATGTAGATTAATATGCACTAGTGTGTAGTTGGTGGCATGAAGGCAGGGAGAGGATTTGGAAGCAGGCAGAACTATCTTTTACATTATCAGAAACATCTGGCATTGTGGCAGGTGCTATTTTAAAAGGCAAGGCAGACTTGGTGTAACATGCTTAAGGAGCATGAGCAGGGGGATCTTCCCTCTTCCTGGCCCCCCATCTTTCCTGTCACAATTTGTTAGTGCTCCTGCTTTGGTGAGATTTATCCTTGGTGGAATATTTGCATGCAGCAGTTGGAAAGATACAGAGGGAGCCAGGCAGAGAAAGAGGCACCCAAGTACAAAACGTTTGCTGTGCAAATTTGCTAACGATATTGGCTTTTATGGCCTGACCTGGATAGCCCAGGTGAGCCTCATCTTGTCAGATCTCAGAAGCTAAGCAGGGTCAGCCTTGGTTAGTAATTGGATGGGAGACCTCCAATGAAGACCAGGGTTGCTGAGGCAGGCAAAGGCAAACAACCTCTGATAGTTTCTTGCCAGGAAAACCCCACCAGGGGTTGTCATAAGTCAACTCTGCCTTGAGGGTACCACATACACACATTGGCTTTTATAACGAATAAAAATGTTACATATGATTCACAATGTATGATTAAGTAGTAACTTCTGACTAAAGATTTTGAAGCTTAAAATGTTCTTTCTCCTGTTAGCCATTAGACCTGCAAGATCGACTTCTCCAAGGTCATGGGTGTACCGTTTGTGGTAAAGTCAAATGTAGAAGGCATAGGTAAGTTAACGGGCAGTGTTTTTTATTATTGCATTTTTGTACTATAATATAAAAGATCAAGGCAATATGTTCTATGTGTGTTTTCTATATAGACCCGTATTACTGCTAGAAAGCTATCAGCCATGGCTAGACCTGAAAGTCCCTTCTAAAGTTGATGCATCCCTAGCAGAGGTAAATATTGTATGTATTGCGCTCTCACTCTGCTTTTTTTTTTCTTTAGTTGAAATAATTCTTACTAGGAATACTAGAAAATTGCACATATTTTTCTGAGCATTATCAGAAGGCAAGTATTTCTAAAGAGGGCCAGAATTCTGGTCAAATAGTTAAATTCTTGTCCATTTCAACACTTTCTGTTCTTATGCTGTCCATTTTTTTACATCCACTATTTCCCTGGGTAAAAAAATCATTTCAGTTTATTAGTCACTTTAGCGATACAACTCTTACCAGTTAAAAGTTCTGATGGGACTGCATGGAAAAATTCATCTGTGTTATCAGCCTCCCCCCCCCCCCCCGCCCAGCCTTTTGATTCAAACAAACATGTTGCTTTAAAGCAAATGCCTAAAGGTACTTACAGAACTGAAGGTTTATGCAAGTAATTCCGCCCCTTCCCATGAGCAGAACGCCACCTGTGCCACAGGAAATAAGGAGCTATTCCACCAGTGATGATGCATCCATCTGTTGCTATGCAAAACTCGTTATTCAAAGTGACCAGCTAGCATGTTTCTGCTTTCCCAGATGCCAAGGGATACAGAGAATTCCCTTAAGAATACTAGGAGGACTTGATGTGAGAAATATACCATTATATTGCATAATTAAGATGTCTATGAAGAAAGGTTATTTAAAATTTATTTAATATATTTATTTGTCTGTCTTTCTCCTGGTCAACTCTGAGAGTGGAAGCTTAAGAGTTTCATAAAGACGGGCAGGGAGATACAAATATCTGCTTTCCTGAAGCTTTTGGGAGGGTGGGAGTGTTTTGAATTTTGCATCCTTCTGATCTTGGATAATGTTAATAGCCTGAGCTAAGGCATACACGTTCAGCATTTTTCTTTCAGTGATCATGTTTACATGGTTCTTTTTTACACAGATGTTTGAGCTAGTGCTGGAAAATTTTGTTTATCCTTGGTATAGGTAAGATTTTTCTATGAAGTCTTTCTTTTTTTAAAAAAAATGGTGTGCTGAATTGAGACAGTAGTTGCATTCCAACATTGCAACATGCCAGAGATGTGCATGAAGCTGTTTTGTTACCCTGCTCATGTGTACGTCACTCCTTCCCTCCGTGCACAGAGAAAGAATCCTGATTTAAAACCAGTCCTGATAACCAGTGATGCAGAGAGTCCTGTGTGTGGGTTAACAGCCCCCCACCCAAGCCAGGATTCTAAACTAGTTTAATCCTTACCTGTATTTTGAAACACTGTTCTCTTCAGAAGACTTGTGCTTTTTGAAAATATTTAAATACTAGAATTGTTTCCTGATTGCTGGTGGAAAGGTTGACCTTGAGCTGCTGTAGTTGAACTCGCTGCTTGTGTTATGACAGTCATCCATATGGCTGAGCTGCCCAGATAAGATTTTTTTCTTCATGGCTGAGTAAAAAAATGCATAGCTAAAATAACAGGTAAAAATCCTGTACGTGTTCAAGTATATGTTTAATCCCGGGGCCTGAGAGTTTCCTTGGACTCATTTTTGCATTTTAAAGCTCTGCCCCAGCAAGACACCAGGGGGAGCCTAAAGGCCTCTTGGTGTTTTATTAAGCTTGGGGTGCAGTGTGTTTTCTGTTGGGTGTGTTAATTTCAAGGTCAGGAGGGACAAAGGACTGATCAGTTGACCTCATTATATATGATTAGGACAGAAAAAATGACCTAATTATTTTCTTAGTATTTGGAAATGTAAAACTAGCTTTCATAATCTGGTGACAGGGATCTGAAAATGGTCTTGTGCTATTATTTTACCCTAGAAAATGTCTGGCACTCTACACATTTCACAGAACACTCACTCAAGGGCCCCTGATCTTTGTATATCATTCTTCATTTAGCATGAAGACTTAAAGGGATAATTTGACCCTGTGTGTGCCTTCCATTAAACGTTGCCAAAGCTTCTCCCAGCTCGTAATTCTAAGAGCCCTATTAATGTTGGGTTTGTTTTGAATTATTAGCAGTACAGATCAGTATTTTGTTTTGACATTTTGAAGGGATATAACAGATGATGAAGCATTTGTGGATGAACTGAGAGTGACATTGCGGTTCTTTGCATCAGTGTTACTTCGCAGAATTTACAAGGTAATGGTATTTACAGTGTTTTGAACAGTAGTGAGCTTTTAATGGAGGACTCTTGGGAGATAGTATTAAGATTGCTTGAGAGGCCTGTGAGCCCATCCATAGTGCAAGATTACATCTGTTTTAGACTGCATGAATGGTTAATGCGGCGTCCCTCTACCTGACCTTCTCCATCCCATTCTGGGAATTTGAGTTTAGTGCTGGGAGATCAGATGCTGCTCATGAAACTACTGTACACAGAGACATCTTGGGTGAAACAGTGAACTAAGTTAAGTGCATATGCTTCAAAACAATCCTTGTATAACAATGCATTTTTTCTACTTGATGTTGTAATACCAGGATACTTCGTGTGAACTGGCCCCTGTGTTTGGCCTTAGAGTCTCTTACATCTAATTTATAATTAATTTCCTTGTTTTCCCTCAAACAAGCATCTTCAGGATTGTTTTAGCATTCTTTGGCAAACATATTTTAGTTTACATATAGAGTATTTGTATGTATGATTAGTTAAGACGTATACAGCTCCCAAGCCTAGATGGGGCACTGTTGGTGCATATGCCGACGGTGAGGAGCCTGGGCATGGTCCTGGATGCTTCTCTGTCAGTGGAGGCCCAAGTCACGGCACTTGCCAGGTCTGCATTTCACTACCTTTGGCAGATCAGGCAGCTTGTTCTTTACCTTTCGACAAGCAACCTGGCTACAGTAATCCAAGCAACCGTCATCTCCAGATTGGATTACTGTAACTCACTCTATGCAGGGCTGCCCTTGAAGTCGATGTGGAAATTATAGCTGGTCCAGAATGTGGCAGCATGTATCCTCACCGGGACTCCGGTTAGGGCACATATTCAACCCGTCTTGTGCCAGCTGCACTGGCTCCCAGTTGAATTCTGGGTCAAGTTTAAGGTACTGACTAGGATGCTTAAAGCCCTAAACGGACTGGGACCTACATACCTGCAGGACCACCTCTCACCATATGGTCCGTGGAGGCTTTTCATTCAGCCAGTCAATATCATCTGGTGGTCCTTGGCCCCAAGGAGGATCGCCTAGCCTCAACTAGGGCCATGGCCTTTTCAGCCCTGGCACCAGCCTTGTGGAACTCCCTCTCCCAACCGTTGAGACCAGGGCCCTGTCAGACTTACTACTGTTCCACCGGCCCTGTGAGACAGAGATGTTCCATCAGGCCTGTGGTAGAGACTGAGATCTGAGCGGGCCACCTGGTTGGCCTTCTGTCTGCCTGCCCTACCCTATTTGACTATTGAAGAGGTGTTACTGTTTTAGAATTTTGCTGCTGCTGAATATGGTCTTACGGTTTTAAACTGTACGTTGTATTTTGTATTGTGTTTTTAATTTTATATTATATTTATTGTTACTGATTTTAACAATTAGTTGTTAAAACCAGTTAACCATGTTGTTACCTGCCCTGAGCCTGTTTGTGGGGAGAGTGGGTTAGAAATTTAATAAATTAAATAAATTAAGTACATACCCTTTCTAGTAGTCCTTTTAGTGTAAATAGAATTTTCCCCCTTTGTGCTTATTTTTCAGGTGGATATTCCATCTGTTATAACGAAGAAAATGCTGAAGGCAGCTATGAAGCATATAGAAGTAATAGCAAAAGCTAGACAGAAAGGTAATATAAAACTGTTTTCTGTGTTACATCTTTTACAGCATTAAAATGATGACACCTACTCTGTTCTCTATGTACCATACAAACATATGTGCTGAGTTTTACTATATACACGTAAACCTAACAAGTGCAACATGTTGTTGCTTGCTTTATGGAACACAAAAACCAGTTAGGTGGCTGCAGCATGGAGCGTACTCCCAAGTAAGCAGGTGTAGAACTCTGCCTAAGAACATAGGCCAAGATCCTAACTATGCATTACTGTTTTTCCTGTTGATTGAATATCAAAACTTCAGTGTTAGTTTGATATGAGCTTCGGATAGGAAATGAGGAAATGGCATATGACATTAATTATGAATCCCTAGTGCCCTGAAAGCTTAAGAACTACCACCTATAGGTAACATACTGTAGTCGTTTCAAGTAAACTTTTCTTGTACAAAACAGCAATGGAGAAAACATGGTACAGTTTGTAGATCTGGAACCTGCCTGTTTTCATATTCGCTCTTTACAGCAGAAACATCCTAGCTTGTATCCCATGACTCTGTTCTCCTAGCAGAGAAACCTTCCATCTGCAAAAGGTTTCTTATACTGGAGGAAGGCTCTGCAACTATCAGGAACAGTCACAGGGTCCAACCCTTTAGGACTCATTGTTAACTAAAGCTATTGCTTTGTGTTTTTTTCTAATTGATGTACATTGATATTTAACAGCATAAGCAAACCCTAATGGAAAACCTTTCTGAATTTCTTTTTACTTGAAGTGAAGAATGCTGAATATTTATCACAAGCTGCATTAGAAGAGTATGGGCCAGAGCTTCATGTGGCTTTGAGAAGCAGAAGAGATGAACTTCTTTATTTAAGGAAACTTACCGAACTTCTTTTTTCCCATATTCTACCTCCAAGAGCAACTGACTGCGGGTATATTTATTTATTTATTATTTATTTATTTACTTAGATTTATAGTCCGCCCTCCCCAACCAAGTGGGCTCAGCAATAGTAATATTTGAAGTAATAGCATGCAGTACTTTTTAATAGTACAGTAACAGGGTAAAGCTGACAATAGTAAGGTTCAGCTCTCAGCAAAACAAGCAGTAGCATGACTCAGCCTTGTCTTGCAAAAGACCTGTGAAACCGGATTACTAGAATGCGGTCATCAGCACTTGTAATATTACTCAAGAGGCTAGTAGAGTAATCATGAGCCTTGCATTACTTGTGCTTGGTTTCTAGAACCTTCTGTGCATGATGGAAATGGCCAGTTTTTCATGGAGTCACTAACATCTCTATCCTAAATACATTTAACCTAATAATCCAGAGTTCCATAGACACTATGATGTGCCCATGAAATATCACTTGAGCTGTCGTTCACATTTACTTAAACCCTGGGCAATTTTGAATTAAATTGCATGTAGGGAGCCACGGCAGGAAAATACCAAGAAGGAATTACATGTATACTTTTGCTTCCTACAGCTTCTTGTTCCTATTACGTGGAATTGTATTCAGTCCGTGGAATTTCATTCAAGTAATGTTAGTGTAAATTCTATATAAGATTCGAATTTAATTTAACCTTACATTAAATTAAGTTGCTCTGTTACATATTGCTCTTTATACAAAACAAGCTAGCAAAAAAAAGAAGACTAGAGCATGGTTGATGCTTCAGTCATAGACTTCTGAAGTGCAAGTATAGAAGGCACTTCCAGATCTTTCCTACCACCGCCTTCCTCCAGCAAACTCCTGAGATCTTTTTGTCCAAGTGGATCCTGCAGCATCACCTTTTCTGTGGTCTCAAGCAAAGGAGAGGACAGTAAGGATCTATATCTGTAAATACCGCAGCACTCAGAGCGTCTAATCCAGTCTCCAGTGTTTCTGTCCACCTAGTGAGATCCCATCTAAAACTTCTGTCCACAGAGGAGCAACTTCACCTGCTTCTCCCTCTTGCTGCAGCCCAAAGTGCTTCCTGAAGTGCTGCTCCTTGGGGACACAAGACCCTCAGGAGCAGCAGGAAGCAGGAGTTGGAGGACTACCATGGGAAGGGAAAACTGGTGAAAATGGATGTCATCCAACCATCTGATTCTTTTATAGAAGGCTTAAAAGGGAAAATTGCTCATCTGCTATAGTTTTTAGCACTGTATTTTTTTCCAGATATTTTTGGAGCAGATTGTAAGGATCAATTATGCATTCCAAATGCCTGAAATTGGCCCTAACTTACAGCAAAGAGCTAGGGACAGAAAGGGCCATTGTGAGCGGACGTGTACATAATATTTTGTTAACTGTAGAGTGAGAATTTTTGTTCACTAGTTTGAACTCAATACTGTATTATGGAAGCTCTTTAATTTCAAGGGAGAGAGAAAGCAAAAGTGCCTAAGATCTTTTCTTGTGTCATCCTTTCAGATCCCTCTCCTTACTTGTAAGAGAAATCTTGTCCGGTTCCGTGTTTCTTCCCTCCATGGACTTCTTAGCTGATCCGGTGAGTGTTCAACCGTAGTTTCTTTCTTTCTGCTCCCGCAAAGATGCTGCACTTTTTTTAAAAAAACAAAAACCTGAAATTTTAGCTTTGAAGTAGGGATTCATAGGGTTTCGTTGGGATGACAGCAGTCATTGACATGTGAGATTAAAGTTTCTATAAAGTTTTTGTCTTACGATATTTTGAGTTTTAGTATATCTTGTTTTAAAGTTCGTTTGGTGGTATTCTGGCTGAACAGGTTTTGTGTGGGCTTTTTGATTATTAATGTTAGTGGCCTATTTTCTGTTCCCCTTTCTCTGTTGGATCAGACTAAAATGTATGAACATTAAAGCACAAAGCAGGTATATGGAAGGTGGAGCTGGCCTGCTGTACTCCCCTCTATCCCTCCCTGCAATTGCCTTATTGCAATATTTCTCTCTCAGCAGGACTCTGTGGCCAGAGGTAGCTGCTGGTGGGGAGGAAAGGGTTTTAAAGGGCAGTTGGGGAGGGGGGCAGAAGCAGTTGCTTGTTTGGGCACTTTTAAATAAACAGCTTCCCTGTGCAGTGTACAGCAATAAGAAAGGACTCTTTAATAACAGTCTGACAGTTTGTCACAATGCTGGCAGGTAGCATAAATGATGTACAGCTGGCTCGTCAACCGTATAATACAAGCAGTCAAGGACAAAAAAGGTGGGGAGGTAAATCCAGGTAAGTTTGGTGCCAGAAGAGCCATTGTATAAGAGGAAGTTCCACAAGTGGGATGTCACCCACCACTGAGAAGAATGCATCCCGATTGCCTCCTTACCTCACTTCTGAAGATGGGAGCACATGAAATAGGACCTTGCCTATAAATTGACTAGCAGGCTCATAGGAAAGGAAGTGGTCTTTCACATACCCTGATCCCAAGCCGAATAGGTCTTTAAAGGTAATAACCATTAAATTGAATTGGGCTCGGAAGCAAACTGGAATGCTAGTCAGCAGTCTTGCCGCTGCCTTTTGTACTGATGTATGGTATATTTCTGTATCTCCGTCATGTCAGCCCTGCCAGTAGGGTCAGACGTGCTTCCAGAGGACTTTGACATACAAATGAGATCCCTCCCCCCCGCGCCTCCCCCCCGCCTTCTTGTGGCTGCTATTTGGTGCCTTTTAGAACAGTGATGTGCAGATTTCCCTGACTTTCCTGAGGAGGAGCCAGGTGGGGCAGGGCGTGATAAAACAATCTTCATGCATGTTCCTCTTGCTCTGTATTAATTTTTTTTCTTTTATTAGGATACTGTGAATCACTTGCTACTTATTTTCATTGATGACAGTCCAGTGAGTATTGACAAAAAAAAAACCACCCCAAAATAAAATAGTGCTTGTTGTGGAGTCATAAGATCTTTCTTGCATGGATTATTTTTTTCCCCTTTGTCTCTGGCAGCCTGAAAAAGCCACAGAACCTGCATCTGTTAGGGTTCCATTTCTGCAGAAGTTTGCGGAGCCTAGAAATAAGAAGCCTTCTGTAAGCATATAAAGAAAATGGATTTTAAAATAATGTTTAAAGTTTACATGCAGCTCTGTTGTGCAAATGGCGGAGATTTCTGCCAGTGGAAGTGGCCTTGTGTTGGAAGAAAATTTCTGTTTTGTAGTACAGACGTATTGGTTCTAACACTAGGAATGTATGCATTTAAATTTGGGGCTAGAGAGGAAGCATTATTTCAGACAATAGGAAATAAATTGCATTTTCCACTTTTTTCAGGCCTTGAAACTAGATCTGAAGGAAATTAGAGACCAGCAGGATCTTTTCTTCCTCTTTATGAATTTTCTGAAACAGGAAGCAGCAGTGCACGTGTTGCAATTTTGTTTGGATGTAGGTAAGATTCTACGTCTGCTGTTCTGTTCTTATTGCACGCAATATCAAACAGCCATTTTGGTGATAAGTAGTAATAATTGCTATATATGTCTGCTTAAGTACAATAGGAAGAGTAGGGAGGTCCCTGCCAGAATCGTTTTCAGTTAGTGGGCATGAAACAAAAATTAGAGAGGACAGGGATGGGGCAAGTAGAGAAATGCTATGGGGGGGGGGTGGAGTTAGAATTCTGTAGCTCATTTAAAATAAGTTGGTTGATAATTTTTTTAACTTTGCACTGCAATCTTAAGGCTATGTGGAGATAAATTTTTACTTGAAGTTGTTTTCTGCTGTGTATTAAAAGCCAGTTGTATTACATTAGAGGACAAAAGCATGAGATAGTCCTATTCTGAGATGTATTATTTGAAGCGAGTCAAATACGATTTTGTTTTTACAGACATGTCACTACCATTTTTCCATATATTAAAAGTCCTTAGGGTAAAGTCCTGTAGATCTGGTACCTAGATTCCCAGTTGTGTCAATTGTCAATTTACCAGTTTAAGAAGGTTTTATCTAGTATTGATGGTGGTAAAATTGAATGGGGGGGTATTTGTACCTGACCCAAACTTTGCCCTCTACCGCTGGTTGGAGTAAACCTTAGGGGAATGACAGAGAGAGAAGAACTTATTAAGAATCCTATTTTAGTCTATCCAATGGGGCTTACTCCCAGAAAATGCTCTTAGGATAGCTGAAGAGATGGGGGAAGTATGAGTTTTTACTGCTGGCCTGTGCTAGCTTAGATTCTATTTTTATGGAATATGTTGCAGGGATATTGAGAGCATTTGTAATTTCAGAGGAGTGATGCAGTTTATACCCTGACCTGGACAGTCCAGGTAGCCTCATCTCGATCAGATCTCAGAAGTTAAGCAGGATTGTCCACAGTTAGTACTTGAATGGGTGACCACCAGGGTAGTCCAAGTTCACTATGCAGAGGCAGGCAATGGCAAACCATTTTTTAAAGTAATCTTTCCTTGAAAAACCCTATGGGATTGTGGTAAGTTGATGACGACTTGATGGCTCACGCTTATGCACCCACATACATGTAGTGTTAACAGGTAACAGTTCAGGTATGCATGTTGTTATTTTTTAATCCTTATAATCAGTGTTTGCAACTATACATTGGTCTCCCATCTAAGTTAACTAGGAGGCTTCAATTAATGCAAAATGCAGCAGCTTGACTGTTAGCAGGAGCAGGAGCATTACTCCCATCCTACAGTCACTTCATTGGCTGCCTGTCAGTTACTGTGCTCAGTTCAAGGTATTGATTAGTACATGTCCCTCTTCACAGCCTTGGTCCAGCCTACCTACCTATGTCCCTCCATGGCAGCTTCGCTCATCTGAACAGGGTATTTTGCAGGTGCCAGCCTGTACATGGGCGAAATCAACAGCAGCCCGTACACGGGCTTTCTCTGTGGTAGCCCCTACCCTATGGAACGGCCTGCTTAAGAAGGTCAGGAGAGCCCCCATGCTCCTGGCTTTCTATAAACAATGCAAAACTGAATTATTCAAAAAGGCCTTTTTCTCAGATAGGAGGGGTGGTATTGTAAGGAGGGGGGTCTCAGATGTTTCGCTAATGAGTTAGGAACCATAGACTTCACCATTATGCTACCTTACATATTATCGGTTGCTTTAAATATGTACTCCTATATACTACCTGTGCTTCATGTTGTTTAATGTCAGTCCTAAAATTGATTATGTCCTGTTTCAGTAATTCTCCAACCCCATATTGGATCCTTGCTAATGCTATGTCTTTGTAAACCTGTATTCATTTACCCTGTGACATTGTTTATGGAAATGTTCTCGACACTGTATGGAAATGCCTGCCCTTGTCCTTGCTACAGGCTGGTACTAATCTCACACTATGTAATCCGCTTTGAGTCTCAGTGAGAAAGGCGGACTATGAATGAATGAACGAGTGAATGTTTGGTCTAAAGGACCTTATCTTAAATTTCTGTTGAAAAGGAATGTTGGCGTGTTTCCTACCACCCAACTAAGCAAAGTTTGAAGCTTAAGGAGTCTAGGATGAACCACTTACATTGAAGGGAGGCTCTTCAGGCTGGAGCAGTTTCCTCCAGCCTAAGAGTGAATACTTCCTGTTGTTAGTATTTATGATAATACATTTTCACCTTTTCTTCTACCAACAGAGGAATTCAATAACAAAATTTTGCAACCAGAATTACCAGATGCTGAGAAGATGACCCTCCATGAAGAAGTGCAGAAAATTTTCAGAACGTATTGCTTGGATGAAAGTATTGACAAAATTCAATTTGATCCTTTCATTGTGGAAGAAATAAAAAGTAGTAAGTGGTAAAACTAAAAGGATAACTTAACTGATGCTGAACAGACAGTAGTTGGGACAGGAAAAGTGATAACTATGGCAGCTGGCACAGCTGTTGTAATCTTTTTTTATTGCAGACCATACGTTAGTAGAGATGTTGATGTGCTAAATATATTATTGTCCTCATGACCCAAATACACGGATAAAGGAAATCCCCTTCATACTCTGTCTCCTCGTTGCCTGTTTTGGTCTCGTCTACTTCCTTCCTACCCTTTGTGTATCATTTCACTGTCAAGATGTCTGTTCTACCTTGACATTGGCTAGCTCCCAATGAGTTGTGTTGAAGGAAAAAGATTATCTAAACACTGAATATTCAACTTGGAGATCTTGCGAATAATGTTTAAATACTCTGCTGCCAAGCATTTTTTTTACATTTCAGACATTTTTTTTGCAAAGAATTCCAGTCATTGTTTTCTGTGTTGTCACCCACAGTTGCTGAAGGCCCCTATGAGGAAGTTGTGAAGCTACAAACCATGCGATGCTTTTTCGAAGCCTATGAACATGTTTTGTGTCTCCTAGAGAATGTCTTCACTCCTATGTTTTGTCATAGCAGTGAGGTAAGCCTGAAAACAGGCAGTGTTTGCCAGTTTGTTTAGATGAATTTTTATGCTCAAATGGTAGTACAGATGTTTTAGTTCCCCACCATTTTTGTTTGGTTATGATGATTTCTGGAATCTGTCTGTGATGTTACTGTGATCCAAGAAAGCTGGTTTATTGGACTCTCCATTGACAATTCAACAGTGAAACAACTGTTGCCTGTTTTAAAAAGGGAGCACGAGTGAGTGGGAGGAGGGGAGCACAGGAGATGGTTTCTGCGGAGAACTTCTACCTTTGTAGAAAATTGCCACCCAACCTCCAAAGCCTGCCTGCTTCTCTCCTGCTGCTGAGGACTGTCTGCAGCAAAGGATCGCAGTGAGCAGGTGTTGCCATTTGGGGACTTTTACTAGTTGAGCAGAGAGAACGCCCGCAGTGTTAAGCACTGAAGTCCGCTTGGCGCTTATGTCTGAGCTGCCGATCAGCTGAGTCCTTGGCTGATCCCCTAACTCTGACCCCTGGGGCAGGGCATGGGTCTGCTTGGATTTTCCCTCCTGTTCAAGCTGAGTTTCTTCTTGACTGTGAGTTCAGGAGTGGGATGGAGAGGTGGTGTTTGAGGGCAAGCTGTCAAAGATAAGCAGGGAGGGCTGCAGAAGCAGAGATAAAAAGGAGTAGCAAAAGGGAAAGAACGTTGTCATTTTCTCTTGCCTCCCCTGCAATTTGCTCCTACAAAGAGAGCTTACATTCTTTGAATTTGCCACAGTTTTAGACTACATTTTGTGTAACTGTGAGAAGGATCAGTAGACTCTGTGGATATCATTATTCATTGATATTAGATTTATGTTCCACCCTGTCCTATGGCTTCAGAGATGCCTACCGCAGTTTCTTCAAATGCGCTTCTGTCCTCAAAGTCCTGTCAATGCAAATAATAAATAGTTGTGAAGCAAGGAAGGGCAAGGCTGGGTAGGGGCTGGACAGCCATTTTAGAGTGTCTGGAGCTCTGCTTGGAAGGGGAAGGATCGTTGCTCCCAGGTGTGCAAATCTCCATCCTGTTTAGCAGCAGCAGCTGTCATTGGCTTCTGGCAGAAAAGATGCTGCAGAGCATGTGGGGTCACATGGGCACCAAAACTCCATCCCAGGGGTGGTGACTCTGCAGGATTTGTTTCACTGTGAGGCTTCTCTTCCCCTTAAGGGCAAACCACAGAAGTCTTGGAGAACTAAGAGTAAAAAGAAAAGTTAATCTTGCTCTTTGCATGTGTGTTAATTTTTGGAGCAAATGTAATTCTTTTTTCTTAAAATTATTAAAGTAGAAATATGACCACGATGCTAGAAGTGGTTTCTTGGAAAAAAGTGATGGCAAGCTATTAATTTTTTTCTTATATATCCTGGCTTAGTATTTTAGGCATCTCTTAAAAGGAGTTGAATCTCCAACGCGCAATGCCAGATTCAACAGGTGAGTGCGTTATATCTGACTGCATGTGAATGCAGCTGCCAAACATTTTTACCCACTGAGTTTGTAAAGGAAAATATATGTGAAGCTAAACAAAGATTAAGGAATGCATAAAAATATATGATGTAGTCTGTATAAACTCTTCATCTCACTGTCTGTCTGTTTTTTAGTATTTGAGTGCTGCCTGATGTTTTCAGTGTAACTAGATGTTTCAAACACAGGATTGGATGTGGCAGTAATTTCTGCAGATGGAAAGGATTTCTGTCTGCAGAGTACGACTACCTTTCCCCTCCCCCATCACTGCAGCCAAAAATATGTTGCTCCTGTAGATTTCTTAGATATATAGCTGGACGGTCTTGCATTTCTAAATGGCAAACATCCATATACACCTGAGAAAGTCAAGGCAGGCAGTCTACCTTTGATATATTGTGCTTGGTGCTTCAGACCCAGCTAGCGAAAGTGGCCAGTTGACATTATTTTCTTTTAATGGTATGAGCAGAATCAAGTATTGCTAAACTTTTAACATGTAGTCTACTCTTAGCCTATGAATTAGAGTACAAGCTGAAGTAATACATGTATCAGCAAGCCAGGACAATCTACTGAGATTGTACTGGTTTTTTAATAACTTTGCTTAATTCTTAAACTAATGAAGAGTTCTGTCTTTCTAAATAGTAGTCTTTATTTGTGAGTGCGATCATCCTGGGACCCAGGAAGGGTTTTCTGATGGCTTTGCCAGGTTTGGAAAGGCTCTTAAAGGAATGACAACCCTATCCCTCTGAGGGTTTAGACTCAGCAAGTGGGGGGGGGAATGAAGCCTCCTCTTGTCAGCAGAAAACAGAAAAAACTCATTCAAAGTGGCAGAAGAAATCCCCTACCTACTTTGAGCTCTGAATCCTAACTTGTATGTAAGAATCCGTCTGGTAATAGCAATGTTTTTGCTCACATATAAATAGATGGAATGTTAAGGAAACTTTAGCTATAACAATGCAAACTGCAAAAAAGGGGGGAGGGAGTCTAATGTCGCGCTGCCATCAAACAGAGGTGATTTGAGCAGCCACCCAAAAGGCTCTGTGAGCCTTTCAATCAGGCTAAAGTGATTCAAGTAGCCCCATTCCCATATTCAAGTGACCTGTCTTAACCCATAGAACACCTTGCTTTTGGCAATCTTCCAGAAGTCCCACATCACTGCTCCTTTCTTCCCTCTGCCAGCTCTAAAACCACTTGGCACTATTCTCCTAGGTACAGGACTGCGAGGAGAGAACAAGGAGCAATAGCATTTCAAATCAGGTTCATCTTGTCAAGAGAGCTGAGCACTTAGTTCTCAAATTAACCCTTTGGTGGAATAGGGCTCTGCTGCTTCACACATGCATTTTACCAGAATAGTATGGGATGTGAAATTGGCAGTGGTGTAGTCCTCTTGTGCTTAGTGGCAGGTAGGTCTTGGTATTCAGTCTCCTGAACTTTGGCAGCTTGCTATACGAGACTTTCAAAACAGCTTTGTGTGAAGGAATTATTTTCTGATTTCCCAGGATAAATCCATTTAACAGGACCTGGCTTGCATAATCCCACATTAGTTTCTCCGTGGCTCTGCAATTTACCATCTTTTAAATGGTTCACTTGTCAGTTTCCCATATAAAATATAGCTCTAGTATTAAAAGTTATTTTTCTTTAGCTATTTGTTTCACATAGCTTTTTAAGTTTAGTACAGACATATGTCTGTGATATCAGTGTTCCCTGCATTAAGTACATTTTGTCTGAAACATATTAAAATATCTAAACTTTTCAAAAGATAATAGTTGATCAAATGACCCAAACCAGTTTTGCACAGAAATCATTAAAGCTCAGGGTATATGTGTAGAGGCCGGGAGTTTGCCTTCTGCCTCCACAGAGGCTGACTTTGCACCTGCAGAAAGAGCAGGCATTTCTGTCCTTGGAGCACGTCTCGAGTCAGAGCCTGGGTTTGGGTTTGGTGCGTAAGCACAGTCAGTAATTAACAATGCAGTCATATGCAGTCATAAAATTCTAACCCTGTTTATTTATTTATTTTTATTTAGGTCATTTATAGTCCATCTTTCTCACTGAGACTCAAGGTGTATTACACAGTGTGAGATTAGTAAAAGAACAATGTCATAGGGTAAATAGATACAAGTTCACAAAGACGTAGCATTATTAGTAATCAATACAACATAGTGGTAAGGTCTATGGTTCCTAACTCATTAGCGGATCATCTGAGATCCCCTCCTATCTGAGTAAAAAGTCTTTTTGAATAATTTGGCTTTGCATCGTTCGTGGAAAGCTGCTGATCTCAATGAGCTTAGATTGTAAGAACTCTTTGAAGGATTAACCATTGTAAATGCACTGTAACAATTTCTGTTGAGCTGGTGCCTGGAAATAGGATATTTTCAGTGAAATTCTAAGCACAGTTAATCCAGTCTAAGACCACTGAAATAAATGGTTTTAGACTGGAATAACTCTGCTTAGCATTTCATTGTATAGTAAAAGCAGGAGCTCATAAATGTGCATTTTTAGTGGTGCTAAACATGAGTAGGGATTTTTTAAATCACTTCCATTTGTTGAGAAACATTTGGAAAATACCAAAGCTCTTTAATGCTTCCTTTACATGATGTCAGGAGGAGGGATCTGGTGGGTGATGACCACACATTTTAACAGGCTACAAAGGTCAATTCAAACGTTTGAACATTTGAGGAGAATGAGCTCGCTGGAGTGGGACAGTCGGTTCACTCCAGGTTAATTGTTTGCATATGTTTGCACGCCACCAGGTGGCACATGTTGATCCTCCATACATGTTCTTTCTTTCAGCAGCCCTTCTGACCTCAGAATAATTGATGGTGGAGATTGTTGTACTCACTAATGGAAGAGGGAGAAAGGGAAGCTTTCACCTGATCCTCCCTCATCACTGTGGCTCCCTGTCTGCATGGCATTTTGTCCTTGTGGGTCCCACCATCTCCAGCATCATCTTTTCAGGGATTAAACTGGAGCTGTAGTAGGAAGGGGAACATCGAGAAAAACAGTGTCTGTGCTGGCAGTTGGTAGGATACAACTTGTAGTTCCAGAGATCTCAAACTTATTTGGCATCAGATCAAGATGGGTAGCCAGTCTGTCTGTAGCAGTAGAAAAGAGCAAGAGTCCAGTAGCACCTATAAGACTAACAAAATTTGTGGTAGGTATGAGCTTTCGTGAGCCATAGCTCACTTTTTTTTTTTTTGGAAATTATATTTTATTCCATTTTTCATTTTTTCCAGAACAATAACAACTTAGACTAAGAGCAACTAGTAACAAACCAACACATTAACAAGCCTCCTATCTCAGATTCATAGTTATGTTCTTCATTTGGTCTTAACATAGTATTATTTATGAAAAAACTATAAACATTCAGGTTGTTGTCATAAACATGCCATAGAAAATAGTAGGTCTAGCTTCGCTGTAGTATTTGTCAATTTTTCTTCCATGATTAGATATTCCAGAACTGGGGTCCATTGTTCCAGTCGGTGGGATTTATGATTTTGGTTTTCTCTTTGTGCCAATTGGTTGCTAATTTTTTCCATTATGAAATGGTCCCATATACAGACATGCCAGTTTGTGGGATGCAATCATTAATTTAGTGATAGCTAGCAGTGAAAATATGATGTTGATTTTAATTTTTGGTATCTTAGGGTCTTCCCAGTAGTTTAATAAAACTACAGGGTTTTTCACAGAATCACAGAGTTGGAAGGGGCCATACAGACCTTGGTATCTTGCAACTGGTGATAAATTCAATTTTTTCAAGTACTTTTTCCCAAAAGGATTGAAATAACTCACATCTTCAGATACAGCTAGAATGTGAGTCCATCTGTCCTTATATCTTGGGGAGTGGAGTGATTACAAAAGCTGGAGAATGACAATGGCAGGTGTGATTGAATAGGGTGGGGTATGCAGAGGGGTAGTGGATGTGGCGAAATCAGCATTGGTAAAGAGACAAGATGCCTGTGTCTCGATTCAGTCCAGGTGGATGCATTGTCTTTCTCATCTCCCTTTGAAATTCCTCTGCAGGAGAATAGAATAGAATAGAATAGAATAGAATAGAATAGAATAGAATAGAATAGAATAGAATAGAATAGAATAGAATAGAATAGTCACATGCCCATCTTCACTGGAAATTAATTTTTAAAAAATACCTTGAAAGATAATAAATTAAACTTCCAGAAAGAAAACTGGCTTCTTGTTCTTCCCTTGTCCTGCTACTACATTCTGTTCTTGGTCTCTTCTCATCTCTCCACAGTGCTCTGTCCTCGTCTCTAATTTGTTCCTTTCTTTTTTACCCACTGCTGCCACTTCTTGTGCCTTACTTGTTTTAGTGCTGCAAGACCTGAACTACCGCTGGCCTGATCTGAACAAGCTTGGCTTGCTCTAGCCAGTTGTAGAATGGGAGGGAGCCATAGGCATGTGTCCATCATTGCCCTCCTTCCCCCCCACCCCACCCCGGCCTGTGACCTGTTAGTGCCCCTGCAGCTGTTCTGAGCAGATGTGGCTTGCTCTCAGCAGGCAGTGGGGCTGGGTAGGAGGTGCTACTAGCTGATTCCAGGCAGAGCCTATGTACCACTTCCTTTAGCTTTTCTACAGGCCACAATTTTAAGGACCATGGCTATAGAATGATGCAAAATATGGCTGTGTTGGCAATGCAGCAGTGTAGCCAAACTAAAGGGCTGACTTCCATAACTTCTGTGTTTTGTTCATTATAAACTAGGAAAGTGTTAGTCTTCTACCACATGCATTTCAATGCTTATTTCCACTGATATTAAAATACTTTGGGTATTACAGTGTTTATTGCCATGCTAAATACTATTTTTCTCAATCCTGGCTTTGATTATAGAGTAGCTTTGCTAGCTTTTTTTTTTCTGCACAGCACATTGGTTCCTTTGACAGCTGCCTGACACAAACTTAGCTGAAGAAGCTTTTCCTAGCATGGAAATAAAATTACTGAACAAGCTTGTTTTAAGTTGTGCTTTTGGGGTACACACAGGAGCCTTTCCAGGGGAGAAGATGATAATCCTCCTACAGAATTGTTTCGTGGTTTGCAGAAACCAGGCTTTGCTAATCTTCGCTCAGCAGAGCCACTGTAGCCTTTTATGTTCACTGTTCAGATAAATGCATGACGTTGTAGCTTGACTTTGAGCAAATGTCACTGAAACGAAACAGGGACTTTGCTCATCTCTAATTGTTTATTCCCCGCCCACGTGTGCTTGGGACATCAGCTTGTCTTTGCAATGGGGGACACTTTAACAACAAGCAGATCTTCTGAGTAAGCACACTGGGGTGCCGCAACCATTCTAAGCCAGCATTGATTGAGTAAAACAATTCTGTTCCTCTGTATTTCCTTCTCTTCTTGGCTTGTGGGGTAATATTATTTGCCTGTTGTTGCAGAAGTAGCCTCAGTTTGGATGACTTCCGGTAAGTCAAGCTGACATGCCATCCGTGTTGCCTGTTGACAGTGCACTTATTTGTGACTCTCTCATACTGCCTTTATATCAAGTAGCATCCTGGCCTACAATTTCTAAGCTGAATTCATATTGAAATCTCCTAAGAAACTGCACATTCCCATCATTTCTAATATTAAGGGAGAATATGGCATTCAGCTTGTTTTTAATGCATAGCGTTATTCAAACATCAGTTTTCTTAACTCTAGAAATATGTCACTTAGCATTCATAAATATTTATCACCTCTGGGCAGAAGAGCAATTTCTGTTTCTAGTATATATATGCTAGCACAATAATCTTACGTTAACTACAACAGTGTGAAACTATTAAATATTTAAAACTTTAGTTCCTGTCAAGCTTTTAGGTAATGATACAAATACATTAGTAGTCAAAATGGTTAAAGTTAGTAACATTTGTGAAGGTCCTCTTTTGTTTGTTAGTAGTGCTAGATCCAACAGAACAGTTACAATCTAACTATTACTAGTTCCTCCATTTGTGGGGAGAGGGTACAGATTATCATTTTCAACAGGATGTAAATTTTACTTCCTACCACCACCTCGCCCAGTGCTTAGTGTGTTTCTAGAGTAAGAAATCAAGTAGTCTGGTGTAAGGGCAGTAAACCAGTGCGCATGCATTAATATGCTGTATATGTGAATGCATGGCTGTAGAGAAGAATGCAGGCTTTGCAGCTCATGTCTGTCTGTTTTACTTAAATGTGCCAGCTTTTGGATGCTCTGTTTTATAAGTTGCTCTGACCAAAGCTGTAAACTATGAATCAAGCTGTTGTGTTGGGCCCAATGTATCTGTTTCCTTACTGGCAGCGCTTTGCTCTGGTGCAAGAAGCCTTTTGCTGACACAAGAGGCTGTTCCATCTCTTGAAGAGTATCTTGCATTGTCAGAAGACTTCTTGCACCAGAGGGAAGTTAGTGGAATGAATCTGCAGCATCCAAACTGTTACTTCTGGGGCAGACTGTTTTCTCAAGCCAGGAGATTTCATTTGCATCCACTTTCTTTTGCAATTTTAATCAGTCCAAGCCCTTTTCTGTGGCATTTTGCCTTCCTTCCCTGCTGCTTTTCAAGTAGGTCCTTATATCACACAGTGCTGTGTAACTGCTTGGCTGGAGTTAAAGCAGTGTGTCAAGTATGGCATATCAAGCAAATTTTGCCTTCTGAGTCGCTGTAATGTTGCATGAACAGACAATGCCTCTTTTGTGTTTGATCATGAAAGATGCTGTAATCATTTTTATCCACAGTTCCTCTTTCCTCATATAGAACTTAACTGTGTCTTAGAGTATGTGGAAGGAAACGTTTCTCAGGTCTGTCATAATATTTCTGAAATCAATTTCCATTAAAGCCATTTTCTAATGTTCCTTCAAACGGAATAACTGAGACACTGATTACTGGAGGAGTTAGCCGTGTTAGTCTGTAGTAGCAAAATCAAAAAGAGTCCAGTAGCACCTTTAAGACTAACCAATTTTATTGTAGCATAAGCTTTCGAGAATCAAGTTCTCTTCGTCAGATGCCTGATCCAAACTGGGCAGATACAGAAGAGGAGGGGAGAAGAGAGAGAGGAAAGAAGGGGACATGTATCACAAGGGGACAGAATGCAATTAGCGTGGAGGCAATCAAAACATTCCTTTGCTTGGAAATGTAAACATCTCCTTTTGGTGTGCAGTCAGTTTGCCGTATTAGTTTGTAGCAGTGAAAGTATCCAATTCCTATGTAGTATAAGCCTTCGATAACCACAGCTCTCCCTGCCAGCTGCATCTGACAAAGAGAACTGTGGTCCCCGAAAGCCCACACCAGGTGTCACTCGGCTCCCCCAGACCACGCCTCTGTAAAGGGAATCTGTTACCTGTGATAATGTGATAACCATTCATAGCAGAAGGACATAGTAATATTTCGTATATTATCCCAGACAAAACCACAGCAAACCTCGCCACTGAACTTTGTCACTTCATACTCACTCACAATTACTTCGAATTTGGTGACAACTTATATCTACAGGTGAATGGCACAGCCATGGGCACACGCATGGCACCACAATATGCTAACATATTCATGGCGGACTTAGAGCAACGCTTCCTCAGCTCCCATCCACTGGAACCACTACTATACTTAAGATTCCTGGATGACATCTTCATCATTTGGACCCATGGGAAGGAAGCCCTTGAGAGATTTCATCAGGACTTCAATAACTTTCACCCTACTATCAACCTAAGCCTGGACCACTCTACACAACAGGTACACTTCCTGGACACCACTGTACAACTACATAATGGACGAATAAATACCACCTTATACCGGAAACCAACAGACCAATACTCATATCTACATGCCTCCAGCTTCCACCCTAAACATACCACTCGGTCTATTGTCTACAGCCAAGCCTTACGTTACAACCGTATCTGCTCCAATGCTCTCGACCGAGACTCACACTTAAGAGATTTACAACAAGCATTTTTGAGACTACAGTACCCACCAAATGAAGTGAAGAAACAAATCAACAGGGCCAGACTAGTACCCAGAAACAGTCTGCTCCAGGACAAACGTAAAGGAACTAACAACAGAACACCACTGGTTGTCACCTATAGCTCCCAGCTCAAACCCATCCAACGTATCATCAGTGAGCTACAACCCATCCTGGAAAATGATACCTCTCTCTCAGAAGTCCTGGGTGGAAGACCTTTCCTTGCCTACAGACAGCCCCCCAATCTTAAACGACTTCTCACTTACAATCATGAATCGGCCAGCAGAGTCACCAGCACAGGTACCAGGCCCTGCAACAGACCCAGATGCCAGCTCTGCCCCTATATCTACCCAGGGAATACAATTACAGGACCCAATGGCATCAACTACACTGTCTCTGGCTCTTACAGCTGCTCATCCTCCAATCTGATATATGCCCTCATGTGCCAACAATGTCCTTCTGCTCTGTACATTGGACAAACCAGCCAACCTCTACGCAAAAGAATAAATGGACACAAATCTGACATTAGAAATGGAAACGTCCAAAAACCAGTGGGAGAACACTTCAATCTACCAGGACATTCCACCAAAGACTTAAAGGTCGCTGTGGTTCAACAGAGGCTGCTGAATTGGAATTCATATGCAAATTTGACTCTGTCAAGCTGGGACTGAATAGAGACTATGAATGGTTATCACATTATCACAGGTAACAGATTCCCTTTACAGAGGCGTGGTCTGGGGGAGCCCAGTGACGCCTGGTGTGGGCTTTCGGGGACCACAGTTCTCTTTGTCAGATGCAGCTGGCAGGGAGAGCTGTGGTTATCGAAGGCTTATACTACATAGGAATTGGATACTTTCACTGCTACAAACTAATACGGCAAACTGACTGCACACCAAAAGGAGATGTTTACATTTCCAAGCAAAGGAATGTTTTGAATGCCTCCACGCTAATTGCATTCTGTCCCCTTGTGATATATGTCCCCTTCTTTCCTCTCTCTCTTCTCCCCTCCTCTTCTGTATCTGCCCAGTTTGGATCAGGCATCTGACGAAGAGAACTTGATTCTCAAAAGCTTATGCTGCAATAAAATTGGTTAGTCTTAAAGGTGCTACTGGACTCTTTTTGACTGATTACTGGGTAAGCCCGTGCACATGAAGAAGGCTCTGCTAACCAGAGCAGCCTTGATTTTTCAAAAGGCTCATTCGTGCAGATTTTTCTCTTGTGTCCCAGGTGCACTTCTTGATTTCTTTCTCCATTAAAAAGTTAACGGCAATTATTCATTGCACTGAAGGAAATGTTGGTCTTTGGGGCGGAAGCAAAGCCTACCGGTACACTTCTCTCCCTCTACAATCCCCTTTAGCATGGGTAGAAAGAGAGATCTCTGCCCGAAACAGGTTTCTGTTCATAGGTCTGTTTTAGTGGGTTTGGCTCATGGGACTATGGGATTCTTCTCAGAGCCTTTATACATGAATTGTATGTGCAACAGACTTGCTTACTTTTCCTGTTAAGAACTCTGGCTTTCTCTACTTGCTCTGTACGATGTACTTTTTTATTGCATACAGGAGCACTCAGAAAAAAGGAGAATCCTTTGGAATCAGCAAAATAGGCAGCAAAATCAAAGGAGTGTTCAAGAGCACCACAATGGAAGGGGCTGTGCTGCCCAATTATGGTTTGGCTGAGGGCGAGGATGACTTTGTGAGTGTCCCAATAGTTCATTACGTACATGACCTTTCTTAAATCTCCAATTCAGACATCACAATAAATTGCAGTTTTTGTTCAACCAGAATTTTTTTTCAATATGATGTCTATGCTTGAAGAGTGGGGGTGGGGGTGGGGGTGTAAGGAGGGATCACGTGAACTCATTGAGTTCTTGGCTTGCTCTTGTCTCAGACAAATTTGTTCATGATGGCTGAACACAGTTTCTACCTAATACGTTTCTCTCAGCGTATTTCAAAGCACCACAATGCCACATTCTAGGAAAGGCTGGAGATGTCCTGGGACAAAATAAATGACACTTGGTTCCTTTGCATGAGTCCCTGGGACTGGTTTTTCAGATAATGCTTTCCTTGGCATTCAAATTAGTGTGCTTATTTCCTTAGAATGCTGACTTCTAAAATGTTAAGAATTTCTTTACAGTTCTTTTTATGTGTCTAGGATTCATATCCTTGGTACAAATTAGTGCCATGTGGCTCTCCAGTTTTTGTAGATTCATTTGTCTGGCCTGGCCTTTAAAAGCCAGACAAAACATCTCTGCTTTAAAGGCCCTCCAGAATGTCACCAAATGCCAGAGGGAGGGAGTCTCCTCTGTTAATGTTTTCTAGAGGGAGGGAGCCACAACTGTAAAAACCCTCTTGTCAAAGAGAGTCAAACGGCCCTAGGGCCAGGAATGACCAATAGACCCCAAGTTGCGGACTGTAGGGCATGTGGGGAGTTATAAATTGAAATATAAATATAAATAAATACCAAGAGAGGTATTCCCATAGGTATGAGGGTCTCACACCATTAAGGGCTTTAAAGATTAAAACCGGCATCTTGAATTTGATTCAGAAGCCAATTGAAAGCCAGTGCAGCTGCTTCAAGAGCACAGTGATATGTGCTGTCCATGGTGTGCTGGTTGGCAATCTAGCAGCTGTATTATGTACCGCTTGGAGTCTCTGAAGTACCTTCAATAGAAGCCCTATGTAGAGTGAGTTACAGTAGTCAAGACAAGAGATGACCATAGCATGAATCCCTGTGGTAAGATTAGAACAAGACAAATATGGGGATAATTGGCAGGCCTAGCTGAAATGGTAGAATGTTGACATTGCCACCATGGACACTTGCTTGTCCATGGAGTGTGGAATCCAGTGTGGACTCCTGACAGTCCACAGCTGTAAACTGGACTCCATCAGGTGATGGAAAAGCAGTATCCACTGTTGTCATGTATCGAGCCAGCCACATGACATTTTTGATGGATTTAATTTCAGCCAACTATCCCTTAACCAACCAACAATGGCATCCAGACACATACAAAACTTCTTTCAGGAAATCAGTGTAGAATTGAGCTTTGCTTCTTGAAGACAAAGTCTGAGTTCTCTTGGAAGAATGTTAGAAAGTCCAAAATGAAATATGATCAACAAGGTTCTTGGTATGCTTGAATCTTGTTCTGCAGATTGAAGAAGGCATTATGGTAATGGAAGATGATTCTCCTGTGGAAGCAGTTAGTACTCCAAATACACCTCGCAATCTTGCGGCTTGGAAAATTAGCATTCCCTATGTGGATTTCTTTGACGACACCACTTTGGAGAGGAAAGAGAGAAAAGAGAGAATTCCAGTGTTTTGCATTGATGTGGAGAGGAATGACAGAACAGCAGGTAGGCTTTCCTAAAAGCACTGTGCGTGCCTAGTGTGCTTATCTGGTCCTGTTGAGATGCATTCTTTATTCATGCTACTCAATTTATCTTGAGTAGCATTTCCAAGATACGTTGCATCTTTGAAAACTTGAAGGAGAACATAAAACGTGTGCATGTACCATCTGAAACTTGTGATTATCTAATATGGAATGCTGCATCCATTTAGATATCCAGGATAGTGTTAACATTATTTAATTTTTTTTAAAAAAAATCCTGCAGTTGCATCAGTTAAACACCTTTAAGGGGTTTTCCCCACTCTCTTATACTTGAATGTTTGCTTTTTTACCCCTTTCAGGCTGGATGGGGGGGGAAATCTTATATCTATATGTATTTTCAGTTGGGCATGATCCTGAACGCTGGTCAATCCACAGAAGATACCTTGAATTTTATGTTCTTGAGTCAAAGCTAACAGAATTTCATGGTAAGATGTTTTTTTCCTTTTTTACCATATTTCAGCTATAATTTTTGTCTGAAATTTTGAGAGGGTTCTATAGTAGATTTCATTTATAGTAATTTCAGCAGTTCGGAACTTTCAGGTACATTTCCTGATGCCCAGCTTCCTTCAAAGAGAATTATTGGACCAAAGAATTATGAGTTCTTGAAGTCAAAGAGAGAAGAGTTTGAAGAATATCTGCAGGTAAGAAAAACAACAGCAGTTGGAATCTTTGGTGTGTAAATAGAGTTGGATTTGGTGGTAATTTCTGATGGCTTTGTGCAAAAGTGCATTTTTTGATATTTACCTGACATAACCTGAAAGTTAAGTGTTAAAATTCTTGCTGTTGGACAGAAGCTAATTTGAGCATCATCATCTCATTCTTCTTTGTGTCTTCCTCCAAGAAACTTGTGCAACATCCAGAGCTAAGCAACAGCCAGCTTTTAGCCGACTTCTTATCCCCTAATGGCGGAGAGACACAGTTCCTTGAAAAAATATTGCCTGATGTAAATCTAGGTATGTAAAAAGCTGTAACAGAAAAATAATTTATCCAGATACAATTTTCCTATTTTGATTTTCATGGAATACTTTAAAGCATTTCTGTGGCTTCTTATGTGTGCACAACTGTTTGCTCCCATTCCAGAGGCATGATTAGCAGGTTCCATCCAAAGGTGCTCTTCCACTCATGGGGAATCTTCTCACTCATGGAAAGCCTCCTTTGGATCCAACCCATTATCCAAATGTGTCAGTACGAAAACTGAGAGTTTTCATGTGCATTGTTTTCAGTTGCATACCGGAATCGCTGTCTTTGGTACTACAGGTAACTTAACATACATTCACTGAAACTTCCAGTATGGTGACAGTTTGGGTTGGGTCCTTCCTGCCTGTACAAGAAGTTTTCTGCCAGTGATGCAGACTCTACTGGTGCAAGAGATTGGAGGGAGGCAGTTTTGACAGCTTCCTCCTCCTCCTCCTCACTGCAGGGTGCCTGTTTTGCATGGTGTTTGTGCACATGGATTCACCCAACCCATTCAGAGCTCACAGCTGGCTGCTAGGAGAAGGGAGAGTTTGAAAGATCTGCCTACCACAGCACTTTTTGGGGAAGTGCATAGGATTGTTCTTGAGTAAATGCAGGTTATCTTAGCTTGCTTAACAGATAATTAACCAGGGGAGGGGGCAGGAACTACAAACTAAGAAAGCAATTTGATTCTTCTGGAAGCAAAAGATCACAGTGTGTTAATGTCATAAAATGAATAGAATATAGGCTGTGTTTTAGGTTAATATCCTAAGTTACTATAAACATGTTTTTAGGTCTTGGGCTTGACCAGCCTGATTTTTTAAAACCTTTTAACAGTGACAGCCTGCCCCCTCCTCAGCCATAGCATGTTTTTAATATTTCATTTGCAAATGTGGCCTAAGGAGCTGATGTTCAGCATGCACACATACATGGAACTAGTTGTGTGGTTTTCTAAAGCCCAGTTTTAATGTGTGCTTCATTGTTGTTCCTAATTAGGTTATACACATACATTGTCATTGAAGGCTCTAACCCAAATGTATGGGGTGCAGCCTTTTCATGTGATATACAACTAAGTTGCTGCATAAAGAACTTAGTTTAGTCATAGAGGGTTGGATCCAAAGCCTGCTTTGTGCAAACAGTAGGGTGCTTGTGTAAGAATTATTGTGTAAAAATTATTTCTAATATTTCTACCTGATCAAGCACCACATCCCACATTGTTCCCTGGGGCCACCAAACCTGAAGATCAAGAACAGGGAAGTGGCCCAAAGATCTGTTCTGCACAGCAGCAGTCAAATCAGATGAATAACGGTGTTAGTGGTGGTGTTGAAAAAAACAAATTCTTATTTTATTTATTTTTGCTACTGTTATGCAGGTAAAATTATAAAATCTGTTCCAGGAAAACTAATAAAAGAGGTGGGTAGACTTTATTCATATTATAGTTAGTGCTTTTTACTGATAATTAGTTGAGGACCAAAACTTGTCCATTACAGCTGTTTTGTTTAATTTCAGAAAGGCCAGCACTTGGAACCATTCATTGTAAATTTTTTTAACTCCTGTGAATCTCCTAAGCCTAAACCAAGTAGACCAGAGATTACCATTCTGAGTCCTACTTCTGAAAATAACAAAAAGGTACAGTATGCTAGGATGAAATTATTCAATGATAAACATTTTATTTAAAAATGTGTATCCTACCTTCTCCTTTGTTTGTAACTTACCAAATTCACCATACTATTACCTTCCTAAATACCACTAGTAAAAGTAAACAGGTTGGTAACCATAGGGTTGGGTTTTTTTTCTTTTTTTGCCTAATATCCATTTTCCAGGGCGCACATTTAATCTATAAATCCCCTTCCCTGATGGGTGACAAGCAGGGCTTTTTCTGGGAAAAGAGGTGGTGGAACTCAGTGGTTTGCCCTTGGAGAAAATGGTCACATGGCTGGTGGCCTCACCCCCTGATCTCCAGACAGAGGGGAGTTGAGATTGCCCTCCGCACCGCTCAGTGGCGCCGAGGGCAATCTCAACTCCCCTCTGTCTGGAGATCAGGGGGCAGGGCCACCAGCCATGTGACCATTTTCAGGAGGTTCCGGAACTCCGTTCCACCGCGTTCCTGCTGAAAAAAAGCCCTGGTGACAAGAAAGAATAGAAGCCAAGAGTAAGCCATACTTATTTATTTTACTTTCTTTATATCCTGCCTTTTCTCTCAGTGGGGACCCAGTGTGTCTTACATTGGTCTCCTGTCCTCCGTTTTATCCTCACAACAACCCTGTGTGGAAGGTTAGGCTGAAAGCAAGTGTCTGATCCAAGGTTAGCAAACTTCCATGGAAGGGCAGGGAATCGAACCAGGGTCTCCAGAACCTAATGCAACACTCTAACCATGACACCACTAGCTGTATCAATGGCACCAGGAGTGGCAGCTGCAATCCAGAGCCCAGGAGGCAGTATCCATTTGGTGATTGTAAGCCATATACTAGAACTCCTTGTCAAATCACATTTCACTGTGACCAGTGGTCTTTGGTTGCTGGGGTTATATTTGATTATATGCATCAGTAAATGTACTTCGGGGCACAGGAGAAGAGGTGCCACAGCTGAGGTAGTGGGAGGGAGGTATGATGGTAAGAGAATGGGCTAGGTGAGGGGAATTGCCAGATTATGCCCATTTTGTAAGCTACTTCGAACTGTTTCTTTGGAGAGGTGGTATAGAAATATTCTAAAGAAAAATAAATGCCTTGTGCTTATTCTGGAGAACCACCAGTGAGGATGCTTTGTGACCTCCCCTGCAAGTCTGCTCCATAGCATTGGGTCCACAACTAAGAAGGAATAAGATCTTGCTGAGAAGATCTGCCCCTAATTGACGGAAGGACTGTCAAGAGAAACTAGTGTGAAAACATATATGGAATATATAGAAAACCTTTGTGGATGAAAGCTTGCAACTGAGCCATCAGAATCAATATGTCAGGGCCAGCAGGGTTTAGGACGATACAATTAATTAAGATACTTACAGCTATTAAAAATTGTTCACTATTCTGATTTCAAAATCCTGTAGCTCTGAATCTGGATTTCTTCTAAAGCTTGTTGCCTGGGAGGGAGGAGTGCATGGGTCAGTGAGTGATAGTTGACGATAAAAGATATGGACACTGTAAAAGTGTGTTGACAAAGAGAAAAATGTTGTTCTCTGGGAACCCCTAGTTTGTCTAATTTCTGCACTCACTGCCATGTGTTTTTTCTGCAACTGTAAGGACTTGATCCTTTTTCCACCTTGGCTGTAGCATTGCCTATTCTATTTCCCATATATTGTTACTTAGTGATTTGTTGTTACTGCATAGGAAAATTATCACTTATTCATCAGTTCTGTAGGGAATCCTGTCAGATTACCTAAAATTTGGTGGATTTTTTGTTTCTTGATTTTAGCTTTTTAATGAACTGTACAAGAACAACGCAAATCGCTCTGAGAATTCAGAACGAAGGCAAAACCAGAACTATTTTATGGAAATGATGACAGTTGAAGGAGTCTATGACTACTTAATGTATATTGGTGAGAAATCACTTCCCTTTTTTCCTGCATGATGCATAACCAAGAGTCTGTGCAATTCTGGCTCTGTTGAATGTATTCATTAGCTTAGAATGCCTTAGTATTTCAGCATGAGGACCTGTTTATCTTGTATCTTTAACAAGATTTTAATGCAAATTACTGTGGGACATGTGCCAGCATCATGTAATTTTCAGTTCCTGGTTCAAAAGTATGCAGAATTCTTTGGTACAATTGCATTTGCACGGAAATGGCATCATAAGTGTTGTCATTATCAGAACAGAATATTACATGGGAAGACGCTTATTGTTCAACTGCCTTTGCCAGCCTGTCTGGGGAAAAAAATCTCAGCAGTGAGATTAACATTGGGGCATTCTATGTCTTCATCCACTTTGACACACGAATGAATTAAGGAGAGGAGGCAGAGATTATACTTTGTACATTAATGAGGCAAGAAGGGCAAGTAGCATGGCTTAATCCGCCCCCCCCCCCCCCGGTTTTAAAATTGAGGGAATTGGAACTCAGGGATCACACAGGTGGTCTTGCATTACAGTAGAAAAAAGGAAAAAGCTTCTTCTTGGCAAGAGGAACAGTGTATGAGCTTGAACTGCATTCTCTTTGGGTGTACCTGTGTGATTCTTCTGCACAAAACTAGATTGTTTTGGCAAATAAGAGAAATATTATTGCAAAACCATGCAGTCAAGTTTTTTGCTTTGGCTTGAGTTGCTGCAGTTACCTGGCATGTGTAGATAATGCAGCACAGAAGATAATCATTCAGGGAGATAACTCAGAGCACGGGCATGTCATCAGTATTCCCCGCCTGTCAGTGTTACCCAGCAGAATTCCAGAAACACTGTGGCTGTATTACTTGGTAATCTTCTGCACTCTTCCATTTCCCTCCAGGGAAGGGAAATGAGCAAGGGAAAGTAGCTTCCAGTTTCGGAATAACTTGCCCACCTTGGCCAGGAAACCACACTTTATGGTCTATTGTGAGATTCTTATAAAACATGTCAACAGTCAACATATAGTTGGTGCACACACAGTTTTTCTGAGAGCCATTTAGGATAAATATATTTGTGTATTTACAGCACAGGAGAACATGAGAGCTGCCTGCCTTGTTAGGTGAGATCAAGATCAATTTAAATCAGTTTCCTGTTTCCAAGAATGGCCCTTCTCAGATGGCTCCAGAAAGGATGCAAGAACAGCCTCTTTGTTTGCCTTCAACCTCTTACTTAGAATATTCTGCCTCTGCAGAACATTGCATTTATCTGTGGTGGCTACTAGGTGTTGATAGACCTGTTGACATTTTATAATTAAAATATATACAAGACGCAAATATTTTTAATAAAGTAAGTTTTGGGAGAAGCTTGGAGAGTGCCTTAAAAGTTGCTCTGAAATTTAAATTGTGTGTTTTAAACTATAAATTGTGTTCATATGTTTAATCTATGCAATGATAACTTTGCAGGGAGAGTTGTCTTCCATATTTCTGATTGGTTTCATCATATCTTGATGGGAGGACGTATCCTCTTCAAAAACACCTTGGAGGCATACACAGACTATTATCTGCAGTGTAAGCTAGAAGAACTCTTTCAAGAGCACCGTTTGGTGTCACTTATAACACTTTTAAGAGGTCAGTGTGAATTTATGCTATTTTAGCATATTTTTAGTGCAATCCTGTGCTGAGTTACTCTAGATTAGGGATCTCTAACCTTTGGGGGCTTGTGGACCCCTTTGGCACAAGCACCAAATGGCTGCTGGAAGAGGCTGCAGCTCAGGAAGAAAGGGCTCTGGCTGCGGAAAAGGACTTCAATCCTCCCCCCCCCTGCCCCCAAACGAGCCAACGTCCTTTCCTTCTGAGTGCTGCTGATCAGGAGTAAAGGGCTCTGGGTGGCTCGGGGATAGGAAAGAGGCCTTCAGTACTCCCTCCCAAGCCTGGCAGCCTCCTTTCCTTCTGAGCTCTGCTACTCAGGAGTAAAGGGCTCTGGGTGGCTTGGGAGGAGCGCAAGGCTCGGCCCAAACCCCATCTGGCCACACCGACTTCCTCAAAAGCCTTGACAGGTGCTCCAAATGTGTCCATGGGCACTCTTGCACCCACAGGCTACGTGTTGGCGACCGCTGCTCTAGACTAACCCCATTGAATTTAGCGTAACCCTGGACTGGATTAACTCGGTCTAGGGTTGCATGTTTTGCGAATGATGTAAAAGACATTGTTCTGCGTTTTTGCAGACTGGGTTGGATTTTTCTGAAATGAGCAGTTAGCTAATTAAAGGATTTTAATCTTACTTTGATCTGATTAAACTTAACAAGCTAAAATCATTAAAAGTCTGTCTGTGTAGGCAGCTCTGCATTGCTAAAGGTTGTTTTATTTCAGATGCTGTGTTTTGTGAGAATTCTGAACCACGCTCACTGCAGGAGAAGCAGAAACGGGCAAAGCAGACTTTTGAAGAAATGATGAAATACATTCCAGGTTCAGTGTTGATATGATGTGATCTATCAAGAAAATAATCAAAGTCCATTTGATTGAATGGCCTGTTTTCATGTTAATGTCCCATTTGTGTATAGTTTTCAAAGCACCAATCTCCAAAAGGAATATCATCATAGGAAACTATATTTCCAATACATTACTTTGGCAATGGATGTCCTTGGGTGACGTTCTCCTTTTTTAGCATTGGCTGCCTCATGTTGATTCATGGAGCTGTTGGCAGCAGCATGACTAATTGCTGGACATCTTTCTTTTCCCCGATCAGCTGCATGTTGTGATTCAAGAAATAAGTGTTGTGGACCATAATGATTTTGATAGATCAGTAACTTAATGCTTAGAAAAGAACACTAAGGAGGAGCAAGAGAGTGCTTTGTACAAAATGCACCACCATCTTAAACATACTTCACTGCAGTGTCTCAGACAAGCGTATTCTCTGCAAGCTGCTCAGCCTTCCCTGCATTGCTTGCCCCACTTGCAACTTTGTTTTTAAAAGGTGATAGATCTGCATTTGGTTTAGGGTTACAGATGAAGGATGTAAAGGTTATATAGTTGCTTATTTGCAAATGTTAAGGTGAGGTCAGAAGTGGCTCAGGCAAGCTTTATTTTTATCTCTCTTTGTGTGTAACTTAAAGAAAAACTGGAAAATGTTTATACAGTGATCTGACTTCATCTGTTAACTGGGTGTGCCATTTAAGGTCCGATTATGGCATTTGAATAGAACATGTTGAACCTTCAGGCTTAAGAACAGAGGTGTGTGTTGGTTCACAGACATTGAGGCATGCAGTAAATCCCACGTATGGCCATCTTGCTTTAAGAGTAAACCTCAAGGATAATGCACAGAGTACAAAATATGCTCTCTACCCAAAGACAAGACTTATGCTGTTTGACTTCCCCAAATGTCTGGTGTGACTCAAGTAGCTGCCTGTAACTGGTATCAACAAATCTTTGTTGCATAGACGACTTAAAGTATCTTTAAAGTTCTGAGGATTTGAAATACTGAGTTTTCATTCCCGCCCCGTTGCTTAATTTGTTATGTGCTGGCATTTTATCTAGACTTGATAGGCAAGTGTATTGGAGAAGAGGCCAAATACGAAGGCATAAGACTTCTGTTCGATGGATTGCAGCAACCAGTGCTTAACAAACAGGTATGAGCTTTTACAAAACACCTAGCTGCTGGTGGTGATTCATCAAGCCCTATTCCTCAATTCTTTCATGTCCCAGACCCATGATACTGGTGTCAGAATGAGTTTAAACAGACATGTAATTTACTTCTTGCCTTGTATCCAGTGGCAAATGTTAACTGTGCCACTGTTGTGCTACCTAAGAAGCAATCTGGTCCTTTAAAATCAGGACTGGCTATGTGAATCACCTGGTACTAAAATGTTGTGTACTTAAGGCAGAGTCTCCTTTTACCTTAACTACACAGGCGAAGGAAAATCACCATCAGAAGTACACTGAATTCAAGTTGCTGACCTTTAAGACAAACTTAAGACCACGTAGCCACAATAGCTGCACTTGTCCTTCAGGGATGGCAATTGTAGCAGGGAAGGTTCATTTTGCCAGGTCAAAACTAGAAAGCTCAGTTAATGGAACTGAAAGTGGTTGAATCCTGACTGGATGAGGGTTCTAGCCTATTGCTTGCGTCTCTCCTTGTTTGGTTGTTCAGTGCAGCATATGGCAAGGCTGGATAGCCTCTGTTGCAGACGATCCAACTAAATAACAACAGGAGTTAGCCATGTTAGTCTGTAGTAGCAAAATAGTAGAGTCCAGTAGCACCTTTAAGACTAACCAACTATATTGTAGCATAAGCTTTCAAGAGCCACAGCTCTGTCAGATCTTTTTAAAGGATTCCAGTATATGAACATTTTTAAAGGTTGGTTTGAGAATCAGCTGGACGGGTTGCCATGAGTTCTATCCCACTGGTCCAAGGCACACTTCAGTTACTCTTTTTGCAGTCAAGCTTGCCAGCAGTTTACGTGATCTGGTATTCTTTCCACTTGCTGAAGAGGAGCTGGCAGTTATGATGGGCCATCTAAGTGCATGCATATTCAGGTCCTTGAAGCTGGTGGCTATATTGCAGATTCTTTAAAAAAAACCATTCTCTTTGAATCTTTTAGTTGACTTACGTTCTGTTGGATATTGGGATACAGGAACTCTTTCCAGAGCTCAGTTCGGTAGGTCATGATAAAAATTATTCTAATTTGTTTGATTACTGACATATTTTATTAACAGGCACAGACAAAACTATTACATTTCATGGATATACTTTAATTATTTCTTTTTCTGGAGGAATCCTTTGCTAACTGGCTGGTTTAGGGGTTTGTCAAATTATAGAACTGGAGGCTAATTCTTATGGTGTCATGGTTTTTTAGCCCCTCATCGTTTAATGAAATAGTAATTAAACTGCAGATTGTACTGCACTGATGCTGTCTTCATAGCACCTATCAATTCTTGACAATCCCACTGAGGTTAGTGCCCACCTCTGCTACCTGATCTTCTCTTCAGTGTCCTCTATCAAAGTTTATGTTCCTGCCAATTGTTGCAAAACGCTGTCTTCTGTCTTATAGGTAGGTGTTAGTTTGAATAGCATTGAGAGCATTTTCTTGAATTTTGGCAACCAGTCAGACCAAAGAGACATTCCTAGTTTGTGCCCAGGATCTAGAAATCAGAATCATAGAACCTCTGAATATGGAGTTTCCATTTGTAGTAGTTATAGTTCATAAATGCTGTAGACCAGTTTTTGCCTAAATCGGTTAAAGCCATTCTAGCAGCCATTTCAACATTCTGTGACAATGATGACTATTATTAATGGTTTACAGCATTCCTCCCCCTTCTCTATTTTATCCTCACAACAATCCTATGAGGTAGATTAGGCTTTGTGTATGACTGGCCCAAAGGCACCCAGCAAGCTTTCATCACAGAGTGGGAATTTGAACTGGGGCCTCCCAGATCCTAGTTCGACACTACACTACATTCTCTCTCAGATGACGCAATATATACAGAGGACTTCCTTTGTGCTTATATTGACCTAAAATCTGAGTTTTAATCATTTTCTCTTTCTACCACATTTTTAATTTTATGATTTTCTTTTATATTACCATCCTCGCCTTCCACCATTTCCCCCCTTAAGCTAAAAGCTCTAATCAAAATGCTTCTTCTTCCAACTGTAGCCAACTGTGGTCCCCCAAGCACTGCTCCCGGAAGTTAGAGGGGGACCTTCAGGAATAACATGGAAAGTGAAATGGTTGTTGACAATGGGAGGGAACTGGTAAAAAATCAACTTTGTATACAACTCATAGATCATCAAATTTAATTTGCTCTTACAATATAATCAGCGAGTTTGAAGCAATTTATTTAAAATATTGTAAGTTCCCCAGTTATCGCAAGGTGGCTTACAAACATGATCAAAGATCAGAACACAGATACAGCAATGCAGTAAAAAGCACCAAGACCCAAGTTGCAAAGAAGAAAAACTGAAATAGTACATTAAATTTATCATCTTGAATGGTATGCTTGATAAACCTTGCTTACCTCAATGTTCACCCCTGAACCCAGAACATTCAATGGATATGTAAACAATACATAGAGATCAAGGCAAGGCAAAAGCAATGGCGTCTCAATACAAAACTGAGTTCTCAAAACTTAGTAGTTAACTTCACAGAAATAAATAAAGCTGTATAAATCTATCAAAGGTGTCTCAAGCAGTATGTGCAACTTAATACAATTGGTACAGATCACATGAAGTGATTGTATCACTTTACTCTGCTTCGGTTAGACCTCACTTGGAGTACTGTGTTCAGTTTTGGGCACCATAGTTTAAGAGGGATGTTGACAAGCTGGAATGTGTCTGAAGGAGGGTAACAAAGATGGTGAAGGGTCTGGAAACCAAGTCCTAGGAGGAAACTGAAGGAGCTGGGTATGTTTAGCCTGGAGAGGACAGGGCTAAGAGGTGATATGATAGCTATCTTCAAGTATTTGAAGGGCTGTCACATAGAAGATGAAGCAGAGTTGTTTTATTTTGTCCCGGATGGTTGGACCAGAACCAGTGGGTTAAAATTAAGCCCAAAGGGTTTTTGACTAAATATTAGGAAGAACATCCTGACAATGCAGTTCCTCAATAGAACAGGCTTCCTCGTGAAGGGATGAATTCTCCTTTAGAAGTATTTAAGAGGCTAGATAGCCATCTGACAGCAAAGCTGATTTCTGTGACTCAGTATGGATTTAGACACATCACGAGAGGGAGGGTAGGAAGCCAGTGCTAGGCTCTCGTGGCCCTTTCTTTATATGCTCAGGGTAATGCTGATCTCCACTTTAGAGTCAGGAAGGAATTTTTCTCCAGACCAGATTAGCCAGGGATCTTGGAGGTTTTCTGCCTTCCTCTGGGCATTGTGCAGGGGGTTAGAGTAGGAGTATCATTGGTAGTCCTGCATCAGGCGTCCTCATCCTCTTAAGCTATTTGGGTAGCATCAAAACTCCAGAATTCCCTCCCCAGGGAGATTCATCTTTCTCCCTTTCTCATTGTCTTCCACTGGGTGAAAACTTTTAAATTTTGTTTAGCATTCCCTTGCTGGCCTTCCTGTTTGTTTGCTGTGGTGTGTGTGTGTGTGTGTGTGTATGCATTTTTATTAATGTTTATCTCTTTACTGCCTTGAGGGCTCTAAATTGGGTGGAAAGATGGGATAACAAGATTTTAAATAAAACTAATAACTGAAGCTTTACCTGTTGCTATCAGTATAATACTTTTCCACAGTTTTTGAATATATTAAATCATAGCTCTTTTCTCCCCTCCAACTGCTGTTTCTAATAGGTTCAAAAGGATGTTCCTTCTTTACCATCATGGATGTAAGCGTCAGGATGTGGAATTACCACTGTTTTCAAGATAGTTGCTTTATGTGCTAATTTAATGGATGAGTTATACGTTGTTTAGTCTTGTATATTTGCTTGTAAATATAATGAACTTTAACTTCAGAAAAGTGTCTTCTCAAGGAAGATTAAAGTATATTACTGACTGAATTTCACTAAGCCTCCATTGTCTTTTCTAATTTATAAAATAATTTTCACTGCTCAAGATAAAACTAGAAAACAGAATGTGGTAGAACAATAGTTTTTTGCTTTCTAGTGAAGATCCCTGTGAAGTGCTGTTCTTTATTACACTCATTAACACAGCAACACTAACCCCCACAAAGATTCCCCCCCATTTTTTCCCAATCAATACCTAGCCAAATATCATTTGTTTTAAAACAGAGTCTGACTACCTACTCTAGAAGCTGGGTAACTGTTGTGGGCCTAACCTGGAGATGAGAATATCTACTCTTATTAAAAAGCCTTATTTAGTTAATGCTATTATTCTAACTATACTAGCAAAGAAACTTAATTCCTCTTCAAGAATAAAGCAACTCCTTTTTTGAAACCCAGAGACTAGTAAAGATCAGCCTACAGCTACAAACACTGGTTTTCTAAGCCACCTGTCTTGCAGAACAACCCAAGAAGAGCACTTCGAAACTCCACTACAGACAACAAGTACAGTGGAGAACAGCAGCAACTCTTAAAATATGTGACAACACAACTCTTTAAATATTTAAACCACAATGAAACTCTACTGAGCAAAAAGCCAATCTGCCTCCCACAACAACAGCAAGTATAACACACTTACCAGTCACAGAAAACAAGCAAAAGCACCCCCCAACAGCACCCTCCAAGAATGGAACACAAGAAAAAATAACCCTCACCACAGTAAAAGCAATTAACCACCCACAGAATACAAGCAAAACAATCTTCAATTACTCCCTCCACAACAACCCTTAAAATATTTTTAAAAATCCAACAGTGTGCAACTCCCCCACCCCAGACAACAAGATGCAAAAAAAGATTTAAATGGGGAAACAAACCAACACAAAAGAAAAAAGCACTACAGAAAAGGTTTAAAAAGCAGCAAACTAAATTCAAAAGTCTCCCTTCCTAACAGCGCAAAGATAAAACATCTAAAACCAAGCCGGCAGAAGCAGCTCAAAAGGAGTGCACCTCCCCTCCCCAACCAAAAGACCAAAGAAAATAAAAAAGTTTGAAAAGAAAGTAAAAGCTTGCCCCTTTCCCTTACCATCCCACCAACACCAAGCCAACCCCCTAACCCCAAACCAGGGGAAAACAATGACTTCTCAAATCAGGCAGCAGTCTTCTTCAGGTGCTCCCAAACAGCAGTTTCTCAGGTGGACCAGGCAGGCAGAAGAGTAATCCAAAGGTTGCAGAATCCCAAAGGCAGTGATAATCTAAAAGGCGGTCTCCCAGTGCAGCCAGAGACCAAGAGCACTCACAGCTCATTCTCCAGAAATCTCACTCTAAAATGGGAATCTGCTTTGAGCTAGGCCTGTTTATATGTTCTTGCAAGAATTTGGAAAAGGTTCTCCTGTTAAGTACTCCCAGTGATTGGCCAAACAACCTGAGCTCCTCCAATGCCACATTCCATTGGTCAATTGCTCTTTCATTTACTCCCCCCACCTTCTGCCTCATTTCCTCTCCCTCCTGCTGCCTACTTTGGGAAAAAAATCTTGAGAAAAACAAGCCTGAAGCCAGCCAGCTTTAAATGGCTGGTGCAGCAATTCCCTGATACTCAAAAAATCTTAGTATATTCAGGAATTTAGCATTCAGCATACCCAAATATATCCAGATATGCTGAATATACCCAAATAATACCATTAAGGCATTTTCTAGATACGTATTTGTCACGATTACTAAATCGCACGAATGTACTACGCGGTATCTCAAAGGTATTGCAAGTACTTATCTGTTAGCTGCTTTTTGGCATTTGCACCTTGACTGTTTCATCTTCTGTAAACCACTTCAATAACAATTTGTACATTTTGGAAATTATTTTACTATTATCTCCCAACAATAATTCTTCTAGCTCTGAATTCTTGATTCTAAGGCCTGTTTTTCTTTGGTCTGAATCAAATAAGTCTTTAATTTGTCTATATTGCAACCAACCATATTTCCACCGCCACATATCTTCCATTCTGATCTTGAAAAATTAATTTAGAGTCTATAGTCTAATGTAAATCACTACTCCTTTTTTCTTTTGATTGGACGATGTTATATATTCTTTTCCTAGTTGTTTATTTTTTAGATATTTAGTATCTTGATCCTTAACATGTGTCTCTTGTAGACAAATTATATTGCAGTTTTGTTTTTTTAGCCAATTAAAAATGGTTTTTCTCTTTTGGGGTGAGTTTAGTCCATTTACATTCCACGATAATAATTTGTATTCCATTATGTTAAATTCTTAATGGTCTGGGTAAGTCCTCCGCATTTTTCTCAAAAAACTTTTCCATCTGCTGTCTTGTTTTGATGATGACTCTTAAAGCTTTATAATAAAAGCTTAGTCCTTCTGGTATTTTCCATCTGTATCTGATGTCCTTTTCTCTTAATTTCTGGGTCAACTCTCTATATTTTTTCCTTTCTAGGAGAATCCTTTTTGGCATTTCTTTCATAATCTGGATTCTGTTTCCCTCCACTGTTAAGGGATCTTCAAAATGCCTTTTGATAATTTCCTCTTTCATTCTTTTTGTCACTAAGTGGACAATAATATCTCTTGGTATCTTCTTTCGTTGTGCATAAGCTGAGTTGATTCTGTATGCCAGATCCATATTTGCTGATATTTCCTCTGTCTCTTTATTTAGAAGTTCTGCCAGAATTTCTGTCATTTGTTGTTCTGCAGTTTGCGTATCCGATTCCTGCACGCCGCGAAATCTTAGTTGCCTTTCCGTCACCTTGCATTCCATCAACGCCATTCTCTCTGCATCCCTTGATTTTCCTGCTTTATATTCGTTGCTAAATCCTTAGTCTTTTGCTCTACCTCTTCAACTTTTTTGTTGGTTACTTGCAATTCCTCTTTTATTCCATCTATATTTTTTGCCAGTCCCGCTACTTCCTCCTTAATAGCATCTTTCATATCTTTTAAATCTTTTGAAAGCATTTCCTGCATTTTTTGCAGCAATTCTTTGTGATTCTCTGCAACTCTTTTTTCTAATCCTTCAGTTGCTGCATCTACTGAGGCTTGCCATTCTCTGTCTGCTTTTTTTGCTGCCATCGTAGGACTCGGCTTCGCGCCTCCCCACGTATCCACTCTTTTCCTTAAATCCGTTTTGAATTCTTTTAGTTCCTCTCTTATTTCAAAGTATTTAAATAACTTTTATTTAACAATTAAAAATAGTTCCTTTTGATTCCAAAATGTCGGGCGTTTTTTCTCTGTGGTTTCTTAGCTGCTTCTCTATAGTTACTGGCTTCGCTTCATTCCTCACTTAAAATGGCGTGCTTCCTGTTCCTGTAGTCTTTGTAGCCTTTCCAGTACTTCCCTTGTTTTGCTTCTGGGTCTTGCTTCTTCTAGACGGTCTTCCTGCTACCTGCCCTCTGCTGTCTTCTCTAGGCAGCACGTTATCTGCTTCACTCTTTACTTACCGTCTCGCGATGCTTCCACTAGTCCACACCTCCTTTCTCACGCTGGCTATCTCTCTTCTAACCACAAGTATGTATAAACAATATTTCTTTTAACTTTTTTAGTCCTTAAAACTTCACCAGCATCCAAAATTTTACTCAATAATTGATCCTTGACGTTTACTTTATTAAATTCTGTCCTTTTAAATTTTTTATCCTGGTCTTTTCACTGCCGTTCTGATTTACAAAGTCTGATAATGATCTTTACCTTTCAATGATTCTGCTGGTTGTCTGTGCTGTTTCCTTCGCTTATAGTTGGTTAAAGCTGTTACTGGAGCTTGGTTTCTGACAATCTTATGCCAATTAAATGACTCCTGGGGCACTGCAGAGTTAGTAGCTTGCCCTTCTCCGAGGGGACCTCAAGGTGGTGGGGAGAATCCTTGATTCAGAAACCGCCTCCCTCACCGAGATCACACTCTCTCGGGGTGCGCAAGCGTTCAAGCCCAACTTCTCCCTGAAGTTGGGTTGGTAGCAGGCGTTCCAGCGCCTCGGTTTCCCAAAAGCGAGGCCCCGGACAGCCCAGATCACTAGGCTCCTTCAGATCCCCATTAATCCCAAACCGGAAGCCAGATTTGGAGCTCATCCTGAGAGTCAGATATCTACTGCGAAAGTCCGCAATTTGGAACTATTTCTCTAGGATGTATCCCAAAGGCACTGTAGAGTCAGATTTGGAGCTCTCATCAAGAGTGGTGAGTTGCTATTTCAGAGGTCAATGTTCCTTTAGGATGGAAGCAGCTTTGGTGGTACGAAGTTCAGGGTTGCCCTGGCAAGCGATACAGGGGATCAGCAGGTGGCAGTTCAGTATTCCGTGTTGGTCCTTGCTGTTGCAATACCGGTTTGGGACTGTAACCCAAGAGAACCTGGTGGTGGCTGGATTGGAGCTGCATTGGGCCTGGTCAGGCAATACTGCAGATTGGCTGGTGGCAATTTGAGGTTTTCAAAATTACCAGAGACCTATCTAACTAAGTGAGAGGATTGTCTGGCCAAAAGACATAATAGAGTGATCACTGAGATTAATGAATATAATTTATATTTCTTTCAGGTGCAGGCATATTGTGCAGCCCTGTCAGGGTCCTCCATTGTGTTTGGACAGAGAAAGACAGAAGATAGCACTACAGGGCCTCAACTGGGCCTTTCCCCCTCTTGCAACTGTGTGGCAAGCATGGGAGTTGTGTGGCTAGCACTTGCACTCTCTTTGTCAGGACTTGAGAGCAGACCATCATCCTGAGGTACTGGCAGTTCACTTGAGAATGATATGCTGCACCTGTACAAGGGTGATGGGGTTCACTTTTCCAAGGTGGGCTATGCCCCTTATTCGGCTGATCTCTCTCAAGGCCTGCACAGCCTTAAGAGTCAACAGGTGGGGCAAGAGGAGTTAAGATAGGTTAATCCCCTTATATGGCAGGAATAGGGTGGGTTGCTCAGGATAAGTAGAGTTAAGTGGCAAACACCCAGAGGTATCATGGTGATGGGTGGTGTCTGGAACAGGCCATCCTATGCCAAGCTGCTGGACGGCACGTGATGGAGTGCACCCTGGCTGCTCAGCAACATCTCTTAAATGTGGTAGGTGTCTTGCAACCCATCAGGAGAGGCACAAGAAATACCCCTCGGCACAGAAGGGCTGGAGATAAACAAGGCCAGCAATAACTGCTTGCCATATTTGGAGACAGTGGACCTGCCTGGTGTGTTCCCATGGTGGTTGTCTAGTGCAACCTACCCTCAGAAGAGGCAGTTTATTTACACATGCACGATGTCTGGTGTCCTTATTGTCATCATATTTGGGGTGCCAAGGCAAGGACTTTTGAGTTGAATTGATGACTTATAGGAAGGCTCCATTTTAATTTGATGTGGTTATGGAAACTTAAGATGATCTGATTTATAATTTTGTTAGTAAAGCTTTTACTATTTGGGCTCTTCTTGGTCAAAAGGAAGTATAAAAATACTTTGGCTTAGGTAATGTTTTGTGATATGTAATTTCTTGAAGGCTTAGAGAGAACATTCACATTTTTGGTTTGCTCATTTATTTTAGAAGTCAAAGGCATGTTTCATCAATTATTTACACTGGTATAACATGGTCCAAATACTTACACATACAGATATATTAAACCATAAAACATGTTTCTTCCAGTGGCACTGGTACTATTTACAATTTACATACTGGCCTCCCAGTCTTCAAATCAACTGGAGCCTGGGATTGTGTTAACATGTTAACCAACTGCTAGATCTAGAAAAATTCCAGTCGGAACCCCAAACTTGCATTTAAAGAATCAAAATAAAATATTAAAGAACGAAGCACAAAAGTATAACAAATAATCCAAAAACAAAATTATGCTGTCCCTGGACTATAGTTCCAGTTGAAAACTTCACACGACCTTCAACTGCTGGAAATACCTTCCCCATCCTATAAATATAGTTGGAAACAACTGCAACATCAAGGTCACCTGTTTAAAAAGAATAAATGGCATGGGTGAAATATAGTAATTCGTATTACTTAAATGTACTATTCATGATATATATACATATTATTTGTTCACTTTTTAAAAACACCTGGGTTGCATTCACACAACACAATGAACTATTTTGTTTAAAAAGACAGTTTGTTGCATGTAACTTGGTTAGTCAACCAGACGACAGTTTTTCTTAAATCAGCATCTGCCTTTTCTCTGTCTTCACACACCTCAGCAAATTCATCAAACTGCTATCCCAAGCCCTCTTGCTCTGGTACAGCACTGGCACATGAACAGCCTGCTTGCTATTGGTCATCATAATAAATAGGAAGGAATGGAGTGGAGACAGACATTTCAGGCAAGACAATAGGGGTGTGCAGTTCAGTTCAAAATTTGGATTAAAATACTGGATTTTTGGTATTTTCAGCAAAATCCATGTATTCCAAATCAGGTTTCCTGAATTTTCAAAAAAAAAACTGGTAAAATTCAGCCATTGTTTTCTATGGGAAAATCCCTCTGGGAGATATGTGGTGGGCTGGAGGGGTCATTTTTTCAACCAAACCAGCAAATTTGGTGGGAACCCACTCCTGACCGTTATCTAAATCTCCCCCCCCCCAAGTCTCATGAAGACTGAATCCCAGGGGCCAATTTTATGGTCCCCCAAAGAAGGTGCCCCCACCCATTCTCCATTACTCCCTTTAGGAAAAATATCTGGGGGCTATTCAGGGGCTGGAGGTTGCATTTTTCAATCAAACTCCATCTAATTTTTAGGGGACCTACTCCTGACTAGAGATGGGCACGATCCAAAAAAAATTACCGATCAAGCTGATCGGGGATCAGCGCTGGCAACGACCCCAAATCACCGATCCACACCGATCATCTCCCGTTTCCGATCCGTGGATCAGATCGGGGAGGCAAAAGCGGAGGGGCGCCCCGCTGTTCCTAGCTATGTGAGAAGGTGTGTGGTGGCGGCGACCGCCGGGTCCAGCGGACCCGAGGACACACACACACACACACACACACACACACACTTAGAGCGGGGGGGGGGAGTTTTTAACCCGTCCCTGCCTCTCCAAATACAGAGAGAGAGAGACCCTGTCAACATGTTTCAGACAACTTTTTAAAAAATGCAGGGACAGAATCCTCCATTCCTCTCCACCCAATTTTAAAAGCAAGCAGCCAGTCTTCCAAAAGCATATTTTAAACACACAGAGCCATGAATGAGGTTTTCCCACAAAATACAGCGTTTTAAAAGCAGGTTAAAAACAGAGAGTGGCAGACAGAAAAACAGCCATTCCTCCTACAAAGCCCCGTTTTTTTAAAAAAGCAAAAAACATTTGGCGTGCCCATGGCTACAGAACACCCCCTTCCCCCTCCCTCCCCTGGATCTCTTCTCCCAACTGATGAGTGCGTTGCTGCTCCATGGTTGGAAGGAAGCCCTGCTAATCAAGGAAAGCTGGGCTTCCATTTGGGTTCCAGGGCAACAGAAGGAGGGCAAACACAGCTCAGGCATTCCCCTGGCTCCGTTGCCCCAGGAATAGATTACTGGCGCCTGATTGTCTGCATCCCCAATCAGATCCCGATGGCCCCGATCAAGCCCCCCCCCCCACACACACACACCGAATGCTGGATCGGTCACCATGGACGGCACCGATCCGACGGGTCCCAATCACGCAAACGCCACTATCGTGGATGTTTTTCTATCGTAATACCGATCGTGCCCATCTCTACTCCTGACTGTCCTCTAAAGATGCCCCCCCCCCAAGTTTCCAGAAGATTGATAACTGATTATAGTTTGAGAGGAAAGGTTCTGTGTTGCTGTGTGCTTTTGTGACAGGTTACTCAATAACTTGAGTTTTTTTCCCCATTTAAACATTACCACCACAGTATAAATGACCACTAAAAAACAAAGTATAAACCATGGGGTAGAATCCCGGTTTAGAACCCAAAAAGCAATGAGATTGTTCGGCTGCCTGCATCAAATAGCAACACTAAACCACAGCTTAATCAAATGTGGTTTCATAAACTTAATTTTTCATGTCTGAATGAAGTTTTATCAGCTGTAGAGTCTCATAGGTATCTCTAATATGCATCTGATATGCTACATACACAGATCTTCAAATGCTTACCACTACTATGGTTATTTGAGCTTCCTTTTAGCATGTAATACCCATCTCCTCCTCCAGCAAGGAAAGAAGGCAAAATCACTTTGTATGTTTTTTCCATCTGGAGCGGCATGTAGACCGGGACTCTACACTCTGTGCAAAGAACCTCTAGACTGACCACTCTGCTTCCTGGACTTTGGGAAAGATCATATACCACGTGTATACCTAATAAGAAACAAGGTTAAACAATATTTTTACTCATCAGCTTCCCTTCAATCTATAAAAACTTATCTGAGAAGTTACTACACTGCTCCTTGGCAGTGTCCCTTATGAGCAAAAATTCTATTTAAAAATCTTTTCCTGTGTCATTTCTATGCATTCAGCAGTTCTTCTGAATGTTTTAAGATGTACTCCAATGACGGTGGTAGCATTATTCAATCTCCCAAGCTTCTGCTTGTCTACATTGGTTAATCTTGATTTGTAGTACACGGTATTTTTTGTTCTTTCACAATAGTAATCCCTAGTGTGGCATCTGCCCTTGTGTTTCCTACCTGTACAAATTTTTTTCAAAGCAAAAAGCCAATCCTGGATTTCTTTCATCTCATTGGAGCCAGGAGGTGCTTCACACGACTGTAGGAAAAACTATTCCAAAATGAGCCGCTTCCATCATAAAAGGATGACTCGACTGGCTTGGAACCTCTCATGGCCTACTTATGGTTGCCGTTTTGTGATTTGCTTCCTCTTTTAATTGTATCATGTGTGGGAAAGCAGCACACAGTTTTTTTTAAATAGTAAATTAAAAACTCTCTAGGCAGATCTTTACAGCTTAAAAATATTTGATCATTCATAAATAGAGCCAGAAATACTATCTAAAAATGCTAAGTGTGGCAAGCCTTAGAATGCATATTTATTGCTGTGACTAAATGTAGTTCTATTCCAGCCATTAGCTGAAATGCATTGTTATCAGAAATTCCAAATACAAGTAGCCGGTCTTAGGGCTGATGCATAGTCCACCATGGATCCTACAGGCTGATTTCTGGACATTCTCAGATGAGAACTAAATTCCCAGGTGCATAGAGGTCCAGTTTTGATTGGATCATTACATGAGAGGAGAAGGGACCTTTTCCTCAACCTGAAACAGCCCTAGAGAGCTGACATTTGCCTGTTGCCCATAATTGCCCTTTAGACAGAATATATTCTGCACAGTACATTTGGAAGCAGCTCAGAATTAACCTTTAGCATGGTGTGATAAGTCAGATCAGAAAGTTCTTAAGTTTATTTATTAAAGAGACAACTTTAGGACTCTGTACTGCTGATGAAAGCAACAAACCTTACCAGCAACCTGTAGCAGTTCACCTGTTCCTTTCCCATGTCTATGAACACTGTGCTCAAAAGCTTCTTTCAGAGTTGAACCTTTGATCTGTAGCAAATCGAAAGTGCCTCCAAAGGGCATTACAGCTAGCAGCTCTTCCAAAGTAATGGTACCTGAATGGAACGAAACACAGTTTTTACAATGTAATATATTATAGGACTCATCACTTTGACACAGTCTGAGGTGGAGAACACATTTGCTTTAACAAAGAAGTCCCAAGTTCAAATTCCTGCACCATGAAGAATTTCACTGACTGAGCAAGTCACAATTCAATGCACCCTAATGCTAAAATACAAAAATTAGAGCACTGTATCCTCTTAGCCAGTGTTAAAAATGCTTATTGGGGCAACAGGACGTTGTCCACATAGGGTCATACAGAATATAGTGCTGCTTACCACATGGATCTTTATAGCATGAAAATGCTGCACCGCAATGTTACAACACCTAGTTGTGGGCTGGAATGCCTTCAAGTGATAGAAAGGATCTGTGTGGTGTGGTATGGCCCTGGGCCATGTGGAGATGCTGGAAGAAATTTTCACTAGCCTTCACATAGAGATGAATAAGTAAATTTTTGCTTCAATTTAAAAGCTTCTAGCTGAAATGTGTGGTGTTTGAAGAAGAAAAAGTGTTTATAGTTTGACAGGTGCAAGAAAAACTTGACAGTGGTGAAATAAAAGGGGAAGTGATAAGAAACCCAAAACCTAGTTAGGTTAGTTCTCAGAAGTGTGGAAAATGAAGAACAAACTGAAATAGCATTGCCTCAAAACAGCCCTAAAACTATATATACCATTATTGTTTCGTTCGTCAATGGGTGCCCGTATTCCACCACCATTTATGATGCACATCGAAACATGATTCCACTGATTATCATCTGGATGTCTAAGATTATTGTAAACCTAAAACATTCACAAAGAAAATAATTTCTATCATTTTTCAGTTTTTGCTTCAGTTTATCTTCAAGGATTCTAGCAATTGTCTTGCAAAGCGTCTTATAAACTCATGGTAAAAAGAACTTTTGGATCTGACCTATTATGCTATTAAATGGCAAGGGGAGCTTTGCTGCTATACTAGTTAATTATTTTAATTTTTAAAAGTTTGGGATATATACTGAAAACAACAAAACAGGTCTTATTCTATAACAAATGTTAACCCCTCTATTAATTCTTATTGTGAGCACCAAAGAGGGATAAAATTATGCTTTGGCTTGTTTTCTCTCTCCCAATATAAATAACTTATATTTATTTTTAAACATGTCATCATAAGATGAGAAATCCCTGTAATGTATGGGATATATACTGAAAACAACAAAACAGGTCTTATTCTATAACACTTGTTCTATTTACACTTGTTCTTATAAATATCCCTCTGTATGGATAAATACATTATATCCCTCTGTATGGATAAATACATTAATTCCTTCCAATGAGAAATTTACAGAACCTATTCTATGAGTTTATGTCACAATCTAAGTGACTGTTTATGAGATCAGCTACACAAGAATTTCATGGGTTTCTTGCTTTGGGCTGAATATTCCTAGTAGAAGAAAAAACACAATCCTCCTTAATTGATGTAAGTCCAGAACCAAGGATTGTATTAGTTATTAGTTGCAAACAGATGTATGCTGGGTGATCAGTAAAACTGTTTCAAAAATGAATTCGCAGACCTGGATAGAAACTTAGAAACTCCTTGTCCAGTATAGAACTCTGTGAGAATACATCCCTCGGTGGTTGTTGTGGGTTTTCCAGGCTGTATCGCCGTGGTCTTGGCATTGTCGTTCCTGACGTTTCGCCAGCAGCTGTGGCTGGCATCTTCAGAGGTGTAGCACCAAAAGACAGAGATCTCTCAGTGTCACAGTGTGGAAAAGATGTTGGCAGGTCATTTGACATCCCTCATTTGTAGAAATGCACTGACTGGCTGACAATTGCCATGTTAATAAACCAACCTCCCCATTTTAAAAAACGTTTGTTTTGGGGGGGGAATGACCTATGAATATTTAAATGAATACATTTTCATGCTGCAGCTTAGAATGATGGCGAGGAGTGAAACAGATAACCAACGTCGATGTCTGAATGTAAAGTGCTCTGTGAAGGTGGTGATGGGAACTGGGCTCACACTGGAGAAGCAACATCTCTAGCAGGAAACCTTTCACACATGTACAGATTAAGAGGCACAAAGTGCATCAGCTTGCTTCAGCGGAAGAATACAACCTCTCCTCTCATTTTTCTTATAGAGCACCTGTCATCTCTCAAGTATGGCATTTAAGGTTATCTACTCAAATGCTCAAGTAATTTTCTGTCACAATTTATTGAGTCTTGCATCTCGTAATGTAACAGAAAGGAGTGTTAGACTAACTCATGAAGCCTGGATCTTGCTCAGCCCTGAAACTCAGTGCCTTTGGATTTGATTCATGCTGGTTAGATTCGTGTGGGTTAGATTCATAGATTAGATTCATGCGGGTTATATTCATGCTGCTATAAGAAGGTATTTCTCAGCAATGGTTCTTTCCCCACTAATCCACTGGGGCACCCTTGAACACTGCTGAGGGCTAGAGGAACACGGGGGAGGTACTACAACTAAGAAGGGAAACTGGGCAACATCACCTACCCTTACTCTTCTGCAAATAAAGCAAGCTGCACAAACAATGCTTATTTGTTAACATTGTTATACCAAATCTAAAGAAGAACAGCTCGTAATATTCAGAAATCTTTGTATCTGGCAGTGTTCTATCTGACTGTGCAATAATGTGTTGAGAAGCTGTTGGGGAAATCCATAATTCAGCAGATATGTGATAAGGATGTTAACTTATCAGTAAGCTTACAAGCAAATCTAGCCACTAAGAGAGTTCCAATGAGAAAACTGTCTTTCCAATGGTGGTGTCTACCCCAATAACAGTATTAATGGCTTACCAATTGCTCTCATTTGCTTGCTATTCTGTCCTACTTGGTACTGTGCCTGCTAGGCACAAGAGCAAAGGTTCTCTTTAGACTTGCTGGCCTAAAAATAAGCAGCACAGTAGATGGAGTAGGGAATACAGCAAATGCTATACTTGTTGCTGCTCCATCATCAGTAAAGCTGCCACTAATCCCCAATGTGGTGCCTACGGGATCCATGGCACATGCCAGAGCCCAGGCATATCTTTGAAAAGAGCCAACCCTCTTTCTCCACTTCACTGGCATAAAGGAGGCCAAGAGCCATCACCTTTGAATAAGAAGGGGCCCCATCATAGAAGGCTGACTTGAAACCTCCAAACATTTTCTGGAACTTCCAAGATTTTGTAACTGGAGCAGCCATTTGTAAATGGCAGCCATTTTTTTTTATGGTGTCCACTACCTGTTCTCAAAATTCCAAAAGTTCCCAAAGGCTCGACAAAGTTGAGACTGTAGGGTTAGGGCAAAGCCATTTGAGACTCAAGAGCTCAGTGATAAAGATCTGAAGTCTCTATCTTTAATTACTTTTAAACCCTGATCCCCTCTTGCTTTGCCTTGATTGCACCCTCATTTTTTCAGAATTTTTATTTCAGCCAGGTTCTTTTCCAGAATTGGTGCCACGCTGACATAAAAATTCTTCCAGCAACGAAGTAGAGAAAACAGAGCATTGCCCTTTTGTGCAAGTGCCAGACAAACTAGTTCTAAACCTATGAAGTGTTTTGTCCTCCTTAATGGGAGAGGCTATAACCCATCTGTCAGAATCTTAGCTGGCTTTTATCAGCAAAGAATAAACATACAAGATGGAACAAGAAAACTGAGTAGGAAAGAATTCGTATTTAAGACAGCCATTCTATTATGTAAAATGTTAAGGGTTGGGTGTTTTTAAGCCATTAGCAGGCATTGTATAGAAATATTTACGTTATTTATACCTGGCCTTTCTCCCCAATAGGGGCCTGAACCAGCTTACCTCATTCTCCTGACCTCCATTTCATCCTCACAACCACTCTGAGTTAGGTTAGGCTGAGAATGTTTAACAAGACCAAGGTCAACCAGCAATCTTCTCTGGCAGAAAGGGGATTCATAGCCATCTCTCCCAGATCCTAGTCCAATGCACTAAGCACACGACACCTCAGTATATCAGTTTTAAAATGATTCCAAAAAGGAAACCTAAGCAACTCTCAAGTAGGTCTAATCCATTCAATGGTTTTCTGTTATGGAGATAAGCTACTGTATGAAGGAATGCATATTCAGCAGCAGACAACAATGTAATGTTATGAAGCTGAGAGACTGCTTTCTTTCTTACCACAGCATCGCAAATCAGATTTCCCATGTTGCATTCTTGGATACGGCATGCTTCACTTGTACCATTCAGGTACACAATGGTTTTTCCTATCTCCTGGGAAGAAAAATTATTCAGCTGAACCCTCAGCATATCAACTTGTGCCTTCACCTCTGCATCTAAAACAGAACCAGGACAAGGTAAAGACTACAGTGGGCTAGATGATGGACAAGGATTACTAAGCTGTTCATTCACAGAGACAGATACTTTTCTCATACCTTCTGGAATACTGTTGTTTAGTAGGATAGGGTTTCCTGATGCACTTATTACATTTCCTTGTTTATCAAATGTAAGACTCAAGTAACCAAGGTATTTTCCAAAAGCATAAGCTTGAACAACAGGTACTTGAGGGCCATGATCAGATTTCACCATGAATGGATAATCACCAGCTGGTATATTATTTGAAGGTGGCGTCCCTGTAAAGATGAGCGGAGAACCAACTTCAAAGTACATACACAATAATGTCTTTATTTAAAGCCATTCATATTCCACCCTGCCCACACATAAGGGGCTCAGGACAATTTACATCACAAAAGATAAAAGAACAATAATTAAAAACACAATCATAAACAAAACACCATTCTAACTAAATTTCTCCATATTAATAAAAACCCCTACTAAATAATATTGTCTTGCAAGATCCCCTGAAGGCCAGTAGAGCAGAAAATCTTTTGACCTCTTTTGTAAGGCTGTTCCAGAGAACAAGGGCTACAACAGGAAAAAAACCAACCACAAATAGGTAGAGGCACGTCTCACAGCCCTGACAGATGGACAGGGTATATAAAAGTAGCCATATCTGTCTACTGAAAAATTCCAATGATCAATCGTATAATATTTTTTTCTTGGGACCAACCAAAACATCACAAAATTGACTTAGTAAAAAGTACCATATTACACTAATGCTGAAAGGAGAAATGCATGAAAACCATGACAGTATTTTACAAGTTTCCTCTGCAACTTCTTATGCAGTCAAAGAGTTGGCTAGTTAAGCCATGTGAATGGCTGAAGCAGAAACCACAAACACAATTCTAGTTGCATCCATAGCTCCTTCTTTAGGCCTGATCCATTGTAGAATGCAACCATAGTTAACCTCAGCGTTCTGACTTTGTGACGATAATCTGATCTTGTCCCTGATCTTGTCACTGTATTTATGGAACAATTGAAATTTGATGTCTACTTTGTCCAAAGTAATTCCACTCATTTTGTCCTGACTTATGGTAATGTACACATCTCAAAATTGGCATTCAATATTTATTGTTAAACTTTTAATGTATGTGACTTCTGCATACAAACACCACTCCCCAAAAAGACATACAGAAAAATCAGTTCCATTTTATTATAAATGAAAATGTTTTTGAAATGAATGTGCCTTGCAGCTTGATGTCTTTAGCAGATTTTTTTGTAATTATCCTAGAGGAAAAGGTGACCTCTTGATAATGTTACGAGTTTGGGCTGCTTTGATTACTGCAATTGAAACAATGGCCTTTAATCCAAATGAAAACAAACCCTGCACAAATCAAGACATTACAAGTAAGTCTGCCAATGACACCAGGGTTTTTTTGTTTTTGTGGCCAGTTTAAAGTTTATGGGCGTGTACTGAGTATACACCTTATAATGAGTCACACAATTGGTCAGCACTATCTAATCTGACTGGCAGCAGCTCTCCAGGATTCCAGAACAAAGGAATTTCCCAGCCCCACCATCTGAGATCCTCTGAATGGAAATTCCAAGGTTAGAACCCAGGACTTCTGAGACTGAGCCACCTCGCTGAGTCATCTGATCTTTAGGAGTGGCTATTTGGGGACTGTAATGGTTAGGAAGGGTGGGGGAGAGACTTTCCTTGCTGGGAACTCCCTTAGCCCAAGCTTTCCTTGGAAAGCACCCAGGTAATCAGTTGCCACCACTCAGGAACCTCTTGAAAAGATCTAGATGGACCCACTGCGAAGGTACCCCTCCAGCTCAGTCCTGGTAAAATAACAAAGTAACAGGGTGGAAAATACCTTATACTCTGAAAAATATAGCAAAATATATAGCGCCCAAGCAGCCTGGCACATAGGGAAAAGATTTAGAGAAATAACACAGAGCAATATATTGTACTAAGGAAGCCAAAAATGCCTTTACAGAAAGAAGGTTTATTATATCGAAAAAGGGGAAATGATGGGTGGATTCAAAATGGTTAGGAAAGAAGACAAAATACAAAACACAATCATACAGCACTCAGACGCTCAAATAAAAACAATGTTGAGCTAACTCAGCCAAGTACACTTTATCTAGGTTGTAGCAGGTTCCTCAGAGCATGCACAGAGTTCCTTGCAATACCAAGATAGTGGATGAATCCTTAAGCCCTGGCCCACTGGTCTTGAGGTCTCTAGATGTTAAGTTGTTCCAAAGCAGGGACAAAGAAAAGTTCAGAACTCCCAGATATTTATGGGCAATGGAGTCTGACCTAAGCCAGCCTCCTCAGTGAGATTGATCACCAGATCTGACCAGCCCCAAGCAAAGCTCCATATCTGATGTCAGAGACTACGGCTGTCAATCAGAGAATTATTTCAGGATGGTCCCACCATTTTAATGGCTGAGCAGTTCCATGACAAAAGGGTATCTGGACCAAAGCAGTTACCCTTTGTCAAAAAAGGGTTAAGCTGGCCAAGTAGCCCCAATGTGGAATGGAGGCTAAAGCATTATTCTCACGTAATTCCCAGGGGTTCAAGAACCCGGACACTCTAGCTGGTGATTTTGAACCATATTGAATCTTGGGGTTCTGTCACAGGGGCACAGCCGTGGAAAACCTCAAACCAAGTTAATCTTTTGACATGGAAAAATACTGAACTCTGAGATGGAAATTGCAAATGAAAGGATAAGTTTACATTACCTCAAGTGAACTATTTCATGTGCCTGTAAATACACATGCAATCTATTTTACAGAGTTTTCACTTCACCGAGAATGAAGGAAATAAATATTATTTGCTGCCTGAAAGAGTTAATAGTACACTGGAGGGAACACTGGGGGTGGAGGGAACTGACATTGATTTTGGACTTCCACAGACATCCAGTGTCTCATTCTGTGAATGATTCTTTGTGAATGCTGGCTCTGACACTGCTACTTGTCTCAAAACTAGGGTCCTGGATAGCACCCAAAATTCATTTGTAACGGTGCTCGAAAGGCAAGATGTTCCTGGTGGAGTTTATTCAAGCATGCTGTTCAAAGAAAAAAATGAAATGTTTAAGTGGGCCAAAGAGCCTATAGAATCTAAACAGCTCCATATCTGTGTGGACCACAAGATACGTGTTTTAGTTGTGACCAATGATAAATGGAAGTCTGAAGAATATTCAGTCGGCAGAAAAAAGTGCAGAAGCTGCCTGCACTCCTGACCATAAAGCTGTGTGTTTCAAACTGGGAAAAGAGGGTAAGAGCTGGACTCCAAAAGTAGGTCTTGACACAATGACACTTTGGGGTTGTTTAAAAATAAGTGCCTGCTGGCATGAAAAGGCTGGTGCTTGATCACTCCAAGTGCAACCAGAGCAGTCAACATAACTTATCAGACTGTACAACAATGAAGGAAGGACATAGGATTGGTCCACAAGGGCTCCTTAGACAGTGAGGTTCACAGGAAGGATTTTTTTTGTGGCCTTCTCCATCCCACTACAACTCCTGGAAAAGCCACTCTGAAAGATCAGGGCGCCTTTAGGAAAGACATGAGATGCAACACCAGAAGTATAGCAAAAAGGAGGAATTGATAGGAATCATTCCTCACCCTTTTTGTTCGTACCCTTCTCGAAGGTACCCAAAATTTTAGGAGTTGCTTTTGGGGATAGACTGGGATAGCAGAGGGAAGGAGGCAAAGACCCTCCCATAAATTCAAGTACTTAGCATTCAAGCCATAAAAGAAAAAGAAAGCTGGAAAAAAATGAGAAATCGGCAATGCAACTGAGTGAGGATTTTTTTTTAATCTATCTTGTATCCATCCTAAGCAGTTATCCCCTTCTAAGCTCATTGACTTCAATAAGAAGGATGTAGCTCTACTTAGGGTGGCTCTGTAAATCAATTCCACTTTGCACAATTGATGGAAATGCAGCCTTTTTCTGATGGCTCTAAAAACAGGCCATTTCCTTCCTTACACATGTACTTTAACATGTAACATGTCACATACAGGTAAGTGTGCTGCTCTTGCTTGAGGTGGAAATTAAATGGTTAAACAAACTTAGGGAGAAATGTACAAGAAGGCAGGGAGATTTATACTGGCATGTTTATGCTGGAAAGAAAGAGAAAGGGGTAAAAACAAGCAAGACAGACCAAAACAGGGCAGAGACATGATTCATGCATCATGTTTCAAAAATATAGGCCACTGGAAAATGGTCCAGCATTACTGTGCAAACCAAAAGCCAACCACTTCCTGGGGAGAAAAGGAGCCTCAGATGAAGCTGTTCTCTCGGCAATGCCTAAATGTTAAAAATAGAACAGGCAAGCCAGGCTTACAAGAGGAGCGAATGGTACTTCTCAAGAACTGTTCAACTAAACAGTTGAAAAGGAAAGAACTTAGATGAAGTCAATGATTATATGCTCCGTCTTATACTTTCCAAGGTTTTCTCCACTCTGTTTCTCCCAAGGCTGGGTTAGTGCTAGAGAGCTAAACTGCAAGCAGCAACAAGCAAAAGGTGCATTGCCATGAGAAGGAGATGTTAGTTAGCATGGGATGGTGAGGGGGGCTGGCGGTGAGGGAGTCGTGTTGCATAATATTTGCTAGTTAGTATGGGACAGTGGGTGGGGGGAGTCGCATTGCAAAGTATTTTCTTTTTTTTACTTATTTCTTTTTTTTATAATATATTTTGTTTTTCAAACAGATAAAGGGATACAATATTTTCTTTATTGGATTCTGTTACCCATCTTGATCCTGCTAGTTTCTTGGTTGTTTGGATCAGCTGCAGCCAGGTTGCACAAAGCTAGTATCCAACATTCATGTCAAATGAAGGCATCTTAAATTTTCCGTTCAGGATAGAAATATTTTAAAGAAATATTATCAAGCAGTATGAACTGCTGATCCTTGAGAAATCCTGATCCCAAGTCTGATTTCTGTGTTTAATGCTGGGAAACCTGGCCATTCGCATGGGCGCCTGGAAGAATGAGTACCTTGGGAATGGCATGGGATACAGCACGGGAACTCCAGCAAGGAGGAGGAATGATTCCGCACTCTTTGTGCTTATGCCAGCAGACATCATCCTTGGGTGCCTCATATTCCCTCAGTCTGCATCAAAGGGCTCCCTGGCAGCTGACCTGCTTGTCTTCCAGAAGCATATAGTGACCTCATTGCCTGAGGAGAGGAAGGGGTCCTACCAGGTACAGAAGCTGTTGCCATGGCATTCTCAGTGGAGTGGGGTTTGCTCCTGTAGATTCCTATGAGGAGGGGGCAGGGCACAGTAATAAACTGGAGTTTTGATTAACTAGCAATCCCTATTCCCCACAACTGCTGGATAACAAAGTTTACTTCTATGGATCTAGATCTAGCAAGTGATATGCGTTTGGAGGTCTGCTTACACATATGAATCATTTTAGGAGGCGGATGCTGGAGAATTCAAAAAATTGAAATGCTAATTAGAACCTCTCTTGTTTATAAAGAAATAACTTACCTGTATAAAGAAATGTGTTCGTATGCCCCCCAACCACGACATCCACGTTTTTCACTTTTTGAGCAATGCTTTGGTCCACAGGAAAACCTGAGTGACCCAGTGCAATGATTTTGTTTACTCCCAAAGTAGTGAGTTTGTCCACTTGGGACTGCAATGCAGCAATTTCATCTTCAAACAATAAATCTTGCCCTGAAAACCCAGAAAAAATGGTATTTTATTGTGCTGTTGCAAAACATGATTCCCCAACATCTAAGCACTAGAACATCTGTGACACCATTTTCTTTCATTTTCAGCACTCTCGTTTGTGAGCCAATGCTAAACGTCACACAACTTACATTACTATTTTTGTTAGCTCCATGTTGATATATAGGTTCATAGAAACCTATATATAGTGGAAAGTAATTCCAGTATTTTTCTTGTTCACGTCTTACTGAACCAATTGAAAATATACTAGGTGTGCATTTTAAATGCTTACAAGAACACTCACAAAGACAGGGAGTCCAATCCAAACAACCTGCTTTAACTGAAAGAGAACAAACGCTGTGCTTGAAAGATGGGATCCTTCACACAGTGCAAGGGGCACAAACTTCTGCCTCTGCTCCAGTTGCCAAGCAAGACTACTACTACTACTACTACCACCACCACCAACACTACTACTACTACTACTACTACTACTACTACTACTACTACTACTACTAGGATAACTGTTATGTCAACTTGCCAAAATGGTTCTTAAGAGGCTGTATTTCAGGCTTCAACAAATTCTCTTTTGCTTTAAGTGCCAGCCCAAAAAATTACGTACCAGACTAACTGTTCAGCCTTCAGGGTTTTTATTTCAATGACCATAGAGTCAAGTGACTAATAACCAAGTGGCTCGGTCTGCAGATACTTAAACCTGTGGATCAGGGCCCTCTTGGGAACACATCAGATGTTTCAGCATCCTCAGGGGATCCTCTAGGGTTACAGAAAAATCTAAAACCCAAGAAAAAATTGGAAGGGTGGCTACAATTCCCCTCCCAAAAAAACACTTACCTGGGGTCTGTGCACGTGCAGACTTCCACTAGCTGACTGGATGGACCCTGCTGAAAACAGTGCACTACCACCAGCAGAGTAACAGAGGCCCAGGCATGGCAGCAGCAAGCCAATCCAAAGCCCAGAGCAACAAGGTGGGTGGGGAAAAACCTGGGAAAGGTCTTCAGCAAGGTGGAAGGAGAAACTGGGAAGGGTCTTTAGAAGTGGAGGAAAAAGAAAAAGTACTGAGGGGGTAGACGAGGGGAATCCTCCACCCATGATTTTCATGGGCCCACACTTGTGTTTGCTAATTATTCCGGCCGCAAAATCTAATCCTAACTTCTTCAAAGTTTCGCATAATTTTATTAAAATTATAAAAAGTTACTGAAGTGTTGTAGTATATAATACCACAGTAGATAAATAACACAGCAATACAGTGTCTAGGCAAACCCTAAATAATAAATAATACAGCAATATACTATCTAGGCAAACCCTAACCTAAACTCAGTTTTTCATATTCCCATTATTGCTTTAAAAAGTTCCATTTTAACTGTATATTGGAAACAGCATAAAAAGCATCTAATCAAGCATGGAATTCATCCACCATCAATTGTTGTAAAACTAAGTTTACATATAAATTAGTAATCACAAGAACTTTATGAACATTTATGTCAAAGCATTCTGATGGAAAATTATAAAGCAGCTTTGTCCTACCACTCCACGTTGCTACAATAAAATCATTACTGAAAATACTAGGTTCCCCCGTGAAATTTCTAGGCACTATGGAGACCCAGCACCATTGGCTTTGTCGAGCCTTGCTATGCTGTGGAGCACAGACCTGTAGATACCCCGCTTTGGAAAACTGGAAGTAGGGTAAGTCCCACTCTGACAATAAGGTGTCTAGCTGTGCCCTTGCACTTGAACTGGGAACATTCTGGCAGACAAACACCAGTGCATATGTTAGGACTGAGGCATTTGGAACACTACAATCATATCAGATAACTGAAACAAGAACCTGCATTTCTGTGGATGTCTGCTCTTTTGTTTTTCTATTTTTCAATCAGTGTTTCAACTAGAGAGAGAGAGAGAGAGAGAGAGAGAGAGAGAGAGAGATGCAATTTGCACAAAGATTATAGGCTAAGGGTAGACATTTATCAAGCTACAGTGGGGGCACCATTCTTTAAAATTCAGAAAAAAGAAAGTTGCTAGATACAGAAACTATTTCACGTAGCAATTCACTAATTGCACTAACATGCAAACATCCCTTTCTGTATGAACAAGTTGAAATCTAAGTCTTAAGAATCTGAAACAAAGGCCATTTTTCTTCCAGTTTCCAGGGCCTGAATAAGAACCCTTAGAAGAAGAAAAAAGGAAAATTGTATGGTTTCCCAGCCTAATTCTGAATCAGCATGTAAAATTAAAGATTGATTTCCTATACTTGTACTATACAAGAACTGTGATTGAAAAGATAAGTACCTTGTATAGTTGCCCTATTACATTTTTTGCAAGCAGAGGGAGTAAATCTACAATGCATGCAATTGGTATACCAATTGGAACTATTCCAAAGCTGTAAAAAAAAGTTAATACTTTTAAAAGGGGGGAGTTGAGAACGCTGTGAGATGCGGGTATTATCTCCATCCTTAGAGCAAATGTTATGATGGTAGATACGGTTATTTAGAAGAACAACAAACCCTGTTCTATTCCCTGTATCTAACCAGTAAGTGATCTCTGTTTCCATTCTAAAATCATCTACTGTCATTATTGGTGCATGAATGGGATCTTGGATAGGTTCTGCGCACGCGCGCACACACACACACAGAGATATTAAACTAGCATTCATACCAGTTTTATCACCAACTTAATACTAAAAATAAATAAAAGGGGGTGTGAAAAATCACAGTAACCTAATAATCAAATATAAGAATATTAAAGGAATGCATACCAGGGTTTGAAAGAACAGGCGTCTCTTTTGTGGTATAGCCAACAATTCCCACTCTTTCTGAGCCAAAATTTAATATTTTATAAGGAAGGAAATACCCTGTGATGTTATTTGCCAATTCAGCACTTGCTTTAATATTTGCACTTAAAATAGGAAAGTTAACATTTTTAAGCAGTGGATCCAATAATCCAGCCACACCATTATCAAACTCATGGTTTCCCAATGCCTAAAGGAAAGAAAAAACAATAAAAATGGAGAAGACAAAGTTATTTGTTACAGTCATAAATCATAACAAATTTGCATTAATAAAACACAGAATTAGAAGACAAAATTGTTGCACACTGAACAATTTGTTCTACAGATCTGTAAACGAGTAGCATGCTATATCCATTTATTTCCACCCAGCACTCTGACATATATTTCAGTTTATGTAACAACATTTGAAGATGCACCAACTCAAGATCTCTTACATAATCTTTAATGAAGCCCAGCAGAACAGGAAGCTAGGCCCAAAAGCTGGTTTACAAAAGGGGATTTTTTTTTTTTAGCAAACCATAATTCAGTCCCAAATCTGTCAGTAGTCTTGAACTGAATCAGGAACTGAATTTCAAACAGAAAAAGTAACATGCTATTCAAAATAAGTGATTCAATAATCAGAAGGTCAGGAAAGTATTTCATCCCCCCACAGAGGCTGGCAAAAAGATTACATTTTCCATTTTGCAACACAGCTACCCACCTCAAACAATTTTTTCCATGATACTACTAGAGAAGGGTAATAGAAGCAGCAGAACAAGTTCAGGGATCAGTAGTTCCCACTTACCGAGAACAAAATGCTTTTCTTTCATAAAAACAAAGGAAGAACGAACCTTACTATACTGTGTGCTGATTTGGATTTTCTAAACTTTATGTTCAATCAGAAATACCTGCTATTTCAAATGATGACTTTAAGATAGGATGCATACTCAAAGAACCAAGACATGTGCCATGGCTCTTTCATCAGTCATTAAGATGTATTATGGCAAAAGTTGAAAATAAGAATACAAGGTCTGTTAAGTCCAACATTCTGTTCTTAGCAGGAACAATCAACTAGATGCCTCTACTTACAAGGAGTGCCTGAAGGTGACAGTTATAACCTATTATGGCATCCAATTTTTGAAAAATATTAAACATGTTACTGATCTGGCAGTCAGTCAAGGGCTGTTTAGTAATTATAATTAAAGCAAACCTCCACGTTCAGAGGCAATACAGCTCAGATTACCTACTCAGATACATGTGGCCCCTGGACATGAAGTCTCCATTTAAATAGCACAACTACAATGCACAGAGGATAGTTCTGCCAAAGGCACTGCCTAGTCCTTTTTTAAGGTCATGTAAGCTAGCAGCCATTTTTAGTTCCGTAAGTTAAATTTTGAACTGTATAAAGAAGTACTACCTTAATTTTCCCTAAATAAAGAGGTGAAGGACTGAGGAAAAAACAGATTTTATTCTTCAATTGAAAGAACTTTGTATTATTCAAACAGAGCTATGAATACTATGACACACTGTTAACTACTTTCTCAATAAACCTGAACTAATTCCCATTTTTGTTGAAAAATCTGTAATCTTAAAAAAAAAAATCCACAGCATGGGATTAAAATTCCCCAAAATAACAGAAACAACACTGATAGCTTTAAGAAAAGAATGCCCACTGAACTCTCAGTGGACATTTGGGAGGCTGCTAGGCAACCACAACAATATTGCCTTGGTTTCCTTGGATTGCCTTGGTAAAACAAAGCCAAGGGGGAAAGTCCTTGGAAGCCAGAAACTACATTGGAAAAGGTTCCACTCCCTTCCCACCAGAGACTTGCTATCCATACAACAGGCCACAGCGTGCCAGTGGCAATTACAGCAAGTGCCTCTCACCCAGTGTAGTGAAGATGGTTCAGAAAAACATGCAAACTTACATTTAAGAGGACCTGTTGCTTAATTGTTGTTTTGTTTTTATTCTGATTTGTGATGCTGTTTAGGTGTGGGCTAGGTTAAAAATGACCGAAACCACTTTGAGCAATAGGGGGAAATGAGGGTTACCAGGTCCCCTGACCGGTAGGAGGTCAGAAGCCTAGCACCTACCTTATTGCTTCCCCTGTCGCATGTGCAATGATGTCACTTCCAGGAGATGACATCATCATGCTGTCCTGGGAGCACTTCCGCAAGACCCAGGGAGTCAAATTGGGCCTGATTCAGGCCCAAATGCAGCCTATGTTGAGTGCAGGAATACTGCTGCGCTCCACAGTGGCCCAATTCAGGCTGTGAATCGGGCCTGAAGCAGCCCGAATCCGGATGCAGTAGAGCACGGGAACATTCTTGTGCTCTGCAGCGGCCGGATTCAGGCTGCTTCAGGCCCAATTCAGCCCGAATTAAGCTCCGCAGTGACCCAAATCTGGTCCAATCCAGCCCGATTCTGGTCGAATCCAGCCCAAATCAGGCTGCTGCAGCACCCGGGAGCGCACCACGCCACCTGGGAGCACACCCGGGAGGCATGTTCCCCCTGCCAGCCAGGTAAATGAGGGTGGGGGTGGAGGGTGAGAGGATTCCCCTGCCCCCAGCATGGGACTGGCATCCCTAGAGGAAACCCTGTTGTGTCTACAGATCTATAAATACCTTCAGTAAACAAATAAATCTGTGAACTGGTGGTTGGTACGCTTAAAAATAACATTTTGTTAAACTCAACCTTGATTCTGATGGATTAACTTTTGGCTGAATTATGAGCTGGTAAAAGAATTGGCCGTTTAGGCAGCAATCAATTAAATTAAATCAAATTCAGATTGAATCTTGGAAAAGGGGCACTCAATAGGGATTAGAGACCTCCTGAGGTCAGCAGTGCATATGAACAAATGCTACTTCCATAGTCTTGTGATGTGGAGGCAAATTTACAGTGTGGCATAAATTATTTTCAAAGTATTCTTGTTCATAATTGTTCTGGGTGTCTCCCTTAAGCAGTCAACTAAAGCCGGGCAAGTCCCAAGAGAAGAAGAGTGAAACAGGTGGTATAGGTTTAGTGGTTAAAAGCAGCAGGACTCTAATCTGGAGAACAAGGTTTGATTATCTACTCCTCCGCTTGAAGTCAGCTGGGTGACTTTGAGTCAGTCACAGCTCTTCAGAGATGTTGCAGGAGAGATTTAATTCAAAGATTAGAATGGAAATACCTCTGAATATTAGTGCAGAGGGAGGCTTTGTCCTCCATGCTCTCCTACTTGATCTCCTAGAGGCATCTGGTTAAGCACAGTGTGAAACAGGAGGCTGGACTAGATGTACCACTAGTCTGATCCTGCCTGACTTGTTCTTAGGTACTCCAAGCAGTGAACACACTTCCCTTATTGGGTGATATGAACACTGTCCCAGATAGAGAGACATTTAAAATGTTTCTCCACAGATGCTACATCCAGGATGCTACGTTCAGGAAAAGTAAAAATATGCCGTAGTGCACAAGCTGAGTATCTGACTTTGAACAGAATTCGGTTTTTTCAAGGCAAGATAGCCTTTCACAACTGTATCCTATTGGTCCCCAATCCACCTGAAACAGCTTAACACCTTACAGACTCAGAACACAGATGTGCCATCTGCTCTCCCAAGGGGTAGAGAAAAGTACTTTCACAATATTTACTGCTATTGTGCATTTCATCATCAGCTGTTGATATATACTAGGAACGTGGGTAGCTTTTCCTGGACTAAGCCCAAAAATATAATCTCATATCTTCTGGAATGTGTGGCCCAACTTCAGTTCTGAATGAAAACACGAGCCAAATTAATAAAGATGTTGAAAGAGCCATGATCAGTACAACCAGTGTTTTAAGATACTATCAGAACTTGCATGAGGAAGGATGTGTGATTTGGATCAGGATTTGCTAGAATGGAGAAGAAAGGAAGAGGGAATTCAAATCTTCCCCTGCTATGTGATTTCACCAGGATAGGGCCATAGCTAAGTGGTGGAGCAAATGTTGAGCATGCAAAGATCCCAGGTTTAATCCCTGGCAACCTTGGTTAAAAGGATCAGGCAGAAAGTGATGTAAAAGACACCTAAGACTCTGGAGAGCAACAGCAAGTCAGAATAGGCAATAGTGACCTTGACAGACCAGTGGTCTAGCTCAGCACAAAGCACATTTGTTTTTGTGTGCGCATACGCATGTGTGCATCTTCCCCCTACCATACATTGTTATCCCTCAACCCTCAAAGGAAAAAATACAGGATTTGCATACTAGTTAGTATCTGAAGATTACAAAAAGCAATAATGGAGCCCTTAAATTTAACAAAGAAAATCTAATTGTAGAATTGTCTGTAATATTTTCTTTATTTACAATTATCCTACTATATAATTGAGTAAGCGTATTTCAGACAACTCACTTTATACCCTGGTGCACCACCAGAGGGTGCTGCCATGGAGGGAAGTCTAGGCAAGGCACCATGTCCCTCCAGAAAATGTGCCATGGTGGGAAACCCAGGCCAGGAGCAGGATGGGAGCAGGTGGCAATACCCGCTCCCACCTTCACCCAGCTGGTATTAGGAGCGGAGTAGGTGGCAATGCCCACCCCTGCCTTAACCCCACCAGTAGGTATTAGGAGTGGAGCAGATGGCAATGCCCTCTCCCTGCCTTAACCCAGCTAGTATTAGGAGCGGAGTAGGTGGCAATTCCCACCCCTTGCCTTAACCCAGCTGGCATTAGGAGCAGAACAGATGGCAATACCCATCCCCCACCTTAAGCCAGTTGGCATTAGGAGTGGAGCAGGTGACAATGTCCTCCCCTGCCTTAACCCAGCTGGTATTAGTGGCAGAGCAGGTGGCAATGCCAACCCTGACCTTAACCTAGCTGGTATTAGCAGCGGAGCACTTGGCAATGCCCACCCCCCTTCACCCAGCTGGGATCAGAAGCACAGCAGGTAGTTTTGCCCGCCCAGTGCTTTAACCCAGCAGGTATTAGGAGTGGAGCAGGTGGCAATGCCCAGTCCCGACCTTAACCGAGCTGGGATCAGGAGCAGAGCAAGTGACAATACCCATCCCCCTTCACCCAGCTGGAATCAGAAGCAGATCAGATGGCAATGCCCGCTCTCCTTCACCTGACTGGGATCAGGAGTGGAGCAGGTGACAATGCTCCCCGCCGTAACCCAGCTGGTATTAAGAGTGGAGCAGTTCGCAATGCCCACCCCCTGCGTTAACCCAGCTAGTTTTAGTGGTGGAGCAGGTGGCAATGCCCTTCTTCGCTTCACCCAGCTGGGATAAGGAGCAGAGCAGGTGGCAATGCCGCCCTCTTCAACCTACTGGATTAAGCCACTGAGCAGGAGGCAGTGCCCACCCTGTCGTCACCCTGCAGCAATGCTTGCCCCCCCTCAACCTGTCAGAATCAGAAGCAGAGCAGGTGGCAATGCCCGCACCCCCTTCACCCAGCTGGGATCAGGAGCAAAGCAGGTAGTAAAGCCCGCCACCCACCTTCACCTGTCAGGATCAGGTGCAGAGCAGGGGGCAATGCCTGTTCCTCCCTTCACCCAGTGTAGAGCAGGTAGCAATGTCCACCCCCCTTCACCCAGCTGGGATCAAGCTTGGAGCAGGCGTCAATGCCTGCCCCCTTTCACCCAGCTATAGTCAGGTGCAAAGCAGGAGGCAATGTCCCCCCCCCCTTTACCCAGCATGTAACAGGCATGGAGCAGGTATCAAAGCTTACCACGCCTTCACATGGCCAAGATTAAGCAGATCAGGCATGGAGCAGATGACAATGCCCACCCCCCTCCTTCACCTGCTGGAATCAGTGACGGAGGAGGAGCGAATGCCTGCCTACCCACTCTCTCCTTTCTAGAGCCCATTGTATTTTCCCCCCACAACAGGCTTTGTTGCTAGTACAACATAATTGGAAACAAAACTGCTTTAAGTGTCCAGTACTGTTACCCAAATGGCTATCCATGCCTATCCTCTACCATAGGAGACATCCCTCTGAGCACATCCAGAGTGTAGACTGGCACCAAAATGGTTAATGTGTAAACCAGGGTCTATTCCTATATACACCAGGGTCCTGTGGGTGACACTAATCCTCACTATAACCTCATAGCAAGGAGAGCTGAATGAGAGAGGAGAGAGGAAGACCAGCAACAGGCTGTCTTCCTATTACTCTAATGCAATTGTGAGGAATTGTAGACTTAACTCAAGTTCAGTAATGGGGCTTTATTATTACTAAATAAACAATGGAATTGCAACAAAGGCACAAACTAGAAAAAAGACCAAAAACACATCAAAAAACAGGAATATTCATTTGTACACATTTTATATCATAAACGGTTATAAAACAGTTAGAAATCAGATTTTTTAGTTGAAATGATGTTTAGACTTTTCAAAATGTGCTAGTGTATGTGTAGGTGTGGTACAAGGATAAAACATACAACTTGTCCTGAAGAACGATGGGATGAAGGTGGAAGATTTCCAAAAATAACTCCAGAACAGTAAACACAAGGGATTGTGTTTAGCTGCACTCACAAGCTGAAAAGCTGCCTGATGTACAGGCACATAGGGTGCAAAAGGCATCTTGGGGAGCATATTAAAAGGATGCAAAAAGGGTGCACAAAAAGTACTAGTACAAAAAACAAGGCACAGAAAGAAAGCAACTGTTGTGATGCTTAAGAAGGGCTGGGGAAAAGGCCAAAAAGCACCCCAAGGATGCTGGGTTTATACTCTAGGTTACCTGTGCTAATTAAGATGGACAGCTGGTATAAGCCTACGCACAGACTGGGCAATATGGATTAATTCAGGCTAGGACTGAAAATTGGGGTACTTGAGTACACAGCAGGAAAACAAGGGAGGAGTGATTGAATATAGGTGTATATAGGGGAATATAGGATAAAGAAGTCTGGATATCTGGAGTTTACAGTAAGCAGATCCCCTTGATGTAAACATTTGATGGCCAATAACAAGGTTCTGCTAAAACACAACATTTGATATGCTGTTCTGAGCTGATACTAAAGAAGGAAGTACTACCTTTGTAGCTTTGATATACAAAATAGAGATCAGAACATTACAATATAATATCCATGTAAAATGCAGGGAACTGTCATTGTTTGATAATTCGGGAGATTTATAGGTATATTTAAGGTTTTGTATGGGGGCCCATTCTATGATGTGACTTAAAAGTAATTTGTCTAACTATACCCAACAGCAGGTATAATTCCTGTGACCATAAAAGGAGAAGGGGGTGAGAGTGAGACCGGTGGAATCAATTTGTTGCCAAGCCTGGGTGCTTTTCTTTGCACAGGGTGGGATGGGGACTGCAAGCTTTGCTTCCCGAGCTCTGAATTCCTCTGCAAGCCTGAAGTTCCAATGTCTTGGTCCACAGACCTGGGCTGCAATGAACCCTTGATGGAGGTGGTGCCTTGTACTGGGTACCCCTAAATCCCTAGTAGTAAGAGACGGGGTTCCTGTCAGGGTGTCAGCTTTCCTCCAACAGCTTTGCTCCAAGTATAATAATTTCATCCAGATGGATACTGTGCCACCACAAAGCTCTCTCATCCAAACAGAGATACTGGGGTGCAGCATCCTCAGATCATCCAGTGCAACCCTAAGGAGAGTGCAACCTCTAAGCCCACTGATTTCAGCTATTTAGCACTGCGATACAATGGAACATCTGGGGGCACTCCACTTTGGAGTGTTTCACTCAAAAACCAAGCTCTAGTCTGGGCACTACTACATGGCAGCTTGCGAGGTACAGTCTACAGATTTTATGCAGGTATGAACTGGAATAGTTCAAAACCTCTTTGGAGGGTGCAGCAACCCCAAGCTCCTTATTTTTCAGGTAAAGGTAAGCACTGAGTCATTACTGACCCATGGGGGGACGTCGCATCATGTTTTCTTGGCAGACTTTTTGTAACAGGGTGGTTTGCCATTGCCTTCCCCAGTCATCTACACTTTGCCCCCAGGAAACTGGGTACTCATTTTACCAACCTTGGAAGGAAGGAGAGAAGGCTGAGTCAACCTTGAGCCAGCTACTTGAACCCAGCTTTTGCCAGGATCGAACTCATGTTGTGAGCAGAGCTTGGGCTGCAGTACTGCAGTTTACCACTCTGCGCCACAGGGCTTCAGGTACACCAAGGCAAATCTATGGAATTCCTGTTTGCATTCCTCTTTGGAGAGCTTTATGCAAAAGCCAGACTTTGGACACCAACATACCCCACATTGCACAGCAGTCTCCTAAGTCGTCAGGATGTATAAATTTTTTGATGTCATTCTGGCTTGAAAAATGGAGCCAAGCATAGATCTTCAGTGAGGGTGTATTTTTAATGGCTAATATCCTTCTTCATAGACTGTATCATGGGCACAAGCCCCATGTTTTGATTCACAATGGTTCGATGAAGGATCATGGGTATGAACTGAGATCTGATGGAACATTTGAGAGATTCTATACAAGCAGGGCAAGAATCACTGCAGATCAATTTTTTCCCACTTCATAAACTTGTTAATTGCCCTCTGTGGATAACAGTCCTCAATTACTACATCCAGGAAAGGCAAACCAGCACTCAACTGTAGAGTCTATAGGTGCTTGAACATTTATTTATATACTCTGCTCTTCTCTCCAATAGACACAAAGTCGTCTCCCTTCCCCCATTTTATTCATACAATAAACCTATAAGGTAGGTTAAGCTGAGAGAAAGGAACTGGCCGAAGGTCACTCAGCAAGCTTCCATAGTAATGTGGGGTTTTGAACCTGGGTCTCCAGTATTCTAACCACTATACAACATTCTCTCTTTTTATAGTCCATTTAGACTGTGGACTTAAAAAGTTATTACCAGTTCATTAACAACTATATCAAAGAAATAAAGACCCAGCCCCAAACAAGTGTTGCTTATTCGACCATTATGTCCCTGGTTTCAGCAACTCTTGCTTCAACCTAAACTCTTATTTTGCATCCAGGACAGTCTACTTAAGTTTATGACTGCATTTCATTTCTGCAGAAGGCAGACACAGGACTTTTCTATTGTGTCCGGAAATATCTTTTTCATTCCCGCACTTAAAAACAACCTGAAGATCCTGCCTGAAACACAACTTTGTTCAGTTGATGTTAAACAGGCCTGGTCTGGTCACTGCCAGATTCGAAGCCTCCAGTGTACCCTGCCCTGAGACCCAAGATGAAGAAAAAGTTTGATACTGGGGTGGGGTGGGGGGCTCAAACTGGCCAACATGGCTATCATAACTATCACTAACTGAAGAGCCGTCTCCGCAGCAGAAAGTTCCGTTGCTTTCTTTTTCTTCTGCTGTTTCTACCTATTACCTCCTTTTTGAGGTCCTCCTTCACGACGTTTTCTCCCCTTGCTCTTTCCCAGCATGGTTCCCAACATCCTCGGGCTTGACGGGAGAACAGCAAGTCATGACAGAAGCCAACACCAAGCGCTCAAGAATGTGCTGACACGGGCGGCCTCCGAGCCCCTGAGGGAAAAGATGAGCTATGGCCCTTTACGCCAAGGGAACAGCTCGCCCAAGGGCGCAGACTTACCATTGCGTCGTAGCGCAGGAGGTTCATGAAGCGCACCACCTCCCAGCCTTTGAAGTAGCTGAACCAGACGGTGCCCTGGTACTGGTCGCCGGCGTCGAGGAGCAGCACGTGGGGCTGAGATGCGCGGATCCGCTTGACCATGGTAGCCCTGCGCGCGACGCCGCCGTAACAATCCTGCCCGATGCACTTGCCGGAGTCGCGACTGGTCTGCTCCACTCGGGCATGGACGTCGTTGGTGTGCAGGATAGTGAGCTCGAAAGCAGTCGAGTGCGAATCGCAAAGCAGCAGCAGCAGCAGCAGCATCCCGGGAACTCGTTGCGCGCATTTCTTCTGGGCGCGCTGCCTCTCCATGTTGGATACGCCACGCTCACCCGCACTACACTGAAACGCACAGCGGGTTGCAGAAGCGCTTTAGGCGCAGCGGGTCAGGAGGGCGGGAAGAAGAACTGCGACGCCCACCTTTTGCAGATCCGCCTGTTTAGGCATTTGCCAGGCTTCCCTCTAAGCTTCGCTATCATGCCCTGCCCTGGCACGGCTGGGAGAGGCCGCGTTGTTTTTTCAAAGACAAGCTTAGCTGACACCGCTGTCTGCTCCTCCCTTCCACGAATTTCGTTGGGAAATATGGGTTTTACCTGGCTCCGCTGAGGTTCTGTCTTAACAGCAATTTATATATTTCTTCGGATTTCTAAAATTGCGCTGTCCATAGGGATTGCTTCACTTATTCATCGAATTGGCAGACCTCAGAGAGTTCAGAGCTGCATACACAAAGTTTTATTTCCACAACGGCTTTGTAAAGTTGGTTAAGCAAATATATAGTGACTTAGCCATTCACAAGGCCAATTAGTAGTTTGTTCGTTATAATGTGTTTCAAGCGGCTTCATAGGGTATTAATAACCGGATGATGTTTACCTCCTTCAAAAACTTCAGCGGCCCATTTCCACACATTAAGCATCTATGGAAGTGCTGGAATAGTTCTCTCATGGCGTGTTGGCAACCTTAGCTATATTATGAATATAAAAATAAAAAGAACATAGCTGTAAGGAGGTTTTAAACTCATTTTGTGGTAGACGCTGCCTGCTATACATACAATTTCTTGTGCCTAGAAATGGCCCTGCTTACACACAATGACATGAGTTATGGAAGAAAAAAAAGTTTTATTTCTGAAATTACTACATTATAGTAATGCTCTTGCAAGCTGGGGGCCTGTTCCCTATCTTTATTATATACTTAGATGAACTAAGGATTTTAATTAAGTTGCCAACCTCCAGCTAGTGCCTGGAGATCTAGAATTACAAGAGATTTCCAGACAATAGAGATCAGGTCCCCTGGAGAAAATGGCTGCCTTGGAGGGTGGACTCTGTGGCATTGGACCCCGCTGAGGCCCCTCCCCCACCCACCTGAGGCTCCACACCTCAAAACTACAGACCAGCAAAGATTCTTTCCATGGTGAAACTTCCACATCCATTTCTGGCAGTCCCAATTAAGGATCTCAGGAAGCAATTCTTGGGAAAGACCCACCCTCTGCTTGAGGCGGTGAGGTGATGCCATTCAGAGCAGACAACACTGAGATCTAGTGTAGTATAATTTAGTTTAAAATGTCTGAGGAATGTGTGTGTGTGGGGGGGGGGGAATAGTTCAGATTCATTGCCAAGGCACTGGTGTGTGATGTTGATGTATGTCATGATTATAAATAAGAATACTTATTTATATGTTTTCATATAATCAAAATATGTTTTCGGGCATTTTTATAGAATGTCCTTTATCACATCTCCTGAAATATTTTTCCACAATCCATATGACAGCTTCCTGTATCTAATGATCAATTACTGGCAAAATACGATGAAGGCAATATATGATGCATCAAAAGGACATTTATTGATACATTTATGGGAGCTGCGTATTTGTTCAGTTGCTCTTTTATTTAGTAAGTATAGGGAGCAATCTTAAACAGGTTTACTCAGAAAGAAGTCCCATATTATTCAGTGAGGCTTACTTCCAGGAAAGCGTCCTTTGGACTGCAGTCAGATTCCTAGGGATCTGTTTTGCTCGTTATGTTCTCTGGCATAAGGAGATCTCCCTACCACAAGAGACTTTTCTGCCAGTAGAAGAGCTTCTTGCATTGGCAGAAGTCTCCATGTGCTGCTGGCAAGTGTTGCCATTATCAGAACAGACCCATGGGATCCATCCTGTTGTTTGCAGCCAAAAATCAATCCGTTGCTAATTAGGAAAAGGGACCGATTACTTTTCATTGTCACTTCCAGAGGTAAAAAGAAATTAATACAAATAATATTTAAGAAAACCTCTTTGTGGAGATGATGGGTAGTCTTCCAGTAGCTTAAAAATGATAACCAGTCATTTAAGGTGAAGTACCTTTTGATTCTATCTCCTTTTCTCAAACTCCAATAAACTTTTACTGTACTATACTGATGGTCTCCAGAATTGTTTATCTGTCAGTGACAGCCTTCGTGCCAACCAAACATAAGCTCCTTATGTGGCTCAAGGTCACAAGGCTCATATTATTGCTACTCTCCCTTCCCAAGTACTCCCTACGGAGTGCTACTTGTCCTTGTTACCTGCCTCTTCCCTGTTCCTTCCCTACTGTTCTCCAACTAATCTAATTAACAGAGCTGGCATGGAACTGCAGAGGAAAACAAGATAAAGACAGCACGTAACCATACTTTTGAAGCTGATGCACTTTGTTCCCACATGTGCAATGTAAGGACCTGACATCAGATGAACAAAGTTTTTAAAAGAAGACCTGTAAAGCAACTTATTTTGCCTTGCAAAATGGAAACGAGCCTCAAGAGGATCCAGCAGATAGAGCTTCAGAGTGTCTCCCTTTGCCCTCATTGTGTTGAGGGAACAGTTGGTTTAAGATAGGAAGTCTTGAAAAAGAGGAGTTGTAATAAACCATACTGCATGTTTATTTATTATACCATATTGTACTGGTAAATTAGCACAAGTTTTGCTTGCTGTAGGTTGCAGAATCTCTTACCAGTTTGCTGTAGAGTTACTGACTTCCAGAGGAATAGCTATATTTGTCTCTAGCAGTAAAAATAAACAGAAGTCTTGTAGTACCTGAAAGAGCTGCTTAAGCTTTCATGAAGCATATCTTGAAATTTTAGAAAAATAGGTCTTTAAGTTGCCACAAGGCTCTTGCTAACTTTTGTACGGCAGGGCTCTTCTGTCTTTTAACACCTGCGTGATGGGCAGAAATTGACAACATGGCAATGCAGTGACAGAAAAATTCTAATGTTGCAGAAGGGAGGCTGTCCTGCCCCTGAGAGAAAAACGTCCACTCAGCCATTTCACACCTGAGCCTATGGCAGTACTGCTCCAACATCCAATCACCTTTGAGAGGAGGATGTGAGTGGGCAAGGAAACACAGGAAAAAAAGTTTATAAATCTTCAATCCAGTGATTTACAGGAAGTGGGCTTTTGTCTTTCCACTGTTGAAGTATGAGTCTTTTAGCAACTGTAAGGGCACGGAGGGTCCATTATTGTAGACTATTAGTTAGATTCCAAGAGACAGGTAAGTAGTTTAACAATACATTTACATCCTCAAAAATGAGTTTTTGAACACAAAATTAATATGACTAATAACTTTCAAAAGAGCTGAATAACTAAACACGTTGAAACCATATGCTTAAGAGCGCATCTAGTGAATTACACCACCAACAGTTAAGACACTGTGTTTAAACCTTTAGTAAAAAGATGCTGTAGTGTCCAATATACCCCAAACAATTTTTTTTTGCTGAATAAGTCGCAACTTAAGATCCATAGTAGAAACAGGTACATGGCTTAAAGCCTTATTCCATCGCTTTAGCAAAATTGGATGTTCCAGATTGTTATTCCATTCATCTCAAAGGCTCTGTATATCATATTTATTAACCAACCTCAAATATTTATATACAAATATTGTAGATTTCACTTTCTGTATTGATTCAATAAGAATCTCCAAAAGTGGAGAGATTCTGAAGCACTCAAAGTTGCTGTACCATATTTGCAGATCCAGAGGAGTTAGCCGTGTTAGTCTGTAGTAGCAAAATCAAAAAGAGTCCAGTAGCACCTTTAAGACTAACCAATTTTATTGTAGCATAAGCTTTCGAGAATCAAGTTCTCTTCATCAGATGCCTGATCCGAACTGGTCCAATACAGAAGAGGAGGGGAGGGGAAAGAAGGGGACATATACCACAAGAGGACAGGATGCAATTAGTGTGAAGGCAATCAAAACATTCCTTTGCTTGTAAATGTAAACATCTCCTTTTGGTGTGGAGTCAGTTTGCCGTGTTCGTTTGCCGCAGTGAAAGTATCCAATTCCTATGTAGTATAAGCCCTCGATAACCACAGCTCTCCCTGCCAGCTGCATCTGACAAAGAGAACTGTGGTCCCCGAAAGCCCACACGTACTCAGGCTGAGATAATTGACAAACAAAGTCCACACCAGGCATCTCTGGGCTCCCCCAGACCACGCCTCTGTAAAGGAAATCTGTTACCTGTGATAATGTGATAACCATTCATAGTCTCTATTCAGTCCCAGCTTGACAGAGTCAAATTTGCATATGAATTCCAATTCAGCAGCCTCCCGTTGGACTATGAATGGTTACAAGCAAAGGAATGTTTTGATCGCCTTCACACTAATTGCATCCTGTCCTCTTGTGATATATGTCCCCTTCTTTCCCCTCCCCTCCTCTTCTGTATTTGACCAGTTCGGATCAGGCATCTGATGAAGAGAACTTGATTATCGAAAGCTTATGCTACAATAAAATTGGTTAGTCTTAAAGGTGCTACTGGACTCTTTTTGATTTTGTACCATATTTGGACACCAATAAATGTTGAAATTGTAAATATTGCCATTCAGCAGAAGTTGGCACATCATATCTAGATCTCAGTTGGAAAAATGACAAGAACTCATCGTCCTTACCTATCAATTGATCCAAAATAAAAATTCTCTGTCCAAGCTTTCCATAAGAAAGATTTCTTCCCAATTTTAAAATCTCAATTTGGCCGTAACAGCCATTTCCACATGTCCTTAAAGGGACAGCCCACTCACCAAACACTGCTGGCTTTTCCCTTTCATTCCACATGTCTCCGATTTCAAAACGGCAGTAGGCTCTTTGGCTTCCGTTTTTTTGGCACCGTTTCCAAGAATGCACTTTCCCGCAGCCCCTGAAAAGGTGTTGACAAAATGGAAGCCAAACAGCCTGCTACTGTTTTGAAATCGGAGACATGTGGAGTGAAGGGGAAAAGCCAGCAGTATGTCATAATGCATGCTACTTAAAAAGTGATTCCAAAAAAGAGGCTTCCAAGAGAGCCCAAGATGGATACTCCAATTGAGGGGTTCGATCCCAATAATTTGTACACACTAAAAAATATGCCTGATGATAAGCACTAAGATCCAGAAAACCAAATCCTCCTTCATTAATTGAAAGTTGCATCGTCTTTAAAGAAAGCTTGGGTGGTGTTTAATCCCACATAAATTTCCAAAACAAAGTATTAATTTTATGAATATATCTATGAGGTATATAAAAAGGGATTACGCACATAACATATAATTTGAGGTATAATATTCATTTTGAGTGTATTTACTTTAACCCATAATGACAGGTTTAGGGTTGCCAAATTCAAGGATATATCTGAGATCAGTTTATTAAAATTCAACAGTACCATGTACTTAATATTCCTTGGGATCAATAATCCAGGATAAGTAATAGCATCTGGGCATGACTGAAAAAGTCCCTCAGTAATTACACTCTGTGATATACTGTCTCCCACTGGTATCAGTTCAGATTTTGTCCAACTAAGTGAATAACTAGACAGATCACAAAAATTGTTAATCAAACTATTAATTCAGGAATGGAAGATTGAGGTTCTGAAATAAATAAAAGATCATCTGCATATAAAACAATTTTAAAGAATTATGTATAAAGCTATAAACTAGAAGTTCAAAACATAAATCAAAAAAGAATAGAGAAAGAAGACAGCCTTGCCTAGTACCTTTTTCAAGAGGGAATGTGCAGAAAAAATACCATTGGACTATACTCTAGATCCAGGGAGTGAATACAAAATTCTAATCCATTTCAAAAATTCATGAGGGAAGCCAAATTTGGTTAGTCAATGTAGTGAAAATAAATTTCCAATATATTTTGTCAAATGCTTTTCATTATCAAGTGAAAAAATAGCAACTTGATCAGATCTCTTTCTATTTAATGCAATCAGATCAGTGACCAATCTAAGATTATTAGATCTTTGCCTACTTTGTATAAATCCTACCTGGTCTACATGTAGCAAAGTTCTAATAACCGTTTGAAGCCTGTTAGCAAGAATGGCAGTTAATATCTTAGCATCCAGAATTCATCAAAGAAATAGGTTGAAAATTTGCACACTGAGTACGGTCTTTGCCCGGCTTTGGAATGACAGTAATATAAGCATCCTGCAGTGATGCTGGCAATACACCAGATTCAAAAATCTCATTGTACAATTGATATAATTTTAGAATTAAACAATCTGAAAAGGTTTTATACCATTCAACAGGGAACCCATAACTTTTCTTTTGTTCCTAGTTGATATTTTTTTGTCTCCATCTTTATGTGTCTTCTGCTCGGATTTATAATCCAATCTGTTATCCAAACTAATTCAGCAGCGTGGCGATACAATTTAATATCCAGTACTGCCAATTTTTCCTCATCTTTTTTCATCCTGTAATACTTTAAATCTTATTCTCAGTTTCTTCTGTTTCCATACAAAATTATTTATCACTTTCTGTCACTTATTTAAAACCTTTTCATCTATAAAAATTGGTACCACTTGAAACAAAAAGTTCAATTTTGGCAATATGTTCTTTTTGATAGCAGAAATTCTTCATAACCATGAAATATTCAATTTTTCCCATGTTTGCAAATCTTCAGTAATACTTGTTCACACTTTTTAGTAATTGTCCTTGTATAGGTTCTCATTTCGTACCATTACACTTATTCCTAAGTATTTTACAGGCTTTGTGGTAATAGCACAGTCCGTTATTTTTCCAATCTCTTCTTGTTCTTCTCTCTTTGCTGATAATAACATTATCTTGGTTTTCTTTTTATTCCATTTATGTCCAGTATGCCGTCCAAATTTTTATATTTGTTTCATTACATAGATCAGGGAATTATTTGGTTTTGTCACTGATATGATTACGTCATCCACATAGCTTTTCATTTTATATATCTCTTTACCCTCCTTTATTCCATCAATTCTGCTGTCTTGCCTGATTCTTACTGCCAACATTTCCAAAGCAATAATAAACAATAGTGGTAACATTGGGCACCCCGTCGTGTTCCTTTTGTTATTTCAATTTTCTCCGTGAAAGAGCCATTAACTAGGATTCTGGCTTGCTGACTGGTATAGATGCTTTGCATCCAATTTAAAAACTCAGTCCCACAGTTCATTCTTTATAATGCTTTCACAAGACATTTCCAAGACACATTATCAAACGCTTTCTTAGCATCCAGGAACACAAATGCCGTTTTTTTCTCCCCTTCCTTCTTAAGTATTCAATTACATCAAGCAAATAACTAATATACCTCTTAGGAACAAAACCTGTTTGGTTTTCATGTATTACATCTGAGACGCACTTTCCTAATCTCTCCACCATTATTGTTGTGAAAATCTTGTAATCCATATTCAATAAAGAGATTGGTCTATATGATTGCAGTAGTAACAGGTTGTTTCTTTCTTTATGTAGTTATATTCACCTCTTGCCATGTTGGTGGTAAATTCTTACTGTCTTATATCTTCTTCATCGCTCTTTGCAGAGGTATAGCTAATATAACTACAAAGCATTTGTAATAGGATTAGTTGGCCACTGTATTTATGTAACCCAGCAGAACCCTGGCAATCCCTCTCCTAAATTAACTTTTCCAACTGGAGAGTTGAGGGAGGTCAATAAATGACAGCACCTCTGTGGCTTAGCAAGTAATCATGAAAATAATTTTAAAAGAAAACATTAAAGATAGAATTGCTGTACATGGCAGAGATGGATAAAATGACAAGAAAACTTAAAGACCTAGATCCGGGACAGTATTTGGCGGACTGGGCAAAACTGAAACAATTTTTGGGGAAAAAATGGGATGTGAAAGGAGAACTGTGGCAGTTTGAGAACTTTTGAAATAAGACATTTTAAACAGAAGAGAGAAGTGACTTTACCATTAAGAATTTATATCTATTTTAATCTAAGCTTGGATTATAATATAGCAGAAGAGGGATGAAATTTAGAACTGATTTTTTAAAGAATAAGATAGGGAGGTTATGATAAGTAATACCTTTATCAGAGTATATGAATAAGGGAATAGTTAAACAAATATACTGATGGGGCATACTATATATACTATTATGTTGTTAGATTAGATTGTATATTATATAATGAATGTGCAGTATGGTGCTGTGTGCGGTGCCACATTGGTGGCAGGGTGCACAGTAGGGGTGTTAATACATATTATAATGACAATAGTATATTTGATAGAATATATGTTTAAAAGAAATAGAATATGTTTAAACTAAGACTTTTGTTATATATTCTATTCTATTCTATTCTATTCTATTCTATTCTATTCTATTCTATCATACTGGTCTATATTGAGGGGTATAAGATTTATACTATATTGATAGTATAATTGATAGATGTATATCATACTGATAGAATATTTGATAGTATAATTGATAGAAGAATGCTACATTGATAGGATATTTGATATATATGATAGAATACCTGGAAAAAAATTAGAATGTGCTTAGACTAAGGGAATTAACAAGTAATAAGAGGGGGTAAGGGTTGGAAAGCTGTTGGAAGTCGATAGAGAGGGGGGAGGAAAAGGGTGGGGGATAGGGTTAATTAGATATTGAGGGAATGTATGTATTGAATTTGAAAAGTATACTCACCAATAAAAATTTTCTAAAAAAAAAAATAGAATAGTGTTCAAAGTAACAAACATTTATCATAAACCCCACAACTTTGCAATGGTAGATATAACTTAATCACAATTACTATGAATAATTGTGAAGACAGGATCTTCAGTGCCCTTCAGAAAGGGCACTCTGGACAAAGGCAAGCTCTGACAAGTGGTGTCCAGTAATACAAACTCCAAAATGTTAACTTATAGAAGAAGTACAGGGCTGCCTCTTCCCCTGTGCGCTCTTCAAGGTTCCTGCTCTTGAGGCTCCAGCCTGGGCCTGCAAAAAAATTAGCAGTTTTCTCAGTCAATCTCTAGACCTTCTCTTGCCAGCTGCAGGCCAGACGGACTGACTCTGGGGGTTTAAAACAATATCTAACAGCTTGACAAACCCCTTCTTTATAATATCTCCTAAAAGGGAAAAGCTAAAATTTAATTTCTCCCTGGTTGGGCCCATCACATACCTGCAAAGAAATTAGCAGTGCCCTCAATCAAGCTTTAGGCCTTCTCTCACCTGCTGCAGGCCAGACTCACTGAGGGGGGTGGGGCTCTTGTAGTTGGTAATATAGGAGCAGCATTTATAGGAGCAGCATTACTAAATGCCCATGTTCTGTGACCTTTTAATCCATAGTAAGGATCCCATTCCCCTGGTGGGGGCGGGGGAACCCCCGCTTTCACCCTCTACTCCCTGCCTCCACTTATCTGGCCAGTGGGGGAGAAAGGCATGGGAATGGGCCTCTCGGCCCAAATCGGTCTGCAGGGAAGCATAGAAGCACTTCTGCACTGGTGCAGAGATGTCACTGGAAGTGACATCATTGTGCAGCTGCAGGAGTGCGTGCACAAAAAATACATAGGGGAAGAAAGAGGTAAAAGCCAGGTCTCCCCCACTCCCACTGGGAGGGTAAAGGGACCTGGCAACCTTACTCCATAGGCTCTAAATTCTAAACTTTTAATAAAAAATATTTAAAATAAAATGGCATGAGTAACATTTATACATATGTAGGAGTTGCTCCCCAGGAAAAAAATATCCTGTTCCTTTAATAGTCTTAATGGGTGGAAATAAGAAGTTGAAGCTTTTCATAGTATGGGAATAAATAATACCATCTAGTGTTTGCTGCAGATAAAGCTGATAACAAAGGAACAACTAGAGGCACCAGTTTAAAAGTTGGTCTGGGGAGGGAAGAATTGTTACAAAATGAGGCAAGAAAGAGATAAGAGTGTTACAGTACTATGCAGAGCATAGATGGAAACAAGCCCTTCACAGTGGGTGTGGACCACTCCCAAGTGGTGATGAAGCAAGAACCTCTTGGCAGTATATAAATCTCTAAACATAGACAATTGGGGAGTGAGCTAGCCACTGTATCCCTCTTGAGCATGATATTTTTTATTGGATTGGATATTGTTGTTATCTGAGCTTATATTGAAACACACCAGGGCGATATAGACAGTAGGCTTTAGGGTTGCCAGGCCCTCTCAACATCCCGGCGGGGGACAGGGGCCTGGCACTTACCTTTGGGAAGAGGGGGGTGAGTGCGCACGGAACACGTGTGCGCACCCCCACAGGCGCGATGACGTCACTTCAGGAGTGACATCATCGCGCGGCCCCTGGACAGGCCTGTTTTCGGGCGCTGCGGAGTGCTCCTGCACTCTGCAGCGCTGGAGATGGGCCGTTCTGCCACGGATCGGGCCTGTTTTTGAGGCACTGCGAAGCACAGGAGCATTCCTGTGCTCCCCAGTGCCTCAAATTTGGCCTGATCCGCAGCAGAATGGGCCCATTTTGGGCACTGGGGAGCACAGGAGTGTTCCTGCGCTCTGCAGCGCCTCAAAACGGGCCCGGTTTGCCGTGGATCGGGCCCATTTTGAGCACTGCGGAGCACAGGAGCACTCCTGCGCTTCACAGCGGCCCTGATCCGGACCAAAACGGGCCCGATCCTGGCGGCTGCAGTGCACGGGAGTGCGTCGTGCCGTGGGGGAGCACTCAAGGAAGGTGCGTGCCCCCCGCTGCTCAGGTAAGTGGGGACAGGGTGTGGGGAGTGGGGGCAGGGGATCCCCCGCCCCCACTGGGGGTCTGGGATCCCTAGTAGGCTTGCCAACTGCCTGGAGAAAAAAAAGTCCATTCCTTTTACTAGAGATTGAATTGGATGTTATTTACCTTCATGTTATGAAAAGCTTCAGCTGCCCATTTCTGTACATTTTCTCCAGGCCTTTTGGCAACCCTACTGCAAAAGCTTATGCCACAATCAATCTGATAGTTCTTAAGGTGCTTGACAGTTCTTTGTGGGGACAGGAAAAGTGTCACTAATGAGTATATAGAGTCTTTTTTGTTCCCATGGAGTAACTACTACAACTGGCTCTCATGCTTTTGGGATTAGGGATCAGAGTTTCCATGGTAAAATTTGTGACTTTGAAACAGCCATCCTAAATATCTCTCATTTTAAGCACTAAGCACTGTTTGTGTGGCACAACTGTGAAAGCACTGAGCCCTTCCTTATGAATTCATTGACACATCCATTGAAGGTCACCCCTGGCATAAACAAATGTTCTATTTCAGACCAGTGTCTGCATTTTTTACTCCCACCACTCTCCTTTGAACCAGAGAATTGGGATTAAAATAGCTGCAGCATCTCAATTGACTCTCTTCTACAATAATGTGTTTCTCTACAGCTTTAAGGCTCTGTGCTCCTCTGAAGACAGGACATTCTGGTTTTGTGGGCAGATGCTAAAGTCACAAATAAGACAGTATGTAACAAATAGAACAAAGCTGTCCATGTCTATCTGTGGAAATTATACAGACCTCTTTTAGCTGTTCATTTCTTAATCCCACATGTTTCTATTTAATATGCAATTGCATTTCCCAGAAACATCTTCTTCTTCATTGTATTGCTCAATCACTTCCCTGAAAAGCTGGCAAATTTTGGGGGGAAAGAATGATAATATATCTGAGATTTCAGCTCAGTTGCTATATTTCTGCAGGAATAATGGCATCATGTTTTGTCCTAGCTGGAAGATGCTGGAATCGAACCACAACATAGGCATCATAAGAGATAGTAAAAAGGAGCAATTGTTGTATTGGACTAGGATTGGGGAGACCTGGTCTTAAACCCCTGTTCGTCTTACTAGGTGTCATTGGATCAGTTGCTGTCAGTCTAACTTACTTCACAGGGTTGTTGTACGGATGAAATGGAAGAGGGGGGAGCTAAGTACACCACTTTAAACTCCTTGGAGGAAATGTGGGATAAAAATGAGATAGATAGAACATTCTCTGGAACTATAATTTTAGTCCAAGTTGCTATTGGGAAAACTAAGATATTAGCCGACAAGCATTTTCTAATAGCCAAGTGGCCCTGATCTGTGGATACTTAAATCCAAAGATTGGAGCACTGAACGGACAGGACACATTTTCCTACACAACTGAAAATTGCCCCAAGTTTGCAGAAAAATACATGGGGAGGAGGGTAAAAAAGCCCCAAACGATAAAAGGAGCACCTGTAGTTTTAACCAGATGCCCTCAGTGGCTGTTGCTAGGTAACCATAGGGTTGCCAATCTCCAGGAGGTGGATTGCGGTGCAGTGGTTCCCAGTACATGTCCTGGTCCAGCATGTCAAAATCAGCCTGGAGAACAAAAATGGTAGCCTCTAGCCTAAAGGAAGGACTTGGGGCTGGATGAAAAGCTAGCATACATACATAATTCATGATGGCAGGAGGACAGGGAATGAGGCTGCTGTGCTGCTTGATAAAAGCATGAGTTTGAGCCAGTTTCTTTCATATCTCTTGGAAGGGCCAATATGCATGCAACAAAAGCAGTAGTTGCTGGTAGGGTTGCCAGGTGTCTGGTATTTTCACTCCATTTTCCTCAGATAGTCCAAGAAAATACCGGACAGTCCAGGTGAAAACTGGACACCTGGCAACCCTACTGGTAATTGTCTCTACAGTAGGGCTGTGAGATTGGAGGAGGGCCCTAAATGCCTTACTATCCTCTGCAAGAGCCCATGGCCTGGCCTGGCCGATCATATAGTGCAGCTAGCGAATTGCCAGACTGGCCACAACTTGAGAGGTGGATACAGGCTGCAGGGAGGGAAGAGGCTGGATGAGCTCAGCAGACAGCTATAGGGAAGAAGGGCCCTGCTGTCCCATGCCTGCACAGCTACCCAGGTAACCCTCTCTCATGAACCAGAGATAACAGGCAGACATGGGCCCTCAGCATGGGGCCCAGGCGCCAGGCAGTGCCCTGTGTCTAAGACCATCTCTGTGCTTCAGGTTCACTGACCTGAAAGTAAATAACATACAAATTTGGTCATTTCTAGAACATTTCAGAGACTGTGGGGGCTGTGATGTCACTTTTATTTTAATCTAGAAGTGATGTCAAAACATCAGTTGCCATTCCCCCCCCCCCCCATCTTCCTCCTGCTGCTCACTGGAGCAAGGATGGACAATAGACAGCGTGGAATGAGAGCTAGCAGCTGGCCAGACTGATTCAGGGGTAAAGAATTATGCACTCCTTTAAGCAATATTTTAACTACAAGACAAACAGCAATCTACAAACCCCTTTAATAATACCTCCTAAATGGGTACATTCCAGTTTCCAACTCCCCCTATTTGGAGCCCAACTGCAAAGAAATTTGCTACCCCCTCAAGCCAAAAGCAAGAAGAAGGTTATCGTGAAAACTAATGAAAACTCAATAAATATGTATTAAACCAGTAATTAATTTGTTTTATTTACAATTCTTTTATAACGGGGCAAATTCATACATTAGTTGCCTTCAGTATTCATGCACGCCTCTAGAACTGTACATAAAGTGCTAGTGCCTAATATTTCATGTTCCATTCCTATAAACTAATTATATACAATGCCACTCATATTATTGCAACAGTCCAGCAGATAAGTGCAAATAGCAATACAGGACAGCAACGGCATTAAGTCCAAGTGCAGTTCGATGGAGGGGAAGTAAGAAGAAAGACCATCTGACAGGCAGACTGGTTCTCTATTCTGGTCCCATTTCTGTTCTTTTTCAAAGATGGTCACTAAACCAACATCAATTTCATTCAATTCAAGGCATATCACTTAAGAAACATTAACATGGATGTCAGGTAACGCTCCTATGGAAGATTACCCCCTCAAGCCAAGCTAGAGTTGCTTGGACATTTGGTAGTGGTACAAGGGGAGGAAAGTCAGCAGAGATGTAATGCCACAGGGCTGCCATTTCCTCCAGGGGATCTCCTCTGTCACCTGGAAATCAGCTGTAATTCCAGAAGAACTCCAGGCCCCACTGGGAGGTTGATACCCCTAAGCCATATGTAATGTTTTGTATGTAATATATTTAATTTGGATTTTATTTCTGCATGCTAATGTTTTTAAAAAACTTACTCTGAGTTTAAATACAAGTGTAACAAACTGCACTTGAAAGCAGGTTTCCTACGTGTAGCAATCAGCGAGCTGGAAGGGAAAGAGTTCACTCCTGCTTGGAATGGAGCGCTTGAGTGACAGGCTGCTTCTTCCTCTCTCTGATTAGTCAGTTTAGAACCAATCTGAAGTGTCTCAATTGGTTTTCTGACTGAATTGTTCAGAGGGAGAGTTTGTGAGTCTGACAGGGAAGGTCAGACAGGTTCCCCTCTGGAGGGGGAGATGAATCTTTTGCCTTAACTGTAACATTACTGTCCTGAAGAATTCTTTTTAAGAATTCTTAGTCTAAGTTGTTAGCATAAGCTGAAGCCTGCTTGACACAGACACCATAGAACTGGGAGTGTGTTTTGACAAGAGTGATTGGGTAATAGGCTGAGACTCCCATTCAGGCCAAAAGAAAAGGGTTATAGTTTCTTAGGAAAAGATTAATTCCTACACAGTTTCTAAAGGAAGTTTGCCTCTGAGGAGGACCCTGGGTCCGTTGTGAAGGGAAAACAGTTTAAAACTAACTCCAGGAAATCTGAGCTCTTAGGAAACTCTTGAAGAATCATTGTTGCTGTAACTAAAGTATTAAGTGAAACACCTCTCACTACTAAGAACCAAGAATATAAGAAACTAAGCTTCAAGGAAACTATTTTGCTTGTTACTCAAAGTGTATTCTATACTACCAGCAAAATTTTACCTCAGCACTTTCATTTCCTGACTACACTTATGTAATCCCTGCCTGTTAAATAAATTTATTTTCTTTTTGAATGTTATGCAGTCTCCAGTGCTATTTCAGCCAAAAAGGAAGAGAGTCCCTGCTTCTTCTCATCAAGTTCCTGACCTGGGCAAAAAAAGCCAAAATTATATCTGACAGTCAGGGTGGGACAAACAGACTTTCAAACCACAAAGATTAACATGCTCCTTGGGGCTGCTCAGCCAAAGCAGGCAAACTGATTTTTGGCGGGAAAATCTACCTCATAGTAGGGGAGTGAAGGGGGGGGGGGTCCATCATAACGAGCCACTGTGGAATGGAGAGGGGGTGATGGGTGCATGGAGTCTGCTATGATTGGATGGTCTCTTGGAGGTGAACTGCAGTTTTTAGTCATTGTGCTGAGAGAAAGTGTTCATTCTAGTTGAGTCAGGCAATCATGTGGAGCTAGAGAGAAAGAAAGAGAGTCTGTGTGCTTCTGAAAGAAAGTCAACCTTCAAGGACATTTTTGGCTAAGTCAGGCAAGTTGTGCCTGAGAGCCTAATTCTGTCTAAGTCAGGCAAACTGTGTGAGCCAGGGTCAGTCTGGGTATATCTAAGAGAGTGAGATTATTTTATCTAAGCCAGGTTGCCTGTGTGTAGTGTGGATGAGAAAGGAGTTTATTCTGTTAGTGAGACCTGTGTGGAAAATTAGTCTGTGTAACTGAGTCTGTGAACATACCTTCAAGAAGATATGTGCTTAAGAACTATTAAGCTTAAGTCCAATACGTTGTCATCCCTGGAAGTGAGTAGACTGAGATCATCTCTTTTACAAAACACCGCAGATGTGATTAAAATCTTTGATGAAATTAATTCCCAGCTTAAACCTGTTTTAACAAACAACAGGCCTATGAAGTTGATATTCCATGCTCAAAGTGGTTGGTTTGACCATGAATGCAGAGCGCTTAAAAAAGAACTCCATCACACCATGAGACAGGCCAGGCATAATAGGAATAGGGCTCGGATCAGCAGTCTAACAATGCTTAGGTCCCAGTATAAAGCTCTAATTAAACAGAAGAAATTAGAACATGCTAAATGTCTCTGGAATGAGTTAGATTGTGCAGTATCTGAAAGAAATGACTCGTGATTTTGGGACTTGGTTGCATTCAAAAGAAGTTCCCTCTACTGCCATATTGATTCATTTATTCCAGGCCACGTTTGGTCTTCTTACTTTAGTAAAGTCTTCGGGCCTCAATATCCCCAACCAGAGAAAACTTGGACTTGCCAACAGGTTGTACATCAGGATTCTCTGGCCCTGCCAGAATGGGCACCAGTTTCCAAAGCTGAAATTAGAGGACTAATTGCCACATTACCCACTGGTAAATCTCCAGGTGAGGATATGTTACCACCTGAACTGTATAAAGTCTTCCCAGACTGGTGGGCCCCAGTACTGGCTAGGGTGTTTACTCAAATTAATGGTTCAGGCCTAATCCCCTCTGGATGGAAGCTGAGCATAGTGGTACCTATACACAAAAAACGGGATAAATCTGACCTGCAAAATTATAGACCAATAAGTCTACTTGACACAGCAGCAAAACTGTATAGTAAATACATGCTGACAAAACTGGAAGATTGGGTGACCACCGAAAAAATAATTCTTCCCACACAAGTGGGATTTCGGAAAGGTCTTGGAACGATAGACCACTGTCAAACGCTATACCAACTGGTTTACTCTGGAATAAATGGGCCAACAAAGGCACTTTATGTAGCATTTGTTGACTTGGCTGCCGCATTCGATTCAATCAATAGGTCCCGCTTATGGTCCAAACTTGCCAAACTTGACATTGCTAAGCGACTGCTGTTTCTGCTCTGTGAGCTGCACAAAGATACTTTTGCTCAAATCAGGGTGGGAACCTCTGGATCATTAACCAACAGAACCCCTATTAGTAGAGGCATGAAACAAGGTTGTGTGCTGGCCCCTCTACTATTCAACCTGTACATCAATGATATCCATGAGTCTCTGTCAGGTCCCCAATTTATGCCACCTTCTCTGGGACAACAGAAGATTTCAGTTCTCCTTTACGCAGATGACATGGTCCTAACCTCCCTGACCAAGATCGGCTTGAGGAGACTCTTAGACCAGTTAGGCCATTATTGTAATGAAGAAGCTCTCAATGTCAACTACACAAAGACAAAAGTAATGGTTTTCAGGAGAAAGCCAAAAATCTCCCACTAGAGCATCCTTGGCAACCCAATCCAACAATGCAGCTCCTTTAAACGTTTAGGGGTAACCTTTAAAGAGACTCTGAATTGGAAGATACATCTTGCGTCGGTTAAATCCTCAGCATCAAGGATTATAGGGTCAATCATACATTTCTTTTATACAAAGGGGGGTCGACTGATAGATCCAGCACTGAGATTATTTAAGAGCAAAGTAGTCCCTCACTTCCTATATGGAGCTGAAGTGTGGGGTTGGAAGGAAGACATTCTAACCAGCCTTGAGGTAATCTAAAACCAGTTCTTGAGACGGATTTTGGCTTTACCCAAAGGCGTTCCTGCCGCCCTGATGAGGGCCAAAACAGGACCCCCCTCCCTTAGAGCGCGGGTACACCTTGCAGTTTTAAAATACTGGAAAAGGATCAAATTTTCCAGTTCTGACTCCTTAAGTTGCCAATTAGTAAATTACTTACTATCCAAAGACCCCACATGGCCTGGCTTTATATCCACCATTTGCCAAAGGTATACCATCCCAGATCACCTGTTAGGGGTCTCAGCCAACAACCTCCCACTTAAGGAGTGGATCTATAAGTCAGATGCAGTGATGGATTGGCTATCAATATCAAAATCTAAGGCAGCTCCTTGGTATAAACTAATCAAATTTGACCATTCAAGATCTCCCTTCCTAGCCGGTATTTCTCATTACAACCTCAGAGTGTCTTTCACTGCTCTGCACTTCCAGATGATGCAGACAGCTCTTTTGGCAGGGCATTATTCTCACACCCCTATGGAACATCGCACCTGCATTTGTGGATTACCTACAATGGAGAACCTTTCCCACTACCTACTTTATTGTCCATTATATAGTGTACCCAGAGCTAAATTTTTGGCTAGAATCATATCAGTGACAAACACATACTCTGAAATTGAGAAGATTGTGTTTTTGTTATCTGACACTGATAATCATGTGTCCTATAGAGTCTCCTAGTTCGCACTCACGGCCAAAAAGATAAGATCTAAGGTGGTACTGAATGAGGCTGCTTCGTGATCCCTGGGATAGCTTGGCAAACTGTATTGTTTTAAATAATTTTAGTAATTTATATAAACTGCGATAAGGGACTTAATTGGTTATTAGTCAATGTCTGGTGAATTGTGACGGCCTATGGCTATAGACAATAAACTCTTTTGACTATTAAGCTTAAGAACTATTTTGAAACCAATACACTTATAAAAACTCTGCACCCACAATGCTTATGTATTTATAAATAAATTCTACTTTTGTTTAAGAAAAAAAATCCCCTTTTTACCTCACAACTACTCTCATGCATTGACCTTTCTGTCAAACTACTATCTATAACAAAGCCAAAGGGAGCTCTGACTCTCAAAAATTCATACCCTGGAAATCTAGTTGGTCTTTAAGGTGCTACTGGAACCGAATCTTGCTCTTCTACTACAGACCAACATGGCTACCCGCCTGAAAGCCTTCCTGTATTTACCATTTATACTGAGGAAGTCTAAGGCAAAAGCCTTTGATGGCATCGGAAACCTTTTGAGGGAGTCAGAAATTATACAATCACAAAAGGGAACGTGTTTTGGAGGTAAAAGGCTGGGTAAAGTAGAGAACATCTGAAGCTCTGTGTGAGTGGGGATTTGTGGGGGGAAGAGTGTGACTAGGCCCTTCCTGAATATATAGTAACATAAGGAGGAACTGAAATGAAGGTTCAAATCAAAGATTTAAAAAGCTAAGTAAAAAATTTACATTACATTACAGAAGAACTCCAGGCCCCTCTTGGAGGTTGATAACTTTTAGGCCACACTTCAGCCTTCTCCTGCTGATGACCAAATTGACTGCTCTTCAAGTGTCATTCATCACTTGTAGCTTGGCCCTCTGACAGAGAACAGAGAGAAGGCAGAAGCGCTCAATGCCTATGTTGCCTCAGTATTCTCCCTGAAGGACAGGACAAGCCCACCTAGAGATGGTAGTAGGTAAGGCTTGGCATCAGGGTTGCTGGTTGACGTTAGCAGAGTTGTTGAGAAACATCTAGCTGCGCTGGAAGTGTACAAATCCTCTGGGCCAGATGGGGTACACCTCAAGAGTGCTTAAAGAACTTTCAAAAGACCTTGCAGACCCTTTGTAGATCATCTTCCAGGCCTCTTGGAGATCAGGTGATATGCAGGAAGAGGAGGGCAAAAAGTTATCCCAATCTTCAAGAAAGGGAAAAAAGGATGATCCGGGGATCTACAGGCCAGGCAGCCTGACCTCTGTCAGAGGGAAGATACTGAAGTAGATATTAAAGGCATCAATCTGCAAGTTTCTTACAGGGAAGTCAGCACAGATTTGTCCCCCAACAGGTCTGGCCAAATCAACTTCATCTCCTTCTACAACCAAGTGACAGGCTTACTGGATTGTGGGAATGCTGTTGTTGTAGTTTCTTTGGATTTCAGTAAAGCTTTTGACAAGGTTCCTTATGATGTTTTGATGAGCAAACTGGAGGATTGAGGACTGGAATCTAAGATGGACTGGACCCTCGCAGTTGATAACACAGGAGAAATTTTGCATCTGCTGATATTCCATGACCTTTTGCTTCCCAGGTAGAGATTATTAGAGCCATTTCACTAACTCTTAAACTTTGAACATAGAAATAAAACAACATTTCCCTTTGTCTCCCCCCCCACTCACACCTCACAGACTTAACCCATACATCATCTGAAACAAAACACATGACGTAATTGAGTAATATAGTTTATACAGTTACGCCCTTCTGAGCGCACTGATTTTAGTGAACTTGGAAGGGTGTAACTCTTTAAGATTCCTAATTTTATTATAACAGTTTTATTCTTCCAATAAGTTCCTTTGGGCATAGTTTCATGGAAAGTTGTATACATATCTTACAACTGAATATGTAAATAAAACAAATCATTCAGGACATTTTTTAAAAAGCTGTGTGAAGTATTAATATAGTTAAAGTACTGAAAAGAAACTTGGTTTTATGCAGGGGTCATTTCGTAGAAAAAGAGCTGGAGGAACTCATTAGTATATGCCATGTCCCTTGCCATCACCGGCAGTGTGTCATTAGCATAACTGATTTGCATATGCCATACCCCCTGATATCACCTATCCTGGCTGTTTTGGACCCAATCCTGGCCATTCAGGGCAGAAATTGGGCCCAAAATGGCAAAAAAGGGCTGAAAATGGCCGAAAAGGGGCCCCAAATGGTCAGGATCGGGCTGCTGCTGAGTGGAAGAGTGATCCACCACCCATCAGAGGCCTGATCCTGGCCGTTTTGGCCCCAATCCAGGCTGAAACAGGCCCAAAATAGCCGAGAGTCAGGTGGGTGGGGCCACCTGACATGTGACCTCTTTGGGGAACTGCCGGAACTGCGTTCCTGCACATTCCCCCTCGAAATGAGCCCTGCTTTTATGTACAAGTTATGTACAACTGCTTAAAGTCACACATAGAGGAGAGACCAGTGGGACCAAATTCTAGGAGTCTTTGTCAACCTAGGGAACCATGGAACAAATTAAGTCATGTGATTTATTTTCAGATGATGTTTGTTAGGTGTATGCGATGTGGAATAGGGAAGGGATGGGAATTATTATCTGGGGTCCTGTTAGGGTTGCTAACCTCCAAGTAGAGCCTGGAGTTCTCCCAAAATTAAAATGATTTCCAGACTGTAGAGATCCATTCCCCTAGAGGAAATGGCAGCTTCAGAGGGTGGACTGTGTTGTGAATCTGCCTGAGCTGGACTTGGGAGCAGATTCCTTGGATGATGACCAATAAGAGCCAGAACCCATCCTAAGGGATGACCAGGAAGCCCAGGCAACAGCCGACACAACAGGACCCTCTCCTGACCCAGAGCCTCTTCCAGACCCAGGGCACCTGGATCCTGAGACCTCATTCGAAGGATTTAGCCCTGGGGGGTTACCAGCTTGCCAGTGGAGATGGGGGATCCCCTGCTTCTAGCCTCTAGTCCTATACCTCCCACCTGGCTGGCGGGGGGCAGGGACAGGAATGAGCCTAGAACCTCCAGCATGCTCTAATGTCATTCCCAGTGCTATGTAAAAGCAACGGGTTGCTTGTGGGGCTGATTTGGTTTAAATGGCCTGCAATCTAGTATTTGGGGGTTGATACCAGAAAATACCTTACTGTGAGTATTCAGTTCCTCATGATATTCCTAAAAAACTTGTTGTGGGCCAGTCAGGGCACAGCAGTGTTGAGGGCTCCTCAAGAGAAGAGCAGCCTTGCGTACTAGCCCTGAACCAGGCACCAGGCACCAGAAAGCAAGCTGACGAGCTGCAGGCTTGTCAGGACCAACAGCCAGCAGCTGAGGCAGAGCCACCAATGCCCTCCCGCCCTGAGGCAACAGGTAAATCTGAGTTGCTCATTCCTAGCCCTCCAGCATCGCCCACACCTTTGGCGTGCCAGAGACAAAGGCAAAGAGCTAGCCTGCAGGAGAATATCAAAGCACACGCCTCCTGGCCAGATGCCAGCTGCTTGCTGATAGTGATGAGGAGTAGCCCCAGGATCACTCCCGAGCAGCTGGCTGCAAGCTTAGCCCTCTGGTGCCTGGCTATAAAACTCCCTGACTGTTGCATTGGAGCCTGCTGTAGGCCTGTAACATTCAGACTGTGCCCTGACTCTGCTTTCATCTAGCCTTTGAACTTGCCGGTAACTGACCTTTGGACCTCCTTACTCTGCATTTTGGACTGCCTCTTGGACCAAGCTACCACTGGCTTTTGGACTATATGCTTTGGACCTAGGACTGGACCTTGGCTACACTACAGGAACTAGCCCCTTGCCTGTGCCCTTCAAGTTCTGTGAACTTGGCCTGCACCGCCCGAGCTTGGAACCCTTTTGCTGGTTCAGTGAGGAACCAATTTGTTTCCGACTGGGGCTTCTTCATTACACACTTTGATCCTTCCTCCTGTCCAATGGTCAGGCCATATGCATGATCCAAACCATCAAACATGAGTTCAAAAAAATTTAATAGCTGGTTTGGCTTTACTTAGTTTGAGAAACACTCCTATTTCAGGTCTTGAATATGCCCCTGCACAGCGCCTGATGGGAAGGCTTTTTCCTCAATGCTCTGCCAGCTCATAAGCAACACTGACACCCAGATTACTAACAGATGTTCATCAGAAGTTCAAGAATCTCCAGTGTCAACAAAAGAACTACTATGATAAGCAAGCTGTGAGTCTTCTACCCCTACAAAAGGGGGAGAGTGTGTGAATGGAGACACATGCAGGATGGATATTACCATCAGTCACAGAAACAAGGGCTGAACCACATTTTTATATAGTAAAAAAACCAAACAGAAATGTATATAGCAGGAATAGGAGGCATCTGAGAAAATATTGTTTCCCAGTACCTGCGGAACCTGAGCAACACCAGGACAGGCCTCTGATGAATTTCATGACCAGCAAGAATATGAAGATGGCTACATTCCAGGTATGATTCCAAAACCTGTTGACACGCCCAGCTGAGGGAGTACAGGCAAATAGTGGGAGAGTGGTCAATTTGCCTACTGGGTTCAAGACTACGTGATGGGTTAGTAGTAGTAAAGGTGAACCCCATTGGTGAATCAAGTGCTAATAATCTCTGGCTCAATACTTGGTAATGTTTGAATTGTGCTGAGTCCATACCCCAAATTAAAGAAGGGGTGTATGGTGTATTTATTGTACACATTGCAATGGAACAGTCTGTTCTCCGTCTGATATTTGTATAAACTGGTTTAGTGTCATGCAGTGGAGTCCCTGCTGGTGAGTTCTTTTAGACTGCATAAGCTTCGTATCCTGAAATCAGAATATGTAACTTCTTGCTAATAAAGGGATGTTATTTAGAACACATTTAAACACATTTATATTCCACCTTTCATCTGAGTCACTCTGGTCAGCTTACACTGTACTCTTCCTCCCCTATTTTATTCTCCTAAGACTCCTGTACAGTAGCCTGAACTAAACAGTAGTGATTAGCTGTTCCTCAAATTTGTTAAAACATGCATTTTAGCAGATGGAATGCAGTCTCTTTAATAACTCATATTCTTTATGTCATTTTTGGCCAGCCAGATCTTTAAAGGAAAGACTTGAAAATATAGCCAAATAAATGAATTAAACCAGAGAAATCAGTTAAATGGAATCACATTTAGGAAATAACATTCAGTGCAATCCTAAGAAGAGTTACTTCCATTCAAACTGATTGATTTTAGTGGGCTTAGAGATTATCACCTCTTCTGTCTCACCAGGAACACTTTTTACATCGAACAGAGGCATTCAGACAATTATCTTCTTTACTTTAGACTGCAACCCTAAACAGATTTTCTAGGGAGTAGTATTTAGTGTATAGGTCTGCTTAGGATTGTCTGTAAGTACTGTTAAACTCAGTAGAACATTAATTAAAAATAAATAAGTATAACATCATACTGGATATGTGCTTACTTTGCTTGGGACCAGATCTATACTCATAAAATTAAATATAGAAATTACAGATGCTTTTGTTTTGCATAGATGTCAGAAATGATAGTTTTCAAGGTTATACTACTTTGCTAGAAAACCATCTATTTCTCAAAGCAATGACTTGGTCAAAAATATACATTACTGAAATACAGTTTTGGGGCTAGGAAACTCTTGGGTGTACTATTGGGCCACCTGATATTATGCCAAGAAGTGATAACTGGCAGTGAGGGTTTGCTATTAATACAAATATTGTAGAAAGAAATTCGGCAAAAATAAACATGTACAATCCTAAGAAGGATTTCAACCTTTTAAGCATATTGGCTTCAATCTACTTGTAAGCTACAGGTTTGCTTAGGATTGCACTGTAAATGCATTAAAGAGTATTTACTGATACACCTAACACCATTCAAGCTAATTTTTCGCCATCTCACAAAAATAGAAAAGGATTACCAGCACTCGAGGATAAATTGTGCAGGATTCTCTATGTATAATTTAATACTGCTCTCTGCTGGTCAGCTTCAGTTTTTCCAAATGGCTTTATTATAACTTGTCATTTTCAGCTATTTTATTTTTAGGTAATACATTTCCTAATAAATAAAACTATAGCATGTATTTATTTAAAATCACATAATATCAAGGGGGGGAAATTGGAGGTACAGTATATTTTTAAAAAATCATCAGAACTCATATATAACGTTGTACAGATTCCCACCAATTCTACCCTCCCTTTGCAGATCTCCAGTAGGCTGCTCCTGAAAGCCCACTCGCTCTTTCTCTGGCTGAGTGGGACAGGCCAGAGCCTGAGGATCAGGACATGGGACAGCAATCCCCCCCCCCCAAGTCCTGGTACTCAGTGAATACCATCTCAGAAAATGGCCTTCATGAGACTCATACAGGACACTGACATAACAGGTCTTTTTTCAAGCTGTAGTTAAGAAGCTAAAGTCCTAAACCTTTATTAGGCTATTGCTTAATGAGCTAGACTGCTACAGGTTGCCACTTTTCCTGTTGGGGTAAACAACACCTTAATTAGTTTAAACTATTCAAGAAGGATCATGTTAGAGCCTCCTATTTGGCTAATATCCTTTCCCACAACCATAGAATAGCCTTTACCTCAATTTGAATTCAAATGATGCCAGCAGCGCTGTTAACTAGACACTACTCTAAAACTCCTCAAGCCCTTAGCTATTGCATTTGTGGAACATGAGTCGTAGACAAAGCCGGCGCGCCCATTGAGGCCAGGTAGGCGGTGGCATCAGGCGCGGGGTGCCAGAGGGAGCGCCAGAGGCAGCACGGGGTGCGGGAGTGCGTGCCACAAAGCAGCAGCCTCCTATCCCTCCCGCCCCGCGCTGCTGCCAGCACAAGCCCCCAGCCAGGCGCAGCTGCCGTGGGCAGGCATCTGCGGCGGCGCAGGCAACCGAGCGGGAAAGCTCGGAGGCCGCCCGTCACAGCAATTGGGCCGGCGGCGGAGTGCGTGCTCCCGTGATGACGTCACACATGACATCATCATGCAGGCTGGTGCGCACATGCTTGCACGTGCACAGTGGGGGGCACCTGGCTGGCTGCGAGCGCTGCAAACCCTTGTGCCGCCCCTGGTTGTAGAAGATCTACCACACTACTTATTATCTTGTTCTCTTTATGTAGAGCCAAGGACTAAATTTCTTGCAGAGCTTTTATTGGATATAAACTTTTCTTCAGATTCAGAGAAGCTGCTTTTTCTCCTCACAGACACTGATCCATTTGTTTCTTAAAGAGTGTCACTTTTTGCTTCAACAGCCAAAAAAATTCAGTCTAGAGCTGTATCCAGAAAAACAATGCTTTTATTTAATCAGCAATTCCTGGTTAGATCATTTTAATTGTTGATATTTGTATATATGATTAATCATTGATACTTGTGTATATTATTCACCAATTTATGTCAGATTGTTTTATGTCTTTGAATTGTAACGGCCTTTGGCCATAGATAATAAACTCTATTACTACTAAACACCTTAATCATTAAACTAGCGTGCTGTTCAGTGTAAAGATACCGCTTGGAGAAAAGGATAGTATTAATGAGTCATCAACACTTTTCTCTTTGCTGCAGATTCTTTTTTGAGCAATCAGCTGAGCTCCTTCTGCCTAGAATCTCAAGCAGCTCCGTTTATAGGCAAGAGAAAGCTAGAAGCTGCTAACAGCAGCCAGGTGTAATTTTTGGATTTGAGAGCAACAGCAAAATACGGTTTTTGGAATCCACCTCAACTATTTATTGAGGTGAGAGATCTCTGTCTTTTGGTGCTACACCTCTGAAGATGCCAGCCACAGCTGCTGGCGAAACATCAGGAACTACAATACCAAGACCACGGCAATACAGCCCGGAAAACCCACAACAACCATCGTTCTCTGGCCGTGAAAGCCTTCGACAATACAACTATTTATTTGTTTGTTTAAAATAGATCTATCCCAAATTTCCACACTGCATGCTCAAGGTCCCCAAACTGCAGCTTAATAGTACAGTTTTGCATGGAAGTCCAGTTTGTAGTCCCTTAGTTTAGAGGGTGATACTCAGGAGCTACATGTAATTCTTTGACGCATCACCTGTCACTCCTCTGAGCATTGCTTCCCAGTGTGGCACCTGCCATATGTTCCAGGGAAGTGAGCAAGGTCAGTGCTCTGTAGGAGTTGTTGGCAGGTGGTTTCCACCTTGAAACAGATGCTGCAGGGACTGGAAGACCAGTAAGTTGCAAGCCTCCTGAACTCACATCCCAGCACCCGGGCTGCTGTCAAGGGGAGAGCAAGCTGGCCACGGTGTGGTGTTTTCTCTCTCCTTTTTCCCCAGCCACCCCTGCAGTCCTCTGGGAGCCTTGGAAATCTTAATGCTTTTACCAGAGCTGCTGAACATCATGCTGAAGAGAGACTGAGGGCGAAGCTACAAGTGATGAATGACACTTGAACGGCAAGTGTATTTCCCCCCGTTCACTTGCGCTCCACTCAATCCACTTGCCGTTCAAGTGTTATTCGTCACTTGTAGCTTGGCCCACAGAAGGCAGAGAGGAAAGCGCTACCCATCACTTCAGGTACACAAGAGCTGGCTAAGGATCAATGAGTGGTGGGGACAGCCTTACATGCCCAGAAGTACTTTGGCTGTTTAATAGATTATACTGCCATAGAGTCCACCCTCCAAAGCAACCATTTTCTCAAGGGGGACTGATTTCTAGTCTGCAGAGCAGTTGTAATTCCAGGAGATCCCCGGGCCCCACCTGGAGGTTGGTAACCCTTAACACATAACATCTTTAACAAGGGTGAGTAAAATATAAAGAAAACAATGCACAGTCCTTGCAAACTACCATCACCCAAACCTCATTCTTGAACTTTGGAGGAAAAATTCTGCAGTTTTGAAGTGTCCACAAAAAATAGCTTTTTGCCTAACCTTGCTGGGAGGGCTTCCTAAATGAATCCATTTCTTGATAGCATTATATGACAGAAAACTCCTTTTTAAAAAGTTTATATATTCAAGATATTTTTGTACCCACATTGTAGGAAGCAGATACCCCTGAACTCCTCCTCTGGGCACTGATAACAGCCACCACAGATCTACTAGGCACTAGGATGGTGCCTTTTCTGTTTATTTCTGAGACTTTTTAGTCTCCAGATTCATTCTGAGGTTGTACCCACGGGCAACTAGTAACTCCAGGCACAGGCTAGAACAAAATATCTTTTAGTTTATTGAATACAAATTATGAAGAGTGTTGCTGAGCATAAAGTATTCTAGTTCAGGCAATAGACAAGAAAAACAAACCTTTTCTATTGCTAGCTAACAGCCATCTGTCTAAAAACACTTTAAAGCTTCTCTGATGTAGCTGATAGGTTCTCACCATTAGATCTGGTAAAGGAGTCCATTTCCATGCCACGCAAGTTGATGCATATTGATGGCATAGAAGCATTCTTCTCTCACACATGATAGCAAAGGAATGATGCCTTAGAGAGGGGAACTGTGTGCAGCAGGGAGCCATCTTTTCAGGCCTGCTGATGTCACGTGTGGCAGAATAAGCATTAAATGCAAGGATTACCAACTGCTGCATCCAGAAAGAGGCAGGTAGAGGGTTAAAAACAATTGCCTGAAGGGAGAATAATTGGCATGCTGCTCCCCCCTCTCCGTGATTGGCCAGTGAGAAGGTAATGAATTGGAGCTGACAGGATTGTCAGAGGGAGATGAAGCTCGGAATCTGACCAGGGAGGATCAGACTGAGAGCAGAACTACAAGTGACAAAAGGCACAGATTGGACACTTGTCTGCTTCCCTCAAGTTTTGATGGGAAATGCAGGCATCCTAGTCCTGCAGCTTGGCTCCCTGACTGCTGTCCAGTGGACTTTTCAACTGTCACTTGTCCAACATTCCACCAAGCTGCCTACATTTCCCATCAAAACTTGAGGGAAGCTGACAAGTGTCCAATCTGTGCCTTTTGTCACTTGTGGTTCTGCTCTCAGATTCCTCTGTGTGAGGAAAGGAAGAGAAAAGTTAGCCCTTACTGTGACATCTTACGGTTGATAAAAAGCTGAAGAACTAAAATAGGAAAGCCAGCACTAATTTTAATGAGACAGGATAGAACTGGGAGTGTGTGGTTGGCAGAGGAAGTGGATAGTAAAAGGAGACTCCCCTTCAGCCAAAAGAACAGGGTTTGTATTTAGTGGAAGAATAATTCCTGCCCAGTGTCTGCAAAGGGGGTTTGGACTCTGGAGTAAAAGGAAAAGAGTGCTGAGTATGGAAGTCTGCACACCTAAGCTGTTAAGAGTCTCTTTCCACGAGACACCTCGGCACGTGTTCATCAAGTAGGGAGACACAATGTTAGCCAGGTAGAGTAGTTTAAAAAGACAGAACTAGTGGAGATGGCTCCTCAGAAGGTTTGTTAATTTCATCTTCTCCTCCCCAAAGACTCTGTCAATTTCACCTCTCCATTTTAAAATGGAGCTGTGGGATCACAACTAGAGGGTAGCAAGGAATGCAAATAGGCTGGAGCTGCCTTTCAGAGCCGGGCTTGGACCTGGAGAGGTTATAATGGGCTGAAGTTTCCCTTCTGGGTTTTACAGCCTCTTCACACAGCTCCAGTGAATAGCAAAGCCTTTGCCCTGCCGCCAGCTCTGTCTTTTTAAATGACCCTTCCCAGCTAACACTGCATCTCCCATCACGTTGTGTCAGATGTCTCATGTAGAGAGACTCTAAGTCAATGAAGGAACTTTGCTATAAGTAACTTAAGTCTGAAAACACCAACCTCTCACATCTAAGAACCGAAATATTTGAAACTATGCTTTAAAAAGACTATTGTGTTAGTGGTCAGACTTGCCTCCATAATATTAGAGGGTTTATGATTAAAATTATGCTATAAGCCCCTTCCCTGAACATGCTTCAAGCACTAAAACAACTGCCCAGCAGGCAGAAAACATGGGAGCCAGATCCCAGCCAGGATATGAAATGTGCAAACATGGGGAATGACAGGCAAGGCCAGCTCACTCCCTCCCATGTCCCGGAGGCATGCTAAGATGGTTTTTCGGCTTATTGTCCAATTTCGGAGAGAGTTCACCAGCTCTTTGTCTTAGTCCGGAGACAACTTCTCAATCCTTTGTCCTATCCCAGGGACAACCACTCTTTGTTTTTGAGGTAGGAGATGCAATCTTTCCCCTGGGTAGGATCCATGGTATAAAATAGACTGCCCCTCTGCTATAAGCTGTGTGCATGCTTTGGATCCAGCATCTACCCTCGTACTTCCGTTTGAGTCCTTCTGCCTTGAAACGCAGGCCGCTCAATGCTCCTCCTCTCTCCCAGATGTCTGGATGGTAAATATCACCCCATCCCTCAAACTCTATCCAACTTTCACCGCTGCTTTCTAGTTAGCTCTGAATGCGTGTTGTGTGTGTTTTGCATGGCATTGATCTTTGTTATTTTTAATAAAAAACCCTATTTGGTTGAAACATCTGTCTGGTTATTGAAGAGTTCTCTAGCTGGGACAATAGTTGTAGAAATTGGTAGAAATCCCCTGGTTACTCCCTCTCGCTGCCTTCTCCTTGCTGCTAATTCCCCCCAACTCGCAAGGAGACTTTCCCTTTGGGTAACAATTGTGCCTCATGCTAGTGAAGTATTCTGATCAACAAACAAACATTTACCTCAGTTTTCATTTTCCTATCTATCTTCATATCAACCCTGCTGTTGAATAAATCTGCTGTTATCTTTTTGAACTGGCCTTCAGTGCCATTTTATTTTAAAGGAGCATGGGCTTGTGCTCTTCCTCTACTTAAACTTGGGCTGGGTAATAATCCAACTCTCTCTCTCTTTCTCTTTCTCTCTCTCTCCCCCCCCCCCCACACATACTGGACACACACATACTGGAAGTATGGGTCAACAGGAACTCTAAGGGCCAAGCTACAAGTGACGAACAACACTTGAACGGCAAGTGGATTGAGTGGAGAGCAAGTGGAGGGCAAGAGAACAGGGAGGAATACACTTGCCATTCAAGTGTCATTCATCACTTGTAGTTTGGCTCTAAATTACACTCAAATACATGCTACCTAGACCTTTCCAGCCCTAGTAAACAGTCTTGCCGGTTTTGGAGGGAAAATCTACCTCACAGTGGGGAAGTGAGTGGGGCCTTTATGTTATATCACACTATCAATCAAGAGCCAATCAGGGCTCGTTTGCTTAATTGGCATTGCTTGCAGTGTGAAATTGGAGAGTGAAGAAAGGAAGGGTGAGAGCCAGTCTGTCAAGTCCAAATCTCTTGAGAACCATCAAAAGCCTACAGGTGTTGGAAATTAACAGGCAAGTACATTTTTTCTCAGATAGGCTGGAACCAGGCCTGCAACAGCTTACAGCCTGAACCAAAGTTCAGTGACATTAACCAAGATCTTAAATGTTGAATAGGCTTGTTCGTTACACAGTTCTCCAGCAAAATTCCCCCAAATGGCTCATACCAAAACACAAACATAAAATATAATGATAACGAGTTAAAATAAATAAATTAAATAGCTGCACAAAACCACATTGAAATATTTTAGTTTTGTCAGAGGTCAGTTAAACTACATTGATCAAAATAGCAACATGAAACTATTTTGGATAACTATCACTACAAATCCAAACAAATTATCTAAGCACCAAGGGCATAGAAATGGACTGTACCTACATTTGGTGACTTCCCTCATTTTCATTCTCTCTCTGACATACTATAGGAGTAAAACAAGAAACCTAAGTCAACATATGAAGGAAATCCACAAAAAGTATGGGACAGGATTTGATCTTCACCAAGACTTCCATAACTCAGCTTCAAGCCAGTAATGTTTATATCTTTTCCACAGAAATGAATGGATTGTACAACTTATGACTACTCAAAAGTAATTCCTGATAAATTCAATGGGAATAGTAGGATGATGGAAGGTTGCAATACACATAAAAAGCATGATCTAAAGTGAAGCATATTTAAGAAATGCAATTCTCTTTGGCCAGATTGTATCCTAAAGAAAGAGAGTCTATCAAAACAGACATAGGTTGATTCCACACACCTTGTATAATGCACTTTCAATGCACTTTAGCAATGGTTTGGAAGTGGATTTTTTGTTTCACACATGAAAAATTCAGTTCCAAATGATCTCTAAAGAGGATTGGAAGTGCGTTATCCAACGTGTGTGGAATCATTGGCTTGGAGTAATAGTCCAAATTTGTTCCTTGCACCTTGAGACAGATAAAGGAGTCTTAAACTCTTCTACTTACAGAGATATAGCAGAAAGTAGTAAACCTACTCTTCCAGTGTTCTGGCCAATTACAGCCAAGTTCTCAAAAGTACTGTTGGTGCACTGATTGAGAAGCATAAACAATTTAAAATTTATTTTTTAAAATTAATTTTAATATTATTCAATTAAATACATTTTTCTATGTATTTTACCCGTTTTACATTCTCTCTCTCTCTCTCTCTCACACACACACACATACATGCACACGCACACGCACACACACACATATTTTACTGAATATGTATTTTTTGGTTATAATTTACCAAAGCCCTTTGGAAAACCTAGTTTGATTATAAGTACAAATATACTGTTAATTTTTGTGGGTTTTACAAGAGAATCCTTTATGGTAGATAAGGATCCATTAGTAGTTTACGGAAAACATCTGAGTGGTTCATTAGCTGCATATATTGCTCTTGATCCAGACCTTGGAGTGTTCTTCAGAGATATGAGCAAGTGTGCTTCTAACTTAATGCAATGAAAGGGGAAGTTGGGTGGCCACGTATCCCTTTGCATTCATCAAATTTTATCTTCCACCCATTGAAGTTAATTGGTGGCACATTAGAATCCTCACGCTCACAAAGAATAACTAGACTTTGGTGCCTTGGTATTGACCATAACATTTGAAGGAAAATGAAAGTTTAGACTGACAGATTAGGCTGACAGTTAGCTCCTTCACAAATGGATGGCAGTCTTCCTTTGAAGAAGGTCTACGCATATGTGTAGAAATTAACTGTAACACTGTATTTAACAGGGATGTACATTTGGTTGAGACATAATATTTGGATACGGGTCGAGATGAGGTAAGAGCAAATCTAATATTTCAATATATTCAGATTTGAATCTGGTTCTTCCAGATACCATTCTGACATTTGAATCACTGCACCACATTTACATTATTATTTTATTTTCTGGATCAAATGGAAAAATAAGACCAAATTCACACAGTCTACCTAAAGCATTTTTCATCTTTTCTCTTGCACTTGGTGTGCAGATGTGAAAAACAGGAAGACAATTAAAAATGCACTTGTATGAGGTTTATAGATTAACTGACAATTGTGCAGAATAATGCTTTTAATCACATTTCATCTTTCATGTACTTTACTGTGGCTGAGCTATGTTGGCCTAACTTAATCTATTATATTTTTGTATGCAATATATGAACAGTAAAATAAGAATTTAGCTTTTACTTGCATCTGGGTCTTGTTTTTAACATTTTCAAAGCAAAATCTTTGGTTGTTATGGAATCAGAGAAGGTTCCTCCTCCCCAAATGGCCAAATGTATAAATACTATACTTTCATAAACTCAATTTTGTTCGACGTGAATGCTTTATTCCCACATTGTAACTCAGACGTGACAATCTGCCTTTTTTTTGGAAATAGACAGAATGGTTGCTAAGCATGTGAGCACTCTGGTGTCCACAAGATGGCGATATAGATCTTCTTACTGAACAAATGTGGGCGCATAATCTGTGGGCACATGAGTGTCATACAGTTCTTCCACTCTTACTCATTGCTGCCACTAAAATTTGTTAATTTTCCTTTGTTTGGATTGTGGCTGTTAATGTTGACAAGGGAACACCTGCAAAGGTAGTAGAAGCCAATTAATCTTTGTTCAGTTAGCAAAATAATAAGCTACTTGATGATTACCTAGGTTTTGCTGTTTTCCTACAACAAATTGGCTCTTCTCTGAAGCTGCTGAATTTTTATTTGTTTTTGCTTTGCATTTGGTTTGGACAAGAGTTGCAGAACTTGAGTCTCAGGATGCACATGCTGTTTAGATCTTAACAACCAACTGGGTTTACAGCAGCCAGTAAGTAGCTGGCAGTATTGCGGTAACAAAGGAAAGGGGGCGTCATTAAACACCAGGGTGCAAGGCCAAGCCCCAAAAAAGAGTGATGAAATGTTCCTATGGCATCCCCAGTTTTGTAAATGCATACTATAAAAATCCACAAAACACATTTTGAAAACTTCTCTGCTGTTATTAGTCAGAGAACCTACATGTGTTTTGATCTGAAAAATTCCTGGGAAGAAGGGTTTTTTTTTTAAAAAAAAAAATCCATTGGGGATTTTTTATAGCTCACGTTGGGAGGAGGCAAAGGATATTTCACAGTAAAAAATTTATTGTACCTTTTAGGACTTCATACATGTCAGATTCTTTGATGCTAAAGAGCTAGATGTGTTCTGTGTGATTTTTATCCAACCAAAACAAATGTCATTATTGGGGGAATGTTGTAGTATCCTCTAAGGTGTGATAAGTAGGGTGATCTTACCTATCTTGCACTAGATAGGATCTACCCTAAAAATATTTTGAAACACTGAGAAAAACACAGCATTCTTATCAGATTTCCAAGTGGGTGAAAATAAACCAGTATTGGCTGATATGGAGTACTGGTAAGCAGGTAGCCAAAGTGGTACCTCCCATCTTCTGCTTCAAGCCCCACCCCCACCCCTAGATCTGTAAGAAATTCAAATTAAATTTCAGTCCAATCCTACATTATAAAGCCTCGATGTCTGCCGCCTTGGGGACCCTATTTGGGTGGAAAGGCAGCATATAAATATTTTAAATAAATAAATAAAACATTTCACTTTGATATTGTATTGCCGTAACTACTGAAAATAAACAAAGTTGTTTCAGTATTAGATAACATCGATTTTATTTCATTTTTTATTTAAGAAGACTACAAATTTGGAAAAGGCACAGAAGAATTCTGCGTCTTTTATGCAGCAATGCTAATATCTTAAAGTAACAAATCAAAGCAAGTGCAGACAGAAAATTATGCTATTGTCCAGAATTTCAGATTCAAAATGATCCTTCTGGTGTGACTTCATAAAAGTCATTGGACTTTAGTTTAGTCATACCAGTAGGGTGCACTCCTGATCCTACAGAAGAATGATGATATTCATGCAGCAACCTGACCTGTCTAATCTGGAAACATGCAACACATGATATATATATATATCTGGCTGGCATCTGGATTATGAGTCAGCAGATGATACAGTCAGATATTTATGACACCTCCATTTACCACCCCTTGACAGAACAGTGCTAAATATCATATCGCTTGATCGAAAAGTCATTTGCAGTAAATTACTTTGAGCGGGTTACCTCTCAGTGTAACGTTTAGGCTATATGAGCAAAGCTTGCATAAGGGAGTGATTTACAGTAGGATTAAGGGGTTGTGTTTCCTTCACGTTGTCTCCAGAGTCGAAAGCTTCTTCACATGACTATTTGAGCCTGTGACTGCTGCAGTTTTGGGTTGATTTTTCATTGTGCTGCCCACAGAGCTAATCCATGCATGGGAAAGCTGCACACCACATGCTGAACCCATTGCAGATGGCTTTTTGCAAGCAGCCACAACTGCAGTTTTCTGAGAGGCTGTAAAGGTATGTGAGAAACTGGTTCAGTCTCCAGTCAGCCAACATTGAGCAGCAAAGGGTATTTTTTTGGTTTTGTATAACAATGCAGCTCTGGCAGCATGAATGGAAGTCAGCATGAAGTGACTACACACGTAAACTCTGATGGGCTCAAAGAGCCATGAAGCAGCCTTTATGCTCTCAACTGTGTTCCAGAATGGACTAACCATGCTAAGTAAGCTATAGACTAGACAGTACAGTGTTTCACAAAGGCACCACATGGTTAGAGCTTCAGATGGCAAACCGCATGGTGCAGGCACATTTTAACCACATGGAAGGCTGAGGTCTTGAAGGAAACTGCACCCCCCCACACACACACCCCACTTTCAATGGGGTCCAGCTGACATTCTTGGATTCATTTAAGAACTTAGAAGTTATACTGGACACTGCATTCTATCGTCTAGCTTGGAAGTTGACTTGGCTGATGTGGCCATGGTTAATTCAAGGCTAGATTACTATAATATACTCTACATGGGTCTTCCTGTGAAGTCAGCTCAGAAACTCCAATTGGTACAGACCATGGTAGGTTAGTTACTAGCAGGCGCCAGCCTAACTTGGATGTTACAACTATCCTGTAGTCACTCCATTAGCTACTGATCAGTTACCAGGCTCAATTCAAAGTACTGGTTATGACCTACAAGGCCCTTCATGGTCTAGGACTCACATATCTGTGGAACCACCTCACCTACTATACTGTGTCAGCTTCTTTCAATTAAACATAATCTTTTGAATGTTCCTCCATGCAAATTGGTAAAATAGGCAATGGAATTGAACTGTAATGTGACAGAATGGTCTAGAAGGGTGCTGCCATATGGAATTAGGGAGTAGACACTGCATTGCCTTGTAGCTTTCTAATCCCACAATTTGCATTGCTCACACTGTGCTGGCCTGGGCAGTTTGCTGTTCACATTGTCTTTTAATTTTGTATTCTTAATCCTAGTGCATTGCTATTGGCATTCAGTTTTGTATTCCTAGCTTTACTGCTTTGTTCATTCTACATCCTGTGTCTGCCTGTGCTCCACAGTATTTCACACTGTCTTTTTTGAGCTTGTTCACACTGTACTTTTAAACCAGTTTCAAAATGGTTTGTCATGTTTCCCATCAATGGAATCTTGGATCATACAGTTCTGTGAAGGAACTGGGAGAGCGCTTGAAGAATTTATCAGGGTCTACACATGGAACCTCATTTATAAATTTACACAAATGCAGTCACACTTTAAACATCATTAAACTAAGAGAACTCCTTTTAAACTCCAGCCTTTTTATGATGTCTTATTATGAGCGTTGAAAGTCCATTCCAAACATGAATATGTGTTATTCACTGAATATCTTATTCAGCTACAGTTATGCAATCACTTCCAAAAAAATCAACGATGCAGTATAAAATGACTTAAATAATATCTATTTTTTAAATTTTAGAATGATGTTAAATCCTAGGCTCCTGACTAGTATTTCCACTGGTGCAAGAATATCTGCTCATGGGAGTGCTATTTTCCTGCCATGGTAACCCAAAATTCTCCCCCAAATTTATTTAATTTATACTCCACTTTTCTCCCTAACGGTGACCCAAAGTTACTCACATCATTCTCTCTGCCGTTTTATCATCACAACAACCCTGTGAGGTAGGTTAGGCCGAGTGTGTGTGACTGGCCCAAGGTCACCCAGCGACCTACCACGGCAGACTGTGGATCTGAACCTGATTCTCTCAGATCCTAGTCCCATGCTCTAATCACACTGCACCATATTGTTCTGGTTGGGTCAAGCCAGCCTGCTTCTACTTCATCATTTCATTTATGGGCTCAGTTCAAGGGGTTAGTTTAAATTTCTGAGTAGCCTCAGTCTTAAGTACCTCAGCAAGTGTCTCCTCCTATATGAATCGCCCCATTGTTGAAGATTGACTAAGAAAGGCTTATTTTGTGTTCTGTAGTTCATGAACAAAACCAAAGCAGGGACTCTTCTGTAGTGTTCCTGGAGGTATGGAATGACCTTTCTCTTGGGAAATAAATTTTGTTTCTTTGGTTATCCTTTTGAAAGCCACTAAAAATGTCCTTTTTTTGATTTGTGCTGGAATTTTCAAATTTTCTAACTTTGTTGCTGTGCCTTCTGCTGATTCAGTTACTTCTTTATGATGTTTTGAAGCTGTTGGTTCTAATTTATATGATCTGAAGAGAAACCAGAGTATTGCTGCGTGCTGTATCTGAACAACCCCAGAGCAAATAACTGATACTCATTTGTAACTAAATGCCAGCATGTTCATCGGGGTGTTTACGAATGAAGTATATGCCACTATGTCCAGGTAAAAAGTCGTTTCTTCCTCACTGCTGAAAATGTAGTGTACACGTTTAAAAACGTATCTCCTACTGTACAGACATGGCTAAATGTTGTTCAAATATCTGTAAGAAGGTAAAGGCATTTTTTTTTCTTCTCACCAGACTGCTAGATTTCAGCTCTCACCTCATAACTATAAATAATAGCTCTGGGATTACTTTTGTTGGAGACAGAGAATGACAGGAAAGACAGGGATGAGGAAAATCCTTTAATTTTTTTCTCTTTTCTTGTGTCACTGGCAAATTACAGCTCTGTTGTGGTCAGTGGTAGGATGTGCAGAGTAGTGTTTGAGATTCCATAAGAGCCTGTTTTGGATTTGAAGCAGACTAGTATCATGTGTGGTTCAATGGACTATGAGGTTGGCAATGATGGCTACAAAACAAGTGGAACAATGGGGAAAATGATTTTGTCCTGTAATTAACAACATGCAGAAACTAACAACAGACCCACCCACAAACCTCTCTCAATGGTTTTAAAAATGTATGCTCATAGAGACATATAGATGACATCTGCGGGGGCAGAAGTCAAACGGTACGTCTTTCTCCCTACTCTCAAAAAGAACCACTGGATACATTTTGACTACAGAGAACTTTAGCTGCATAAAGGGTCTTTAAATGCTAATGTTTGTGGAGGGAATACAATACCACTGTGGCTTTTTCATAGCGTATTTGCAGAAAAGGACAAACAATAAAAAGGTTCCTATAGTAAAAAGAAGTTGGCCTGTATCTCAGGTTTTTTTTTTTTAAACTTGCCATTTCCTCCCTCCCCCTGTATAATCCCCATGTCTGTTTTTATTTATGGAACCTGGTAATATGTCCTTTTAAAAAGTAGAGTTTTACTCATCTGACTTCATTGCCCCAGTTTTGATCTTTTCAGAGGTGCAATGAGAATTCCAAAACCACATGATTCTCATACTATTGAGCCACGGTTTATTGTTTTTAAATTTTTTAAAAATATAATTTTATGAATTATGATATCCCATTATACAAGGTAGTCCTCACTTTATGCTTTGAATTGCAATGGAAACTAAGCATATGGAGTAACCAATGAACACCTACAATGCTGGGCCGATTCCAGACGACTAACCTTAAATCGCTCCATGCCGCCCTCTTCCGGATCGCGACGGGGAAAATGCGAAATATCGCGTTTCCTCGCGCGAGTTTTGCGCGACGACGCGCAAAACTCGCGCGAGGAAATGCGATATTTCGCATTTTCCCCGTCGCGATCCGGAAGAGGGCGGCATGGAGCGATTTAAGGTTAGTCGTCTGGAATCGGCCCTGCTCACATGGACAGGCATTTTTTTTTTTTTGCCTTGCAAAGACTATGCACTTGACAATTTTCATTGGCTGGAAATGCTAGAAATTCGACCCAGAGCCTTCTACATGCAAATCATGTGCATGATTTGCACGGAGCTACAACAGACATCTGTTCCAGGACTGGGGCAGCAGATGGCGAGAGAGTGTCAGTGGCAACAGGAAACTTCTGTTTGTGTAGTAGTTAAGGTTGCCAGTTCCAGGGTGAAAAATTCCTGAAGATTTGAGTGCAGAGCCTGGGGAGAATGGAGTTTGGGAAAGGAAGGGAACTGAGCAGGGATGGGATGCTGTAAACACCACAAAAACTGCCATTTTCTCCAGGTGATCTGATCTCTATAGTCTGGAGATCAGTTGTAATTCCAGGAGACCTTCAGGGCCCACCTAAAGACTGGAAGCCCTTGGGGTGGTGTGTGTGGAAATAAGTCCAGAGGCTGCAAAGAGTGACTGAACCAGTTCCTAACACTGTTGTGATGGACCAGACTGGCTCTAGCTTCTGCCTCTCATGAGAGTCAGCCAATGGGAGTGGGTGGAATGCTGGGCCAGGATTTGAGACGCTGCTAAAAGAGGCAGCAGAAAGAAAACTGCTGAAAACTGCAGAAAGAAAAGATACCAACATCTTTTCCACACTGTGACACTGAGAGATCTCTGTCTTTTGGTGCTACACCTCTGAATATGCCAGCCACAGCTGCTGGCGAAACGTCAGGAACTACAATGCCAAGACCACGGCAATACACCCCGGAAAATCCACAAGAACCAGAAAGACAACTGGCTCTTAACCTGTCCTTTTATATTGAAACCTTCCCTATTTAACCCCAGTATAGTTTTTAGTTTTAAAATCTGTTCATTCCTATGTTGCTTCGTGTTTTTGTTTTGTTTAGCCCTGGCTGGCTTGAGATCATTAGCTGAGGGGAAATATTTAACACACATTAAATGGGTCTAGTGAATTAAGGTGCCATCTTATGTATAGGGAAAGGATCCCCTGAGTTCCCTTTTCCCCAATAGCCCTGGGTTGCAGCTGAGTGAGGGGAACCGGCTACCTGTGTGGTAGAGCCTCTGAAAGAGGAGAGAGGAGACCCTGTGTGGATTTAGGTCAGGGATCTCTGCTTGCTGCAGTGGAGGCTAGAAAGGTGGCAGATGACAGTGGACTCCTGGCCTTTACTTGCCAGAGGAGCCCTACACCTGTGAAGGGAGGTTTGGGGTGGGTGGCAAGGAGTGTGGAAGACCTGTGTCTGTCTCATTGCCATTATCACTGTATTCCAGTTATAATGTATTTTTTCAGAGAAATGCTTACATTCTTCTATCTAATCAATATTAAAGAATATTCCACTTTCCCAGGTTTCTCTTTAATAGATTGTGAATTCCGCCTTATTCTCAATGTATCGACCCACAGAACACCAATGACCTGTATGTGCTTCTCATTCTCATTCCTGCCTAGTGTTACCAGATCCCTACACTCTCTCATCGGGAGGGACCTGGCACTTACCAGCACAACAATGTCACTTCTAGGAGTGATGTTGTCATGCTTGTTGGGAGTGTGCATGCAGCGCATGTTCCTGAGGGGGCCTGCTGATGGCAAGCAACCTCTGGGAGCTTGCCACTTTCCGTCTATCTTGGGCGATTGGCTGGCATGGGGGCAAAACCCCGGGAGTTTGCCTGCTACTGGTGGGCACCTGGGAACCCTAAGACCAAAAAGTACTAGCAGAAAGCTGACTGTAGTCTTCATTACAGATTTTATTTATTTATTTGATTTGATTTATATCCCGCCCTCCCCACGAATGGGCTCAGGGCGGCTCACATCATCATTAAAACACAATAAATTAATAGTCAACTTTAAAAACAGATTTAAAAACTTGTATTAAAATACTCCAGAACCATTATACATAGGCTACTTTGGATACTAATAAAAGACCTGCATAGGTCATAGCTGTGGGTAAAATGCATAGCATTTGAATTTGAAACTCTTTTCACATTCAGACAAATCTGGGGGACTTTAACTTACAGAAATATGCTAACCAACATTCACTCTAGGACTTCAATGAAGAGAACATCCATCTTACTACATATTTTATCAAGACAGATGAAGATACATAATTAAGACAAATAGGAGCTGAAATATCATGAGGCCTGTGCAGTCTTTTCTCATTTAACCCAAATTAGGCTATTCTCCTGAACAATATTAACTAAACTACATAACAGAAAAGAGTCCAGTAGCACCTTTAAGACTAACCAACTTTACTGTAACATAAGCTTTCGAGAACTACAGTTCTCTTCGTCAGATGCCTGGAGGGTATGAAGAAACTGGTCAGATATATATAGGTGGTGAGGGGAGGGGGGAGTAGGTGCAATCAGTAGCATCTGATAATCGGATCAGTTTGCTTCTGATAATGAAATCAGTTACTTCTGATAATGAGATAACCGTTCATAGTCTCTATTCAAGCCACGTCTGACTGAGTCAAATTTACATATGAATTCCAATTCAGCAGCTTCCTGTTGGATTTTGTTTTTGAAAGGTTTCTGTTGAACTACAGTGACAGTCCTTGATGGAATGTCCTGATAGATTGAAGTGTTCTCCCACTGTTTTCTGGATGTTGCCATTTTTGATGTCAGACTTGTGTCCATTTATTCTTTTGCGCAGAAGTTGGTTGGTTTGTCCAATGTACAGAACAGATGGACATTGTTGACACATGAGGGCATATATCACGTTGGAGGATGAGCAGCTGTAAGAGCCAGAGATAGTGTAGTTGATGCCATTGGGTCCTGTAATTGTATTCCCTGGGTAGATATAGGGGCAGAGCTGGCATCTGGGTCTGTTGCAGGGCCTGGTACCTGTGCTGGTGACTCTGCTGGCTGATTCATGATTGTGAGTGAGAAGTTGTTTAAGGTTGAGGGGCCGTCTGTAGGCAAGGAAAGGTCTTCCACCCAGGACTTCTGAGAGAGAGGCATCATTTTCCTGGATGGGTTGTAGATCACTGATGATACGTTGGATGGGTTTGAGCTGGGAACTATAGGTGACAACCAGTGGAGTTCTGTTGTTAGTTCCTTTAAGTTTGTCCTGGAGCAGGCTGTTTCTGGGTACAAGTCTGGCCCTGTCGATTTGTTTCCTCGCTTCATTTGGTGGGTACTGTAGCCCCAAAAACACTTGTTTTAAATCCCTTAAGTGGAAGTCCCGATCAAGAGCATTGGAGCAGATACAATTGTAACGTAAGGCTTGGCTGTAGACAATCAACCGAGAGGTATGTTTAGGGTGGTAGTTGGAGGCATGTAGATATGAGTATTGGTTGGTGGGTTTCTGGTATAAGGTGGTATTTATCTGTCCATTATGTAGTTGTACAGTGGTGTCCAGGAAGTGTACCTGTTGTGTAGAGTGGTCCAGGCTCAGGTTGATAGTTGGGTGAAAGTTGTTGAAGCCCTGATGAAATCTCTCAAGGGCTTCCTTCCCATGGGTCCAAATGATGAAGATGTCATCCAAGAATCTTAAGTACAGGAGTGGTTTCAGTGGATGGGAGCTGAGGAAGTGTTGCTCCAAATCTGTCATGAATATGTTAGCATATTGTGGTGCCATGCATGTGCCCATGGTTGTGCCATTAACCTGTAGATATAGATAGATATAAGAAGTAAGTGTGAGTAGGGGCAAAGTGGCAAAGTGGCATAGTTCTGGTCTCAAACTTGAATGTCTACAGACTGAAATCTTTCAGCTATTTTTGTTTTAATATTAGATTGCTGGTTGACTACAGTTTTTCTTTGTTTCTTTTTTCCCCACAGGAACCAAGAGCTGGTTATTTTGTGGAAAAATATAACACATATTTCCCATCCATGTGTTGTCAAGATGAATTTCAGATGAGAAATGCCCATTCAGTTTGTACAATGTCATTCCCGACTGGTTCATACTAATGACAAGAAAATGGTTTTCAAACACTTTCATATAGGATGGTTATAATTATTTGTCTGTGAAATGATGGATTCCAAATTTTTGAATAACTTTTTAGTATGCTGTTTTTAAAAATAATATACTTCTGAAGTGGTTAAATCAGGGGAAAACAACATACCCAGTCCATCAAGACTTTTCCTTTTGGCCTCCATGTGGTGACCCAACCACAAGCTGGTGTTTGCGAGGGGAAAGTTTTCTAAGGGAAAGGCCTTGGTGAGATAGATATTCTCTGCAGACATTACATTTTCTACTTGTGATGATTTGACACATACATTCTTCCTTCAACTAACTTGTTTTTTCATCAACGCATTACCTACACCATATGTATTATTTTGCATGTGATGCCAAAATCTCTCGAGAAATGTCACAATATATTCCAATTGTTTTATAATTGCTGTTAAATTATCTTCCTACCTCTTTCTTCACATCAACCTTCTTTTTCCTTTTCTATAAAGATAATTTCACATAAGAAAATATTGTAGAGAATCTCTTCCACCTGAGAGGTGGATGAGGGCAGGGGAGATGGGTTCTGTTGTCCAGAGAGACTTACCCCATACTCAGCTTGAAAAGCAGTGCTCTACCCGATATATATGAGACTGTTGCTTTTTATGGCAGTATGTATAATGCTGTTTGATACTTTATGCCATATTGTATTATTATATGATTTGTTCATAATGGATCCAAAGGTGTCCTTGCCACTCATGAAAGAACATTCCATTCACTGAAGGACTTGTTCTTCAACCCAGAAGAAGTCTTCTGTTACTGTAAGATATTTATCTATGAATGGGGTGAGCCCTTCCATGAACAGAAGACTCTGCCAGTTTGGTGTAGTGGTTAAGAGTGTGGGACTCGAATCTGGAGAACCGAGTTTGATTCCCCACTCCTTCACTTGAAATCAGCTGGGTGACCTTGGGTCAGTCACAGCTTCTAGGAGCTTTCTCAGCCCCACCCACTTCACAGGGTGATTGTTGTTGTGGGGATAATAATAGCATACTTTGTAAACTGCTCTGAGTGGGTGTTAAGCCAACCTGAAGGGCAGTATATAAATCAAATTTATATTGCTGTTGTTTTTGTTACCATGAACTGCAGTTATGTCTGTGAGTGGCATTCTGCTAAACGTGGAGCATTCCTCTGATACAAGGAGCCTTGTCCTGGTGCAAGGAATTATCCACTACCAGAGGACTCCTTGTTTTGAGGAAGGATCCACCTCAACCACACACGTGAAGCTGCCTTATACTGAATCAGACCATCGCTCTACCAAGGACAGTGTTGTCTATTCAATTAGGGGTATTTCACATCACTTACTGCCTAGTGCTTTTAACTGGAGATGCCAGGGGTTGAACCTGGGCCTTCTGCCCTCAAAGGAGGAGCTCTTCCACTGAGCCACAGCCCCTCCCCAATCAGAGACTTTGATCCAATATTTTGTAAGCCACACATGAAGAAAGCATCATATAAATTAATAAATAATAAAACATCAATCACAGACATTCTTTAAACTGTTCCCATGTTTTCTTAATTAAGGAAGGGTGTAACTGCTTAAAGTTGCCCTGTTAGAGCTTTTAAAATCACGTGCATACAGGCTCAGCTGTATGTGTCAGCAGCAGTTATAGAGGCATTGGCTGGGTGCAGTGCAGGAAGTATGTGTTAACCCTTTCATTCCATGCCAATTCCCCTATTCAATTTGTGTTCCTAGAGCTGCTGTTGCTCTGCAGGAGAAAAACATAGATGTGAGTATCCACCTGCTTATTTGTATATTTTCCCTCTCCAGGGCATACAGTAGCTCCCAGGGTGTTATATTGTGTATGTTCATGCGCAGGGCTCATTTGGAGCCGGAACACACAGGAACGGCGTTCCGGTAGGTCTAAAAAGAGGTCACGTGGGTTTTGGCCCCGCCCACGTGATTTCCTCTGAGTGCAGGCCGAGTGGTGCTGGGCTCCAAAGGAACAGTAAGCTGCTTGGATTCATTCTGCCCTGCTCTTTTACTTTCATTTGTGACTGGGGGGGGGGAGAGAGAGAAAGTGAATGCCGAGTGGTGCTGCGCTCCAAAGGAACGCAAGCTGCTTGGAATTCATGCTGCTTTATTTTCATTTGTGACTTGAGAGAGTGAGTGCGTGAGTGCAAGCAGGGCGGGCTCTCCAGAGGAGGGTAAGCTGCTTTGAGTTCATTCTGCTTTAAGGAAATACCTGGAGACTTTTGCAGAAAGGGGCCTGAGGGGTGGATGTTGCCTTCTGACACACTTCCGGTGATGTCAGGGGGTGTGGCATATGCTAATGAGTTATGCTAATGAGTTCCTGTAGTTCTTTTTATAGGAAATGACCCCTGTTCATGTGTACATGATTTGCATAGAGATGATAGTGCAGGGGAAATGGTTAAATCCTTATACCTCATGCTTATCCCAGGTGCCTGACCACAATTAACACTTCTTAATCAAGACACACAACATTAGAAGCAATCTTAAGTTATCAAATGCTAGAAATTAACAAATTAAGCCCCACAATTGCCCTTTGTCACCTATGTGTTATATCAGTCTGTGTTCCAGCTCAAATGACTCACACGACACCTGTCTTGGGTTAGAAAATGGCCACAACTTTATTGATTACAGCTAGATGGAGCACTGGCCTGGCATCTGGGCACGGATCCCCGTTGGCATTGGAAGGCCATCCTGCCGACCGATGCATCTTCCGCCAGTCCCGTGCTGGCCCAACACAGCAAGTGTCATCCCCCACCAGCACATACCAGGCGGCCTTCTCCTTCCAATCCGTCAGGGTGAGCAGACCCGTAGCCCACTCACCCTGTTGGGATCCGGCCCAATGCCACAAACCCGCCAAACCCATAAAGTTGTGACAGTCTTCACTCCCTTCCATTGAGCGGAGGGTGGGTGGGAAATGCACTGCTCCTGCCGAAGTCCTGGGAGGAATGGTGTCTACCACACCGCTGACCGGACGTGGGCTGGGCACTCCTCCCCATCCTGGGTGTGATGCCTCCACTGCATCCTTCCCCGACGGTGACAACTCTGCATGCTGGTGAGTCAGCGAGCTCCTTTTGTCACCTATGTGTTATATCAGTCTGCGTTCCGGCTCAAATGACTCACACGACACCTGTCTTGGGTTAGAAAATGGCCACAACTTTATCGATTACAGCTAGATGGAGCACTGGCCCGGCATCTGGGCACGGATCCCCGTTGGCATCGGAGGGCCATCCTGCCGACTGATGCATCTTCCGCCAGTCCCGTGCTGGCCCAACACAGCAAGTGTCATCCCCCGCCAGCACATGCCAGGAGGTCTTCTCCTTCCAATCCATCGGGGTGAGCAGACCCATGGCCCACTCACCCTGTTGGGATCCAGCCCAATGCCACAAACCCGCCAAACCCATAAAGTTGTGACAGTCTTCACTCCCTTCCATTGAGCGGAGGGTGGGTGGGAAATGCACTGCTCCTGCCGAAGTCCTGGGAGGAATGGTGTCTACCACGCTGCTGACCGGACATGGGCTGGGCACTCCTCCCCATCCTGGGTGTGATGCCTCCACTGCATCCTTCCCCGATGGTGACAACTCTGCATGCTGGTGAGTCAGCGAGCTCCTTTTGTCACCTATGTGTTATATCAGTCTGCGTTCCAGCTCAAATGACCTACACGACACCTGTCTTGGGTTAGAAAATGGCCACAACTTTATCGATTACAGCTAGATGGAGCACTGGCCTGGCATCTGGGCACGGATCCCCGTTGGCATTGGAAGGCCATCCTGCCGACCGATGCATCTTCCGCCAGTCCCGTGCTGGCCCAACACAGCAAGTGTCATCCCCCACCAGCACATACCAGGCGGCCTTCTCCTTCCAATCCGTCAGGGTGAGCAGACCCGTAGCCCACTCACCCTGTTGGGATCCGGCCCAATGCCACAAACCCGCCAAACCCATAAAGTTGTGACAGTCTTCACTCCCTTCCATTGAGCGGAGGGTGGGTGGGAAATGCACTGCTCCTGCCGAAGTCCTGGGAGGCGGTCTTCTCCTTCCAATCTGTCAGGGTGAGCAGACCCATGGCCCACTCACCCTGTTGGGATCCAGCCCAATGCCACAAACCCGCCACTGGAGGAGAGCTGGAGGCCCGACTCCCGCCAAAGCTCCAACTGCTGCAACCAACAAAGTTGGAGCCACTTCCTTCCCCTAGGGTCCCCGATGTAGATGACCAGAGGAAGGCAAAAATCCCAAGGGGCCCCGGCCAATCTGGCCCCTTGTAGGAAAAATTCCTTCCTGGCCCCCACAGGCGACCGGCTCAAATAGCCCTGGGAATCTCCACCAGGATGCCCAAGGGGGCCCACTGCCTCCCTCTGGCTCCAGGCTCACGCTGCGCTGCTCGTCCCGACGGCACCGTCTGTCCTTTCCCGTCACGCCCAGGGGGATGGCCCATCTTCGACTAGCATCCCAGTGCTGGTGCATTCATTCCTGATGGCAAAATCAAAAAGAGTCCAGTAGCACCTTTGAGACTAACCAACTTTATTGTAGCATAAGCTTTCGAGAATCACAGTTCTCTTCGTCAGATGCATGGAGGGCAAGAAGCAACTGGTCAGATATAGAGGAGGAGAGGGGAGGGGGGAGAGGGGAGGGCGGAGTAGATGCAAACAGCTCCTTCTGATATGGAGATCAGTTTGCTTCTGTAAAGGAAATCAGTTACCTTTGATAATGAGATAACCATTCATAGTCCCTATTCAGTCCCAGCGTGACAGAGTCAAATTTACATATGAATTCCAATTCAGCAGCTTCCTGTTGGATTTTGTTTTTGAAAGGTTTCTGTTGAACTACAGTGACCTTTAAGTCTTTGATGGAATGTCCTGGTAGATTGAAGTGTTCTCCCACCGGTTTCTGGATGTTGCCATTTCTAAAGTCAGATTTGTGTCCATTTATTCTTTTGCGTAGAGGTTGGCTGGTTTGTCCAATGTACAGAGCAGATGGACATTGTTGGCACATGAGGGCATATATCACATTGGAGGATGAGCAGCTGTAAGAGCCAGAGACCGTGTAGTTGACGCCGACTACGCCTGGGCAGCCCCTGGCCAATCGCTTCTGCAGTCTGCAAGTGACCCCGCTGCAGCTGCTGGTGCCATGCCTGCGTGTGGAACAAGCAGTGTTAATTAATTTACTTCTGGCATGACCCCCAAATGCTCAAAGGCCACCAGCACCCATGCTCAGGAGGCCACCGGCCAATTGCCGCTGTTGTCTGCAAGCCATCCCACCGCGGCCGCAGATGCCATGACTGCAAGTGGAACAAACAGCGTTAATGCATTTCCTTATGCCATGACTCCCAAGTGCTCAGGAAGTCACTGGCACTAATGCTCGGGAGACCGGCCCAGGTGCTCAGGAGGCCACCATGCCTGCAACTGGAACAAACTGCATTAGTGCATTCACTTTTGCCCTGCCCCATAAATGTTCCGGCGACCGCCTGCCACTCGCCACCGCTATCTTCAGGCAACCTGCCTTGGCTGCTGCTGCCATGCCTGCAACTGGAAGAAACAGCATTAGTGCCTTCACTTTTCACATAAGAAATACCCTTAAGGACTCAGAATGGTTGTCTGCAGATCTTAGTGTTTGCTGAAAGGCCAATTCACTCAGATTTTCTCATTCCCCGCCTGCCCCAAACAAAACTCGTATGCGTCTAGTTTACACCATGCATTCAGACTTCAGATTCTCATTGCCATACCTAGTTATTTCCTCCTGCTCCCCTGGTCTGATCTACTGAAAGTATCCCATTGTCAATCACACATGGTGCTTGTTAGCACTTCATTGCTCTTATTTACAAGGCTCGCTTTTTGGCTAGTTAGTTGAGTGTTGTCAATGAAAACAGTCTCTTGTTATATACAATGATGGAGTCACTTTCAGAAAAGATGCCACAGACAGAATACCAAAGACTCTGGCAGCAAATCATTTGAGTTGCAACTTGTTTTCAATGTGTCTACCACATTTTCTGTACCTGCTTTTGGTTTATTGTAAACCTGATTTTTTTTAGAACATGGTTTGAGTGCAATAGCGTCTTTGTGAGTCAAAGCTCACTTTGTCAGATAAGCATTAACTCACAAAACATTATATCCAGGAAAAATGTGTTGGTCTTGTTGCTATTGAACTCATATTTTGTTGTACAACTATGGACCAAAAAGGCTATCCACCTGAATCCATATTTTTAAAAACAGTGTTATACAATATACCTTCCCAGTATACTGACTGTGATTAGATTCTCACATTTAGGTCTTTTTAGATGACATTTTCTCACTCAATATATGCAACAGAGTATCAACAGTGAGAAAGATGGACTATAAATGAATAAATATATAATTAATCCAAAGCAGAGTTATACCTAAGGGTGCCAACTTCCAAGTACGGCCTGGAGATTTCCTTGACTTAGCTGATCTCCAGACTACAGAGATCAGTTCTCCAGGAGAAAATGGCCGTTTTGAAGGATGGACACTATGGCATTGCACTCGTTGAGATCCCTCCTCAGGCTCCACACTTAGATCTTCAGGAATTCCCAAATCTGGAGCTGGCAGTTCTAGTGATGCCCTTCTAAGTTCATTGCTGTCAATGGGCTTAGAAGAGTCTAACTGTGTTTTGTATTGTGCTATGTGTAGAAGTCACACTAAGAGCCATGGGTTAACAGACAAGGACCAAGAACTTTTTGATTCCTGCCCTTCAACTCATATCAAAGGTCAGGCCCAGGCTAAATCTATGATATCACAGGTGAATTAGAATTCACAACGTTCCTTAACCCATCCATTCATCTGCCACTTTGTGACCTTTTAATATTTTTAATGTCACAAAATAATAATAAAATAATACAAACAATACATTAATTTTAGCTTTTTAGAAACTTAATATCTCCACATACCACTAAAGATCCTATTGGACAACAGCAGAATTCATACAACTGCCCTTGCTTGTGCCTTTTTGAGGCATTTTTACATTTTTAAAGGCCAATTTATTATTTTTAATAATAAATTATTTCCTTGTTTAGCTTTTAGGGTAGGGTTGCCAGGTCCCCTGACCACCCCAGCAGGAGATTGGAGGCCTGGCACCTAGCTTGCCTTCTTCCCCTTCATGCATGTGTTCCTGGGCCCAGGAAGTGACATCATCATGCAGGCCAGGGCCACCCAAGGAGCACTCTTGCACTCCGCGGGGGGGGGGGGGGCGGACCCGATCCAGGCTGGATTGGGCCTGAAACAGCCTGGAATGAGCAGCTGCTGCATGGGGGAGCACTCTCCCGCCCGGCAGTGGCCTGGCTATTTTTGGCCATTTGGGGCCAAAAACAGGCCCCAAATGGCCAAGACGGTTCAGAAACAGCCACGATTGGGCCCAAATTGGCCTGGAATGGGCTGCTGCCACGCGGGGGAACCCCACCTGGCAGTGGCCTGATCCTGGCTGTTTTGAACATGAATTGGGCCGAAATGGGCTAGGGTTGCCAGTCCGCCACTGGGAGCAGGGGATCCCGTTCCCACCCCCCACCCCCACTTACCTGGCCGGCATGGGTGGCACGGGCCTCACTGGTGTGGTTGCTGTGCTTCCTCATTTTCTTATCCCCTATATCTGAAGGCTTCCTCTGTTCCATTTTTTTAACAGAAGTTTTACATAAGTGTATACATCTAATATGCAACTCCAGCAGAATTGCTGTATCCCATTGTCCCTGATTTGAGTTTCTCTTTCATCAATGCACTAAGACTGTTCCTTAGCGTGCCTGGATAGGGAAAAGGGCTCTATTCAAGTTAAACTGATACATGTGGGAATAAAGAGATGAAAAGTGGCCCACTGGCAGCAGGTGGCCCAGGCAGTTAAAGGGAATCACGCACCCCTTTGGCTGTTTGTTCATATGCCCACCTTCAGAAATATCCAGATTTTTCCAGCTGTCTGAATATCTTGCAGTTTAGTTATGAATCTTTCACAATGTCAGGTTACTTTCAGCACCAGAAGGGTTCAGCTTTTCTTTATAAGATGCAGGAAAGCCTTACAAGAGATGAAAGCAGTTGCAAGTGCACAGGCATGATAAACAAAGCACTGGAGAGCTGTCAGTTAGCTTTGAAACAGTCTTTGTAGGGTTCCATCCTTCCCCTACCCCCACTTTCCCATGCATTCACTTTAAAGGACACTTTTGCATGGACTGCAAGTCCCTCATTTGAGTGAAGCTTCCAATCTATTTCCCTGCCTTCCATCACATCATATGGCAGAACCATCATTGCAGTTTTGAAGGGGAGCTACATGTGCCTAATACTCCCAATAACCCATGGCCATGACTTCATTTAGTATCCCCACTCCTCCTGTCCCAGACTAGCTGCAGTGCAGGAAGCAACAATTCCAGGACCTCTTGGTTTTATTTCTGCACTTCTTGTTTAGTACAGAAGTTCTTAACCCAGCACTAGAGATGCTGCTGTCTGGATACATGCTTAAAATGCTCTTATTTTATTCCTTGATCTTCTCACTACATTTTATAATGCTAAGTTTTCTCATCAGTTTCTGCAGCCTGAAACAAAATGTCTCCAATTTTTTGTTGATTAAGGGTACTCAGTAAACTTGGGGCTATCAGAGGTTGCATCCAGATATCACAATAAAGGGGGCCCACTCCAACTTTCTAGCAAGCCATGTTGCAGCTGGGAGGCAAGGTGCAAGGCTGGATCCTTCAGTGGTGTGGCAGCCATCATTGTTGGAGGCTGGCTGTGGAGGCCTCTCAAGCTCTCTATTGACCACCCTATTGGGGCACACAGATGAAGGGTGGAGCCTGGCTGCTGGGCTCACAGCCTTCACCAGGTCTCATCACCATCCCACATTGGGTTTGGCAGCGAAACAGTCAACCGCCCTCCTATACTGTGGCGAGCTATGGCTGATGTTTGTATGTCACAACTTTGGGAGCATTAAGTAGGCATTGGGTCAGATCCACTGGAGTGAGTCTGCACCAGCTAGGTGGGATCCCTTTAAAGTATCTGGAGGGGAAGCTGAAGGCTATGTGCCTGGCTTGGTGGCCATTGTCAGGCTTCACCCTGAGTGGTAGGAAATTGCCAGGCAGTGCCCTGGGTGGGGTGCTACACCTCTTGCTGTCAGGCTATGGATGACAGGATACAGCAGATAGATCCCTGGACCATTGCAGCAAGACACAAGTTCTTGGTCAAATGGCTTTTATTCAGAAATCAGATCATTTCCATATACAGGTCCATAGGACTACTTAGAAGCAAAGTAGACATCTAAGCAGCAAGAGCAGAAGTTGATAGGAATGACATCATGTGAGAGAAACTTCTCTTTTAACATTTGAGTTTATTCCTTTCCCCCCTCCTAACCATAAACAAGACTTTGGTGCTCTCCTGGTGTGAGAACATTTCACATATTTGTGATATTAAGTTGAGTTACTAGGAAGCAAGACATAGTACCATCCGGGAATGCACACAAGGCCATAAACACTGGAAGCTGTTACAGTCCAACAGATAAACACCTGTGGAAGTCTGAGAAATAGTTATGATACTAGCAAAGTGATATTGAGTTACAGCAGGATACATTTTGCTCAGCACAATAGAATCAAAATTGGCATGGATGGGGCTCAGACATGACACCTGCTATCCCATATATGGTGCCCAGCAGGTAAGCTGGAGGTAGGGATCCCAGGTCCCCTAGTGGAGGCAGGGGATTACCTGCTCCCACCCTCCGCCCCCCACCATCACTCACCTGGCTGGCGGGGGGAGGCAGGTGTTACCAGAACTGCTATTTTATAGGGAAATTAGCACGCAGTCTGGATTAAGTTAGTGCGGATCTTAACCAATGTATACCAGAGTCCATACTTCCGGATTACTCATGCAATAAAGAGGCAAGGACTAATCAGTACAAACTGTGTTTACTAAGGTGTTGTGTAAGCCTACAATGGCACATACAAACAAGGTACATAGAAGGAATAGGAAATAAAGAGTAGAAAAATAGAGCCGGTTGCATTAGCAGGACGCCCACTTGAGATCAAAGAAGTGGGGCGATACGTTACCTGATCTTGGCGAGAAGCAGAGAAGCAGCAGCGAAGTGGGGTGATATCCAGTGCCTGCACTAGATATGCAGAGTGATGGTCGGGGGTCAGGAGAGGAATGGCACATGCCTCATGGCAGGGAGAGCCTGCTTAAGTACCCAAAAATGTACCCTGAGGTGAGGGCCTTCCATGTGGTTCTCAGGAGGGGAAACAAAAACTTAATGGTTCTATAACTATTGCTAATGGGCCACTTTAGGGTCTGAATGTATGAGTGTGACACCTTGGGAAGAGGGGACAAAAGAGGGGAGGGGAGTGCTGGGCGGGTTGATCAAGCCTGCCAGGAAGCTGGAGTTGTCTTGATGACATCTGCTCTGGAATGTGGTGGTTGTATTGAAACTCGTCCATTAGGTGTTCTGGACAGCCAGCACGTAGCTTCCATCTCAGGGTGGCTTCCAGCAATATGCATAGCAAGGTGAGGCTGGGCTCCGTGGAAGTGACAGGAGCCTGGTCTGGCGATGGCAGCCTCAGAGCAAACTGTCTTTGCTGCCTGGGAATATGGCTTCTTCCTTAGCACGTCTTGTGGGCTTGCTAGCAGGCTGCCTAGTGGCGAGGGTAGACCCAGTGACCATCCTACAAGGAAACTCCTGCGGGAAGTGACCAGAGGGTGCCTGGTCAGGCTCGTGGAGGGTCCCTCCAGCTGGCACTGTGCTGCTAGTGGCATGGCTCTGGGCCCAGGTGAGGTAGGTGTCCAAGGAGGCAGGAAACAGGCACAGGTAACAGTCCATAACAGCAGCGAGGCAGGAAGTAGGCATGGACAATGCTGTCCTTAACAGAGTCTTTTGGCAGAGCCTCAAACAGCAAGGCAGGAAACTGGCAGAGTTCAGAGTGGGCTCCATAACAGGAAAAAGGGGGGGGGGTCCCTGGCAACACAGGGGAATAAGCCTCCCTAGCATGTTGTTATGGCACCATGACGATGTCACTCCTGGGAATGATGTCATTGTGCCACCCCAGGAACACATCTGCCCTTCACAGTGGGCTGATTTAGGCTCCAAATAGGCTACATCTGTCCCATTTGGGGCCCAAATCAGCCTACTGTGAAGTGTGGGTGCACTCTTGGACCCTGTGCAATGTCATCACTTCCTCCGTGTGCGAAGATCTCACTTCCTGCAAGCATGAAGACAACAGCCATGGTGAGTGCTAGGTCCCCCCTGGTAACCCTAGCTGGGAGTATATCATTGAACGGCAGATGGGCCATTTGATTCTGTGGACCTGTGCTGTATGCTGCACCAATAGTCCAATGTCTGTAATCAATAAAATTGTGGCCAATTTTCTCCCAAAGTACATGAGTAAGTGTCTTATTTGTCTGCAGTGCTAGCTTCAGACATGCCAGTACAGCTGCTGATAAATTGTTATGTAGGTCCCAGAAACCTAACTAAAGGATTCCATGGTTGGGCCATTAGCAGAGTCTACCATTTGGCATAGGAAGCATGATTATAAGTGGTTGTGAGCTGGTTCTGCTGGTTGGTGTGCGTGCAGGAATGAAAATAATAAATCATATGCTTGCTTTATATTTAGAAAAGAAATGAGAGTTCTTTATTGTAGGAACTCCATACTCTGATAGGAAAAAAGGAGAGATAGATCCATGACTACCTATCTAGTCTAAGGATGGGCATGGATGGCAAGAGAAGGAGAGAGGTGTTGCCTGGAACAATGCCAGGAAGAGAAGAAGTGAGAGGAGCAGAAAATTCTTAGAATAGCAATCTATTTATTTATTTATTTAATCACATTTCTAGACTGCCCTCCCCGTCAGACAGGCTCAGGGCGGTTTAACAACAGCTTAAAACAGTAAAAACATTATAAAAACATTAAAACATCATATCAAAACAATTAAAATTGGCAGGTATAAAATATTAAAATACAGCATTGTCCTGCATGGGTGGTGGAAGGTCTTCAGTGGTATGGCCAGCGAGAGGACAGCCTAGCCCCCACCAAATGCCTGGGGGAACATCTCCGTCTTGCAGGCCCGGCGGAAAGATAACAAATCCTGCTGGGCCCTAGTTTCCTCAGACAGAGAGTTCCACCAGGTTGGAGCCAGAACGGAGAAGGCCCTGGCTCTGGTAGAGGCCAGGCAGACCTCCCTGGGGCCAGGGACCATCAGCAAGTTCTTAGTAGCTGATTGAAGTGACCTCCAGGGAACATATGGGGAGAGGCGGTCCCGAAGGTATGCTGGGCCCAGTCCACATAGGGCTTTATAGGTCAGCTCCAAAACCTTGAACCGGACCTGGTACTCAACCGGTAATCAGTGCAGCTGACGGAGGATAGGTGTTATATGAGCCATGACTGCTGCTCTGGCAACCACCTGCGCAGCTGCATTCTGAACCAGCCGCAGTTTCCGGATCAAGCCCAAGGGAAGCCCTGCGTAGAGTGAGTTGCAGTAGTCTAATCTGGAGGTGACCGTTGCCTGGATCACTGTTGTAAGGTCATGGGTCGATAGGTAAGGGACAAGTTGTCGAGCCTGTCTTAGATAGAAGAAAGAGCATCTACCAACCGCTGTGACCTGTGCCTCCATAGACAAGGAAGCATCCAGGACCACCCCCACCTCGAATCTCCACATCGGAAAGGTGGTGGACCAACAGGTCATGATCGACCGTGTTGAATGCTGCTGATAGATCTAACAATATCAGCAGCGCCGACCCACCTTGATCCAGCTGTCTACGAAGATCATCCATCAGGGCGACCAGCAATGTCTCCATCCCATGTCCCGGACGGAAGCCCGACTGGAAAGGATCTAGGGATGAGGAATCATTCAGGAAGACCTGCAGCTGCTCTACCACCACCCGCTCAATCACCTTACCCAGGAATGGGAGGTTCAAAACTGGGTGGTAACTGACCGGGTCGGTAGGGTCCAAAGATGTTTTTTTCAGGAGAGGCCTAACCACAGCTTCCTTCAACGCTTCCGAGAAGATCCCAGAGCTCAGAAACATGTTGACAATGGCCTCCAGGGCATCCTGTAGCTCATCTACACTGGCCTTCACCAGCCATGAAGGGCACGGGTCCAAGGAGCATGTGGTAGGCCTAACTGCTTACAGGATCCTGTCAATCTCATCCCCAGAGAGTGGACTGAAATGGTCTAATATCATCCCAGAAGGCAGCCAAGGGGCCTCCAGTTTGCACACTGTATCAATTGTGGCTGGGAGATCACGGCGGAGCGACAAGATTTTATCAGCAAAAATCCAGAGGAGTTAGCCGTGTTAGTCTGTAGTAGCAAAATCAAAAAGAGTCCAGTAGCACCTTTAAGACTAACCAATTTTATTATAGCATAAGCTTTCGAGAATCAAGTTCTCTTCGTCAGATGCCTGATCAAAACTGGGCAGATACAGAAGAGGAGGGGGAAAGAGAGGGAAGGAGGGGAGCATAAATCACAAGAAGGCAGAATGCAATTAGCATAGAGGCAATCAAAACATTCCTTTGCTTGGAAATGTAAACATTTCCTTTTGGTGTGCAGTCAGTTTGTAGCAGTGAAGGTATCCAATTCCTATGTAGTATAAGTCTTCGGTAACCACAGCTCTCCCTGCCAGTTGCATCTGACAAAGAGAACTGTGGTCCCCGAAAGCTCACACCAGGTGTCACTGGGCTCCCCCAGATCACGCCTCTGTAAAGAGAATCTGTTACCTGTGGTAATGTGATAACCATTCATAGTCTCTATTCAGTCCCCGCTTGACAGAGTCAAATTTGCATATGAATTCCAATTTAGCAGCCTCCCGTTGGATTTTGTTTTTGAAAGGTTTCTGTTGAACCACAGCGACCTTTAAGTCTTTGGTGGAATGTCCTGGTAGATTGAAATGTTCTCCCACTGGTTTTTGGACGTTTCCATTTCTAATGTCAGATTTGTGTCCATTTATTCTTTTGCGTAGAGGTTGGCTGGTTTGTCCAATGTACAGAGCAGAGGGACATTGTTGGCACATGAGGGCATATATCAGATTGGAGGATGAGCAGCTGTAAGAGCCAGAGACAGTGTAGTTGATGCCATTGGGTCCTGTAATTGTATTCCCTGGGTAGATATAGGGGCAGAGCTGGCATCTGGGTCTGTTGCAGGGCTTGGTACCTGTGCTGGTGACTCTGCTGGCCGACCTTTCCTTGCCTACAGACAGCCCCCCAATCTTAAACGACTTCTCACTTACAGTCATGAATCGGCCATGATCAGTCATGATTTTGTATCAGCAAAAAAACTCCCAAAAGCCTCACACCTAATATCCAAATTTGAATTTTGACGGTCCCCTCTTGATAAGGAGACCAAAGACCGAACCACATTGAACAGTTTTGCTGGGCGTGAGCTAGTAGATGCAGTGGAGGCTGCACAGAACTCTTTCTTTGTAGCCTTCACTGCTATCTCATAGGCCTTCATAAACGTCCTATAAGATGCTCTTGCCTCTTCGTCACAAGTTCGCCGCCACACTCGCTTTAGCTGTCTCAGCTCCTGCTTCTTCCGACATAGCTCCTCTGTATACCAGGGAGCTAGTTTGGTACAGGGGCGGAGAGGGCGACGGGGGGCAATTTCATTGATGGCTTGCCAGTCTTCCACCAGCTCGTCCAATGAGCCGCCAGGGAGCATCGGATCCCACAGAGCATTCTGGAAACCAATTGGATCCATAAGTCTCCGTGGGCGAGCATAAATAAGCTCACTGCCCTTGCAGGGGGGAGGTGGGATATCCAGCCGAGCCTTCAGGACCACGTGGTCTGACCATGGCACCAACTCAGTTGTTTCTAGCACCACATCCATCCCCATCCCAGCGTGTGGCCTTCTTGATGTGCAGGGGCCGAAACAATCTGGGAAAGTCCAAGTGCAGCCATGGAGGACACCAGGTTCACAGCCCGACTAGAGGCGTCATCGTCAGCATGGACGTTTAAGTCACCCAATACCAATAGTTTTGAGTGCTCCAAGGCCCATCCAGCCGCCACCTCTAGCAGATGTGGCAGGGCATCTGCTGGTGTGCTGGGCAGCCAGTACACCACACAGATGGCCAAACTTTCCTCGGCACCCCACACTAGACCCACACTGTCAATGCTGGAGATCTCTGGGATGGGGAGTGGCCTGAAGGAGAAAGACTCTCGGAAAAGAATCGCCACCCCTTCCCCCCCGGCCTCCTGTTCGGGACTGATGAAGGACTGAGAACCCAGGTGGGACTAGTTCATTCAGGGCAACCGTCTCACCCTCCCTCACCCAGGTCTCAGTCACGCATACCAGGTCCACATCATTTGCCACAAAATAATCGTGCAATGTTCTGGTCTTATTATTTATGGACCTGGCATTACACAACATCAGTGTTGAAGGGGGGCTATATTTCCTAGCTCCACACTCAACATGCCTCAGGATGGGACGCAGGTTAGAAGGACATCGAGCCTCACCATATCTCCGTGTCCTTCTCATCCTTCCCTGGGTCCCACCGCCATACCTCCCTCGTCCCCAGAGGACCGGGATCTCTGGCCCCATGCTGACCACTCTCCACGTCCACCACTCTGCTGCTCACACCGCTTGTCCAAGCTACTAGCTCTCTTCAATTGCAATGCTAATCACAGTATACAGTCATTAATCAGTGGGGAGTGCCCTATCAAAATTCAGACCAATGCTTCTCTGCCCATCAATTAATACTATTATGTCTGGGTTCTGAACCACAGCCACATTTAATTCTATGGGTGGAACTACAATACCCCCCAGCCAATATCCTTTCCCACCCAACAAGTTTTACATCAATTCAAATTCCCTACCCAATCATACCTACGACTATATTAATTTTTTTTTCTTTTATAAATTTGCAATATTAAATTAAGGCCGCTGTACAAGGAGTATGACCTATACTATATAAAGCAATCAGCAATTAGTTGCTGTGTGCCAGTGGCTTCCCAGCACTCAATAATTCTTCTTATAGATGGGTCTAAAACCTTAAACAGTTCAATAGCTCTGCAGCCCTCCCCCACCCCCAGTACTTCAACAAGTCTGATAATAAAGTGCTTTACACAGTCCCATTCATAGTTTCTCAACCCTCCCTCAATAACTCCTGCAGCTCTAACCCGTTCTTATTTTCTCCCAGAGAGAATGCCACCAGTATCTTTGTAGCTTTTGGGGGTCTCCGCACATTCCAGGGACTCTCAAGAGTCTCTTTTAGGGCTTCAGTGTCTCCAGCAACCTTCAGCGGCCTCGGCAGTCCCTGGATATTTCCTGGATGCCTTCGGCCCTCCTCGGCAGTCCTTGGGCACCTTCGATAACTCCAGGCCCTGCCCCCGCAGTCAGGCACTGTCAGCCACTCTGCAGGCCTCCCGATAGCAGGTAGTCGCTCTCTCTCCAGCCTCAGCCTACATATCAAAGGACAGTCAGAACAGTAAACAGAGTGCCCATCTGAATTTCCATCAGAAATCAATAAATAACAGTTTGGGAGGATTTCTTCAGAGGAATCATTTATGAAGCTGACATTCCTAAAGTACTGGAAAAAAACCTTACAGCTGTGGAATCTTGATCTATTTCCTTCCAGCAGAGAAGACCTTCCTTATACTCATATCTTCTTGGCTAAGCAGCTGCTAAAGTTGGGGGTGCTCATCAGAGCATGGTTTGTGAATTCAAACATCACATTAAATTGCAATGAGTACAAATCAGTCAGCTACAAACCTGTGAAGTTGTTTGGTGCCAATCAAAAATACCAAGTATTTTGGACCATCTGTATTCAGATCTCATAAATAACCAAGCTTTGATTAAGTTTGAAGTGATACCTGAATAGAGGCTGAGAATTCCTGGACTATTCCTAGTAGAGTGAAGGTACGGGTATTTGATAATGTGTCCTTGAGTATGGTAAACATTGAGCAAAGTTCCTGGGGCAATGGAGCACAGAGATGTAAGGGGAAGGTTCAGTTGCTCTCATCCAGGTGCCCCTTTTGATATTAAATTAGATTTCATTACTTCCCCCCAACACACTGGTTGCCCCATGCTGCCTCATTTGCTCCACAGATATGCCATGGTTGCATGTGGATTTTAGGCTTTGAAGCATACCAAGTGCACGTCTTCCCATTATCAATGCTAGTGCAGGTGTGTCCCGACTCTCTGGCAACAGGGATGCTGTCTAGTGCAACCCCTCTTTCTCTACCATGGCTTTTCCAGCAGCTTTTTGCAGGAAGTTTCAAAAAGAAAAAAAGAGCTATGCTATGCATGGCTATTCTGAGAGGGAATTTTGGCTCCAAGCACTTTTCTTCCTACTCCTTGCAATGACTCTTTATATCTAAGAGGGTAAAAGGCAGCAGGGGTGGAGGACATAGAGCTGTAGCTTAGTAGGCATATGATGTTTCATGACAGCATAGAATGGATTTCCCACTGAAATCAACAAATAACAGTTTGGGAGAATTTCTTCAGAAAAATCATTTGTGATGCTGACAGTTCAAAAGTTCTGGAAAAAAAACCTTACAGTCCTTACAGTCAATGAGCTCCAGTAAAAATAATGGGTTCTGGAAACTCTCTCATGGAGTGTCTGGACGAACCCTTAGAATAGCTCATTTATTTGATGATGTTAATTTATTAATCATATCAAATACTTTTGTTGAGTTTGCTTTGAAGCGCACCACAACTTTCTTTGAGTTTTCAGACAAAATATGGTCAAAGCACAATGTATCAGAAGCAAGGTTCTGTCTGTCTGTCTGTCTGTCTGTCTGTATTTATATTCTGCCCTTCTCACTGAGACTGAAGGCAGATTACATAGTGTGAGATTAGTACAATTAGTGGCAAGGACAAGGGCACGCATTTCCATAAACAATGTCATAGGGTAAATGAATACAGTTTCAAGAACATTTCCATAAACAATGTCATGGGGTAAAAGAATATAAGTTTACAAAGATATAGTATTAGCAAGGATCCAATATGGGGTTGAGGAGTTGCTGAAACAGAACATAATCTATTCTAGGATTTACATTGAACAACATAAAGCACAGGTAGGATATAGGAGTACATATTTAAAGCAACAGATAAGATATAAGGCAACATAATAGTGAAATCTATAGTTTCTAACTCATTAGTGAAACATCTGGGATACCTTTCCTACAATACCACCCTCTTAGCTGAGAAAAAAGGCATTTTGAATAATTCAGTTTTGCATTGTTTGTGGAATGCCAGGAGGGTGGGGGCTCTCCTGACCTCCTCAGGCAGGCAGTTCTATAGGGCAGGGGCCACCACAGAGAAAGCCCGTGTACGGGCTGCTGTTGATTTTGCCCATGTACAGGCTAGCACCTGCAAGAGACCCTGTTCAGATGAGTGAAATTGCCGTGGAGGGACATAGGGAAACAAGCAGTCCCATAGGTATGCTGGACCAAGGTCGTGAAGGGCTGTGTATGTAATAACCATTACCTTGAACTGAGCACGGTAACTGATAGGTAGCCAATGGCGTGTCTGTAAGATGGAAGTGATGTTCAAGCTCCTTCTCGCTCCTGATAATAGTCTAGCCGCAGCATTTTGCTCCAATTGAAGCCTCCTAGTTAACTTAGATGGGAGACCAATGTATAATGCATTACAATTGTCAAGTTTTGATGTTACCATAGCATGGATCCAGGTGGCCAGGTCAGCTGTGTCGAGATAAGAAGTCATTTTCCAGGCTAGAGTGAGGTTGTAGTAAGTGTTTTTTGCAACTTCGGTATTTTTAACTGAATACTGAATCTTAATTGCACATCTATAACTGGCATAGCATTCAAAGTTGCCAGGCACTCTCTAATCCAGGCACTGACTACTGTGGAGTTTGATGTGAGGAATACATATGGTAAGTTGTCCTTATGTTAAGTTTTATCTTCTGGGCATAAATAAATTTTCATAGCTGTTGTAGCTGGCAGTGAATAGTGTCCAATGGGCACAGAGTAAGATCTGATGTGTGATGTGTTCAGGTCATTAATTCAATAGTAATTTCCTTTGGTTTCAATAACAAGCACATACCTCCATCACCACCCTGGGGGGATGAAATTCTTGGGGATTGTATCACACATGCAAGAGAGTCTTCCTGTCTTCCAAATTGAAGCCCAATAAGACAAGCCTTTCTTTTCTAGATGCAGTGAAAGGTGCAACATATTTTCACCTCTAACATACCTACCATAAAACTGGAGTGAGGTTTTGGGCTTAGACTAAACATCTCTCCTCCCCACTATCTCCCATGCTGCCATTGGTGGCAAGAAAGCATTTCAGGATTGCTTTGTGGGCCCTGGAGATCTCATGAAATTACAACTGACCTCCAGACTACAGAGCCCAGTTCCCCTGAAGAAAATGGCTGCTTTGAAGGGTATGGCTGCTTTGGGCATGGCATTATAACTGAGGTCCCTCCCCTCCCCAAACTCCATCCTCAAGAGGCTCTACTCTTCAAATCCAAGTAATTTTCAAAAATGTGTTGGTAACTCTATGGTTTTTGCGCACCACATCAGGCTCATACCCAATATCTGCAGGTGCACCCAATAGCTGCATTGCAACAGGCAAGCAGCACTGCTGGTTATATAGAATGACAGCTTCCCCAAGTAAGCCGCAATGTGATTTGGAACAATGCTATGAATGAAAGTGCAGATCATGCATGGGACAACTTTGGTTATGTTTCCTGGTGTGTCAATGGGCCTAAAAGGCCTAATTACATGATACATTGACCTTGTAACCCCCCTCTTCAACCTCGTTGGCACTGGGAGTTCTATTAGGGTTGTCATATGTCATATGCACCACTACATCACTTCTCGGGAGCCAATCTACATCACTTCCAGGTTTTCGCCGGAAGTGACATGTCACCAACATGTTTTCTTTAATTCTCCCATTGCCCCTTGCAGTGGGCAAGGACAATGGTCCTGTTACAGCAGGAGGCCTTGTAGCCATTAGTCCTGTGCTCACTCAGAACTTGAGGACACTCTCCTCCTCCCCTCCTCCTAGTTATCACCACAACAAAAAGTTAACCTCTATCCCTCACCTAAATAAGCTTTGTACTCCTATCAAGAATCACCTAGAGGCACAATAAATGACTACTAAATCATTTCAATAAAATTTCTATCTGCCCTGGCACCTGAGAGTTGTTGAGCCCTGACTTAAGCCTTACCTCAGCACCATTTTCTGTACCTGAAATAACCATGGAAGTTGTTGGGGAAATTTGCATGTAGCTTATGAGTACACACATAGCCCCTCAGTGCTCACATGTTACTCCCAAAGAGCAAAGAGCTGTTTCAGATCAAAAAAGTGTACAGAAGCGGGGGTGGGGATGGGGGGGAGCAGGCTTAAGTTCCTCTCCTCACGTCCTGTGGTCTGAATCAGGACTAGAGATGGGCACGAATCCAATTATGACCCAAAAAAACCGCATGGACCAGGCCGGTTCAGGGTTTGTGAACCATGGCTCATGGAGGCTTCTTTCTATGAACTTCCACAAACTGGTTACTGGTTCAGGTTCATTTGGGTTGTATTGGGAAAGGGACAATTTAAATGGCCATTTCCATGAGGAAATGGCCATTTAAACTTTTCCTGCAGCTTCCAAGCGGCAGGTCCCTTTAAACGACCCACAAACTCCAGCCCCAGCCCCCCCAGCCTCAGCCCCACATTTACCTTGATGACTCCTGCAGCCCGCAGCCTCCTCCTCCCGTGAGGCGCGGCAAGGCCGATTTCAGTCTCCTCCACCCCTGCACAGGCCCGCAGAGGGATGGAGGAGGCCGAAAATGGCCTTGCTGCCCCTCAAATGGCTGCTGCGGGGAATTCAGTTCTGGTTATGGAAGTGCTAGTACCTGTCTGGTCAACAGGATCTAGGACAGACCTAAGAGGGGTACATGATGACAATGTATTGTGTACTAAAGCTCTTAGGAACATAGCTCCACCTTCACTGTCCCTTCTGCCCTCCCCGCTGCTCTGAGGAAACAGAAATGTATACAGGGCACAAGGAAATGTGATCTGCAAGCACAGTGCAGTGGCTAAGATTAGAAAATGGCCACAAAAACAATTAGCTTAGTCAGTTTAGATCCAAAGGTTGGAGAACATTTTATTCAGATTAGCTACCCTTTTTATTAATTACTTTCTGAATGCACACACATACTACTTGCACACAGCCACAGCAGCTGGATTCATTTGGATTGGGGCCATCAGTTGCAAATGTGTTATAAATGGTTCACTGTATCCATTTACACATAGCCAAAAAATGATGTTTATGAATAAGTATCAGTTTTACAAGTATTATTAGCAATAATAAGTATTATTATTTGACTGGTGGTCAAATTCCTTCTTGTATCTTTGGATGTGGAATGAAAGTAGTAGTAGTAGTAGTAGCAGCAGCAGCAGCAGCAGCAGCCAGTTTGGTGTAGTGGCTAAGAGTGCTAGGACTCTAATCTGGAGAACCAGGTTTGATTCTTAACTTCTCCACTTGAAGCCAGCTGGGTGACCTTGGGTCAGTCAGCTTCTCGGAGCTCTCTCAGCCCCACCTACCTCACAGGGTGATTGTTGTCAGGATAATAATAACACACTTTGTAAACCACTCTGAGTGGGCATTAAGTTGTCCTGAAGGGCGGTATATAAATTGAATGTTATTATAATAATATTATTATCAATAATAATAACAACCTTATTACTATTATTACTACTGCTGCTGCTGCTGCTGCTACTATTATTATATACTTATATGCTTATACACTGCTCTTCAGGACAGATTAGTGCTACACTCAGAGCGGTTAACAAGTCAATATTATTATGTGTGATCCTACTTTAAACATAAAGAATTTAAAGATATTTGTTTTTAAATTATGAAGCTGCTACTAAATCTAAGGCAGTAAATATTTCACAAATATGACTGCCTGGAAATATGATCTATTACGTTTTTAAAACATCCCAGACAAATATCTTTCAAACGGTTTAATTCCCACTCCTCATCCTTTTAATTGAGTGTTCCATACAGACTCTAGAATACATTTTCAATGGACTTCTAAAAACTCCTGAGTTCAGTCACATCTTCTCTTCATGAGATATTTTACTGCAACCATCTATGGCACGAAATGCAGGAGAATAATCAAAACTAGCAATGCCAAACTATCGCCTTTTGATTTATGCATGTTGAATGACTGAAATCTATAGATAATGTCCTAAATTAACTTTTTCAGAATCTTGAAACATTTGTTTTTCTTGATGGGCCCTTATAAAAATGATATCACTCATACCACACTCCTATGTGCCTTCCTTTATAATTCTTGGAGTTCAAGGAGGCTGTTTTACATCAGTTTTAAATTTCTTTTTATCTCTGTTTGCTGACATTTTAACTCCCTATGAAATGCTAGATAAAGCTGTGTTTGCAGAAGATTGGCAGCCTCAAGAGGAAGTTCAGTCTGCGGCATCTGCCCACCATCTTGCTGTGCAGATGCTAATTACCTTGACGTGCAAATTTGCCAGAAAGACGTTATTAAAGTATTTCCAAGGGCATGATCTATTTCCTTCCATAGCAATGTTGAAAATTATCTGACAGGCCTCTAGCTTTGAATGCATCTGGCTTATTTTTGAGTTATGCTCAACCAAACAGTGTTCCAAGTTATGAACCAAGCTTTGTTCGTTTGGCTTTGAAGCATCTGTAACATTCATGCAGCTAAGGACTGCTTCACACATGATTAAATTCACACATTGATCTCACTTTTGTGTATAAAATTGCATGACCTTGTGTGTACATCATTATGTTGGGTGAATGCACATACCACATGTATTGGCTGACAATAGGGACTTCCTGCTATATCCTCCCTCAAATGTTTGATGATATGCCTACAAAATTTATTAGAATGGCATGTGTCCAACCTTGCAATGGAGGATCCTTCATACTAAGGATCCTCCCTCGACTTTTGGGGTCTTCTGTTGGAGGAAGACTGTTTAGGAGGAAGGTTTCAAACCTTGCTCAATAGAATGGTAAGATACATGCCAATGAATGAAATACCTATGTAGGAATTTTGTCATGTGTGAGGTGATCATCAAGACTGGGTCTAATTCAGAAGTCTTATGTGATGCCATATGCTGTACAACAGGTATTACTGGATTAGAAAATGAATATTAATTGCTGGCTAGTATTACCATCATCTTTAAAACTTTTAAAGGAGTGCCCTTCCTTTTTTAAAAGTATTAATGAGGCCTGCAGAAACCAGAAAAATAAATGCAACATAGAAAATAAAACTCATATGTTTTCCTTTCAAGAAATCCAGTGCCGTGCTTTACCAATTTTAATATTTGTTTACCTGAATGTTGATACAGTTTACTAGACAATTTACCAAGCCACAAGGAAAGGTGGTGAATAAACATTTTACTTAATAAATAAGTATAATTGATAAATAAAAGTTTATATTACTGGCCAAGGAAGTTGCAAAATAAGGAAGTTACAATACAGGGTCATTGTAACTTCTTAATTTGTCTCACATTGTTTATCATGCATGAATATAACTAGACTCATTTATGACAATTTTTTCTTCAGAAATCTTTGTTTGAGTCAAGTTTCATCTCAGGAATCCTTCACTGAATTTCCCAGGCATTTGGGAGTGGGGTGGGGAATTGATTTGCCCAGTAATCTCAAAAAAGGACGTCCCCATACCTGCCAAGCCAATGGAATGCCAGCTGTGCATGAGTGCTTTTTTGATGTTGATGCTTTGATATTGCCATGGATACCTGCCAACATGGGAGCAGCGCAATGCTGCAAGATTATATCTGCTTGGTTGCAGGATTAATGATAACAAGTAGCTTCTGATATGTGCCCCTTTGCATGTGTGTATACATGTATATAAAACATCTTTTTTCTAGAACATTGAGAAAACCACATTGTTCAAACCTTACCTTGCACTGATAATTATAATGGCCCCTAGTCCTAACAATGACCTAACATTAACCCAAAGAATATCAGCGTACAACATTCTCTTGAGCCTACCAAACTATGCTCCCCAAACAAAACTCTGAGGTCCTATCTCTTTCAGTCAGACCTTTGCCCACAATCCATTACCAGAGATTTGAACAGTGTTAGGATCTACTTCCTGTAACATGTAGTTCTGCACTTAATTATTAAGAAGGAAAGGATAGAAGAAAAATTCTCTCATCAAAGTCCTAGAGTGAGAAGAAAGGTTGTGTGGTAGCTTTGCCAGTTGTGTGTCCATCAAAATCCCTGCACGTCTGGTTTAGAGATGGTATAATATTCGTGTTCATGGTTCTTCTTTGAAGGAATCTGTCATCCTTCCATCTCTTCTGTATAGTTCTTCAGTGTATTGTTTTCATATTTACTTTACTTTGTCCTGATCAGATAACTTTATCTCCATGTTGATCTTTCAGCATCGCTAACTGTGGTTTGAATTTCCCTTTGCTTTCCTGGATCTTGTGGAATAGATCTCTTGTTCTTCCTTTAACAAGTGTCATACAATTTTTTAAAAAAGGGTTCAGAGGGGATCCAGGAAGTTACAGGCCAGTTAGCCTAATGTCTGTTCCAGGAGCATCAGTAGAAACAGTTACTAAAAATTGGTTTATTAAGTACACAGGGAGGAACAAAGCCTGCTGAGGGAAAATGTACGTGGCTTCTGCAAAGGGAAGCCCTACTTCACCAAGCATTTGGAATTCTTTGAGCAGGTTAAAAGCATGTTGATAAGGATAATCCAGTATACATTTTATACTTGGACTTCCAAAAGGGTTCTTTGGTATTTTACCTAAGATTCCTGAATAAGCTTAGGAATCATGAGATCAGAGGATGGGTCCTCTCATGGAATAAAAAAGTTAAACAACAGGAAGCAGTAGGAAAAACTGGACAGTTCTCGCAATGGAGAGAAGTGAGCAGTTGAATCTCAAAAAGATCAGCATTAGTCTCAGTGCTATTTAATTTGTTCATAAATAATGTGGAATTGAAGGGGACCAGTGTAATGGCCATGCTTGTGGACACTGAGATTATTTAGGAGGGCGAATAGTAGTAGTAAAGAGGTCCAAGGATCTCACTAAATTGGCAACAATGTGGAAAATGAAGTTCAGTGCAGGTAGATGTAAAGTGATACACACTACTGCAACTGCCAAACATAAGATTATATTACGAAGCAATTTGTCTGACTTGGTTAAAAGACTGGATAACGCTAAAAGACCGTAAACTGCTGGCCTTGGAGGGACACAAAAAATTGTTTGGATGGCATGCCTATTTGTGGTATGATAAAGTTAAAGTGGACTCTATGTTTTTGCATCACTATATTAGAAGAAGCCTTTTCACAATCTGGAAGAAATATAAGAATTACATGGAAAGTGGCATCCCCTCATGGGTGGTACCATACAAAGTAATAGATCCGAGAGCTGTCTATAATGAACAACAATATTTAACTTATAAAGAGATAATGTCGATGGAACATAGAATACTAAAAATAAAGACACAAGAAGAGTTATCTCCTCACTATGGATAGTTTCAATATAGGCAAATCAGGGATCTTTACAACTCGGACTGTTAAAAGAGAGGAATAAGACTGAAAAACTCAGAGTTAGAAGAAGTGATTTTACAAGAAGGTAAAAAAGATATTTTGAAAATATACAAAATACTTTTAAAATGGTATACGGAAGACGAGACAGTTAAAGTCCAGATGGTGTAATGGGCAATAAACTTTCATAAAGAAATAACAATGGAATCATGGGAACACTTGTGGAAAAACACTTTGAAGATTTCAACTTGTACCAATATTAAAGAGAATGTATACAAAATTATGTATAGGTAGTATTTAATGCCTAAGAAGATTGCGCTTGGAAATACAAATATGTCAGACAAATGCTGGAAATGTAAAAAGCATGAAGGATCATTGTATCATATGTGGTGGACTTGTGAGGTAGCTAAGCAATACTGGGGAGATATAATAGAAATAATTAATGAGGTTTTGCAAACCCAAATAAATAAGAACCCAGAATTGCTGCTACTGAACTTGGGAATGGAAGATGTTCCAATGCAGTATAGAACATTGCTATTTTACATGACTACAGCAGCAAGACTTTTGTATGCGCAGAAATGGAAAGTGCAAGAAATACCAACTATAGAAGATTGGATTTACAAATTGTTGTACATGGCAGAAATGGATAAAATGACAAGAAAACTGAAAGATCTGGATCCAGGAGAATATTTTGCAGACTGGGGGAAACTGAAACAATATTTAGAAAAAAAATGGGATGTGAAAGGAGAACTGTGGCAGTTTGAAAATTATTAATTTGTGATTTTATAATGGGGAGAGGGAAGTAACTTTACCATTAATGGGGAAATTTAGTCATTAATTAATCTAAGCGAACACTATTATTAAGAAGATTGTATTAAAAATAGATAGGTTAAACAGTTAAGAATAGAATGGATATATTAGAGAATCTGAGATACAGAATAATTTGAACATGCTTAGAATAAGGGATACAATATATATAAGATTTAGAAGACTATAGTTAAAAATAATTTAAACGATAAGATGGGTTAAGGGTTGGAAAGCTGTTGGAAGTCAATAAGGAGGGGGGAAGGGTGGGGTTTGTTATAATTTAGGTAATATGGGGAATTTATGTAAAATTTATATACTCACCAATAAAAATAAAAAAAAAAGAAACTCAAGGCTTTACTTTAATGACAGGCTGATGGGAGTCTACACTGATCAAGACTGAGACAGAAAGAAATCTGAAGGTTGTACTGGATAGTTTAATGAAAATGGTCATTCATTGTATTGCAATGGTGAAAAATGACTTGTACTTTGTCCCCTGTGCCTGGTCTCAGGTTACAAAGGGGGATGTAATATAGAAAGGTAAGGAGTGGACATGTATACCCCACTTTTCTGCTCTACTAATGCGATCTCTTTGATCTGTAGATTGCTACTTTCAGGGAACTTCCTTCTGTTTTCTCTCCCACTTGCATACATGCATGCTCACACACATACTCCGACTTGCCACTATGGAGGATACGGGACTTGTCTCCTGCATCCACTGGCATCCTAGCTTAGATAAATATAGGCCGTTCCCACACGACTTACCTGAACCCGGAACACTGCGCAGCATACCAAAAAAACCGCGGAAGATCGCGTTTTCTCTCACGAGTTTTGTGCAACGTTGCGCAACATTGCGCAAAACTCGCGAGAGAAAACGCGATCTTCCGCATTTTTTTCGGCATGCTGCGTAGCGTTCCGGGTTCAGGTAAGCCGTGTGGGAATGGCCTAAATTAATTTTTATTTCTCCTCTTTCCTATCCTGAGAGGAATTCCTAGAATAAAAGGACCTTTATTTTCCTTACTAAAGCAAATGGGCTCTGTGTAAGTGTATTGCCTCATTAGCATGCATTCACCCACTAAACTGTGCTCATAAAGCTGCTCTGCTTCTAATCTGCTCTGCTTCCAAACTTCATATTGAGGATCATCAGGAAAGGAACTGAAAACAAAATGGCAAGTATTATGATGCTCCTATTGATCTATAGGAACCTCATTTGAGGGATTAGTGTATAAAGTTCTAGTTGTCATATTTCAAAAAGGGTGTTACAGAGGTGAAGAAAGCACAGAAGGATTGAAGTTCTTTTCCTATAACAAAAGGTTAAAGAGTTTTCTGCTTTTTAGTTTAGAAAAAATACCGAGCGAAGAAGTGATAAAGATTTATAAAATTATGCATGTAGTAGAGAAAGTGGATAAAGAGAATTTTTTTCTCCTTCTCCCAAATTACTAGAACTTATGGACACCCACTGAAGATGATGGACAACAGATTCAGGACAGCCAAAGGACATACTTCTTTACTTAATGAGTAAGTAAAATGTGGAATCTACTACCAGTGCATATAGTGATGGCTATGAGCACAGATGGCTTTAAAAGGGGTTAGACAGATTCAGGGAGAATAGGTCTATCAATGGCTACTAAATAGTAACTAAAGAGAACCTCCTTTGTCAAAGGTGGCAGAACTGAATATCCGTGCCAGAAGGCAACATTAGGGACTGTGGCTGCTATGTGAAATAGGTGGCTGAACTAGATAGTCTACTGGCCAGATTCAGAAGTGCTCTTTTGTGTTTCATGTTTTTACATTAATTCTTGTGTTGCAAAATATCTCCTTCAGCCCAATCTATCAGTAAAACAGAACTTATTCTATACAGTTGAAATGTGATCCCTTGGGTGAGAATACAACCTCTGATAAATTCATACCAACTGGATGGTGGAGAAAATGACATCTAGAAATGAATTTGCATTTAGTTGTGTATAATACTACAATCTTCCCCTCAAATGTAGCAAGCAGAATCCCATGACTGAAGTGTATAATTCCTGAGAAGTTCATCCCAATTAAATGGCAAACAAAAAGTTATATCTGGAAATGTGTTTCCCATTGAAATTAATGGAAAGAAAAAAACATAATGAAAATTAACACATATAATAATTAATAAATGAAAACAAACTATATTTCTTACAGGTTAAATAAAATAAATACAATCTAAGGAGAAAGGCAGGCATATAAATATTTTACATAACAAAATTGTACATTCCCTAGTGAATTATTTCTAACTATATGGCATGCCATGGTTCTGTGTCTCGTACTTTATATATGCAGTTCGGCATAATTTCAGCAATTTTAGCATATATGCTGAAAAATTATTTTTAAATACATTATTACTGTTGTTAAATCTGAGGGATTGTTTTTTCATTAGATCTCTACATACATGATGGAGTGAGTTTCACCCATGATTGCTTATGGCACAATTAATCTGATAAATGTTAAGGTGCTACAAGATTCTTTGTTATCATTAGATTTCATCATGAATGAAATACTGAAAATATATGCCACTATAAACAGCCTTAAACATGATGCTGTAGCTAATCTCAGTACAATTGGAGAAAATATATTACCAGCAATGTGTTTGATCTTTTCCTGTTCGACAAAGTTATTTCCCTTTTTTACAATTGAGAGCAGTGATTAATTATGAACAAAGTTCATCAGAAACCTGATGAGCTTTATTAGCCCACATCCTTCAGAAATATGAGTCAACCCCCCCCCCCTGTGTGCAATGTCCAGGAATCTCGGGTTTCATATTAAGGCAGAGTTACAGCTAATTAAACAAAAGCACATCATACATAGGATTCACTTGGCTTAAGAAAGGCTAGTCTGTGAGAATTTTCTAAATCCTGAAGTTAAACAATGACTGTATATTCCTTGAAGATAGTGTCAGGTGGGTAGCCATGTTGGACCATAGTACAAGAGCAAGGTTTGTGTCCAGTAGTACCTTAAAGACCAACCTATAGCTGATCTTTAAGGTGATACTGGACCCAAATCTTGCATTTTCCTTCCACCATAAGATTCAATCCTCAAAATGTTTTATTCCCTGGAAAAGCCAATCATCATAGTTTGAAGATTTAGTAATAACGTGAATGGATCATGCTAGTCACAAAAGCCCCCCAATCAGGCCACCACACACAGTAGAGGTTTCTACATCCTAAAGGGACTCCACAAATATGCAGGATAATATTAGTAAATCAAAAAAGAAGAAGAAGAAACTTCCAAAAATGGCCTGATAAGAGCTGAATATGCACTCTGATCCCTATATGCTTGATAAAGATTGCTCTTGAGAATTAGTGCCAGTCTACATGTTACAAAGTCCAGGTGTACCTAGACCTTAAGCTTTCCCCCACCCCACACACCTGGCCTTTAACTGGCCTGGAAGCTGCTATTTGCCCCAATGGGGCAAATGCCCGTTTTCCCCAATGGGACAAATAGCAAATAACTAGGGCTGTTTCAGATCAGGAAAATTATGTGGGCGGGGGGAGACTGAAGCCGTCTCTCTCTGCATGCCATGGATCCAATTTGAATGCCCCACCCCATGCCTGGAAATAAAGTTCCAAGCAAAGAACTCCCACTGGATGTCTGATTGAAAGTCCTCATGGCTGCCACATGGGGGAATACAAGGACTTTCTAATACCTGTACCATCCTTGAGTTAAAGGGACAGAAAGAAAGAAGGAAGGAAAGAAAGCGAATGGTGAAATCAACATTTGCAGTCTTAAGATGGACTCTTGGGGATGGGAAGGCCGAATACTCTCTTTCTTTGACAAGATCCTGTAGTATCTCTGAAGGAGAGGTTTCAGTTCTCAGAATTTTCCAGTTGCTTATCTCCCCTAGTTAGGCTCATGGTTGAGTGCCTATCACTGAGGCATCAAAATCATAGAAAGGATGCGCTTCTTCATATTCAAGGAAATTTCCTGATCTGAAAAAAACTATTACTATGTAAAAATTTTAATTTAATTTAATTTATTATATTTATATTAAAAGAAGAAAACTCTCCGTCAAATGGTCTGAGACGTAACGTACCATGGAATCTTGTTGAGGGCAGTTTGTAGTCAGTTAAAGGGGCGGGGAGAAGCAGAACAAGAGATGAGGACAAATAAGCCAATGTAAGCCTTAAAACTTTTAGAACTTGTAGGGGGAGATTAGAGTGAGTGGCATTATATCTCACAACCCTGTCCAGGCTGCTACAAGCAGCCACCAATCCAGGCTGCTACAAGTTTGTATGTATGTTTGAGAAATGGCTTCAGATTGTTTTGTTTGCTGTTTCTCCAATTTGTTTTCTTGATTACAATGGAATTCAAAATGACATACATGGAGTTCCCAGAAGGTCTTGCATCATTCCAGACACTGACCAAATCCAGCGAGGCTGCTGCTTCATATGCCCTCAGACCGTACTCCAAACTTCTTTTATTGCTGAGAGAGCCTTCTTTCATATTACATAGAAAAGAGGAGAGAGTATGATGAAGGACAGACTGTTGCTGACCCTGATGTTTTCCCCAGTGAAACACATCAGGCACTTGCTAAGGACTAGGCCAGGGTTCTTGATTTCATATGAATTTTATGAGCCTGCACTTGTGAGGGTGGAAAGTGCCTTCAAGTCATAGCTGACTTATGGCAACCCCTGGTGGGGTTTTCATGGCAAGAGACTAACAGAGGTGGTTTTCCAATGCCTGCATCTGCAACATTACTCTTTGTTGGAAATCTCCCATTCAATGAATAACCAAGGCTGACTCTGCTTATCTTCTGAGATCTGATGAGATCAGGCTTGCCTGGGCTATCCAGGTCAGGGTGAGCCTGCACTTACATGTATTATATTTTTTTCAGACATGCATGCAGCCAGTCCTTCTGATCTTTACCCCTTTGTTATAGGAGGAAGATGAGAAAGATTGTTGGTATACATATTTTAATGTATATGCATATATGCAAGAGCAAACATTACTTCAGATAAAAGAAAGGGGAAAACTGAGTGTTTCCATTGCTGGTATTCATTTACTAGCTTACCAGCCAGAAGTAGCATAAACACTCCCAATATATACTTGCTTCATCATTGCTTTATTTTTCCCTTTCAAATCTCTGTCTCAAATGATCAAAATGTAAGGCTTGGTATTAGGTGATATCCCATGTTAGAAGAGGTGTAAGATAGGAAAAACATCTTTGTATGTGTGTGTGTGGGAGGGGGGGTTAACTTTTTTAATGTTACTTTTAAAAAGCATCCAAAAAAGAGAAGTGCTAGCTGTATGCACTTCCACTGATAATGTGGAGAAGAGGTCTGATGTAGTAATTAAATAGTTCCTCCTCCCTTGCAAAGGTGTTAGAGAACCTCTCTTGTAGCAGTAGATGTTATATAGAATACAATAGATTTTCTTTCCACTTACAGTACATCAGTATTTAGATGTGTTGGGGTTGTTTATGTGTTGACAACCTGCGTCCACAAGTCATTAACAGAGCATGAGCATAACTGCCACATCTTTGAAAATGGAGAAGCAATTTTCAAAGATTAAAACCATATGATGGAAACAAATATGTGCTTAAGAAAACATTTGGAGACTGTTAGTTTTGAGAGCGCTTTTTTGCTTGTACTGAGTACATAAAGTTCCAATGTTCCAAACCCATCTGAGCAAAATAAGGATACCATATTTTTCTTTTCACTGCCAGGATCTCATCTTTATCTGATACAGAACTGACAAGGATTCTACCTTAATGAGCTGGAAAATAAATGATTTCATGCAGGCGTAGGCAGTTTAAGGCCTATAAACCTTGGCTCAGCAGCACTACCCCTCAGCTCATATGGCTCTTCATTTCAGAAGAAACTGGAAAGAAGAGGTTTGCCAGGGTGGGTGTGACTTGTGGGCCTTAAATTGCCAGCCCCTGATCTCATGGATTATCAAACCAATTCTGGCCAAATGTAATGATAAGAAACAATATTCAGACAGGAAGACTCTTAGGCATCTTAAAGTTTTCTTAAAATCTCTTTAATGACATGTATTTACCTTATTTTCCATTAGATGTACCTACACCACTTTTTCCAGGATCACAGAAACAGTAGTGTAATTATGTTTTCTCAGAAATATATTCTTCTTTAACTAAATTTTAAATGGCCTGGCATTTCCTCCCTAACTTAGGGTTGCCAGGTTGTAGAGTCCCTGGCACTTACCTTGTGGTGGGCTTGAAGTCCTTCTTTGTGCATGCACGCCCTGGGGCTGACACAATGACATCACTTCTGGAAGTGATGTCACCCCCCCCTTCAGCTGCATGAATGCTCCCGTACTCTGCATGGGGCCGATTTGGCCCATTTGGGGCCTAAATCACCCCCAAATGAAACACAGGAACACTTCCATGGCCGGCGCAACAATGTCACTTCTGGAAGTGAGATTGTCGCGCCTGTTGGGAGTGCGTGCATGATGCTCATTTCTGAGGTGCCTGCTGGTGATGAGTAACCTTCGGGAGCTTGCCATTTCCCACTGATCACTGGGCAATCAGCGGACAAGGGGGCAAATCCCCAGGAGTTTGCCTGTCACTGGCAGGCACCTGGGAGCCCTACCCTAACAATGTAATGCTGCAGAGCTACTTCAGTCTATGCCTGTTGATGTCAGTGGACCTAGACTAGAGGAACTATGCAAAGGATTCCAAGAAAATCTTGAAATTTCCATTTTGCAAATCTAGTATATGGGCCTAAGGGGTGCACTAATTTGTATTTTTTAAGCAGCCATTTCCAGTACCATAACTTACACTTAGGATGCGTCAGAGGTGGTGTTCATGAGAGTTTTTGAAAATAAAAATTAGAACAGAGGTTTCCAACATGGTGCCCATGAGACCATGGTGCCCACCAAAACCTTACTAGGTACCCACCAAGTGTTTTTAGAAAGTGGGCAGGGCCAGTTGCGCTTTTGTCCAGCAGGGCTTGATTGGCCATTGGAGATTTGATTGGATCTGTGTAGATTTTTTTAAAGTTGCTTCGGCACAGTACAAGGATCTTCACTGCATGACTGAAGGTAAAATAAGTGTATGCAAGAAAATATTTTAAACAGTATGTTTCTTTAAAAAGGCATCTTGTTAAACAGAGTGTCTGCCTGAAATGTTAAAGAGTTACTACTGGAGTTATGCTTGACTTCACTCTGGCTGGCTCTACCACTTGTGGCAGCCATTTTGTCATTGGCTCTGCCTCCTGCAGCACCCATTTTGTGGTTGAGCCCATCACCCTGAGTCAGAATTCCAAAGGTTCCCACAGGGTCAACAAGGTTGGGAACCTCTGAATTAGAACCTGTGTTTCTGTATAAACAACCTGCATAACTACTTCAAACAGCTTTATTCAAAGATCTTCACAACAGCAAAAACATCAAAGAGTTACTTTCTTCCTAAGAACAGAAACCTTCAGCAGCACAGTGATTCTGGATGTGAGCCTCAGTTGTTTGAATTTTATAAGGAATTCTATAGGAAAACCTATTTTGAAATTATTGTTAATATCAGTAGTAATTTACATAATCACTTTTTTGAAGACTTATGCCAATACATGAGCATAATTTAAAAGTCAGGTATAGGTGAGGATAACATATACACTGTATTGTCGAAGGCTTTCACGGCCGGAGAACGATGGCTGTTGTGGGTTTTCCGGGCTGTATTGCCGTGGTCTTGGCATTGTAGTTCCTGACGTTTCGCCAGCAGCTGTGGCTGGCATCTTCAGAGGTGTAGCACCAAAAGACAGAGATCTCTCAGTGTCACAGTGTGGAAAAGATGTAGGTCATTTGTATCTACTCAGGAGGGGTGGGGTTGAGCTGAGTCATCCTGTAAGAGTTTCCCAGGGTGTGGAATGCTAATGGCGGGAGGCTTCACTGTATCCTGAGGAGGTTCTTTTGCATATGGATTGGTACTTGATGTGCTAATCTTCTCTGCAGGGCTATTGTCGGGGATAGAATGTTGTGTTAGCCTGGTGTTTTTCAGAACTGGAAACCATGCTCTGTTCATTCTTAAGGTTTCTTCTTTCCTGTTGAAGTTTTGCTTATGCTTGTGAATTTCAATGGCTTCCCTGTGCAGTCTGACAAAGTAGTTGGAAGTGTTGTCCAGTATTTTGGTGTCCTGGAATAAGATACTGTGCCCTGTTTGCGTTAGGCTATGTTCAGCCACTGCTGATTTTTCAGGTTGTCCAAGTCTGCAGTGTCTTTCATGTTCTTTTATTCTTGTCTGGATGCTACGCTTTGTGGTCCCGATGTAAACCTGTCCACAGCTGTAGGGTATACGGTATACTCCTGCAGAGGTGAGGGGGTCTCTACTGTCTTTTGCTGATCGTAGCATCTGTTGTATTTTTCGGGTGGGTCTGAATACTGCTTGAAGGTTATGCTTTTTCATAAGCTTTCCCATCTGATCAGTAATTCCTTTGATATATGGCAAAAACACTTTTCCTGTAGGAGACTGTTTTTCCTTGAAAACATTTTGAAAAAACAGCTCTAGAATCAGCACCCCACAAACCTAGTGTATGGTTCTGGTTTGTGGATGATACATTTATCATTTGGAGCCATGGGGAGGGAGAATTGATGGGGTTTTTGAATCATCTCAACAACATCCACCTGAACATACAATTCACAATGGAGAAAGAAATCGAGGGAAAACTCCCATTCCTGGATACCTTGGTCATCCGCAAAGCAAACTTTCAGTTAGGTCACAAGGTCTACAGGAAACCAAGTCACACTGATCGGTACTTACACAAAAACTCCAATCACCACCCCCGACAGAAAAGAGGCATAATGAAAACATTAGTGGATTGTGCAAGACGGATATGTGAGCCGCACTTTCTCAATGAGGAAATTAATCATCTAAACCACGCACTTCAGGCAAATGGCTACTCCAGAAATGAAATCCGAAGAGCAATCAAACCCAGGATGAATCAAACAACCAAGGAAAAACAGTATTAAACAGCAGTGTTTAATACCGTATAGCCCACTCTCCAAATCTCTCTGTAGTATGGAGATCCATTATGATTCTGAGAGACCTCCAGATTCCAACTGGAGGTTAGCAACCCTACCAACTATACTCATTTCATTCTGTACATCAGAAAGGTTATTATTGTGCCTTTGTAAGATAAAGATCTTCTGTGGTCAAGTATGGAGCAAACAAGGCTCAAAAACATGGGCCTGTTCCACATGGGCTATCTGTTCAGGGTTCAATGCTTTGGGAAAGTGTGTTTTCTCCTGTTTACCCACAGCATTGTGGTGCATTTGTGCATCTCCAATGTTTCTCAAACCTGCTTTGCTGAGAAGTTTTGGGAAAGATTGTAGTAAAGCCTGAATGGCTGCCATGTGTGTAGGAAAGTCAGGATCTTTCTGCCCACATAGTTGCCATTTCCCCATCTGCACATTTCCCCACCTGCACAGCAGAGATTTACTCCCTCCACCATTGGGCAAATTTTGTTTTTACTGGCATTTTCAGGTTGTTTGGATCAATAAACTATTATACCAATAAATGTAACAGGTTCTGTGAATTTCCAGCTTTCATTTTTATAAAAGTAAATCTCTAGCCCCTTCCATTGCAGAGATATAAGAGGAAAGGCATATTTCCACAATGGAAGGGACTAGAGACTTACTTTTTTTTTAAAAATGAAATCCTGGAAATCCCAGAACCTGTTACATGTTGTTATAATGGTATATTGATATAACAATATAAAATTGCTAATTTAAAAATAAAAAAATTAAAAACCCCTTTTGACTGGGTAAGTGGATGGCCACTGCTGGAGAAATGAGGAAACTTTGAGGAAACCTGCCACAGCCCTGCACTGGCAACTGTACCACCAATGAGGAAATCATACAAGCCTGTCCCCAGTATGTAAACCCCTATGATTTTCCTACATGGACATAAACATATTTCTCAATAATTGAATCTTAATATTGCAGCTAAGGAGTTCATCCAAAGAGCCCCAATTAGAAGAAATACTTCCAGTGTGGAAAAATTCTAGTGCAATCTTAAAAACAATTTACTGAGCAAGATTCTAGTTTAGGATTGCTGCTTTAGGATTCTGCTTTAGGATTTCCATTGAGCAGGATTCTGCTTTAGGATTGCTGTCTAAATGTAGTTCTTCTTGTTTCTTTTTAATTGATATAAAATTTTATTCTTCATTATTTTATGAGGGCAGAAAGGGGGCTGTAAAAATCCTGTAAATAAATACATAGGATCAGCTGACAGTGCCCCCCTTGACTTTTCAGTCTCTTGCACCAGGGTCAGTCCACAAGGGTAGTTGGCGAATCCTGATGAGTGGCTGCCTTACATTTGAGAAGCTCTGCCATAGTTTGAACTGTAAGGATATTGTAGTTTAGGAATGTATCACATAATAAAGACAATGAAATAGGTCTTCTTGGGCCCACTTGGCCCATAATTTCTATGGCTGCATTAAGAAAAAAGTTATACAACAAAGAGAGATGAGACAATTAAACAAGAACACAGTGAACTTTGGTATGATGGAATTTCTTGAGCCACGGGTCACTGCCTAAAAGAAGATTGCCAGAAAGTGCAAAAAAGTTGGAAGCATCAAGCATTTGTTTACACGAAATCGTTTCATGTGGTTACAGAACATCATCTGGATTTTTTTGTGGCATGAGGAAGACTCACAAGGGAAATAGCGCATTTAATAGTGGTGTGATCACACATGACTTTGGGAAAAACAACAGGCAATATTGAAAGAGATACTGAAAAATTCACAAGACTGGGAAAATATGTGCATATAAACCTAGGTGTTACCTATTGCTATAATTCCTTTTCTCAGTACCAAACACATTTTTGCTGTCATGCACAGGACGGAGGAAAGAAAACCACACTAGTGACAGTTTTACTTGGCCTAATGCAATATGAAGCCTACCCTGAAACCACTATGGATGGAAGGGGTAGGCAACCTGTGAACATGTTAGTGTGGTGTATAGTATAGTATACTTAATCAAACATGCTGTGCCAGCTCCAGGTTGGGAAATTGCTGAAGATTTGGAGGTGAAGCCTGAAGAGGATGGGGTTTGGGGAGGGGAAGGACCTCAGCAGTATAATACCATAGAGTCCAAAGCAGCCATTTTCTGTGGCTTGGAGATCAACCACCTGGAGGTTGGCAACCCGAGCGTAAAACAAGCAGATGTGCTGCAGCACTACTAGAACCTTAGGGTTGTCTCAAATATAAGTGCATGTGTTATTTGTATAGATCAGTTGTGGCTTTTGTTTACAAATATGTTCAAATCATAAAGCAGAATTCAGCACCTTATAGCCTCTAGGCAAGATCAGGTTGTCCAAAGGCCCCCTCCCTATTTTACAATTCTAAACCAAAGACATTTTGCAGAAGAACCAGCCAGTCAATCACTTTGGCCCACTTATTCTCTCTCTAAAAACCACCCTCTTAATTTTCTGATGATGGTACTAAAGCCAGGGTATGAAAATTGGTCTCCTCCAGGAACAGAAGCTTGAACCACTGATGAACTGTTTTAATTGTCATTAAAATCAGTGGTATTTCCAAATACTAAAGACACATATGAGAGGAAGGCAGAACCAACATTGCTTCAGGGTGACACCAGGTCGCAAGCAAATACAGCTGAAGCTTTCCAGCTCTGTTGTAATGAGTCACCAGGGAGCAAACACCCAATTAGCTAGGCGGTTGGGCTTGAGACATTGCTGAGAGGCCAAAGGGATTCTGGGACAGACTAACGGATTCAATTCTTGTCCAAACAAAACTAACATAGGCAACACATCTGCTGATCATTAAAGAACTCTCAGTGTGGCTGAAAGACTTAATCATCTTTTTAAAAATTGTATGAACAAATTACCCTTGGCTTTTGGTTTTCCTTCAGGAGAGTGAATAACGAAGCTCTAGCCAAGCTCTAGCTGAGCCAATATTTCATTGAGGAAGGTAGAACTGACCTTCAGTGTCTTTCTAATTGAAGGCATATTTACTATCTCACCCAGGGTAGACATCAGGGTAGAGGATCCTGGCAAGGGGAAAGGGAGAGGTTTGTAATCATGTGTAATCTCCCATTTTAATAACTGGAGCCTAAAGATTCTCCACTAGGTGTCTAGACATTCCATCTTGTTATATGGAATTACTGTTTGAAGGAGAAAGATGAAAATTCAGTGAGGAAGATAATTCTCCCTTTCCTTTGGTGAATTGCTAAATCTACTCAATTAAGAGAAACAGCAGAAATGTCACAGAGACCACCAACAGCAAGCTCTCACTGGAACTTGATTTTGTAAAGCCAAAGTACACACTATATTGAAGATTAATTATGCAGAAGGTTCCCAAATGTGTGTTTTAGCCTTAAAATGCTGCGACATGAATGCTGGGGCGGGGACAGGGTTGGATAGGGACACTGTCTTGGGGAAAGGGACTAACTCCCTGCCTAATGCTATTTCCTTAACTGAAACATATACCCCAATTACTATTAGTTTGAGTAGAGGAATAAGACAGGCCAAGAGAATGTGTATTTTTCCCAGTACAGAGGAGAGGGGGAAAATTGACATCACCAACCCAAATTTGGATATTTCAAGACTGATTTCTAAGTCTATATCTGACCTGGATAGCCCAGGAGAGCCTGATCTTGTCAGATCTCAGAAGCTAAGCAGGGTCAATATGATGTAAGCCCCACTCACTCTCCCACTGTGAAGCAGATTTTCCCTCCAAAGTACTTAAGATTGCTTGCTGTGGCTGGGCAGCCTCTGATAGTGTGTCTCTGGGTGTTATTTAAAGGTCTTTTTGTCCCACACTTTAAGCTTATGTATTTATAGCTTATATCTCAGCCCAAATATTTGGCAGGGGAGAAGCAAAAGCGCACATCTTCCTCAAATGAAATGGCTCTAGAGGCTCAGTAAAGCTCAAAGAAAACAGTAGGTTTATTAAACAGGCAGGGTTGGTATATAGGTAGGCAGGGAAAGTAAAGCTGAGGTAAACTTTGATAGTAAAACAATAATTCACAAGCATTAGGCACAATAATCTTCTTAAAGATTTGTTTCAGTAGTTACAGATCGTTCAGACTTAGGTTGCATTAACAAGGTTCCTTTATAAATTATAGATTTCACTTTACAGCGTAGGTGTTCTTCTGACTTCAATACAGCGCTCATTCTCCTTTACACTAGACCCAGGGTCATCCTCAGAGTCAAAATCCCCTTTTTATACACTGGGCAGGAATTATTTTTCTCCAAAAGACATAATCCTGATCTCTTGGCTGAAGGGGAGTCTCCTTTCACTACCCACTTCCTCTGCCAACAACGCCCCCACCCCGTTCCTTCTTGTCTGGCTTTCATACTTAAATACTTTAAAAGTCTTCCATTAACCTAAAGCTATCCCAGTTAAGGAAAACTTTTGTTTCTCCACACACAGAAGGTTATTAGTCTGACCCTCCTTGTCAGACTCCAAACTTCAACTCCTTCAACAATTCTGCAAGCACCAAGTGTTACTGTTCAATCACATAGAGGAAGGACCAGCCTATTAATCATTTCCCCTTCAGGCAGTTTTTAAAACCCTTTCCCTTCCACTCTCTGGGTGCTGCACTTAGTAAACCTTTCATTTAAAAGCCCATTCCGTCGCAGTTGGCCCTGGTTAATAATTGGACAAAACCTCCAAAAAACCAGAGTTGCAGAGCCAGGCAAACTACCTCTATCAGTCTCTTGCCATGAAAACACCACCATGTCATGTCATAAGTCAACTATAATGATAACATTCGATTTATATACCGCCCTTCAGGACAACTTAATGCCCACTCAGAGCGGTTTACAAAGTATGTTATCCAGGGGTTATTTCGTAGAAAAAGAGCCGCAGGAACTCATTAGCATAACTCATTAGCATAACTCATTAGCACAACTCATTAGCATAAACCACACCCTTTGACATCACCAGAAGTGTATCAATAGCATAACTGATTTGCATATGCCACACCCTCTGATATCACCTATCCTGGCTGTTTTGGACCCAATCCTGGCCATTCAGGGACGAAATTGGGCCCAAAATGGCAAAAAGGGACTGAAAATGGCCGAAAAGGGCCCCAAAATGGTCACGATCAGGCTGCTGCTGAGTGAGTGATCCACCACCCGTCAGAGGCCTGATCTGGGCTGTTTTGGCCCCAATCCAGGCCAAAACAGGCCCAAATGGCTGAGAGTCAGGTGGGCAGGGCCACCTGACACTTGACCTCTTTGGGGAACTGCCAGAACTGCATTCCTGCACGTTCCCCCTCAAAATAAGCCCTGATGGTATCATTATCCCCACAACAAAACACCCTGTGAGGTGGGTGGGGCTGAGAGAGCTCCAGAGAACTGTGACTAGCCCAAGGTCACCCAGCTGGCTTCAAGTGGAGGAGTGGGGAATCAAACCCGGCTCTCCAGATTAGAGTCCCATGCTCATAACCACTACACCAAACTGGCTGTCTATGACTTGAGGGCAGGATTTTATTTCATTTTTCTAAGTCTATACTATATAGTTAGGCTTTGCCTGACTAACTGTACTGACAAAAATATATTAAGACCACACCAGAAGGAAAAGAGGGAGCACTTAAGAGCCTCCCCCCCACCCAGGAAGCCTATCAGTGCTTGAGAGCAAGGATTAAATATGAATTAGGCCTAAGGTTGAGATACAAATGCAACATATTTTCAATGTGTCTAAGGAAGTCTACTGTTTATGATCTTTCCTTCCCATCTACTGGAGATCTGCAGCACAAGGAAACCGCATGTTATCGGCAGTACCCAGGTACATTACATTGCATCTGGCACAGCAGCAGGACATCCAGCTGAAGGCAGGAAAGAAAGGGGAGGCTTCTGTAGAAGCCAGTGGTGGATATCCTCCATGGATACAGGAGGGGAAAGAACATGCTGTAGTGTTATACCCACTGAAATGATAGTACTTCCCCTGCATAATGAAGGAAGATAGCATGCTGCTCTTCACAATGAGGGCCATAATCACACTTGCAGCACAAAGTGTAGGAAAGCTGGGATGTGATGTGATTATAAACCCATCTTCCTGAACTGCCATCTGTTAATTTGGATACCTGAAACAAATTATGATGGAAAAGAAAGGATGTAAGTTTAACATAAATGGCAGAAAATTCAAAAACTGGGTAAGGGACTTTTTAATCTTTAAGGTGCCATGAGATGGCTTTTCTTTTATGAAAAGTGTTTTAACAGTGGGATCCTAAGCAGAGTTACATCCTTCTAAACCCATTAACTTCAGTGGATTTAGAAGACTGTAACTCTACATAGGATTGTAACTGGCATGTGTGGAATAAGTGTTTGGGGAGGCAGAAGGCAGAGATATGTGGGACTATAAGAGCAGATGCAATATAATGCTGAATAATAAAACATTGTAAAATGATGCTGAATAATAATTATCATAAAACATTGTGGTAAAATAATTATGTACAACAAAAGCATAGACTGGAAGGTAGATGTCTGGAGTCTGTAACAAAATGATGCACAGTCATGTAATTATTGTGCTAAAAACAGATGGCCGTGTAAGTCAAGAAAACATCAAGTTGTGGTTCCAAAAGTATACTTATGAGTGAAAGTTTGCTTAATACAGATTATTTGCTTCTTAACATTTTTAACTAGTCTGCTATATAATCAATGAATGAAAAGAACACTGAAGGGCATTGCATAAATTTATAGAAAGGACTGTTTCCAGGATTGCAGACCTATAATGGAAATTTCAGATGACCAGGCTATCAAATTCCAGCTGTGATCATCATTTGAAAATTATAGCAATGTGTCCATCAATAGCCAGCTGGCCTTTTCTACTTCCATCTTCTGAGGGAATCTGAGGGGGGGAAATGTGGTAGTAAAATACAGTATATTGAAAGGATTCTAAAGAAGTACTAAATAAAGTGTTGTTTATCAAAAGGAAATGAAATACAGAATCACAGAATCACAATTCAAGTGCATTGAATTGGGCTTAATGTCTCTCTTGAAAGATTTATTTGGAGATTAGAGTTTTGGCTTTTAGGCTTGGGAACTGGATAAAGGCAGCACTTCAGGAACTTCTTTTAAAAAATACCACAATTTATTCACATACAACTGTTTTGTCAAAACTACTTTGAAAATGTAGTTAATAAAAGTGAATGGTTTCTACTCTCAAACAGGACCTATGTAAAGTGAAATCCTGCTACAAAAGGTGTTTCATATTTTTTGAAAGAAAAAGAGGACAAAGTGAAGCCCTAATGCTGAAGCACCTGCAAAACATAGGTTGAAAACTGTGGCAAAAATACCTCATCTTGCTTTTCACTAGAAAGCAATAATTCCATTATTGAGGATGTCAACCGCCTTCAAGAAATGAGATCTTGTATTCATATCTGAATGAGAATATAAAACTTTCCTATTTACACAAACACCTTTGGTGGGTTGCCTTTTTGGAGCCCTGGACTCAGAGATGTACACTGAGAAAAATGTTGTTATAATTTTGGGTCCGGGATTTGGAGTGGGGGATTTTAGCAATGATTGTTTATTTCAAGGTAGTACTTCCTGTCCAGTAAAGAATCCCCCACATTTAAAGTGAATTGGACTGTGGGGGCCAAATTGTACAGGCACCTGAATAAGGTGCCCCTAGCCATCATACTTGCAAAGAACAAAAGAGTTCTAACCCCACAAAGGAGGGAGGGAAGGAGAACTGCGGCTCTCTGTAGCTTGTCTCCTAAGTAGAGATGGGCACGAACCTAAATATGACCCAAAAAACCCCATGAACCAAGCTAGTTCAGGGTTCGTGGACCAGGATTCATGAAAGCTCCTTTTCACGGAACGTCCATGAACCGTATACTGGTTCGTTGGGTTGTATTTACAGGGGCAGTTTATATGGCCATTTCCCTAGGGAAATGGTGCTTAAACTGCCCCTTTAAGGGACTTGCAAGGGCAGGTCCCTTTAAACTATCAGCTGGCAGGCGGCAGGGGCAGTGGAAGAGGCCAAAAACGGCCTTCCCGCCCCTTCCAGGAGGAGATGAAGGACGCCATGCTGCAGGGGAAGGTGAGTGTGGTGCTGGTGCTGGTGTGGGGGCTGGTGCTGGGGGGGTAGGGGGGCTGGGGTTTGGGCAGTTTAAAGAGGCCTGCCACCAGCAGGTCCCTTTAAACTATCAGCTGGCAGGCGATGAGGGGGAGATCCCTCCCTGCCACCTGCCAGCTGATAGTTTAAAAGAACCTGCCACTTGCAAGGTCCCTTTAAACTATTAAAGGCCCCTTTCCCCACTGTTAAGGCCAGAAAGGGGCATTTAAACCCCACAAACCATGAACTGGTTCATAACTGGTCCAGTTCCATGGTTCATGGTTCATGAAACCCACAAACCACGAACCTCCTGGTTCATTTTTTTTTTGTTCCTAATCTCTACTCCTAAAGTGTTCCTCCCTTGTAGGATCCAATTGGACAGGAGAAATGCCATTACCTGGGAAATTAGTGGAATCAATGAGAAACAAAAGCTTCTGCTGTAGTCAGCTAGCAGCACCCAAAGATGAAAACCAGAACGGATTGTTTATGGAGAGTTTTTTGGTAATACCTAAGAATTCCAGATTTGTGTTACCGATTCCGGAAAATCACAGTAACTCTTCTTAGGTGGGCACTGTAAAGGTTTTCATTTTGAAATATTCATAGTTCTTGAATTTCTCTCTTTGAATCTTTATGCCACTGACCTGCAGTTTCTACCCAGCACCTTCTAACTGCTCTCAAACATATAACTTAACCTCCAAGTAGGGGTGTGCAAAGGCACACTGTTTCGGGATTCTCGTTTTGGGTATACCCGAAACGAGAATCTGTTTCGGCAACAGCTAAATCCGAAACAGCAAGCCGATTCGGGTTTAGTGGTTCGGGTATCGTTTCGGGTTGTTTCGGGTTTCTTTTTGATGGGGAAATGCCTCCGTCTTCCCGGACGCCTGGGGGAGGCATTTTCCCACCGAATCAAGCCAAAATTGGTGGGGACCTTCCTCTAACGCCTCTCTAACAACCCCCCAAGTTTCAGACCGATTGAACTTTGGGGGGCCATGTTATGGCCCCCCAAACCAGGTCCCCCTATCCTCGCCTAAAAAAGGGAAACGTGAACGTATTTTTAGCTTGCTGCTGCTAATCTTCATTATTTCCTATGGGGGAAAAATGAAGAGGCAGGCTTGTCTTGCCAGGGGTGGCATTTTGCATGCAAAATGCCCCCCAACCCTCAAGGGCCCTTCTTCCACCTTTCCTCCCACCCCCCACCAAGGCTCAGCCTGCTCCCACTTGGGGGGGGCATTTCATGGCCTCCCCAAATAGGTGCTCTTTTCTCCACCAATTCCACCTGGGGGAGGCTTGTCTTGCCAGGGGTGGCATTTTGCATGCAAAATGCCCCCCAACCCTCTGGGGCCCTTCTCCCACCTCTACTCCCACTCCCCACCAAGGCTCAGCCTGCTGCCACTTGGGGGGGGCATTCCATGGCCTCCCCAAGTAGGTGCTCTCAGCCCCCAAAGTCCACCCCCCACAGCCCCACACAAACCCAATTCCCCCCCAGCAGCCACACACAGACTCAAATCCCGATGCCCCACATTAGCCCCTTACAGACCCAAATCCACCCCTAGCAGCCCCACACCCATAACCCCAGGAACAGGCTGGCAAAGGCCAGCCCTCCCCCTTTGTTCCCTATGCTGGGAACTTCTAAACTCTCTTTCCCAGGGCAATTCCGCACAGCCCAGGGGTGCCACAATGGTGGGCAAACTTCTGAGTGCCAACTTGTCCCTGGGAAAGAGCACCTGACCTGACACACAGACAACCACCCCCTGACACCCCCACCACCTACAGAAAAGCCTGGCCAGCCTGCCGTACTGTTTCCTATGATGGGAATCAACTGCACATCAAAGAATAAAACACGAACAACACAAAATATTTTTTTAAAAAAATTATTTTCTCACTTTCAAAGTACAAGTAGGCAAAGCATTATGACACATTACACCAGCAGTCCCCCACACAGAAAAATAACACGACTCACTTGACATCAGAGAATCACAAAAACACAATTCCTGTCAAAAACACTTTATTTCTTGAACAGCTTTAGGTTACACAGCATTGGGGCACACAAAAGGGTATGCCAGAAGTATCTTACACAAAAATAACACAACTCACTTCACATTAAAGAATCACCCAAAAACACAATTGCTTTCAAAAACACTTTATTTCTTTAACTGTTTTAGGTTACACAGTAGGAGGGCACAACACGGCATGAAAGCAGTGTACTACACAAAATAATACAGCCCACTTCACCTTTTTTGACAGCAATTGTGTTTGAGTGATTCTCTGATGTGAAGTGAGTTGTGTTATTTTTGTGTAGTAGACTGCTTTATTTCTGTTCAAGAAATAAAGTGTTTTTGACAGGAATTGTGTTTTTGTGATTCTCTGATCTTAAGTGAGTCATGTTATTTTTCTGTGTGGGGGACTGCTGGTGTAATGTGTCATAATGCTTTACCTACTTGTACTTTGAAAGTGAGAAATTTTAAAAAACTTTTGTGTTGTTCGTGTTTTATTCTTTGTTGTCCAGTTGGTTCCCATCATAGAGAACAATGGGGCTGGCTGGCCAGCCATCTCTGTAGGTAGTGGGGGAATTTGAGGGAGGGCGTCTGTGGTTCAGGTGCTCTTTCACAGGGACAAGCTGGCACTCAGAAGTGTGTCCACCATTGTGGCATCCCTGAGCTGTGCACATTTGCTCTGGAAAACAGAGTGTTATAGTTCACAGCATAGGAAACAAAGGGAGAAGGTTGGCCAGCCTGTTCCTGGGATTGTGTGGGGCTGCTGGGGTTGGATTTGGGCCTGTGAGGAGATACTGTGGGGATTTGGATCTGTGTGTGGCAGCTGGGGGAGAATTGGGTATGTGTGGGGCTCTAGGGGATGGACTTTGGGGGCTGAAGCACCTACTTTGGGAGGCCATGAAATGTCCCCCAAGTGGGAGCAGGCTGAGCCTTGGGGCTGAGCCTTGGTGGGGGGTGGGAGGAAAGGTAGGAGAAGGGCCCCTGAGGGTTGGAGGCATTTTGCATGCAAAATGCCACCCCTGGCAAGACAAGCCTCTGTTATTTCCCAGCTGTAAATAGTGGAGAAAGGGGAGGAAGAGCACCTACTTTGGGAGGCCCCCCAAGTGGGAGCAGGCTGAGCCTTGGTGGGGGGTGGGAGGAAAGGTAGGAGAAGGGCCCCTGAGGGTTGGGGGCATTTTGCATGCAAAATGCCCCCCCCTAGAAAGACAAGCCTGCCTCTTCATTTCCCCCCTATAGGAAACATGGAGATTAGCAGCAGCATGCACAACGTAAGAGATCAGCAGCAGCAAGCAAAAACCTTTCCCTTTTAGGCGAGGATAGGGGGGCCTGTTTTGGGGGGCCATAACTTGGCTCCCCAAAGTCCAATCTTTCTGAAACTTGGGGGGTTGTTAGAGGGGAGTTAGATGAAGGTCCCTACCAATGTTGGCTTGATTCGGTGGGAAAATGCCTCCCCCAGGCATCCGGGAAGCCTGGGGGAGGCTTTTTCCCTTTGAAAAGAAACACGAAACAACCCGAAACATTTCGGAAATCGCTGTTTCGGATTACCCGAAACGTTTCGGGTTTTCTGAAACGTTTCGGGAAAACCCGAAACAACCCAAAACAGGTTGTTTCCGGGGGTTTTCGGGTATCATATACCCGAATTGCACACCCCTACCTCCAAGCCATCATCAACTGTTTAGCCCTCAAGTTCCTGCAGTCAATTGTCTAAGCAGCATGCCATGTCACTCACCACTTCATGCTGCACCATAATGAGAGGACAACACAAATGGATTCCCAAACATACAGGTTCATCACAATCACTGTGATAAATGTGAGCAATAGCCATCACAGAATAAATACCATCCAAAGCTTACAGGGAATCCAAGACTTTACATTTGTGTTTACAACAAAGTTCAAGTCTGTTAGCACCTTAAAGATCAACATTTGCCAAGATATAAGTTTTAATGCGTCAAAGCTCAGTTCATCAGATATGTCCAGCTTATAACCTGGAAAATACTGTATTGTCGAAGGCTTTCACGGCCGGAGAACGATGGTTGTTGTGGGTTTTCCGGGCTGTATTGCCGTGGTCTTGGCATTGTAGTTCCTGACGTTTCGCCAGCAGCTGTGGCTGGCATCTTCAGAGGTGTAGCACCAAAAGACAGAGATCTCTCAGTGTCACAGTGTGGAAAAGATGTTGGCAGGTAACACCAACATCTTTTCCACACTGAGACTCTGAGAGATCTCTGTCTTTTGGTGCTACACCTCTGAAGATGCCAGCCACAGCTGCTGGCGAAACGTCAGGAACTACAATGCCAAGACCACGGCAATACAGCCCGGAAAACCCACAACAACCATCTGGAAAATATTGTTTGTCTTTAAAATGCTAACAGTCTCAACATTTGTTCTACTACTACAAACTAACATTGCTACTTACCTGAAATTGTGTTTACAACTAACTTCTGTGCTTTTCTTTGTTGGTGCAAATTGCGCACATGCACAAAATAAAGGCACAGGAGTGACAATGGCAAATATGATTATGTGGCCCTTCTTCCTGAAACAGGACTTATGGATGTGAACATACCCTAAGATGTTTATGCATTAGGGAGACAGTATATAAATGACTCCAGCTGAGTCAACTTAACTTATATTAGTTGCGACCACTTTTTAGAGATGTGTGCAAATGTACCTGAGGTTTGCCATTGTGAAGATAGAGAAACCTTAAGTTTGCTAAACTGCCTAAGAGCCTTGTGACATCTTGAAGACTAATTAATTTACTATGGCAAAAGCTTTCATTAGCCAGCATGCATATGAAGTATACGCAGAAAGATTAAGTTTACTGACATTCACACATTACCACATACGATGGTATCTGTAACCAAGGGATGGAAACAGATATTGGTCTTCAGTATCATGACCTCCAAGATGACAAGATCATTGGTTGATGAACCCATTAGTTAGCAAGTTTTAGAGGTGAGAAATATCCTTCTTCCAATTCTCCACTGCTTCCCTCACTTTTAAATGTATCACAAGAATAACTGGCATACATACAAAACCCCAATCCATTTGATGCAGTTGCCAAAGAAAGGGAGAAAGAAATCTTAAGACTGTATTATAAAGCAGTTAGGTTCTGAGATTATGAAATAGGTAGGTATAGTTTATGCAAACAATTTATCAGACAAAATCAACAAAGAGAACAGTGCAAAGATACAATGTTGCACATTCACAAAGAAAGAGATATTAGCCTGGAAGAAGGACAGAAAAAATCTTCTACATCAATCAACTTTTTTAACAGGAACCTTTAATAGCAGTTTGATCCTCAGCAAACTGCCAATGAATGTTTAGTCCTGTGCTAAGATTTATGTAACTTAAACCTCAGGAAAAGAAATCTCAGAAAGAGATCAATATGAAGAAGTGGTTAGATTTTCCCAAAGTTTGCACAGCAGTCTCCCTTGTGTGCCCATACAGTTGTTAACTTTTAAGCTGGCATCGCTACCAGTCCCTTTAATATCAGCTTCATCTGCAAAAATTTATCAGGCGATGTTACAGCTTCATAACATGAAAAGCTTCAATTGCCATTTTCTGCCTATTAAATGTCCAATAAAAGAAGAGGACTTTTGGGTGACCTTACATACCCATTGTGTGAAGTCCCATTGTGTGGATTTTTTGATCCACAATCTAGGGCAAGTTTCAGAATTAAATATACAGATTTTTTTTTCATCTGATATGCCACTGGCAACATCATGGGAATTGACAGAACAGCAAATGTAACTTACTAAATTCTCCTCTTTGTTTTATTTTTACAGTTTATTTAAGTGGTATTTCTCATTCAATCGCACACCAGAAGCATCAGAGTAACTAACAACTAACTGAGGTCTTATTTAGTTTGTCATGTTCAGACTTGTATTTGGTGATGGTATTTCATTCCATCCTTGAGGATCTTTGGTCCTTATGCCTCATTTCCCCCACTATTAATGGAGAAACTCTGTTTGTTTTAAATACATAAAATGCCTCATAACTCAGGACTCCCTTGCTAACAACAAAGCTGTATCTAGGTAGTCAGGCTTAGCATTATGATTGTATGGAATCTTAATAGCTGTATTACATTCTCTTAGCTGTGTTTTGGAGATTTTCTTTTTAAGAGTTTTTGTAGCCTAGCCTTCATGATTTACCTTACCATGAGGTTCAAGAAGAAAGCAGAGGAGAAAGAGAAAGAAAGTCAGGGTCTGTAGAATACTTTGAGGGGGGCAGACTACAAATGTCACACCATTTTGAATATTCCATTGTGGCTTTAACAACAGTTTGTTGCACACAAATCTCACTAGAAAAAATGTGGCAGCTAGGGGTGTGCGATTTGGTATTCCTATACTGAATAAATAGCCAAATAATAACTGACCAGTATTAGTCAGCTTTACTAAATGTAACAAGGTCAAACCAGATATACTTGACAATACTGAATACCAAATATGCCAAATAATAATAACTGTGCTTACATAATGCTCTTCTAGACAGATTAGTACTGTACTCAGACCTGTGAACAAGGTCCATGTTATTATTATCTCCACAATACAGCTGGGGAGCTGGGGCTGAGATGAACAGCTTATCTGAGGGCCAAGCTACAAGTGATGAATGATACAGGTTGGACACTTTTCAGCTTCCCTCAAGTTTTGATGGGAAATGTAGGCATCCTGGTCTTGCAGCTTGGCTCTCCAACTTCTGTCCAATGGACTTTTCAACTGTCACTTGTCCAACATTCCGCCAAGCTGCCTACATTTCCCATCAAAACTTGAGGGAAGCTGACAAGTGTCCAACCTGTGTCATTCATCACTTGTAGTTTGGCCCTAAGACCACCTGCTGAGCTCATGGCAGTAACCAGGAAAGGAGTCTCTGTACAATAACACTCTTGAACAAGGGAGAAATCTCCAAAGGATATTAAATCAAAGTTTTAGAACAAATACAACATAAGCAATATTAACAACAGTTTATATGAAAAGTGCAAGTGCTCATAGTGCAATTAACAAAAGTACATGTAAATTACCATTCAATATCCACGCAGGTACAAATCGTTCTAAATAATTATTGGTCACTTTAACAGGTTATCCAGTTATCTTATCCAGTTATCTTATCCCGACGTTTCAGGATATTCCCACGAAGCATTGGGATAAGATACCAGACTGACAGATTGCTACCAGTGCAACGTATGAATTTTTGTATGATTGAATAAGTATAATATTGGCCAATGATGATGATCCCTGAAACGGGCAATCGTAGTAGCTAGTAAGCACGTTGCCAACTTTCTACTGTTTGCCTGCTTTTCCATCTGGATCACATCTGTCAGGGTGAACATCCACTACGGCGTCTTCTGTTCTGCCAAGAGATTAAAAGGACTGAATTATTTAACTATTATATTGCATTTATTCAGCATTACCTTGCATTGGGTCAGACAGCACATTATCATGGACTGGATACCCTTTTCATTACCGCGACTCTCTCTTTTTGTTCTCTATGTTTGTTATGACACCCCTGAAGAGTTGAGCAGTTAGTCCTCTTGAAGGTCAGCTTGCTGTTCTTCAATTTACTGACTGTGGATTTTCAGAGTGAGTGAAGAGGGCACACTTCGTGCCTGCAGCCTCTGTCAGTCTGTGTTGGGAAGGCAGGGAAAAGCACACTTCCCAAAGTTAACATCGAAAACCAGCAGGGCACTTTATCCAGTCAGCACACGACATAAACTGCATGCTTCATCTCGGAATCTCGTTACCCCCAGCACTCCCCTCCCCCAAACCTAGCCCAGCCAGCACACTCCTTGAACCTTGGCACAATTCTGTGCAGAAAATTAAGAAAAGCAGCACCAAAAGTGTTCTCTTACCCCTGGAACAGGAAGATTCAGAAAGATGTCAGGGAAAGTAGAGGGACCACACTGCCAATGTTTTTAAACAAGCAGAAGCCAAATCCACAGACACCCAAAATGATGCTAGGGAATGCTGTTGTGTTGTTTTTGTGTTAACTAAACTTTCTTCTTTGCAGGGGTAGAAGGGAACAGAAGGGCCAGTGATGAAGGCCAGCTTCTGCAGCTCTGTCTCGAGGCTCCTCTGAGCCAGTGAGTGACAGTGTAGGCTGCAGACTGCAGAGAGAGTGGAACCTGGGTCACCCAAAATTACTCTCACTTTCTTAGGCTTTCCTTGGGAGAGAGATCCATCTTATACTAAGTTATTACTGTGTTTGCTTGCCATTTGCCATTGCTTGTGCCACATTGGTGGTTCTGCTGGATGGCTGATGTTGGTATTTGGTTTTGTTCTGTGGTATTCCCACATTGGCCCTGCGTTCTGCCTTGCATATTTATAGTATTCCTGATGCCTGGATCCAAATAATACTGATGTTTTTGTGTGTGTGTGCATACCCCTAAAGGCAGCCTTATTGAGTTTAGAAACAGTCTCTCCAGTGTTATGAGGCAGTTATTATCATCCACCAAAAGGCCTAGACTGTGCCTTGAGCAGCTACCTTGATGGAATGTCACATGTTCTTTTAATGATGCTGCCTGGTGGGTAAAGCAGAACCTGCTGAACATCTCTCACCTAATGTAAGCATTAGGAACAGCCCTTGTGACAAACTAGAACGCCAGGACTTCATCAGGAATGCCAGTCAAAATTATGATGGTCTATACTTTTCAATGATACAAGACATAATTTCATCTCCTGCCCTGTTTCTCCACTGATGGCTTTACCCACTATTGTTCCCTGCATGTTGCAACCATTGGGTTTTGCCTAGTGGTAGTTTGGGGAGGATGGTGGATACTGTTGGAGGAACTGGACAAGAGGTATAATGGATTTGTCTTGTCTTGGTGCTCTCAAGTTAATCCAGGTACATAAGAAGGGCATATCAAGCTCTTGCCCTGACCTGAATAGTCCAGGCAATCCTGATTTTGTCAGATTTTGGATGCTAAGCAGGCGCAGCCTTGATTAGTAATTGAATGGGAGACCTTCAAAGAAGACCAGAATTGCAGAGGTAGGCAATGGAAAACCACCTCTATTAGTCTCTTCCCATGAAAACTCTAGCAGAGATTGCCATAAGATAGATATGATTTGACGGCACTTTCCACCATTATCAAATTCTTAGGGTTGCCATGTCTGGGTTAGGAAATTCCCCATCTTTGGGTGGGGGGGCTACTTTGGGTGCCCTATCATTGGAGGTTAGAACAGATGGCAATATAAGAAAGGTCTTTCTCCATTGTAGTACTAAAGTGTGGCATTCTCCCTGCCAGAAATATTTGTCTATCCCCCTCTATGATTGTCTTCCGCCAATGGATGAAGACTTTTTTTCATATGACAATCCCTTACTGAACTTCCTTCCTGTTTATGTTTGTTTGTGTGTGTGTGTTTGTGTAAGTATTCTTTTTAAAACTTGTTTTTAATGACTTTCTAACTGTTTGCTGTCTTGAGGGTGGCAAAAGGGATAAAAATGTTTTAAATAATGCATACATTAAATAATAAATAAAAATCTGCAAGAGAAGATCTGGCAACCTTAGGTGTGCAACTTGGGCATGTCCAGAGGTGAGAGCCTTTGTATTTTACCCAAATTTGTCCCTTTCTCAGGGCTATCATGTGAAGAACATGATTCCAGGAAGAAATCATTTGAGTCTGTTGCATACAGAATGCCCAGCCTGGTACAATAGATCTTCCAAGGAAAGAAAGACGGACTAACAACAACAACAGCAACAAAATTTCCCCAAAACAGGGGTCAGGGACCACCAGAAGATGTTGATCAGCTGAACAAAGAACTCTCTGGGGAACATATGGTAAGAGGCGGTCCTGTAGGTAATGTAGCTTCCAGTCCATTTAGGGTTTTGAACATCATAGTCAATACCTTAAACTCGACCTGGAAGTCAACTGGAAGCCAGTGCAACTGGCACAAGATAAGTGTAATGTGTGTCCTAATGTGAGTCCCAGTGAGGATACGTGATGCTGCATTCTGGACCAGCTGTAACTTCCAGATAAACCTCAAGTGCAGTCCTGCATAGAGCAAGTTACAGTAGTCCCATCTTTATTTCTCTAAATTATATTTTTCTGTTTTTTATAAATCACGTTGAGACTCCAGTGAGAAGAAAAATAGGATATAAATTCCTAAACAAATACATACATTAAATAAAAAACTAACATGAATTCCATTCTACATCTCCACATGGCAGAAAGCTATACTTCTTGAATTGTAGCCTGTTGTGATAAAGACATTGAAGGACTATCAGGAAAAATAAAGGTGACCACTAGAGGTGGGCAAAATGAAACAAACAAGGTAGAAGTACACCAGAAAAACTACTGTTTTGTTTCATTAAAGCAGCCTCCATAATGGTGAACTAAATCAGGGAAACCAAATTGTAACAACACCCTCCCACCAAAAAGTTTCTGTGTTTCATTACAGTTTTTACCTCTCAACAGTGACAGCAGCAGGAAGGCACTAAGCCCATGCAGCAGCATCTGATTTTCCTTAACAGCATTCACCAATCAGATCTCAAGGGATCTGATTATTAATTAACTCTGTTGGTGGGAAGCAGAATATATGCAATATGCATGTGTACATTTCCCCCCATCACTACCCGGGCAATGGCATTGTCTCCTTGCCAATTAGGAAGACTCCTCCCTGCCTATCAGCTTTGGAAACATTTTGAAGGGAGGACGATGCAGTTTTCAATGATAGGCTGCAATTCTAAAGATACTTCCCTGGGAGTAGGCGCTATTGAATAACATGGGACTTATATCTGAGTAGACCTGTTTAGGATTTCCGTTTCCTAACTTCCCTTTCAAAAGCAATCCTGCCTGCCCATAGCAAAAATAATGTTTATGTTTAGGGGGTGTCAAATAATAATGCTGCCTGCCTGCCTGCACTTGGCCGATGGAGATTGGTGGCGATTAATGTGAGAACAACTCATTGTGGGAACAAAACTACAAAGCACAAGGAAACATGGCATCAACAGGCAACAGCAGGATGTAAAGGTAATAATTTGTTGGCACTATAGAAAAAAAAAATAAAGCAGAATTATTTTTAATGCCACCAGAACCCGCTATCCCTTTGCCAGTCAGTTTTCCACCAATACTCAATAGGGTCTATTGTGTGTGTAGTGTAACTGAGGAAAAACTCGGTGGATCGATAGTTTAGAGGATGGACTCTGTTCTGTGTGATTTTGATGCTGATAAGTGCAAAAACAGTTGCTTCAAAGAGCCTGGAAGCCCTTGTTGCAAAGAATGTGGTCCAAACTCATGATAACAATGCCCCCAGTGGATTAGATCTGAGCTGACAACACCTCATCTGGAAAAAAAAAATAACAGTGCATACATAGTTCCTTTAGAAACTCCAGATCTAGAACTGAAACAGAATTCTTTTCAGGGCACACCCCTAGTGGCTACCCTTATAAATTGTAGCCATCCATGAAAACAGGGTGCAATCCAAAGCATAATTATTAATGAATAAGTCTTACTGAATTCATTGGATATTTTTTTCTGCTGCTGAGGATTGTATTATAAGGAATTGATGACAATAATATCTCTCTTTCAATTTCTTGAATGAAGTGAAGTAAATGATAGCATATTAAACAAACTTTAAATATAGGTGCATAATAATGTAATACATAATGAGACCTGGAAAATTAACAGGGTTATGCTCCTGCACATTGAAGTGAGCCAATTTTGTGCAAGATAGCAGCAGATCCATCCATGCTGAGCAATTGTCTCTTGCAAAACAGTTAATTCTAACACACTCACCCACCCACTGGTGAGTTTCTTGTAAAATTTTAATACAACTTTATGTTTAAATTTATGAAGATGTCATCTAAAATACCATAGAATAAGTCTGAAACACTAAGAAATATTCAAACTAGATATGCTAAAGCTACAGAAATATGTCTCTAATAATCATCTGGCATTAAAAATATACAGTTAGAATCTCATTAAATCTAAATTGAAAGCTTACTTGGGAAGCAATTTAAAAATAGATATTGAAACCCAAGAATTCACACTCTTCCTTATTTGTTCTCATTACAATGCACACCTAAGAATTTGGTAATTTTTTCCAGGTGTTTGAAAATAAAATAATACTGGTTTACATTTGTAGCCAGTTTCAGATTTTAAAGTAAACAAGGTTCTTGAATTAAAGGACATGGTTTGTCCATGATATATCCCATCTGGGAATGTTTAATTTTAAACACATCATTAAAAAGCAGCCAGTTTAATGTTTTTTAAGAAATTTCCTACCATGGCAAAACATTTGGAGGAAATTTCCTTTGAGTTAGAAACACTAGGAGAAAACTTTTTCAACACTCTAGTTCAGTGACAGCCACAATGGGGTGAAAACACAGATGTAGTAAGTAAGAATTACTTTTCCTAAAGACAAAATAACAAGAGTAAAAGCAAAAAATCTACGAGGACAAGAATGTTTGGGCATGCTGAGGAAAGAGACGTGGGGGCAATCAAGACATAACTCTGAACTTGGTGTAGGTGAAGACTGTAGGGCAGAGCCACTTCACACATGAAAATTTTTCTTCACAGATAATGTTTCAATGTACCTCCATAGCTGTAACTTTTATAGCAGCTTGCTCTACAGACTTAGGCTGCATGCAGACATCAGCTTTAACCACAGTTAAGGGTAACTGTTTACAAACCAGTCTTCTTTCTGGGTTCCCTCTTGCCCCTCCCTTCTCACACTCAGCAGTGACACCAGGGTTTTCGGCACCTGCAGCCAGCCGGCCAGCCAAGCGCCCCCCCGTGCACGCACACGCACCGCCCTGCGTGATGACATCACGTGTGACATCATCATGAGCGCGCACGTGCCACCAGCCTGATTGCTGTGGCAGGCGGCTGGGACGGTGTGCAGGTGGCCTCCGAGCTCTCCTGCTCAGTTTCCCTGCGCCACCGCAGACGCCTGCCCGTCACTGCTGAGCCCAGTGGGGGGAGTGTTCTGGCCGCAGTGGCAGCTTGGGGAGGAAGGGCTAGGAGGCTGCAGGTCCGTGGCGCGTGCTCCCGCCCCCCGTGCCTCCTTCAGCGCCCCTTCCGGCACCTTGTGCCCTGAGGCCACCGCCTACCTGGCCTCAATGGGCGCGCCGACCCTGCTCACACTGAGAATCACAGTTAAACCCTAACTCTGGTTACCTTTGAAGTATGAATGCAGGTACACGGGTTAATTGGAACTATTCTTCACCCTGCTTACTGGGATCCTAAACCAGGGTTTAATACAGGCTTAGAATCCTTGCTAGGGGGAACAACAAACTCCAATTATTTCTTGCACTTGGATTTGTATGTCACAGCTAAATGAAGTTATTGTTTACCCATGCTTCTTGCTGCACAATCCTAATGGGTGGAGTGAAAGCGCTCAGGGAATGGACTAAGGTTTACGTCATTATAACTTGGACTTACATGGGTGTAACCCCCCCACTGCCAACAGCTGGGCAAGGTTCACCCCCACTATGGCCCAGCGGTGGCTGCCATGACAGGTGGCCAGACAGAGGAGTAAATGCAGCATAAATTCCTGTGTCGGTGCTGAAGGGGGTGGGTCAGGGTACAGGCCAGGAGTTAGTTGGCTCCCTAAGCTGTTCCGGGCCCGGGCATGCCCCCTGCAGCAGCAGAAAGTTACACCACAAAAAAAGGTGGCATAGCCCATAGGTGTCCATTGAACGGGAAAATCCAGCTCCCCCTCCCATGTCCCACCCCCCCATGAGGCTTGGTGGAGCACAGGATGGTGACTACCACAGGAACCAATCCATGTGCACTCTCATGGCAGGGCAAAAAACCCCTCCGCATGCCCAATCAACTCACAGGACACCATATATAACTTCCGAGTGAGGTGCCCATGAACCCAGGTAAGTTGGCAAGTGGCCAGAGGCTCTGCCCGGCAGCCCCCTGCCGCAGGGACTTAGAGCTGTGGGGACTTTGAGCACTTGGGGGACTTTGAGGAATCAGGGAGTACTTTGCACTCATTAAAAGGAAGAAGCGCCTAGTCTGGAATCTCATACTAACAAACTCCACCCAAATTTCCTTGCAGGTTATCTGACACCTGAGTCCCAGCTTGTGAAGAGGTGAGGGTGCTCTGACAGGTAAGAAGGAGCTGGTGTGGTGGTGCCCCGGCTTGCTCATCAGCACCAGCTTCCCCCCTCCCCTCACCCACACACCCCTGAACACCAGCCTCTGCAGGTGAGGTTCACCAGTGGGAGGACAGCGGCTGCTCCCGCTGGTCACGAAGGCAGTTGCCCAGGGAACCACCCTCAACACAGCCATTTTGGGGGGAGCTCCAGCTTCCCATTTGGGGGCTCTGTTCAGAACCCCCAGGTGGGTGCCCCCCTCAGCAGAGGAGGAAGTGCGGCTGCAGGTCAGGGTGACTGGGTTTTTGTAGCTTCCTGTTGGTGGTGGGTGCTCAGCCCCTCAACTGTCTCTCTCACAGGATCAGACCATCCTAATGCAGATGAAGAGTGATTTCTCACTGGAGGTGCATGTATCATCTGTCTATGGGTTGCACCTGTGACAATGGAGCTCTGCCGCCGCTCCTGCCCATGGACACCCTCTCAGAATGTGGCAGTCTGGGATGGGGCTTGCACAGGGCCAGATTCCTTGCCACACATGTGTTTGTTTCCCTTTCAGGCAGGTCGCAACTTGTCCAGGAGACCAAGGAGCATGACTGTTCCAGCCCCCAGTGATCCTCCACGAGTGCCATTTAGGTCGAGCCCAGGGAGCAGTTCCCCAAGGCAGCTCTCATCTCAACCTTGCCCCTGTGAGGGCAGGACGAGAAATGGATTTTGCAGCTCTGACTGCTGTGCAAACTGCCTTTGCTCCCTTTCCAGCCAAGGGACATTGGCAAGACACATGTCCAGAAAGCCTCTTTACCTTTTCCAGTCTAATAAAATGTGTTGAAAAACAACAAACTGCCTGTCTGTTTGCTTGCTTGCCTGACAATGACAGTTGTCCCCCCTCCAACTCCCCATAGGGATTTCTTTTCACATATCCTGGGGAATGATTCCCAGGGCTCAGAGCTGGGATGAATGGGAGTGCTCTGCTGCCAGAAGAATGGGGTGTCCAGTGGCACCTTGGGGCCCATCCAGCTTTCCTGCCCCATTCCCACATCAATGTAACTTCAGGCAGTGGGGTGGGAATTGTAGTGTGGCCTGTGTATGTCTGCTGGGGCGGGGAGGGGGGCGGTACCACTGAGGACTCATACTCTCTGACAGTCAGAGCTGCTGGCATCTGATGAGCCAGGAAGATGACTGCTGCATGCCAGGGAAGGGGTGGAGGTTTGATGCCAGGAGGTAGGGGATGTGGAGCAACATCTTGGGATCTCTGGGGCTCTTCCTCCAGGAGGCTAGACCACCCTCCTTTTCACTGTTTGTGGAGGCAGGGATGGACTTGTGAAATCTGGTGCGAGGGGGTGGACAATGGCCCCCAGCACAGTTTCTCTGGTCCGGTAAGCTGTCTGTCCACTCTGGGGGGTGTCACCCCAGGGCCGGAGGATGGTTTTTGAGGTCCAATCCACATTCTCCTCGCTTCTTTGTGATGCAGTGAAGTGTTCAAATGGCACTGCAGCAAGTCTGTGGGTGTTTGTTGCTCCCACCACCTCCAATGGGCATTCCTGTCATTCATTGAAGACCCCCCACCTCACCTGATTCTCCAGGACCTAGAGACTGATTCCAAGTGCTGCAGGCTGCAAGTGTGACCCTTGCCGGGTCCTGCCACTTTTCTGGTCCCACTTTTCAGGGAGGGGGAACCTATTTCTTGTGGCGGCGGTGGGGGGGATTTGCAGCTGCAGCCCCCAGCCTGGCCTTCATTGGAAATGGGGGTTGAACAGGCAAGAGGGTGGGTGCCCTGTCTGCACCGTCAGTGTTATCTCTTCCCCCCAGGGCTGGGATGCATGCTTCACGGCCTCCCCATTGGCTGCACCATTGATTGCCCTTTGCGTGCCTGTCAGGGGAGTGGTGCGGCCATTGACTGGTGTGGGTGGAGTTGTCAGGGGAACAGTGGGCAGGTGCTATTGGCAGTGGCTGTGCTTCACTTTGCCAAGCTCAGGTATTGGTGTGGCTCTCCTGCAAAAGTCTATAGGGAGTGGAGGAGCAGCTCTGCTTTTACGTCGCTACGTGGGTGCGGGCACTGGGCCAGGCCTTAGGATTGAACCACCCATATGAGAAGGGAGGGAGGCATAGGTTTGATTGTGATAACAAGCCAGGATCATGCACATTTCCTCTAAATCATTTCCCCTAAATCATAGTCAAACCGTGACATCCCAGTGCAACCATTAACAGGTGATAATGTCATGAAGGCCCTGACCTGGATAGCCCAGGTGAGCTTGATCTCTCAGAAATTAAGCAGGGTTGGCCTTGGTTAGTAATTGGATGGGAGACCTCCAACGAAGACCAGGATTGCAAGCAGGGTGACATGGACGGGGATGGCCTCTGCATGCCACTGCACTGAGAATCCCCACCAGGCCACAGGTCACAGTGTAACACACTCTAGTTAGAACATGTTCAAAACGTGGTTTTAGCTTGGATTGTGAGTGCCTCAGCATTGGTATGTGGCCGAGCATTCAGAAGGCAATTATAATGCAAAAATGAGCAACAGAACAGCCTCATACCATTGCTGCTCTATTGAATTGGCTGTGGTTGGATCTAAATCCGATGAGTGCTTACTTGTATCTTAACAAAGGTTGTAGCCTAGTCCTCTCAGTCCTCAGAAGCACTGTGTGCTATGCTAAAGTCTGGGCATTATAAGGAGCACAGAGACTGCAGTGTTATAGGCAATATGAAATATAGAAGCTGTAGCACAGAACCACATAGTACAGGGAGAGGTGAAACTACCTCTTTGATGTCTGGGATGGTTAGCCTGAAATGATAAAAGTAGAAACTTGTGTTTGATTTTGTACCTATTCTATAAGAAGGCGCAAAGATTAACTTTCAGGCACCTGTGAGCCATATGGTGGAAACAGACCTGGCAGCTAGCTTTGGAGCAAGCATTCTCAAATTTCTTTTTTTTAAAAGTCACACAGGAACCATAGCAGCTTTTGCAGATACACCACACAAACAATCTGGTGTAGTAGAAATTTGAAAGACCTGAGCATGCAAGCTCAAGCTTATTTTATATAGAAAACCCAGTGAAACAAATTAACTGGAGCTTAATTAGCAGTGAATATAGTTAGGAATGAGCGATCTAGTTTATGACCCTGATCGGTCCTGCTAAGCGCTAGCTTTCAGTAGCATAAGGGGTCTGCTTCAGAGTAGAATGTACAAGTTTATATCTCAACACATGATTAATGTATTGTCCTAAATGTAAAAGTGTGCTCAATTACTTATTGTGAAAACAAAATATTGACTATTCATAATTTTATTGAGATCAAATTAAGTAAGTGGCACTTTTAAATGTTTTAATGTGCTAAAAGAACGGAATCACACGATGGCATCCTGGAACATCTTAGATGTTTTCCACCTGCGTGACTGTAAAGCAGATGATTAAGTTTACATGCAATGTAGCTCTCACCATCACCTTTCTGACCCTTTGACATAGTACAGCTAACAGCGCATAAAAAATGTAATAGTGTTCGTCATGCAGACACCCAGAGATTCTTGCCGTCTAGTATTTTCACGTTCTGGGTCAGCTGTTACTGCTGTTTTTTCCTCTATTCTTATAGCCATTTGTTCCTTGTCAGGGAAAGGAGAATGATATTAGACCACAAAATATGGAGAATTTAACCAGTAGTTAAGCCTAAAATATGTCAGAGAGAAACCTCATTTCTAATAGATGGTTGCAGTCACAACAAACCAAAGGGTTATTTCACGTAAACAAAATAATCTGTTTTGCCATGTGTACACATTTTGGCAACTTACATACAGGTTGTTTGTCCTGGTTTGGATGCTGTTAGGAAGGGGAGTCTCCCTGCCACCACATCTTTACCTTAATGTTGTGGTGTTTCCAGGGTTTCTCCTATCTTTCCCATGATATTTCCCCAACCTGCATTGGCACCCCTGTAAACAGGAAAGTGAAACTCTGGATCTTCCAGGTCCAGCCTGTATATCTGCACCACGTTCCCATGGGGCTTCTGGTCAGCAGGTTTCTCTGCATTTTCCCTGACCTCAGTCTCCTAGCAATAGCCCCTGTCCCAGGACTTTTCATGGATTTTGAAATTGGCGATTGAATATTGTTATATTGTTATAATGTCATTCAAAATATGTGAGTTGGGTTCTCTGGATGTCCAGTTTCTATTCCCTTTCCATTGTGGAGTTTTAAGGGGAAAGCATACATTTGCAATGAAAGTGACTCTTTTTTGCTGAGCATTAAGAGAACCTTATTGACACACTATTGTAACGATATTCAGTTGCTGGTTCATGCCAGAAGTGGTATTGTGGCATCAGCACGATGCTGAATCACCCACTATTTCCCCCCAGTAACCTTGTTGAGCAATGGTGGGAAACAGGTGGGTCCAGGGTAGGAATTCCCCCAATGAACCCAGGAAATAGCAACTTTAGTGGTGCACAGCAGCAACAGTCCTGGCAGCCATGGTGGTTTCACTCGCAGTCACATGCACTATTCAGTGCTGCTGGGAAAAGGGGAAAGCAGGCAGTGTGGCCGTAAGGTTACCATCATCCTGGTGGGGCCTGGAGACCTCCCAGAATTGCAACTGACCTCCAAATTACAGAGATCAGTTCCCTTGGAGGCAATGGCAGCTTCAGTAGGTGGGCTCTTGGTTTCCCTGGATTTCTCATACTCTGCCCTCCTCAGGCATCACCCCAAATCTTCAGGAATTTTCCATGTGCATGGGCTGTGAGCAAAGGTGGTAGGGGGGCTTATGGAAGTGAGGTAGAGAATGAGAGGCCGACCAAACCCTAGAACGAACCCTATCTTCTGATATAGCTCTGTGGTTACAATAAAGTTATCTGTTGGTTTTGTGTCTTCTGCATAGCCTCCTCTTGCATAACATTGGCTATGAGGATAGGGTCCTTCTGAGGCACACACTGAGGTTCCTTATGGCCTTGAGACATGTTGCAGGAGCATAACCTGAGCAGTGTTCCAGGCTGTGTGTATCAATCTTGTAAGCAAAAGCATATCAAAGAATTTAGTCCTAAATGCCCCAGAAAGGAGGAAAACTTCTATAAGCATAACCAGGGCCCGATATAAAATGGATTGTTGAGGGTGATCCTCATCTTGCAAGTTTCATCACACATCAGGTGAAGATGAGAGATAAAACTGCTAGGAACATAGCCATCCATACACGAAATGAATTGCAAGAGATTTCATTTATGTCTTTGGTCATACATGCAGAGGAGTTGGCCATGTTAGTCTGTAGTAGCAAAATGAAAAAGAGTCCAGTAGCACCTTTAAGACTAACCAACTTTATTGTAGCATAAGCTACAGGTTGTCCTTAACTCTCACAACCTGTTAGTTAATCACTTGATTGCATCCATGCAATTCAAGGTCTGCCCACACATAACTGTAGTGACTTGGCCTCATAAACTAGAATAAACAATCATGTCACAGGTGAAAGTGGTTATATTGGGGAGCGTCTTTTTCTGAAGTAGGGAGTGTACCTATTGGAAATGGAGCAAATGAAGAGCAAGCAGATTTAAGTGAAAATGATAGTGTCAGGCTGGTGTCTGTGTGCAATTTTGCTGGGTAGAGATTATTTCCACAGTGCGCAGTCATTGTACTTGCCATTTCTCCCTATCTGTTTTTTTTCACTATTCATCTCTCCTGATTTCCAAACTCTTTTCTGCACCAAATGGCACTGTTTTCCCTGTCCTTTTCAATATTATTGCTCCCTGCTTTCTGATATTTACCTCTTTCTTCCATGGCTTCCCACTGTTTCTACACTTTGTCTCCCTCTGGGACACATGCCAATTGTCTTCTCCAGGCCCTTCCTTTGAACTGAGGTTCAAGTCTCAAGGTTGTAACTTCCTACTCAGGGTCTCCAAGGGAAAGTGTTAAATCCAAAGTACCTTTTTGTATATCTCTGTTCAAATTGTGTGTGGAGGGGGACTAGATAGCTATAATTTTGTATGAAAGTTTCTTTGAGTTCCAGGTATAGGAAAAAGTGGGGTATAAGTATTTAACTCAATCTCAGGGTGAGGGCCCCCTAAACCAGTTGACTTGAAAGGTTTTACTGTCCCATCCTATGTATGTACATCAGAATGCAACCCTGAAGCAACTCTGACCCCGCCCCCCCATCACTAAGCTTCCTGCCCACACCAGATTCTACCCCTTAATTTCCAGGTCCCATCCCTTAGGCTTTGAATTTTGATAATCTTTCCTGTCATCAGTCCTCTCTCAATTTCTCTCCCTTCTATTTTCCGTTCTGTTTATTCATTAGAACATTTTTTAAAAAAATTTGGTTATTTACTAGCTACCTACATGGAAATCCATAGAGCTAATGATAAAACCTATCCTTTGATTTCTGTGAGCCATAGATTTTCTATATTCTTGATTGTAAGAAATGAATGAACAAGTGGCAGCTGGCAGTCTTGCTGGTTAATATGAGCTGCCTTCTTCTTTTTCATTGGCTTTTGATTTGGAGGGCTTATTCATAAGCAGTAACATGAGAGTCTTCAGGGGATGGTTCATTCATTTCAATCTCTCTTCATCATTTTACACAAGGAGGATGCCACTGCACTGAAAGAAGTATCTAGTGTCAGAATGCCTTCTCAATTATTCAGAGGCTATCTAGAGGCTAAACAAGAATTTCTCTCCTGCTAAATTATTAACTGTAGTGTATTTTTGTGGCTAAAAGGACAGTGCCCTTAGGTATGTGTTATAAAGCTTAACAGATCAACTTGAACAAGGGCTCCTTGAAACAATGCTGATTTGGGTTTAATATTTTTCAAAGAACATATCTTGATCTTGAGGACAATTTTTCTGAACTGCCTATATCTAGGAATCAAGAGCAATGGTTGGAAAATGTGGACATTAAAACCTCAAGGAATGGTTGATGTTACAACAGGTAGTAATTTTGACTTTACCTGAGTAAGCCCACAATCCTGTTTGCGCTTATCTAAACTCAGTAGGAGTCAGTCATGCATAGGACTGGTCTGCATAGTGCTGTGAAACCACCAATTTAAAATTATCCAGGCCAGGTTGAACACTGCTCACCTAAACTGGTTTGCATGTGACAGTGATCACAAAGTAGCTGTTTCAAGTTCCTCCTGCGCTCACCTTGGTATAAATCCTTATCATGTGGATCTGATGATTTTTGCTTTGCTACCACAACCTCATTTGATGGCATCATGAATGTGATCTGGTTTTATGGTAAGATACAATACAAGAATGAGTCACCACAACATAAGAATTTCTTTTTTTGTTCCATCTGTGTCCTGCCCTTTCTCTACAAAGCATTTTATTCTCCCTGTAAAGGCAGGTTAGACTGAGAGGCAGTGGTGGATACTCAGTGGGCTTCATGGTGGAGCATTTTAGGCAGGCTTTGGGGTAAGGCTGATACTAATTTTTTGGACATTTGGCCAAATCTACTGGGGGGCATATTTTCAATTCCCTGCTATGGTGGCAGCACCAGGCCGGGGGTGATCGTGGGCAAAAATGGGGTTTACACACAGCCATTTTTGCTCCATTCATTGCTGCCATTATTCCAACCCTCATTCACCCCAGTTTTCTGAGTTGTGCAAAAGAACAGATACAACAGTGATTTAAGAGGCTTCCCTCTACTCACTAGGGGGGAAATTCCTCTGTTATTTGGGAGATACATTTTAATGAACAACTTAGCTGGAAAACTCATCTAAAGTTGGTTATATTTATGGTTTCATTAACAGTTCAGCACTTGGCCCCTCTTCTACCCACCGTGAGGCCTACACACATGCCATCTTGTAGAGTCCTTGCAAAATTATTTTAAAAGATTTATCTAAGTTTCTCCTGGAAAACTTCAAGCTATTTTGAGATCAGATACAGTTTTCACCTCTATTGAATCTAGAGTAAATACTGTAATCTAGAGTAAATACAGTAAATAAAAGGATGACTTGATAATGGTGCAGATTAAATCATATGGTGGTTACTAAACACATACTGGTATGAGCAACTGAGATTGGAGAGCTAGACCCCGATTTGCCAATATAAAGTGAGGCAATATACCTCAACAGGCAATTAATAATGGGCTTCAACAGAGTCTTCATAAACAGATCTATGAATTTCATATAAGGTTAGGAAGAAAAGTAATAATAACTAATCTTCTGATTGGTATGCAAATTATTTCCAGTTATTTACAGAATCTCTCTTTTCCAAATTTAACAGAAGGATTCAGAGAATTAAGTTCCTAACAAACATCTACAGCATACATGAAAGGCATGTGTCAGAGGCAACCCTATTAAAGATAGACTGTGTATATGTCAGAACAGTTGCACTGAAAATTTAGTTGTGTGGCCTATTGTATGAAATTTTTGGCGGTTCACGATTCTGATAGCCATTTTAATGAGCTGAACCAGCATTTTCCGGGTGTATTTTTGGCCCATTTGTTCCATTATACACACCTCTAATCAGTAGACTTACACAATGTGCCTGTTGGTGTACTACATCACTTCCAACTGAAAGTGGGGAACTGAATGTTTGAAAGCTCCCAGATTCTTAATGAAATCTCCCTGTGCGTACAAAAAGTGACAAGTTCTAATCCAACTTTTCCTTCAACATCCCAGTTTTGAATAGCACCTTTTTTCTCTAACTTTGATGCTCTGGTTGGCGTAGAATGTTCCTAGTGGTCACAGGCTTCCCCATTCCGTTATACAGATCCATGGAGGATAATATAACTAAAGGGAACCTCCATATTCAGAGGCAGCAAACTTCTGCATACCAATGCCTTGGCCTCTATGCCCTGTTAATTGCCTTCCTGGGGCGATGGGTTGGTCACCTTATGAAATTAGTCCAGAAACTTATTTCATGGCCCACTGCTCTGATCCAGCTGGGCTCTTCTTATGTTCTAACATGGGGGGTGGGGTGGGGATCAGCATGCATCATCCCTTCATTACATTCAAGAATCTCAGGTCTTGTCTGCGGCAAATGTGTTGAGAATTGGAGTCAGAGTCCCCCCTCCTCCACTTGAAGCCAGCTGGGTGACCCTGGGTCAGTCACCGCTCTCCCAGAGCTCTCTCAGCCCCACCCACCTCACAGAGTGATTGTTGTGGGGATAATAATAACATACTTTGTAAACTGCTCTGAGTTAAGTTGTCCTGAAGGGTGGTATATAAGTCGAATGCTGCTGCTGTTGTTGTTATAAACTTGTTTGGCTTCATATCAAGCCTGTGTGAAAGGTTGCTGTTATTCCCAAGTTTCTGTCTGCAAGCAAGCACTAGCTAAAGGACTTAATTCTTTTAATTCAAAAAAAATTGCACCATTATAGTAGCTTCATGACTTAATTAAGAGTGTTATATTTCTAGATTCGATTAAGGACGAAACCTGTCTTAAAAATAATTTTATTCCACTTTAATTACGTTTTTGCACCAGTACAGTGTAAGCATCCTTTCATATTCCTAAAAGCCAGAGCAGTTATTTTTGCATTTCAATAATAGTGCCTTTAACTAATTATAGCATGAAACAAGGTGTGACAAATGGACGAAGACTCGTGTGTTAGGCACCCAGAACCATTTCTTTCCTGCCACTTCCTTACAAGTAATATAAGCATTGTCTTATACATTGCTCTAGACACCAGAAGGGAGTTCAAAGGATCACAAAAATCCCTCACACAGCATTTAAGGTTCTGCTTCCAAAGTTAGGTATGTTGTCCCTTGTGTCACTGAACATGCCACTTCCAAAAATTAAAGTTTACTTAGGAAGAAATCTGTAATGTAGTAGAAGGAGCTATGGTTGGGGTCAGTGGAAGACTTCCAGTGGTGTCTGAAAAAAGCATCTTAAAAAAAGTTAAGGAACATGTGGAAAAGCAACACAACAATTAGTGTCCACATAAGCACACTGTTGCTTTTCTCTCCATTCTCCCAAGAGCCTTCTGGAATAAAGTTACTCTTCCTCAACAGAGTGGTACTGAAACTGAAAAACTAGGACTACATGAGTGTCAGAGTTCCCTTAAGCAGCATTTCCCCCTCCCCCCCCCCAATTTTTGCTCTGATTTTCTGGCATGGTTCCAGCTGTGCTCGTCCTGCCCCATTTCTCATTTGTACACAAAAACGGGGCTGGGACAACAAGATCAATAGCTACAGTGCCATGACAAGTCTTTTCTTTAGAGTGGGTGGGTATCCCCTCTATGCAATGCTGTTAGTGAACCAGAAACACAGTTGAAATCAATCAGTGAATTCCTCTCTCTAAGAGCCAAGCTACAGGTGACGCTGGACACAGCTTGGACACTTGTCACCTTCCCTCAAGTTTTGATGGGAAATGTAGGCGTCCTGGTCTTACAGCTTGGCTCTCCATTTAATTGAAGTTTACAGAACCGCCCCCCCCCCTCCACACACACCCAGCGGAGGGGAAGGGGGGCGCCCAGCGAGAGCCTGATGCCTGCACCCCCCTCCCGACCACATGTTCTCCCTCCCATAGACTGCCGCTCTGTAAACTTCAATTAAATGGAGAGCCAAGCTGCAAGACCAGGACACCTACATTTCCCATCAAAACTTGAGAGAAGCTGACAAGTGTCCAACCTGTGTCAGGCATCATTTGTAGCTTGGCTTAAGACTTTGTATACATATCTCTCAGATCTCAGTACACACTGGCATGTGAAACAGTGCATTCATATGTAGACACATGGCAGAGAAGGAACATGATGAGCAATGGATTACAGTCTGATTCTAAGGATGGATATGTATCTTGTTGGAGAATGTACTTTGTCATCATTGCCTTCCTTGATTTTCTTGTCCATACGGAAAAATTCAGGAGATGAATGATTCAATAGTGCAATATCTAGCAACAGGTGAATCCTGTCTAAAAAAACTACAACAGGCTCCCTGTTCTGAAGTAAATTCGGCAGTTTTTACTCATATGATTGACTAGGATAGGAACTGACTACCCTCATGAATATAGACTCATTTTTATGCTTAAGAAATACATGCAAAACATCTCAGGTAGCAGAACAGTTTTTTTAATTAACCAAACATTAACTATTTGGCACAAGTGTCAGCATTTTTGTATGTGAGAGAAAAAGGCTATACAAAGGTTCAGCTTGAGTCTCATCTTCCTAGTTATCAGCTTTTATCAACAAGATCAGAGAGACAAGAGGTGGCAGCCAGGCATACTTACATTGTGCCTCTGCCCAGACCTTAATGAGAACCTCTTTCACAAGTACAGTTTAAAATTATATTTTTCTCGTTACTTGTATTGCCTTTATATTATCTGAGCTGATTTGAGAGCTAATTTTGGTTGAAAGCATGCTAAAACTGAAATAAATAAAAGGGGAAACAGCTCATGGTCATTAGTTTTTCCCTCCATCAACTACAATATTTCATGTGTCATGGGTGTTTCCCCCTTGAATTATCATCTCAAAAACCTGTCCTCACCTGTGGCACACTTCTTCTGTATTCTCTAACACACGCTCCTTTCTCATTTCCTTTCTCTTCCTATATTCTTCCTGTTTCTATGTCAAACTCTTTGTTTCTTCACTGTCTTGCACATACACACACCATCATCATTTCCCATTTAATATTCCGGTTCCTATGAGTTTGGTTTATGCAAAATCTAGCCTTAAAATTTCAGACTTTTTCCCTGACTTTGTTTGATAAGGTGGAGACAATACTGGAAAGTTCAGGTCCGTATCTTTAGCTGTATGCTTAAGTTGGACATAGTTCCTTCTAACACTCCCACTGTTGAAAAATTCTTTGGATTTTTCTTTTGATTGCTTCACGCTTCTCACCATAAGTGTTTGCTGCTGGGTCAGGGGAAAAACTGGTGGTCTTGATCCACTGGTGCAAACTGGAAGGGAACCATTAGATTGTTGCTGTCCCATCCACGAGATTTTTTTAGTTAAGGAGTCCCTCAGAGCAACTTGTCTCAGCCTTGGTAAGAGCTGTGGTGTTTCCATCACCAAGACAGTATTGCTATCTTTTTCTTGGTATTGCCATGCTCGAACTGAAAGGCTTTCATCTGTTGTTTTGAAAAGATGTTTGACTCTTAAGTCTTGAAAAGCCAAAGGACTCTTGTTGACAATTCTGTTTTCAATTGCTGATCTTGGTGTTAGCTTACTCATACATGCCGCTGAGGACCTCTGAACCTGGTTGTTGGTGGAATATGCTGGGTTATTTTCTAAAGTAGAAGATGGTTTCTCAGTTAAATATAATTTTCTGGCTTCTGCAAAATCTTTAACATTTTCTTGAGGATTCAGCAACATGAGATTTAGAGGTTCACATGAACAAAATTTATCTGGCGATATAGGAGGCTCAAAATGAACCAATTCTCTCTCTGCAAACTTGGACACTAAATGGAACATAGAATATATGATATCAGTTCATTCAGAAAATATAACTGCAATAAAAAACTATAGAATGCGTTCCACTTCTGTTTGGAAACAAGAATTCAGTATGATCATAAGGTCTTGGAAGGTGCACTTCCAAAATGGGAATGCCAAGTAAATACTGGCACACTGTATAACTCCTGGCAAGTGCAATGATGTCACTTCCAGGAAGTGACATCATCACACGGCCACCCTGGAAGCACACTGTGCTCCAGAGGGGGGTCCAATTGGCCCAGATCATACCTGATTTGGCTGGATTCAGGCCAAATTGGCCCAGATTCGGCAGCTGTGGAGCACAGGAGCATTCCCGCACTCCTCAGTGGCCCAATTTGGCCTGTTTCCAGCCCATATCAGGTCAAATTGGGCCCAGATCAGGCCTGGATTGGCTTGAACTGAACCTCTGTGGAGCAGGGGAATGCTCCTGCACTCCACAGGGGCCTGATCTGGGCTGATTTGGCCCGGATTGGGCTGCTGCAGAGTGTGGGAATACTCCCATGCTCTGCAGCAGCCAAATCCGAGTCAAAATGGGCCTGAATCAGGAAGCTGCAGTGCACAGGAGTACACCACACCACCTGGGATCCCCCTCCACCAGCCAGGTAAGTGAGGGCAGGGGCTGGAGGGCGGGAGATACATCGCCCCCAGCAGGGGATTGGCAACCCTAACACACACAGGTCTACAAGCCTGATCAACTAATTGAATAACCCATTCAAATTTGGGAAACAACAACAAATAGCACCTCGCCCTAAAGCCTACTATATTTTAAGGGCATTTATTACAATTGTTTTAGTTTCTTATAGCTTATAAAAACTTTAACTGTGTTATCAGTACATAACTTCTTGTCTAGTGTGAACAGTACCCATAAAATTGGAAGTGTATCCCTTTAAAACAGAGAAATGTCACCCAAGAAAGGATCAGGTTTACACTTCCTCATGGTTTAAAATGACATGAACTTAATTTAACATATATGCATACTTCACGTTTTTCAAGAGGTTCAATTAAGGCGTATTTAGATATTCATACTCAGGTATAAGTGTAAAGCAAGGATTGCCTCTAAGGGGAAAACTAAGAGAACGGATCTCTCATCCCAGACAAATTAAAGCTGTGCAGCATCCTTATGTTCAGAGCTTACAAACAGCTCAGCTTTCCCATTCCCATTTTGCTGAGTTAAACCTGGAGGCCAGCATTCTTATTAGACTTTATAGAGCAAAGATGAATACCTGTCTTTTACCCTTCTGTTCTTGCAGAGAACCTGATTCCAATTTGCAAAACTATGTAGGTGTAAAAAGTTTAAATCCCATCTTCTTACCCCCATGTGGCCTAGATCCTACATGGTTGTAATTGACGTTAATAAGATGCCTGGATGGTCCAGAAAGGACTGCTGGTAAGGTCTATACAATACAGTCAGGAAACTATTCTTAGGATTGCACGGCCAGTCATGGATCTCATAGTGTTTCATCATTTCTGAGTTTACTTAATCTCTCTCTCTCTCTCTCTCTCTCTCTCTCTCTCTCTCTCTCTCTCTCTCTCTCTCTCTCTCTCTCATTCATTCATTCATTCTCATATGTGTGTGTGTGTTAATTGTGATAGCTAATTTTTTTTCTTTGTTTATGGCATTTATGTTTTTCAGCAATTCATGAGTTCAAGGTTGAGTAACAAATTTAATGTGGGAATAAACGCTTAGCCTATTTTGTCCTTCCTTTTCACCAGAGGCCTATTCACTTCAAGCATCATAAATGTATAATATTGTGTGATTAACAAGACAGGCAAGTGACAGGTAAGACAGGTAAGTGATTAACTTACCTTCAGGTAAGATTTCTTGGTTTTCCAAGGAAATGGCAATTTCATCTTCCTGGATTGCATATGGAATTTCTGAGTTCAGCACAAAAGGAAATGTTTCACTGTCTCGAGTTTTCAGATTTTCTGCAGCAACTTGTTCTATCTTCTGAGAAACTGGGATATCAGCATCTTGACTTAGGTTTATAAGTAGTTTCCCATCAAGCTTTTCTTTCTGCAAATGCACAGAGGTGATATAACCATAAACAAAAAGAGAAGTTAGATGATAAATGAAATATGGAAGGTTTGGGTAGCTGACTTTAGTCCTGTAAATACTGGCATTGTTATTGCTGAGTATGGAATTGGATATTCATGTTTTTGCAATGAATAATCTATATGCAATAAAGCCAGTAATATAAAAACTGGAGATATTGCAGGATAGAAAGATCCCATATCCACTGATGTTTTCACCCAGTTTCAATTGGCTTTGACCATGCAGGTCACATTTAGTTATGATGTCTAATACCTATTGATAGACAGAAAGAGATTTACACAATATGCCTTACTTATACAAGAACCTTATGGAATTTCACCATAAGGTAACTTTTGTAGGATTTAATACAAATCTAGAATTTGGTGATCGATCAATATGGATAGCCATGTTAGTCTGTCTGTAGCAATAGAAAAGAGCAAGAGTCCAGTGGCACCTATAAGACTAACAAAATTTATGGCAGGGTATGAGTTTTCATGAGCCACAGCTCACTTCTTCAGATATCTGAGGAATATATCTGAAGAATATCTGAAGAAGTGAACTGTGGCTCATAAAAGCTCATACCCTACCACAAATTTTGTTAGTCTTATAGGTGCTGCTGGACTCTTGCTCTTGCTCTTTTCTGCTAGCATTTGGTGTTCTCTAAAATGTGGTTGTAACATCCAATTAATGTCACTTTAGGTATGGGGCAAAGTCCAGAAAACTGTCAGGTTCCTACTGAAAACAGTGAAATCAGATACATTTTGACTATCCTGAAATGCATTGATTTCAGCTGGATCACACCAAAGGAGACCGGATTGTTTTCAGAGGAATTAGAATGCCATTCTAATCAGAGTGACACCCTTCAAAGTCCACCTAAGTCAATAGGCAGGGCTCATTTTGAGGGGGAATGCAGAGGAACACAGTTCTGGTAGTTCCCCAAAGAGGTCACATGTCAGGTGGCCCCGCCCACCTTACTCTTGGCCATTTTGGGCCTGTTTCGGCGTGGATTGGGGCCAAAATGGCCTGGATCGGGCCTCTGACAGGTGGTGGATCACTCTCCCACTCAGCAGCAGCCTGATCCTGACCATTTTGTGCCCCTTTTCAGCCATTTTCAGCCCCTTTTTGCCATTTTGGGCCCAATTTCGGGTCCAAAACAGCCAGGATAGGTGATGTCAGGGGGTGTGGCATATGCAAATCAGTTATGCCAATGGCACACTTCCGGTGATGTCAAGGGGCATGGCATATGCTAATGAGTTATGCTAACGAGTTCCTCCAGCTCTTTTTCTATGAAATGATCCCTGTCAATGGGTATTTAGAATACTGCTGTTGAAAGTGTAATCCACATTCCCCAAAAGCACTGGAAGACTGGCATCATTTATTGCCTTTTAAAAAGAGTTTATCATAATATCAAACAGGACATGTCTGGCGGGAAAAAGGCTGAAGAGAAAATTCCCTAAGGGCACGTCTAGCGTATACACATACATTGGTTTTATACCATTTTAACTCTCATGGCTTCCCCTAAAATATCCTAGGATTTGTAGTTTGGTGAGGATGCTCTGCATTATCTGTAGTAGTCCTCCCCATAAAATTACAGAATAGGGAAGAAAGAATGGCTCTTAAAACTGTTTAAATCAGTGACGTCCCAATAGTTAGCCTTATTTTGAACTCTGAAGCCAATGAGATGCCATACTAAACCTTGATGGCCATTATTTTTATAGCAAAGATATTCCTTGTAGGGCAAAAACAATGAAATGGTTCTTCAAAATAAATGCAAGTTTATAGGCTAACTGGCTCTCTCAGTGCTTAAATGTATTATAAGTTACAATTGAAAAAACCCCCACAGAAAAACAATCCTATAAATTATGTTTAAGGAATTTCTGTAAAGAGCACTCAATTTGTTTAAGTTTTTTAATAGTAGTACTGCTAAAACCATATACTACAATCAATGGGGAATACGAGATGACATTGAAATTTAGCCAAATACAATCAAAGCGTCTCTCAGGATTTACATATTCCTGGTTAAGAAAACAAGTTTTCATCTTGGAGTTTGCAAACTGTCACATTATATCCAGTGCATCAGCAAACGTGCTGTGGTTCAGTTTATAGCCAGGCCTCTTAAGAGCTAATTGGTTAAGCACCTGGGCAGGAAGCTTTTTGGCAGGAACACTCTTTCTGCAAGGCTTAACGATAAAGTTTTGGATGGCAAATTGTAATCATTAGGCTCTCTTTCCCACAACAGAACACATAAAATACATGTACGTTGCCTGAAGAATTCATAGTGTGTAAATCCAGTAATTTACAGCTCAAATCCGATCATGGGGAGAAAAAAACCCTGTTACCTGTAATTTAGAAACCAAATTTCCAGTAGGCTTCCATATGAAACCAAATAACTATCATACCTAAAATTAAATATTTTGTGACCAAGTATTTGCACTCAGGATTTTAGAAATTGAGAAGTTAAATTTTAATAAATTGAACCTTAAAAGTCTTTCCTGGTAAGTGTTTCATCAGTGAACCAAAGCACAGTTAATACTTAGATGATGAGAGGGAATCAGATATCTTCCTTGTTTCACCATGTCAATTGTGGGAAATCATATTTTTCACACTATGCAAATAACAGTATCTTGGCACCTGGAAAATGTGAAATACTCCCCCTCTTTCTACAGCACATGTACTAGACTATGTGGTGCTGTGTGTGATGTGTGATTATTTGAATGCCAGGGGCCTCTACAGAGTGTGCACAAAAATCCTGGATTTAGAAATAGGTTATATTTTGTTTTGAAAACTTAAATTAGTTTCTTGAATATCAGAAATAAAGCCAGTTTTATTTTGAAAGAAATCTCCTATTGGTTTCAGTAGGTTTCTAGATATAACTCCTCCCACTTAGCTGGAAGGCTGAACCCAGAAGATCCTCTCTTCTAAATTTCATGCAGATCGGAGAAAGAGGACCCAGTTTACAGTTAAAATATACAGAGTTATTCCTGTCTAAGTCCACTGAAACCAGTGCCCTTAGACTGTAGTAACTCTGTATAGAACAGCACTGTCAACATCAGTTACAGAGAATTAGGGATGGGCACTTTAAAAAAATCAGTTTTTCAGATTTGGGTATTGGGAATACATAAATATTGGTATTCTGGAGATTTGGGTCCAAAAGCACCAGTTTAGTATTCAGATTTCTTTTTTTTAGGAAACAATATATTTGGCTACATTATTCCCTATGGGGGATATATCCAGGGGGCTGGATGGGACATTTTTTCAAGAAAACTATACCAAAATTGGAGCAAATCTAGTCCTGCCTGTCCACTAAAGACCCTCAAAGTTTCAAGTCAATTGGGTCAAAGGGTCAAGGAGTCTATTTCTACAGGCCCCTGAACAAGGTATCCCCAGCCACTACTGTTTCCTATGAAGACATCTGGCACGAGAATACTCTAGTGTAGAGAGATGCAATGTTAGCTGGGAAGCATTGTTTAAAAAGATAGAGCCGAAGGCTGTCAATTTCACCTCTCTACAGAGCCTGCAAAGATCACTCCTCAGAGGGTTTGTTAATTTCCTCTTTACCTCCAGAAGGGGAGGTGAAATTGACAGAGCCTTGAGCATCCTTATGTAAGATGTCTTGCGTAGAGAGACTCTTACCCTTTTTGGTTTCCAGAAGGCTGGTACCCTCTTTCCAGTAACCAAACCCCTTCCCTTGAAACACCATTACTCATCTTGATTTTTTAACTGGCTCTTAAGATCTTAAGGTCTTAAGCAGTTTCTAACTACACCAGACCAGGGATCTCTTCACTCTTCAGAGCTAACTCCCTGTTTGACTGGATAGGGAAATTCTCTTCTCACTAGAAGATCTATCCCCTTTCTTTGCCCCAAATGGGAGTCTGTGCCATCTTCCCAAACTCCCTTGTCAACTTCCTCCAGTTCTCCTAACTGTGTTAAACTGCTCTCAGTCAGGGCTGAATCTTGAAGCTGTCAGTACTCAACTCCTCTCAGAGCTAGAGCTGTAATCAGACTCTCTTCTCCCCAGCATCCAGTTCATAAGTCTTTATCTGTTCAGTTCATGCTACTCAATCAGATTCCTTGGAGTAGCATGTCACTCAAAGCTCTCTGTTTCTGTGAAGCATTAACCCTTCACAATCACAACTGTTTGTTCAGCACTTCTAAAGCACTTCTAAGCTTTTAAAAAGTGCAGTCCATCACAGAAGCCTAAGAGCCTTAGTCACACAAAAGAGCAACCACAATGGCCAAAAACCTCCCAATGTGAAAAAAGCCAACAAAGTCCAACAGAACCACCATCAAACCAAAGAATCGTAATAGAACCTATGCCAAACCAGAGAATCCCAGCAAAACATACTGAAGCCAGGGCCACTGTTGCAAGCCCTGCAGAACCAGTGTCACTCACAGAACCCAGGCAGAAACCAGGACAAATATGACAAGCTGAACTGAACCAACATCAAACCAGAGAATCTCACCCAATACCAAGGCAGCTAGCCAAACCTGGTAATTGGGACACCAGCAACACTGAGACACACAGACACAGTAATTCCCCAACAAGAAGGTCTCAGAAAATGAGAAGGATGTTTTTTCAGCTACCCATCCACATTCTCATCTCTCTGCATCCTATAGTGTCATGGCTTGGATGAGCCTAGAGTTAGAGCTGTTCTCCTGCAATGATTTTACTTGTTTTCTATGATAATTCTGTTGAGTTTCTGCAGTGGCTATGTCTCCTTTTAAGAATTAGATAACCAGTTGGAGAACAGGTGAAGAGGCTATCAATTTAATTGATGTCAGGCTTTCACTGTTCACTCAGCCTCTTGCCTGAGCAGAATAAGTTTCTGATTCGTTATCCCTTGAGCAAATGCCATTGAGATGAGTACTCAAACTATGTATGGTTTTTCATTTCTGTATATTGTTGTTGGCCAGTGATATATTTTCTACTTGATATGATTCAGAATCTGTGATTGCTATGAAAAAGAACTTTTGGAAACAGGAAAAGGGATCTGGATGACCTGTGGTGATTCCACACACGTTGGATAATGCACTTCCAATCCTCTTTATAGATAATTTGGAACGGATTTTTTTGTGTGCGGAACAAAAAATTCACCTTAAACAATTGATAAAGTGCATTTAAAGTGCATTATGACTTCCGGCTTGGGGAATATGGAGGGCTGATGCAGCTCGGGGAGCTGAGCTGTCCGTGTTGCTGTTTGTGAGGGCTAGTGGGGTGCTGATCACCCGCAGCCCCCTGTTCTCAGGCGGAGAACAGGCAAGTATGCTTAAGACCCCGAGGGTGAGTTGATCTCGGCTGTGGGGGGGGGGGATCTACGCAACGATAACCCACCCAGCCTTGAGGTCCTGCTCGTAGATGGGTGGCAAGGATCTCTGCAGCAGCTCTGGAGTCAAGTTTTTGGCTTAAGACCTCCGTACCCAAGCTTCAGCATCAAATTGGGAAGATTGGATTATTTTAATTACTGAAAAAGTGATTACAACCCGTAAAGAAGGACTAATAAGGTAAAGATTGCTATCTCTCTTTCTGAGAAGAAAATTTGTAAAAAAACTGAATTAAAGTAGAAGATAAAAATTGCAAAAGATTTAAAACTTTACTGTGAATGTTCCGGCAAAGTAATTGAGAGAAAAGAACTTTGTAGAGAAGAGCTAACGCAGAAAATAGATTATTGTTTACATACCTGCGGCTTGAAAGAGATAGCGAAGTGTGAGAAAGCTGAAAAATCGCGAGAAACACTGAGGCGAGAAGAGGAACCGGAAGTGCGTCAGTGCAAAAGAGAGACTGGCTGGAAGCGGCCTTTGAAGAACCAGAAGAGGAAGAATGCCATTTTGGAGAAGGGAAAGGGCTTGACCTCAAATTGGGCGGAAGTAGGACATTTTGGATAAGGGAAAGGGCATAAACTTCAAGAAAAACCATAGAGAAAAGATGCCCAACATTTTGGACACTAAGATCGCTAATTTTTAAAAGATTTTGTTAAAACTTGACATTTATACTGAGAAAAGTAAATCAGCCACGCCACGGAGCTAAGGAAAAGAGCAGACTCGTGGGAGCGAGGCAAAGCAAGCCCCAAGATGTCGAAGAAAGAATGGCAAACAGCGCTGGACAGTCTTGATAAAAAAGTTGCAGAGGGGAGTAGGGAGATCAAAGATATGATGCAAGAGATTGTGAAGGACATTAAGGAGCTCAAAGAGACTTTTAAATCAGAGATGGTGGAGCTGGTCAAAAATATTGATGAGGTCAAGAAAGAATTACAATCGACACAGCAGAAAGTTAAAACAGTGGAAGATGAAACTGACAAATCGGCTGTATCACACAAGATAGAAACCAAGGGTTTGAAAGGAAGAATGGCCATGGTGGAATGTAAACATATGGAAAAACAACTTAGATTTCGCGGAGTCCCGGAAGTGAAAGGGAAATCGACCCAAGAGCAGATTTCAGAAATACTAGCAGAACTTTTGAACAAAGAAGTGGACGAGGTGGCAGCCTTTCTAGATGTGACATACAGAATCAACTCAAAATATGCAGCACAAAAAAATTTACCAAGAGATATAATAGTCCAATTTACAACAAAGAGAATAAGAGAAGAGATTGTGAGTAAGCAATTTCAAAACCCTCTGGAAATTGATGGAAAAAGAGTGAGAATAATGAAGGAACTGCCTAGGGGGGTTTTGTTGGAGAGGAAGAAATACAGAGAACTAGTACAAATGTTGAAAGAACTGAACATTAGATATAGATGGGAAATACCAGAAGGACTGAGCTTTGAATTTCGTGAGATTAAAAGAACACTCAGATCTGGACATGAGATGGAAATGTTCATAAAGGATTATGAAAAAGACTTACCCAAAAGATCTAAAATTTGACTATGGAGTGTAAAATCATATCTTGGAATGTAAATGGACTAAACTCACCTTCTAAACGTAAAACCACTTTCCACTGCTATCTAAACAACATTGTAATATAATTTGTCTGCGGGAGACACATATTAGGAAACAAGATGTGAAATACTTAAAATTTGCTAAACTGGGGAAAGAATTTGCAGCTGCGTCAAATCAGAAAAAAAGAGGAGTTGTTTTATATATTAAAGATGAGCTGCAACCGAAAATGATCTTAAATGATGTGGAAGCTAGATATATAGCAGTGGAAATAATTTGGAATACAAAGAAAATACTGTTGATTGGGATTTATGCACCTAATGGTGCTAAAGAGAATTTTTTTAAAGATTTACAGAACCAACTGGATGGGCTAACATATGCTCAAATTATTCTGGCAGGTGACTTTAATGGAATAACAAATTTGGACGATGATAAAAAAACGAAGGGTGCTCACAAAAAAAGAGGACTTTTGCCAAAATCTTTTTTTGAAATTCAATATCAGGAAAATTTGGAAGATGTATGGAGAAGAAGTAATTCTAAAACAAAACAATACACGTTCTATTCTACGAGACACTCGACATTATCAAGAATTGATATGATCTGGGCCTCCAAAGATTTGGCAGTATGGACTAAAGATGTGGAAATAATGCCTAAAGTAGGCTCAGATCGTAATCCAGTAATGTGGAAATTTGGGAAAGGCACCAAAAGACGAGGATAGAGGATAAATGAAGATTTGCTGCAATTAGAAGATAACATATTGCTACTACAAAGAGAGACCAAATTCTTTATATAATATAATCTAAATAAAGATGTTTCAATTAACAAAGTTTGGGACACCTACAAAGCAGTGATTAGAGGAACTGTAATGGATTTAAATGCAAGAGACAAGAGGAGAAAAGAAGAAAAAAGGCAAGAAATTATGGAAAAGATAAAGGCCAAGGAGTTAAAGAAAAGACCAGGGAAGAAGAAGCTGTATCAAGAAATAAAAATTTTGCAAGAACAGCTGAGAGTAATGAATAATAAAGAATTAGAGTGGGAACTGAAAAAACTGAATCAAAAGTCATTTGAAGGTGCTAATAAACCTGGGAAATATTTAGCGTGGCAGCTGAAAAAGAAAAGGGAGAAAAAAGTAATAACCAAGATTCAAGAAGATGGTAAGACGTTAACAGATCAATTGGCTATTAGTAGAGCTTTTTCAAGTATTATGCAAAACTGTATCAAAGAAAAGAAGTGAATCTGGACACTATTGATCAATATTTGAACAAGATCAATTTACCGATATTATCAGGAAAATGGAAGGAAACGCTGAATGCAGAAATAACCGAGATGGAAATAAAAGAGGCTATTCGGACAACTAAGTTAGGGAAGGCACCAGGCCCAGATGGAATTACGGCTAGGTTCTACAAATTATTGGAAAATGAACTGGCACCTTTTTTGAAAGTGGTAATGAATGAAATTTTAAAAGAATTATTAGAATGGGTTTCTTTTTATTGGAAGAGATGGAATCTTTACCATATGGAGTGAAGTATTAGCTAATTGTTAGCTTAAATTTAAGTGGATTTGGAGTTAATGGATATTGGTAAAATTAATAAAGTAGATATTTTATTTAATTGTTAAGCTTAAATTTAAATATATCTGAAGTTAACAGATAGTAATAGGTAACAGATTTTAAGTTAATAATAATAGATCTGAAGCTAACAGATAGAGCTTATCTTAACAAAGCAGAATGTAAACACGATATAATGAGTTATAGAAAAAGGGGATAGATTAGGAATAGATTAAGATATAGGGTTGGAAAGCTGTTGGAAGTCCTGAAAAAGGGGGGAGGGAAAGGGTGGGGGGAAATGATATTGAGATGTTATTTGAAAGTTGTATGTATTAATATTCTCACCTAATAAATTTTTTTCAAAAGAAAGTGCGTTATCCAACGTGTGCGGAATCAGCCCTGTTGTGATCACAGCGGAATCTACTCCATTTAAGAAAAGTATTTCTGACTAACTGATATTGCCACTGCACCAACAGGAATAATGATCACAGTAACTACTGGATATTCATAAATGGACTAACTTTATGAATGATTTATATGCACATGACACTTTACTGTTATTCCTGCTTTATAAATTGCTTTATAAATTATAAATTGTTTTTTTGGTGAAAGCTTTATTATGGTATATAGCACAATTAAGAAACAATGGTTCACTTTGTTTCTTAGTTTTCATGATTATGTGTTGCTGTATGCTCAGAGGGCACAATAGGAGCCTCTGAGCCACAAGAGGTGGCCAGACCACCTCTTTCATGGCCCAGTAGCTCAGAAGATTGGTAGTCCCTGGCCGCTGTGTCCACTGAAGCCTCATGCACCCAGAGGGGCTGACTGCCTCCCTGATGACTTCCATCTCCAAGGACATCTGGGAAGCAGCTGCAAGGGAACCCAGCCAAGAACTGGAGGCATGGGGAGAACCCGTAGAGCTGCTCCCCCCACTCTGCTGGCAGCATGTCCATTGTGGTCTGTATACTCTCCACCTACCGAGAGAATATGTCTCTCCAGCAAACGAACTGGCCAGCCCTCTCAGCAAAAATATCCTTCATGCACGAGTCATTCACAGTTGCCAATATGTATAACTTTGTTTGGTGAGAGGTTCAAGGTGAGACTTGATGCCCGCTTGGATTCTTCACACCAGAACATGCCCCACTGGAACAAGGTCCTGTGCATGGATCCAAGAAGGCGGACATTTTCCTTTGAAATGTTTTTTTTTTTTTTTGTAAAATTTTTATTGGGTTAGAACATTAATATTTTTACATTACATTGCATTCAATTATCCCCTAATTTTTCGTTTCTAACCCCCTCCCTTTCCCCCCCTTTTGTTGACTTCCAACAGCTTTCCCACCCTCTGTCCCTTTTCCCTTACTTCTATTAATTTCCTCTATCTAAAACAAATATATATTCTCCATTATATTAAGCAGTACATCTTTAACTCTTTTACTTACTAAACATCCAAACTATACTTCTTTAGATAAACAATTTATCCCATTTTCCAGTTTTGAATATTTCTGTATGTCATAAACCATAAAAATTTCCCACATTTAAATCAAACAATTTGATTTGTTCTCTCTATATTAATCATTTCTTCTTTTTATAGTATTTCTATATAACTCATCACATAGTCAGTCATTTTAACTCTTCTATACATTCAGTTTGGTGCATATAAGTCTTATCAAGTAAAAAAAAATATTGTTAATTACTCAATCCTCATGTTTAAACCGTTAATTATTCTCTATCAATATTCTATCAATTAACCTTTACATATCTATATATATCTCAATCAATTAATTAATCTAACTGCTTATAAATTCACATTTCTCTTCCTCCCCCGGTAAAGTCACCCCTCTCTTTTATACTTTTATTGTACTTCAGTAGTTCTCAAACTGCCACAGTTTTCCTCCCACCTCCCACTTCTTCTCCAGATATTGTTTCAGCTTCTCCCAGTCTGTGTTAAACTGCCCTGAGTCCAGATCTCTCAGTTTTCTTGTCATCTTGTCCATTTCAGCCATATACAGCAATTTGTAGATCCAATCTTCAATAGTTGGCACTTCTTGTACTTTCCATTTCTGCGCATACAAAAGTCTAGCTGCTGCAGTCATATAAAATATCAACGTCCTGTGGTGGGCTGGGATTCCCTCCATTCCCAAGTTTAGCAGCAGGAGTTCTGGGTTCTTATTTATTTGAAACTGTAAAATTTCACTCATTTCTCTTATTATTTCCCCCCAGAACTGCCTAGCTACCTCACACGACCACCACATATGATAGAGGGAGCCCTCATGCTTTCTACATTTCCAGCATTTATTAGAAGTGTTCAAGTTTCCTAGCGCAATCTTCTTTGGTGTCATGTACCAACGATAGATCATTTTGAAAATGTTCTCTTTAATATTAATACATGTCGTTGTCTTCATTGTAGTTTTCCACAAGTATTCCCATGCCTCCATTGTTATTTCTTTATTAAAATTTATAGCCCATTTCACCATTTGTGTTTTAACTGTCTCATCCTCGGTATACCATTTCAACAGTACTTGGTATACCTTGGATATTCTTTTCTTGTCCTCTTTAAAAAGGGTCTGCTCTAGTTCCGAATTCTCTGTTCGTATACCTCCCTTTACAGAGTCCGAGTTATACAAATCTCTGATCTGTCTATACTGGAACCAATCGTAGTTCGGTGATAGTTCCTCTTGCGTCTTTATTCTAAGTTTAGACACTTCAGTTTTAGTTATTTCTTTGTACGTTAAACATTGTTGTTCATTATCAACAGCTCTCGGATCTATCACCTCGTATGGAACCACCCACAAAGGGGTTCCTTCTTGTAGGTAAATTCTGTACTTCTTCCAGATTGTATATAAACTTCTCCTTACAAAATGATGCAGGAACATCGAGTTGACCTTTACTTTGTCATGCCATAGGTATGCGTGCCATCCAAAAAATTTTTTATATCCCTCTAGGGCTAATAGTTTCTTATTCCTTAATGTCATCCACTCTTTTAACCAAACTAGGCAGATTGCATCATGGTAAAGTCTCAGGTTGGGCAGTTGCATTCCGCCTCTTTCCTTTGCATCTTGTAGAACTTTTACTTTCACTCGAGGCTTCTTGCCTGCCCAAACAAAATCTGATATTTTCCTCTGCCATTTTTCAAATTGTTTAGAGTCTCTGATGATTGGTATTGTCTGTAGCAAAACATCTTGGTAACACATTCATCTTAACTGCTGCAATCCTGCCCAACCATGACAAATTCAGTCTATTCCATTTGATCAAGTCTCTCTCTATCTGAGTCCATAATTTTTCATAATTATTCTTGAACAAATCTATATTTTTTGCAGTCAGCTCAACTCCCAAATATTTCACCTTACTAGTTACTTCACAGTCCGTTGTTTCCATTAACAATTGTTGTTTCTGCTTAGTCATGTTTTTACATAATATCTTTGACTTCTTTTTGTTAATGAAGAAACCTGCCAAGTCACCAAACTCCTTGATCTTGTCTATCACTTTTGGCATGTTCTCCAATGGATCTTCTACAATTAACATTATGTCATCTGCAAATGCTCTAACCTTGTATGAATAGTCCTTTATTTTTATTCCTCGTATTTCCTCGTCTTGTCGTATTTGTATCATCAGAATCTCCAATACTAAAATGAACAACAATGGAGATAACGGGCAACCTTGTCTTGTTCCTTTACTAATCGTCAATTTCTTGGTCAGTTCATCATTCACTACAATTGCTGCAGTCTGGTCTCTATAAATTTCTTTAATTGCTCTGATGAATCTTTCTCCCAATTGTAGCTTTTCCATAGTGGCAAACAAAAAATCCCAGTTTAAATTGTCAAACGCTTTTTCAGCGTCTACAAAGAAGAAACCAACCTCTTTGTCACAACGCTTATCATAATATTCAATAGCATTGATCACTGTCCTTAAATTGTCTCTTATTTGTCTGTCTGGCAAAAAGCCTGCTTGTTCCTCCTCTATGACTTCCGAGAGCCACCCCTTCAGTCTCTCCGCCAATATCTTCGTAAAAATTTTATAATCATTGTTAAGTAGTGATATAGGTCTGTAATTTTTCACGTTAGTCAAATCTTGGCCCTCTTTTGGGATCAATGATATATTCGCTTCGCTCCAAGTGTCTGGAATTCTTTGATCCCTAAAAACTCCGTTCATCACCTCTTTTAGGAATGGTGCCAGTTCGTTGGCCATTGTCTTATAAAATTTAGCCGTAAGTCCATCTGGCCCTGGCGCCTTTCCTAGATTTGCAGATTGTATTGCCTTACTTATTTCCTCATCAGTTACTTCACTATTCAACTTATTTCTCCAAGCTTCCGAGATCTCTGGAAGTTTGGTTTTCTCCAAATATGATGCTATTGATTCTTTGGTTACTTCTTTTTTATTATACAGCTTAGCATAAAATTTATAAAAGGCTCTACTAATGGTAGTCTGCTCCAGGTACGTTTTATTTTCTTCACAGATTTTATTTATTATTTTCTTTTCCCTTTTCTTCTTCAATTGCCATGCCAAATATTTCCCAGGTTTATTAGCACCCTCAAAAGCTTTTTGATTCAGTCTTTTAAGGTTCCACTCCAATTCTTTATTACTCATTGCTGTTAACTGTTCTTGAAGAATTTTAATTTCCTGATGTATTTTCTTTTTCCCTGGTCTCTTTTTTAACTGTATTTCTTTGGCCTTTATTTTCTCCTCAATCTCTTGTCTTTTCTCCTCTTTCTTTTTCCTTGCTCTGCCATTTAAGTCCATTAGTATGCCCCTTACAACCGCCTTGTACGCGTCCCAAACTTTACTGGTTGGTACTTCTTTATTCACGTTATATTGTATAAAAAACTTTGTCTCTCTTCTCAATATTTCCATATTTTCACTTTCGTGTAGCAAGTCCTCATTTATTCTCCAGGCTTTCCTTTTTCTCCTTTTTCCAAATTTCCACATAATTGGATTGTGATCTGAGCCTACCATCGGCATTATTTCTACCTCCTTAGTCCATAACGCTAAGTCCTTTGAGGCCCAGATCATATCAATTCTTGATAATGTAAGATGCCTTGCAGAATAAAAAGTAAACTGTTTGGTTTTAGAATATTCTCTCCTCCATACATCTTCGAGAGTCTCTTGTTGAATCAACTCAAAAAAAAGCTTTGGCAATAGTCCTCTTTTCTTTTGTGTTGTTGTAGTCTTTTTATCTAGTTCCAAATCTGTCACTCCATTAAAATCTCCAGCAAGAATTATCTGGTCATATACAAGATCGTCTAAATGCTTCCTTAAATCCTCAAAGAAGCTTTCCTTTACACCGTTAGGTGCATAAAGTCCGACTACCAACACTCTCTTTAAATTCCAATTACATTCCACCGCTACAAATCTAGCTTCCACATCTCTCATAACAAATTTTGGCTGCAGCTCCTCTTTTATGTACAACACCACTCCTCTTTTTTTCTTGTTAGAGGCCGCTACAAATTCTTTGCCCAATTTTCCAGATTTTAAATATTTTACATCCTGTTTTCTAATATGGGTCTCCTGCAAACAAACAATATCACATTTTTGTTTTAGTAGCCAATGAAAAATATTTTTCCTCTTATTCGGTGAGTTTAGTCCATTTACATTCCAAGATAATACATTACACTCCATATTCATGGTTTTGTTGGTAAGTCTTTTTCATTGTCCTTGATAAATCTCTCCATCTCCCGCTCAGATCTGATGCGTTTTTTTGCCCCTCCAAACTCAAAGGACACTCCTTCCGGTAACTCCCATCTGTATCTGATATTCATGTCCTTCAAAGTTTGAATTAGCACTCTATATTTTTTCCTGTCCAGTAACACTGATCTGGGCAGTTCCTTCATTATGATAATCGTCTTGCCATCAATCTCCAATGGATCTTGAAATTGTTTTGTCACAATCCTCTCTTTCATGTTTCTAGTTGTAAACTGCACAATCACATCCCTTGGTAGTTTCCTCTGGGTTGCAATTCTCGAGTTCACACGGTACGCCACATCTAGGATAGCCATAATTTCCTCCTCCTCCTTCCCCAGGTAATCAGCCAACACCTCAGTCATCTGTTCTTGCGCTGACTTCCCTTCCACTTCTGGCAGACCACGAAAACGAAGCTGCTTCTCCATGTGTTTAGTTTCTGCAACTGACATCCTCCCCTTCACCAGTCTCATCTCTGTTTGTTGCGTTTCTATTAAATTCTCCATCGCGTCTTCTACTGTTTTAACTCTCTGCTGCGTTCCTTGTAATTCACTACTAATCGTTTCCACGCCTTTTTTCACTTCTGACAGCTCCGACTTTACTGTCTGTGTAACTTCTTTGACCTCTTTAATAAGCTCCAATTTCGTGTCCTTAAGTTCTTTCATCATGTCTATAAGCTTTTTGTCCAAATTTTCTATTGCCGATTGCCACTCTTTTTTCGACATCGTGGGGCTTGCTTTAGCTCGCTCCCACGAATCTGCTCTCTTCCTTAGCTCCGTGGTGTATGTTTAAACGTTTTCCTTTTTTTCAAATGTCCCAATCTTTGCCAAAATTAATTTTTTGTATCCAAAATGTCGGGCGTCTTTTCTCTATGGTTTCTCTATGTTATTGTAATCCAAGATGGCCTACTTCCTCTTCCGCTGAAGCCGCGACCCTTCCCTTTTCAAAAATGGCGATTCCCTACTTCCTGTCCGTCGGCAAGGGCCGCTTCCCTCCAGCCACTCTATTGTTGTTACGCACTTCCTGTCTCCCGTCTTCCCACAGCAGGTCTCGCGATGGTGTCTTTTTCCCACAGCTCCAAAACCACAGGTATTCAAAACAATAGTCCGATTTTTGCAATAACTTCTTTAAATTTAGTCTCTTTTAAAATACAACTCCTGCCAAGTCTTCACCTCCTTTTCACTAGTCTGTTGCAGTTTAAAAATCTACTTTCTTTCCTCTCTGTTTTTATCAATCTGTCCCGTTTCAAGAGATAGCGATCTTTACCTTCTCTTCAACTTTCTCGGGTTGTAATCGCTGTTTCGATCTTAAATTCTCCTCTCGACTTCCCTCCCCGATCGAAGCTTGGGTATGTAGGTATTATGCCAGCCGAATTGGCCCCAGAACTGCCGCAGAGATTATAGCCGACCCGTCGCAAGGTGGGACCTCAAGGATTGGGGGGGAGACTCCTTGAGTAGAGCCCCCCCTCATCCGAGATCTAGCTCACCCTAGGGTCTTGAGCGTTCTTTGCCTGCTCCCCGCCTGAGAGCAGTCGGCCGCGGGTTATTTTCACCCCTCCGGCCGGTTAAAACGGCAGTCCGGTCAGCTCCGCAAATGGAGCTGCGTTAGACCTCCATGAATCCCAAACCGGAAGTCTGAAATGTTTAAATAAAGAGAATGACTAGACTCAGGCTTAAAATGTCAGAGCATCATGGTAGGGTCCTTAAAGGGCTTAAGGACCTCCACCATATGAGAGATCATTAGCTAGTCCTCTGGGCTGAGCTGTCTATCCCCACCTCGCAATGTCACTCTCCAAGAGACACATTGTGAGGGCGCTTTTTTGCTCTGCCAAATGCTCAAGCATGGCATGGGTGGATCTCCAGTGAGTGCTGATGTTGCTGATTAAGTGGTGCTACAGCATTCTTGTCAGCACTTGCTTCTGGCACAGCCTTCGTGCTTTGCGAGAAGTGACTCATGAGATGCTGGCATTTCTGGATGAGACACTGGAACTTGGGAGTCGCAGCATCCAGTTTGGCATGCTTTGGAGAACCCAAACTCTAGACTTCCTTTACCATGAGGTGAAGGAGGTGGGTCATACCATAAATGCTTCTGTGGGCCATAGTCTGTCCCACTGTCTACAAGGATTGCTACAAGGATTGCTTTTAAAAAATAAAGGAGAACCCAAATGGGCCTGGAACACTGCCACAAAGAGAGGAAGAGCTCCTACCCCCCCCCTTTGGAAACAGTCCTTGGGGAAGTTATTTTCCCACTTGTGTTGTACCACATACACCAAATACTCCCTATGAAGCAACAAAAATGGGGAAATAACTCCCCAAGTACTTTCACGTATAGAAAAATGGTGTGGGGGTGGAGGCAGAAGCCCCTCCGTCCTTCTTCTGAACCTGTTTGGGTTCTCCTTTACTTCTGAAAAGAACCAGTTTGGTGAAGTGATTAAGAGCGATGAGACTCTAATCTGGAGAACTGGGTTTGATTCCCCACTCCTCTGCTTGAAGCCAGCTGGGTGACCTTGGGTCGGTCACAGCTCTCAGGAGCTCTCTCAGCTCCATCTACCTCACAGGGTGATTGTTGTGGGGATAATAACATAATGACATACTTTGTAAACTGCTGAGTGGGTGTTAAGTTGTCCTGAAGGGGGGTATATAAATCGAATGTTGTTTTTTTTGTTGTTGTTGTTATTAAAAGACATTTCCCACAGTTGCTCTGTGGCTGTGAAAAGCCTGGACCCAAAGCATTAAAAACCCAAACATACAGTATGTCCCTCTGTACTGCCTCAACTGCCCCCATACATTAATCCAATTTAAAATAATCGGTAGCCTCTATGGGGCCAATTTTTCCTTTCTGGTGTCCACAGTTGGTGTGATGTAAGTTTTTGGCTAAAATTTCTATCTAACCCTTAACTTACAAAAGCTCACTAGCACACAATTTGGGAACCTTTAGCAAGTTTGTTGTACTGATTCACAGAGCCATAAATTTTCACTTATCTCATAAAATTTGATCATATATATTTACAGTGCACTCCTAAAACAGTTATGCCCTTCTAAATCAGTTGAAGTTAATGGGCTTAAAAGAGTGTAACTCTGTTTAGAACTGCCCTGTAAATGTCTTCCAGCCGCATTTATGAATATATTGGGTGGTTCAAAGTAGGGTACTTCTCATACCATATGGAGGATATCCACATTTTCTGTAGATTTCCCACTTGAGCTGCAGCCCTCGCACGTCTTCCCCATGCTATTCCAGGTAATCCCCTAACCGTCAAGAGCAGCATTTCAAATGGTACAAAGTGAAGTAGCAAAAATTAGTCTTCAGATTCTACATTCATTATGCAGTGAACATATACGCAAAACTGCCTTTAGTCTTTGTTATAAGGATGTGTATATTGCCAATAAACAAAAGACTAGGGGCAAAATAAGATTGCTTGTATTGATTCTAAAAGTCAAAGTGATGGAGAAAGTATCAATGAAAATGTAAAGAAGTCAACCTTAGAATGATGGAAGATTAATATCAAAAGTATCCACAGAGGAGAGACTTTTTTTGTGCGCAAATGGAGTTAAAACAGTCATAATTTTAAAATGTTTTAGTCTTCACTAAGCACTGTTTAAGGGACAGTAGAGAATAGATCTGCAGTACCCATGATATGGACAAGATGAAGATAATACAAGATTTTAGTCTTCCACTTATAAAATTCTGTTTTATAAATCTGATACAAATGCAAGTCAATGGATACTTAAGTTGTTCTGTATTGTTCCCACTGGAGTATTAAGATGTGCCTTGTTTAAATTCATATTGCATTTTATTTTACAACCCAAAGAGGGACCCAGTGAAAATATATGGGTTTCTCTCTTTTCCATACAAGAAAATAAATTGCCATGGATATGTAAAGGATATCTAATTTCAAGCCAAGCATTTATGAAATTCAATCTAGAAGAAAACATATGACTTCGGTAGAAGAATTTTCTGGAAAGACTCCTTAGCTTATATGAGGCTTTCAGTTATTCATTCAATAAGATTTTATTGAAAATTACATATTTATTTGGACATTTCTAAAATTTCAAGGGGTTAATTGGTCCCCCAAACTGCAAAATATATAGAATATGAAGCAGAGATTACATTAGCACTAACCTGTGGCCAAAATTCTATCTAATTCAACCTAGTGCTTGAACTGCTAAAATCTCTTCCAAAAATTGTCATAGAAATACTGATCTCTAACATGCTTTCAATTAACGTGCTGGACTAAGATGTTTTCACTAGTATCCTGTTTAGATTGCTGAACATTAGGTGTTCTCATATTGGTGACAAACAAGCCACATTTTTCACTAAACCATCTTCTATATTCATGTTAAATCTCACCATACCATTGTCCCATAATACCAGCTGTAGCTTAGGTTGAACTACGCTTGCAAAAAATTATGCAGCTTTAAAACTGAAAACTTCCTACACCCTGTACTATCTAAATTGTTTATGGAGTCTTATAGCTAGAAACCTCATGATGTATTATATGCCAGTCAAAACTATACACATAAAAACATCCAGGACCTTAACCGAATTGAATAACTAAAAATATTGAAGGTATGGCAATACAAACTGAATGATCCGGGATCTCAGTAGATTGATTTTTCTGCAGAAATCTCTTGCTTGATGCCCTGCATTGAAAGCAGAAATCCTCTGCACGTCATATCATATGAGCCTTGGTTGTATTGAGCAGGCAGTTAACAAGCAGGGGACAAAAATACAATGGAACTTGTATTATTGCTGTTTGTCTGAAAGCTTCACCTGGAACCTCAGGATGAATCAACTCTAAAAGCCCTAACTGGACCATTGTCAGAACAATCTGAGGCTCGGGGAAAAGTGCCCTGGAAGCCAACGAGGGTTATGTTGGCATATCCTGGACTTACGCTGTAACACCCTCTATAACAGCTTAGCGGCCGACACCAATCCACCCAGGGCCTGCACCGGCGCCCGACCATGGCAACTGGGCGCAGGTATAACCAAGGCATAAGTCCCTGCACCAGCAGGCTGGAGGACAGGACAGGGGATGGGGCATAAGTTAGCCAGCTCCATGACTAACTCCCCCAGCGGTGGCGGAAAGTTATGCTACAAAAAATGATGGCATAGCCCATAGGCACCCATTGTGCGAGAAAAGTTGATCCCCCCTATGCCTGGCCCTGCCCAAGTGACCCAGCAGAGCATAGGATGCCGACTACTGCAGAGACCAATTTGCTTGTGCCCCCACAGCAGCCAAGCCCCCTCCCCTGTGCCCAATCAGCTCCCCTGACATAACCTCCAACCAGGGTGCCCATGACCCCAGGTAAGTGGGGAGGCAGCTGGAAACTGTACCTGGGAGCCCTCTGCTCTGGGAACTTAGAGTGTGAAGCAGGAGACATTGCTCATGGTTATGGGGTAAGAGTGCATAGGGGGAACTTAGTGACATTTGGGGCACAACTTGCAGTCACATGTAGGGTGAGAGCCATGTACAGAATATCTAACAACTACCACCCAAGTTCCATTGCATGTTGTCCGTCTTCTGAGTCCTGGCTCGGGTAAGGGAGGCAAAGCCCCACTGACAGTTAAGAGGGAGCTGGGGAGGTGGCCACCCCTGCTTGCTTGTTCACAATAGCCTCCCCTCTCCCCTCACCATGCCACCCCAAATGCTGGTCTCTGCTGTTGAGGCTCATCAGCAGGGTGTGTGTGCCACATTCCTGTCAAAAAGGCAGTCACCCAGGGAGCGATGCTTGATGCAGCTGTTTGGGGAGGGAGGGCTCTAAGCAGTGCATGCCAGGCCTCTGCTCAGACCCCATTGGCCAGGCCCCCCTTCAGGCGGAAGAGAGGGTGCAGTCCTGGGCTTTGGTGACTGGGTATTGCTCTGGTAACTCCCCCATGATAGTGGACAATTGACCCCTTGACCATCTCCCTCACAAAATCAGAGCTGCCATGGGAGCAGAACATATAGATGCAGATGCTAAGTACTTTCCCACTGGAGGGGCGGCCATCATCTGATTGCTGGTAGCACCTGGGACAACGGAGCCACTGCCACTGCCCTCAGCCATGGACACCCTCCCAGGATGTGGCAGACCTGACTATGGCTTGTGCGAGGCCCACCACACGTGTGTCTGTTTCTCCTTCAGGCAGGTCCTGACCTGTCAGGGAAGTCAAGGAGCATGGCTGTTCCAAGCTCTGTGATCCTTCCCAGATGATGTCTGAGCCCAGCCCACAGAGCCATTCCCTAGACAACCCATGACCCAACCCCGCTCCTGAGAAGGCAGCATGAGAATGGCTCTCATGGCTCCAATGGAAGTGCAAACAGGTACAACTCCTGTTCTAGCCTCATGGAATACCAGTCCAAGAGGAGGGAGCTCGTGTGTGGTGGTGCAAGCACGTGCCAGCTTGCCAGCAGTACTCTCAGGGTTAACAGTCTCAACTGGACCAGCCCAGGTAGCCTGTATATTTTATCTTCTGTTGTGACCCACCCAGAGCCCACTTGCGGGGAGGACGGGATATAAATATAACTAATAATAATAATAATAAAAGAGAGCCTTTGCAGCAGTGGAGAGTTGGGGCAGGGAGTGGACCACCCCCTTGTGCCCACGTGTGTGTGGCCAGATGGGAAGGCCAGCCCTGTCCAGCAGGCCCTGCAATACCAGTATGGGAGGGTGTTGCAGGACTGCAGGTGCTGTTGCCAGGGCACGTTCCCCTGCACAGTGAGGTCCCGCTTCCCAGGCCATGTGGGGTGGCTAGGTGCCACCAGCAGAGCCAAGGGGACTGCAGGTCTCTGACCTGCCAGGACAGTTGTGGGGCCCACCATCTCAAAGCTAGAGCTCCCCCTATGGATGGCTCCCCCCCACCTGTGCATCTCCATGTGGGTGCCATGACCGTGGGGGCATGTGTCCCCAGCTGCCTGCTCTCTGGCGGGGTGGGAAGAAGGTGTCAAAGAGCAGCAAAGATTGTGGCCCATGCATTGTCTGTGCCCTTGCTTGCCACTCATTTGCCTATCGTGGGGGTGGCATGGCCATTTGGAGATGCTGGTGGGGTTGTCAGGGTACCAGCGGGGCATGCATTCCTGGCTGCAGCTCACCACACCTTGCTGGGCTCAGCTGCTGGTGTAGCTCTCCCTTGAAAGTCCTCCATGAATGGACGAGCGGTGCTGCAGGTACCTGGGTGCATGGGTGCTGGAGGCATGGCGGGCCTCAGGATTGCGCTGCCTGCCACCTCGCATACATAGTATTTCTCATATTAAAAAGCCCAAGGTTTTTTTTAGAGGATAGAAACTCTTTTACAATCTTTGTTACAAAAATATTCTTGTGAATTGATTTTATGTTTTTCTCAGTACAATTTAAAAGATATCTGAACTATCTGGGATAGTTCAGAATTGGCAGATTATGAATGAGTACTTCATAGCAATGCCCTGAAATTGAGCACAAAGCTATAATTTCAAGATTCAAACTTATCTGAACCTAACATTAAATACAGTTTGTCATCCCCCACCCCTAGATTTAATAACCAAAATATATTCCCATATCTAATAAATATCTGTCTGCTTAAAGGAAACCACTTAAGGCTTCCTTGTTAGTCCCTTATTAGCAGAGGTTACAAACATTGTATTTGTATGTGTATAAGGGAGTGATTTGGCTTTAAGAAAGTTTTGCTGTAATCCATCATATATTTTTAAAATTTACCCCTTTTCTCGGAGTTATAAAGTTGTACAAATAATATGAAGCACAGATGGAGATCTTGAAATTTTGTGTGGAAGTGAAGAAGGACAATATTTTATAATATTTCATGTTCCCATTGTAAGATTTCCCTCCAAATATGACACTGAGAAAACTTTGATGAAGTGGGGAACTAGAAAGTACAATCTAGGTAATCTGAAACAAAACTTTATCTACCAAACAGAAAACTTCCTTGCCAAGCAACAGTGAAATTTACCCTTGCACTATATTTCTTTCCAAATTTGAATTTATGTGCAAAGCATGTTAAGAAGTCACCTGGGAAAGAGCTGAAGTAAATTGCTTCCTATAATGATGCCCCCCAGCTACAAGTATTATTGTGTTTCTTGAGAAAGTTCACGTAAATCACTTTTGTGACCCAGCTTTTGAGTATTTGCATACTTACTGCTATATATTACAGACAATGTAATTTCTAAATCTCCTCACTTTGCTCATGCAACTACAGAAAAGGTATGTTCACAACCCCAGAAGGCCAGAAGTTTCCTCTATTCCCTGGAATAAATGGCCACAATATTAATTCATGTCTCACCTTCATTGTCCTGCGTTCCTTTTGATATTTAATAAATTTCTTCAACAGCAAGTAATACATAGCCATTATAGAAGATGGCTTATTATTTATCAACACATTTACAACATTTGAAAGGTTGAGCTCCATTGTTTCTTTCATGTAATTCAAAACAATAGGATTCAGGTCATCAGGACGAAGTCTGGAAAAGATAATGCATTTATGTTAACCCTACTGCAAAAGGTAGCATTTCCCCAATCCACTACTCAGGCACATGTGGAAGATCAATTCTGTGCATGTTTGGTGGGTGTATGTATAAAGGGGTGCTCTCCCTCCTTTGAAATGGGAAATCTTCTATCCATTCAGTGGAGGGTTCTTCCACAGTATACACAAAATGTATCTTGTGAGAAATAACAGGGAAACCACAGTATACACAAAATGTATCTTGTGAGAAATAACAGGGAAACCACAGTATACACAAAATGTATCTTGTGAGAAATAATAGGGAAACCTCTGTGCATGTGAAGCTCATAAGGCTGACCTTATAATTAAGCAATGTGAACAGATATTCCAGGTAACAGATTCCATTGAAGGATTTAATTCCTCAGCTCTCTGTTTCTGTGCCCTAATTGTCACTGTTGGTAAACCTGTAGCTGGTTGCCCCACTTTTTGGTGAAAGAAACTCACATGACTGAATACCCCCTTTAAAAAACCTTCTACACAGAAGTCTAGATGTCAGAGAGAAGCATATGTGAAAACCCTTCCCCCTTGCATCTACTTTCTTTTGAGGGAAGGATTTTTTTTATTGCTGTGTAGGAGGGTTCAGTCATTTGAAACCTGTAGTCTTCGTGTGGTGAAGTCCAGATAGTTAGGCCTGTCTGTCATTATAAAAAGGGAATTACAGTTCAAACTTGAGTGAGGTGATATACATTTTATTTTTCTCATTGGGTGGATGATGTTTAAGGCTGCCTTTCAGTGAAGTAATGTGAATCAATTTATTATTTGTTTATTATTGGGATTTCCACCCCCTCCTCATTTCTTCACTAAAGAACAGAGCAACTTTAGTGGATCTAGATCATTACCACTAAGAGAGATCAGAAAATTTTAAAGGTTTGTTGCTTTGGCTCAAACTTACCTGACGTGCATAGGGTAAAAAGCAACCACTCAACAGGTTGGACTCATAGACCAACAGGAAAACAGATGTTAGTATTTATGCCTGTTGCTCATGGCTTTGGGCTTATACATAGCTTTTTTCCCTAACATACTGCTATTTTTACTGTTATTTATGTTAATTACAGAGAATATTTGACTGATCTTTCACAACTGGTATTAATTGTTATGAGAAATTATTCATTTCTCTGGTCACTAAGGTAAGGTTTTGTGTTTATTTATTGCCTGGAAGTTCAGTAAGAGAAGCAATTCAATATTTTAGAATAGGTTTTTTTTTAATCGCTTTTCAGTCTGCTTGGGATTGTCTTTATTCCTAAATTATTTGTTGCCATCTGCATTTTTTGTTTCCTTAGTGTCTCCAAACCATTTACAAAAAAGTAACTAGCACTTTTCTCAATGCAAATATTTGAAGCTTCCTTTATTTACTTGCCTCAACTGAAAAATTACCACCACCACCACCACAACATTCAATTTATATACCACCCTTCTGGACAAAATGCCCACTCAGAGCGGTTTACAAAGTATGTCGTTATTATCCCCACAACAAAACACCCTGTGAGGTGGGTGGGGATGAGAGAGCTCCAGAGAACTGTGACTAGCCCAAGGTCACCCAGCTGGCTTCAAGCGGAGGAGTGGGGAATCAAACCCGGTTCTCCAGATTAGAGTCCCGCACTCCTAACCACTATACCAAACTGGTTCTCTTCTAGATTCTGCTCTGCTTCTGGACTGATTAATCGATTTCTAATTTGGAAGTCATTATCATGTCATCCCAGAATTGATCAGATGCCTTTGATAAGAGGTTATTTGGGCTTCACTGTCTCTGTAGAATTCTCTGAACAGTCAGCAAGAATGGCACCTGTTGTTCAAATTAAAAAGTGGCTTTTCATTAAATTACAACTCTGCTGACCCTCCCCACTTCTATATATTGTTAGAATGCCATTTGATGTTTCAATTGTTTGGCAAAGTTCTAAACAGATTTTTGGAAGGAATTTCGGCAGGAAGAATTTGGGCTCTTTGCACAAAGGAGAGCCCTAAAAGAACTGAAAGTTGGCAGCTCTGCCATCTGTACAATTAAAGCCGATTTGATGCAAGATTTTTCTTAAACAGTAAATATTAACATTAATTATAATAACATAGGTACATTTTCATATGTCACGGAGCTGCAAAATAAAAACTTGTTTGAAGCTGATATGATGAGATTAATAGCATTTTGAAATTAAAGAAAATAAGAAATTGTACACAAATCTGTGATAACATTTTTTTATCAGCAGTAAGATCCTTTATTATCTTTAACATTCACTTATTTGTATTTGCCTTCTTTGGTTTTTCTTTGCTTGTAATGTTTTATTAAGGTATGAAATAATAATTTAAAAAATTAAATTAATTTTTAACTGACCTGAAACTTAGGAACTATGATACTCAAGATGAAAATGAGTGGAGATGAAGCTTAAAACAAATTACCTATTTTTATGTGTAAGTGAATTCAGTGGTTTTCTGATATTACCATCAATCAGCCATTTGTCTTTCATTGCCTCTTTAATTGCAGGTCGCTTAGCTGGATCAGGTTCAAGGAAGGAGTATATGAAATGAACAGCTCCTGTGCAGAAATTCCAGCAAAATATTATTAGCAAAAGTCATTCATTGAATTCCCTTTCTTAACAGTCTGGGGTACATTCTACTAGAATACTTACATAATATCCATCAACTCACTTAATGTTCCTTCAAGGATGTAGTAAATTCAAACATTAACAAATGAATGGACTACATAGTGAGGATGCCAGATCTCCTGTTATGGAAACAGACCTCCTGCTGGCAATCACTGCTTCTCGCCACTGGCCATTAACCAGCAGGAGAAAAATTAATGGAAAAAAAACCCCACTGTCAGCATGACACCATTTCTAGGAAAAACTCAAAAGAAACGTCACATCATTCCAGGAATTACCAGAAGCTATGGTATGGACCGCTTACATACCACCTCCTACTGGAAACCTCCCTTCACAGGTCTGGGGGCAACACAGGCAGCTAAGGGCAGGCAGTTAAGGACAGTCTGCTGACCTGTAATTTTCAGGCAGAGAGCCCTGACCCAAATCCACACCAGGTCCCAACTCTCCTTTTTTCGGAGGCTCTACCAGTCTATTCCTTATATTTACTTCTCCTCACACAGCTACTGCCCGGGGCTATTGGAGAAAGGAAACTCAGTGTTTACTTCCCATATATGCTCTGCCAGCATATACTTAAACTTGGTCCATTGGTCATGACCAGAGTGTTTGAGGTTTGTATGTGTGTCTTATTTCCCCTCAGCCAACAACTTCAGGCCCGCCAGGGTTAAACAGAAACAAAAAAAGAACTTCTATTTACAAAATAGAACATAGGATTGAGTGTTTCCAAAACTTATATATATTGCAGGCAAACAGAGAAGGATTACTATGTTACACAGAACAGATTAATAGTCTGCTATCTTTCTGTTGCTTCCCTTAGCAGCTTCCAAAACCCTTTCTCCCTCTAACTCCTTTGCAATGGATCCCAGCTGTCACTGGACCAGCATTCTGCCTGCTGTCATTGGCTGTTTCTGAGGAGAGGCAGAGCTGAGACCATCTGTCACTTATGGTTTTACCAAAGAATTCCCATGATTCCCAGAGAGGCATGACATCACGTCCGGGTTCCCCCTTGGAAGTGACATCATGCCATTGAGTTAACAGTATTCTGTCCCATGTCCCTGCCCACGACTCCTATTAGGATGAAGCCAGGGCGACTCCCATCAGAATGAAGCTGAACTGGGCTGCTTTTTTTACTTTATGGACAACTCTCATTAATCTCACCTTATTGAAGTATTTGTAGATCAGGGTAAGAATGTCTGTAGATAGTTTTACAGTACTGTTACCTGGCCTGATACATATCTGAAATTTATGGCATAAGCCTTTGTTCTGTACATAGAACAAAGGCTTGGAAAGAAAAACTGGCACTCTGGTGTAAGTATAATCATGAAACATGGGGAGTTTTTATAACCCATCCAAGGCTTAACCCAAGAGCTCTGTCACCTGGCTTAGAGTATAGTCAATTGAGATACTTAGGACAGCAATGCTAAAGCCTCTGCATCTCCTTTGAAGGCCTAAGGAAATAGTGGAATAAAGCATCCGCCCCTGTGACAGTATGACATTTCTAGGTCAGCCAGGTCTGGAACAAAACTGAGTGAGGCTGGCCTCATGCCCTGACTTAGTCAACAGTCCCTTCTGTCTTCTGTCCTTCAGGCTCCTGCTCAAGCCCCCAGCTCTAGTTCCAGTAACTGACCTCAGTGGCCCTGAGCTGGAAAAGTGCCCCCCCCCCCGGTCTGTGTTTGTACTTGAATGGCCCTTGCCCAGCACAGGCAGCTGTGGAGTTGCTGGGTGACAGAACTCATGATCTCTGTGTTACTCAGTCTGACCTGGGCTGTGTGGTAATATGAGAGGTGTTGGAGAGCAGTGACACAGAGATGCCTTGGCACATCACTACACTGCTTTCACTAGAAATGGGTGACCTAACTATACATTTGGCAAGGCAGATTGAGAGTGCTGTGAATTTAAGCCACCCCAGAACAAATACGTCAGCTATTTCCATTAATAACTGAGCTGAGTTGAGAGGAGGCCATTATAAATGGTGCACAAATTCCCTTGCCATGTTGCATAGCAACTACCTCACATCTCTGAAGGTGTATCTGAAAAATCCCAACTGTATGCTCACAATGATGATGTGATGATGGTTTTTAAAAACTAACTTACAGTGCAATCCTATGGAGAGTTACTCCAGTCTAATCCCATTGACTTCAATAGGCTTAGACTGGAGTAACTCTCCATAGGGTTGCACTGTTAATGGATCCATCAAACAGAACTTCCAGATGGGCCCAGAAAAGCGCACTTGGCTCCTCACTATTCAGGCTTCTCAGTTTGATGCTGTGCATGTCCAATTTGGGCTTTATGCTGTGACCAGACTGAACCAATGCCTACACAAAACACAGATTCATAATGTAGATAATAAATAAATTTTATTTTGGGCCTCCAAAGAATGAGATGGGGTGGGAGAAGAATCCCAAATTCTTCCCAATGCATGACTGGGAAAGGATCAGGCCTCAGATTTTCTTGCCAAGTGTCATCATTTATAAACAAGGGAACTACTAATAAATGATGCTGCATATATTTTTGTACTTGGGAACTGGCCTTGGGAAACAAAAGGGAGCTAGTGCTGCCAGTCCACTAAAGAACCCTCAAGTTTCAAGCAACTTGGACCAATGGGTCCAATCCTACAGGCCCCTGAACAAGGTGCTCCCAGCCAGTCTATTTGCAGAGGACAAAACAGACTTGCTCCCACAAAAGAGGGATGGAAAGGAAAGGAGTAAGCTAGAACAGCAGTTCTGCTGGTCCCTCTGCCCGGCTTGCACTGGCCAAGGGCTGCCTACCCCAGGCCACTGCGTAGGAAATTCAAAGGATCAGAGAAAAACAAGACACCTGTTGCTGCTCCTGAGAGTAAGCACCCAAACACAAAAAGCTACGTGGATTTGGGAGTGGGGGGAGTGTTTTGCTTAATGTCTAAGAATCCCAGATTTGTGTAACTGTTCTGGAAAATCACAGCAACAACCCAAAAGAGTGATTTTTGTGTATTTGGGGGGTTTGGGAATTCCAGAATGCACACCCTTAGTTACCATGGTGTGTGAACTTGGGTGATGTAAGTTTTGTATGTACATATCACTTGGGTATGTGTGAACAAGTACTCTGTAAAATCTACTGATCAGTTTGCACTTACCAAGCACATGGAAAACATACATGTCACTTTTCAGACAACATAGTAACTACACACAACATCTCTATTCATATAGGTTATAAAAAGCTACAAAAAGCAACAAACAATACAACAGTAGCGGAATTAACTAGCAAAGGCGTAAGAAACCCCAATACATCCATTTCAAACATTTAAAAAGATATAGTGGCTATTTCAATTTCAGAACAATTAACAACAATTAGGTAGATATGTGCTTGAGTACCAGAGAGGATGAGTATACAACTCTTCCAGGTGAGGAAATGAAAAGGATGATTGAAAAGCAACTAAGCATAGGCAGGTGATTACCTATGAAGGGGGGAAGGATAGTTTTGCCGTGATGTTATAGGCAGTATCCAAATAAACATGCACGCCACTAGCATGGTTTCTATCCACTGTAAAGCATGCAGAATAGTTCTTGTTGGATCCAAGCACTGCTGTTTCCCAATACCTGGTTTTTGTCATCTAAATGCATGGAAATTCTGATTTCATTTACCATGGGAGTGTTTGCCATGACAGGGTCATCCAGGAAGATTTTTGATAGCTGTGCACCCTGCCAAAGGGAAAGGCCTGGAAAGATCTCCAAGTGTTTCTTGCAGCAAACAAAAGCCATGGTTTTCAAAAGAAAAGCAAGACAGTATGAAGGCATAGGCAATTGTTTTTGCCTTCCAGAGCCAGTCACAGCTCTCTAGCGCTCTCTCAGCCCCACCCACCTCACAGGGTGATTGTTGTGGGGATAATAATGACATACTTTGTAAACTGCTCTGATTGGGCATTAAGCTGTCCTGAAGGGCAGTATATAAATTGAATGTTGATGTTGTTAACCAGTATGGGTACAATCAGGTCAACAGTCAACACTTTTAAGTCCTGTTGATTTCAGTGAAAACACGTACCCAAATCCTTCTCAATGAAATGTTCATCCCGTTCTTCCTCAAATGAGCTCAAGGAGGAAAAATATATAGTTCTCCACTGGGAATGATGCCTGTCAACTGGAGATCAGTTGCAATGCCAGGAGATCTCCAGGCCCTACCTGTAGGTTGACAACCCTCTACTTCTCCATGTTATACTTAGAACAATCCTGTGATGTAGGATAGGCTGACAGAGACTGATTGGCCAAGAGTCACTCAGTGAGCTCTATAGCATAGCAGATGTGGGTGTCTGCCTGCTCTCCAATCAGGAGACAAAACCCTGGGCAACCATAGAGTTTCATAACAACAGTACCTGGCAGGCAAGTTCAGCAGTCAGGTCCAAAGAGTCCAGAGGGCACAAGTGACTATTAGACCCAGACAAGTTGATCCCACACTGGCTCCAGCCTCACTGTAAGGCTTATAAAGGGAGTTTCCCTGCAGGTCTAGTGTTAGGCACATCTGACCAGCTGAGTCCAGCTCCTCTACTCATGAGGAATAGCAGGGCCAAGATCCTGTGGTGAAGGGGAGGCTTCGAGCTGCCAGGTGTACTCTTCGCTTTCTCCACTTCTGAGGTCCAGGGAGAGACTGTGGCAGGTCTGGGGGGGGGGGTGTTTCATGATAGGGCCTCCTGGTATGAGGGCCCTGTTGGTTCTGGGAGCAGATTCCAGTGCTGGCAACAGTTCCCTTCAGGGACACACTGAGACATCAACCTCGCAGGGAATGCCAGCCAGGGCAGGGCTCAGAGGCAGGCCCTCCTCCTCCAGTGAGGACTCATCCCTCCACATTAACTTGGAGCAGTCCATGGCAGTGTCCCTGAACTCTGATTGGCCATGCTGGCTCTCAAGGCCAGCACTTAACTTTTGCTGGATTATATCCCATATGTACAATATAATATTCCAGTAATGGGTTACCTGTGGAAATGTCAGGTGGGATGGGATTAATTTCACCATTAATCATCTTCAGATGAAGTTGTTTGATATTGAATGGTTCGACAGTGAAGGGCAGCGTGCCAGTTAGCATGGCAAACATGCTAACTCCTCTGTCAGAAAAAACAGATGACATGTCATGGCTCTGAATACAATATGATACAGTGCTCTCTTACTATGACCATAACGAAGATCATGACCATCCAGCAAGCTGATAGCTATTTCCTGTGGGGGACTATAATTAATACCATGTGCAAGTTACAATATCATAGAAATGTAGAAACATATTGCTGGAAGGGAACGCAAGTGTCATCTAATCCAACCCCAGGCACAGTGCAGGAAATTCACAGCTACTACACCCGCTCTCCAAGTGGCAGCTGCTCTATGCCCACAGGAAGGCAAAAAGAAAAAGAAAAAAGCCCAGGATCTCTGGCCAATCTGGCCTAGAGGAAAATTCCTTCCTGACTCCAAAATGGAGATCAGCATTACCCTGGGCGTATAAGAAAGGACCACGAGAGCCTAACATCAGCTCATCCTTTCCTGCCCTCCCTCTCCCAATCTGTGTACATTTATATTGAGTCATAGAATCATAATTGCTGTCACGTGGCCATCTAGCCTCTTCTTAAATACCTCCAGGGAAGGAGAGCCCACAACTAGACATGGGCACGAACCAAAAAAATTTAATGAACCAGTGGTTCATGGTTCAGTGCCACCAACAAACCCAAACTAACAAACTGAAATGAACATTTCCCGCTGACGAACTGGTTCAAGGTTCGTGGGCGTCAGAACGGCCCCTGTTGGACTTTGAGAGCCCATATTCCCAGGGAGTGTTTAGCAGGCTCTCCTCCAGCCAGGACCCAAGTTTGGTCAAGATTAAAATAGGGATCTTGGAGTTATACCCTCTCCAATCCAAGGCCCCCAGGAAACTCCCATTCGATACAATTAGAGCCTCCAGTTGACGTTGGCCCAGTGTACAAGGGGTTGGACGTCAGAACTGCCTATCAGGGTTTGCAGGGATGAGATTGGAGTGCCCATGGCTACAGAACACCCCCCTTCCCCCTCCCTCCTCCTGGGTGTCTTTTCCTATGTAACCAATTTGCAGCTCCATGGTTGGAAGAAAGACCAGCCAATCAAGGTAAGCTGGGCTTCGATTCAGGTTTCCAGAGTGACAGAAGGAGTGCAGACAGAGTTCAGGCATTCCCCCAGCTCCGTTTCCAAGGGAATTGATTGATGGTGCCTGACTGTCTGGCTTCACAAACCACGGGCAAACGCAACAAACTGGGCTTTCCAATGAACGCTGGTTTGTTGGGCATGGACCCTCACAAACTGCCGGTTCATGAACAGACGATCAGGCATTCGTGGGGTTTTTTGGTTCGTAATGTGGTTCATGCCCAAGGAAACCTGTTCCACTGAGAAATCACTCTAACTGTCAGGAAGCTTAGCTAAATGTTTAGCTAAAAACTCTTTTGATTTAACTTTAACTCTTTGGTTCTGATCCGACCCTCTAGGACAACAGAAAACAACTCTGCTCCGTCCTCTACTTGCCATCCACCCACTGTTACACCACTCGGCTTGCACTCATTTTCTCTCCCCCCCCCCCAGTCACAAATGGAAGTAAAAGAGCAGGGCAGAATGAATCCAAGCAGCTTGCGTTCCTTTGGAGCCCACCACCATTAGGCTTGCACACATTTTCTCCCCCCCCCCCACAATGAAAGTAAAAGAGCAGAAGGAATCCAAGCAGCTTACTGTTCCTTTGGAGCCCAGCACCACTCGGCCTGCACTCAGAGGAAATCACGTGGGTGGGGCCAAAACCCACGTGACCTCTTTTTAGACCTACCGGAACGCCGTTCCTGTGCGTTCTGGCTCCAAATGAGCCCTGGCCTCAGGGTGTGCACTTTGAATGAGCTGCTGAAGACGCAAATCTTTCTTCCGGGCACACCCAAAGACCGTTCCGGGGTGGGCTGCTGCTGCTCTCTCTCAGGGCGCCCTTGTGTCAGGGTGGGGAGGGGGGCTTGTGCCTGGAAGAAGGATTTGCATCTTCAGCAGCTCATTCAAAGCGCACATCCTGAGGCACAGCTGTTTCTCTAGGTTCTTCCCGCTTTCTTCTTTCCCTTCCCCTTTGCTTTCTTCTGTCATTATTCCGTCCCATCCCCCCCAACTCCCCCCAAAGAAACTTATCACTTTTCCTCTGCTTCTTTCCAGTTTGTGAGGAAACAGGCAGGAGATTGGGGGGGAATGCTTTGGGTCTCCACCCCCCCACACACGTTCAGAGAGGGCAGTGTGCAGTGGTAGAGAGGGGAAGGCATGTCCTACATTTCCCAAGAAAACTTGTACGACCCTCTTCTCGTTTGGTGCGGCTCTAAATTGCCCTGTGCTGCTGCCGCCGCCGCTAACACACAGCTGCGGGCCAGGCGCAGCAGGTGGCTGGGGTGGATCTGGGGCAACTGAGCAGTCTGGGTGTATGTGCATGCATGCGCATGGTGGTGGCAACAGCCCTGAAGCTGCCCCCGGCCTCAAGTGCCAGAAACTCTGGCACCGGCCCTGGATAAAAGAGAGGGAGTTGTCATCATAGAGAAATTGGACTATATACAGGAACTCTCCAGTACCCCATTTTACAAAGAACTATCCTCAGACCTGACAAAAGAATATCAGAAACATCAACACAGGTTTATGAAGGAATTACTGGCACATCTACAGGAACAAATCTGTATGAGTACACCCCAGGAACCTTGGCTAGACACTTTACTACCCAAAACACACAAGCCTGGCAGCCCAGGATGCTCCATTTCTGTAGGCACTGGCACAATCACTTTAGGGATGTCAGCAGCACCCCCAGTTAATTGTATGATACCATTGACTTCCTGAGGAAACTACAGTTCATAGACTGTCTGTCAGGAAATATTATTTTGTCCACTATCGATATTGAATCTGTATATGCACCAACATCTCCCACTAAGTATACTACAAGCCATCAGGAACATTATCCCTGACAATGCCACAGAAAACCTTGCCACCATTGACATTTTCATCGCTGAACACATGTGAAGGACACTCTTAAGAGATTCCACCAGAATTTCAGCATATTTGACCCCAACATCAATCTGAGAATGGATCACTCCAAAAAACAGGCACATTTTCTGGATAATACTGTGCAACTATACAATGTACACATAAGCACTACCATGTACTGGAAACCTACTGACCGCTATACATATCTGTATGCCATCCAGAGCATACCAAACAACGGATTGGCAGCAGCCAAACACTGTGTTACAACCACATTCGCTCCAATCTTTCAGACAGAAACTGAAGGATTTACCACAGTTTTAAGATTATAATACCCACCTAATGAAGTAAAGAAATAGATTGAAAAAAACAGAATGGTACCCAGAAACAGCGTACTACAAGAGAGGCACAAAACTGATAACAGAACACTAGTAGCTGTCACCTACAGCTTGCAGCTCAAAACCATCCAATGCATCATCACTGACATGCAGCCTAATTTGAATAATGACGAGTTGGACCCATTGGTATTCCTGGCTGTGTCCCACGCACCCACAACTATTTTCAATCCTGGGAAACTTTATTCTTGGGGTCATGGGAGTAACAGCCACATGGATTGGGAAGGGGAAGGAAGCAAGTGGAATCTCTTCCACCAGAGGAACTCTGGTTACATAAAAGGCAGGAAGTAGTAATTTAGCCTCAATGCAAATAAGCACTGCAGCCCCATGCGGCTATTACTCCAAATAAGCCACAGCAAAAAACTTTCCCAGGATTAGAAAAGAGAAGATCCAGAACAAACCAGGAAGAAAGTCAGGAAGATCAGTGCCTTCCAGTGACAGATTGCAGGATCCAACCTGATCATTTCTCTCTAACGGGCCATGGTAGCAGGTCTTCCCTTGCTTACAGACAGTCCTCTAACAAAAAGTAGCTTCTCACCAACAATAGTGGGCCACCTAATACAGACTCAGGAACCAGGCCCTGCAACCAAACCTAGTTGCCAGCATATATAATTGTTGCCAGCCGTCTCCATTTTTACTTGCACCCCCACTCCCAACCTGAATGTACTTTTGATATATCAGTTAATCCCTAAAGAAATGAATAAATAGATGCAAATTTGACATTAAAATTCACAATACTCTGAAACCAATGGATAAACATGGCATGCTGTTGCCCATCTAAGTCAATATTCTCCTATAAAAAACTTCAAAGAGAGTATACATATGTCTGCCTAATGGCTGAACAATTCAAGCGTCTGATAATCATGCTCTGACTCACAGAAGTTTAGGCTGGAAGGTCTTAAAGGTGCCACAAGATTCCTGCTTTATTTTGCTGTTACAGACGAACAGAGCCACTCATCTGGAATTACTATATAATGTGGCATAGTTACTGTGTGTGTGCGTATTCAGTAACTATTAGTTACCCTGTTTTGTCACATAAGAGGCACATTTCCTTTTGTCATGTTTCTCCAACTTTTTGAGGGTTTAGATTAATTTTTAGGATTTTTTTACATCTATGGAGGCTCTGTGTTCTATGCTAGAACTCCTACACAGCAATATACATCTGGAAATACTGTTCTTTAAAAGGATACGTGCTTGTAGCAGTGCCTATTCCATCTCTGTAAATTTTTATTTCCTCACTTCCTCCCTTCCTCATTTTTAATCATTTTGGTAGATTTATGTGCCTCCCTGTTGTGTTACTTCTGTGTGGCAATACAGCTCTGAATAGATTTATTTTAAAATGGTCCACACCAGCACAGCTATTAGATATCCTCAAACACCTGCTGGTTTAGTCTGTTTGCCAATTCTGAACAGGGAACTGAATTTTCATCAAATAGTTTGACTACCCACAAACAGTTCAGACCAATTTGTTTGGTTACTTTTCTTGTATTCAACAGCACAGTACATTTGGCAGTGTCTCATAGATAACCATTCTCAGCCCAGTAGAAGTGCTGTTTTCCTCCTTTTTCATAGACCTGTTGTCACTGCATACCACTTCATATCCAGCCAGAAAAATAAACAGTGAGATTTACCTACCGAAGTCTGTGTTACTGGCGTTATTTCATCCATGTGCCATTTTGCACAGCCTTGTGGGAGGCATAGTTTCCCCCTCACATCATTTAATTACCTGACCTGACCTTTTATGACCCTACGTAGAATAATCTTGTCTAGTTGCAGATGCAAAATCCCCTACAATGTAAGGAAATGAAGAGCCGCCACCACAACTACCCTTCAGCTGCAAGGCTGCTCAACAGTCATTCAAGGCAGACAGTAGGAAGGTGAACAGACTAGGCATTCTGCACACAGGTGATAGCAGCTCTTAAACACGTTCACCTATTAAATGTGTTCACCACAAATTTCATGGCATTCCTTATGGCTCTTCTCCATAGAAAAAAATTCAATAACAAGGTGTAATTCCTCCCATCTGTTATAAGTGAATAAGAGTGCTATTGCACTATTATATTGTATTATTAACATTGAAAACAACCATTGTGGGTGTGTTATATCATTAAAGATGCTTTTGTGGCATATTCAAGGATGGTGTGGAAAATCCTAAAAGTACTGCCAGGTGGGGGTGGGGTGGGGCTTGCTGTTTCATTAAAACACAAAAGCCTGAGTCTAGCAAGTATGAGCTATGTGAGGATTCAGGCTTCCTTACATGGAAGTAACATGGCTATAGATCCAAAGACACATTCACATTGAGATACTTACGTAGCCTTATTGAACTGGCTGGGTTTGCAGATAGAGTTGTACATCTCTTTCCAGTAACACTAACTGTATGTGACTAATTGAATGCAACTGGAACTGATCGTGGCTAAAGAGTTTTCCTGCCCTAAAATTATATTGTTCTAGCAAACAAATCAGAATAAAACACAGTGCCATTGTGATTTCTCAAAGGAATCTGAAGCATAATTTTTGTCCATCACATCTTAAGACACTTCGGAGACCTGTAATGTGATTAGTTTTCATCCATCAGCTGAATGTATCAAACACCCATTTTGTTCCAAGAAGGCCACACGTTTTAGTGGGATAGAAGAGATGTAGTGGGTTACAGCTAATAAATTTTTGAGTTTAGCATCTCATCTGTTCCCAGCCACAATTAAACGTTAAACATATTTGTCATTTTTGCGATTACAGCTTGTATGTTATTTCTCATGCACATTCTAAGACTGGAATCCTCTCCTGCCCCCAGAATTTCCATGCTTTGATAATTCCACATTCCAGGAGGGTGATGAAAAGATCTATTGGTTGTCATAAAATCACCACTCCCACAGATCACCATCAGCAAATGATTTAGTGTATATGGTAAAAATGTATTTAATGCTATGTTGATACTAGAAATCAGCTGTTATTTTTATACTTGGTGAAGCATTCAAGGAGCCTGCTTGTTCAGCTCCAGCTCCAAGGTACACTGAAATTTTGTACCACACACAGCCACACACACATTTAAAATACTACTTAAGTTTCATATGATCTTCCTCCAAAGTATTTCTTTCTGAGACCTTTTGGGAAAATACGATGTTTAGGGACAGAAAAGACTGGCAGCAAATGTAGTTGGGAAAAGCCAACTGATTAGCATATGGATTGATATTGTTCTCACTTCCTGTTTACCTATACTTAAGCCCAGGTTGGGCCAAATGTGACAGCCCTGGGGTATGAGCCAAAGGGCCGAAAGATTCTTGACCTTTGGCCCTTAGCATGCAGCTTGCAGCCCAGGGCCTACAATAGCCCTCCTAGGGAATGAGCACTTGCCCAGACTGCTTTTGTTTATTTAAATTATATTGTTTAAATTATTTTTGAAATTTGTGTAAGTCAATTTGGTCCCTTAGAAGAGAAAAGCTGCAGAAAAATGCCTAGGTAAATAAAATTTATAATAATAGATAATATAATTGATGTCATTCTTCAATGTATTAAAAGCACTTTGTATCTATTGTCTCAGTAATAATTCATAACAACTCTGTAATTAGGGCTACCAACTTCCATGTGGGGCCTGGAGATCTCCTGGAATTACAACTGATCTCTAGATTACAGTGATCAGTTATCCGGAAGGAAATGGTACCTTTGGAAGGTGGACTTTATTGCATTATATGATGAGCCACTCCTCTCCCCGAACTTTATTCTCCCTAGGTCTTGCTCCCAAATCTCCAGGATTTCCCCAAGCTGGTGTTGGCAACCCTACCTATCAGTAATTTTACTGCCTCTCCCTACGTTGATTATAGAATGTTGCCTCCGAGAAGGGAGCCAATGGTATGAGAAAGTATTTCATGGGATGTCTAGAACTTGGCATCAAGTGCTCTGTTGGCTGTGGGCAATAAAAGATCTTTCCCTTCTACAGCTGACAACGGGAGAGAGGAGCCCTTTGCAGATAATCAGTTTAATCAATGCATAAACTGGTGTGGGCACGAGTGCACTGGCCCCAGCCCTGCATCTGTGTGATCATCAACAATGGCTCCTACATGTAGCGAAAGTCTATAGTGTAAACTTTCTCCCCAAGATCAAGAACATTACAAAAGCAGTATTGCCAATCCTGGGGATGGTGCCTATGCATGTATACCTCCTCTATGTGTAGAAGCTGACTCATGTGCTTATGGTTAAGCAGGGGTAGGACAAGAGCACTTATGCCCGTTTCTGATCTTCACATAATTTACTGAATGTTTCAACAGATGCTCTGTAGAGGTTGCTTGCAATGTTTAATATTCACATTTTTAGCTCTTTGAAAAAATATTAGGTGTTTCTAGCCTATATGTCCCTGGTTTGTCCAAAACACAGAAATGTTTTCAAAGATTTTCTGTTGAAATTATTATTGCCGTTCCATTTTCAATTCCTCTGATGCACTGGCTAGGACAGACACTGTACTGTACAGTGCTATGGCAGTGGTCCATGGATCAGGGTACTCAGACAGGGATGCACCACAATTCCTGGGTTGCAAACTCTTTTGTGTTTTGAAAGGAACTGCTGCTGGGATCCAGAGAACCTTATATCCTTGCTGAAATGATTCAACATGCACACTGGGGCTTCGGCTGAATCCACATGTCCCGGCGTCGCGGTAAATGTTCACTAAACTTCTGGAAATATAGCATCTTTCTAGCGTGATGCCGGGATGCACCAGGACATCTGGATTTGCCCTTCTTTTCTAACAACATTTCTTTGTATTATATTGAAGGCCTCTCTGGAATGTCCCCCAATTTCCAAGAGTACCTTTCAGGTACTAGAGCTACAAGAAGCGCAACCAGATAAATCATGAGGTTCTTTAGATCTGAGCCACGTCATCAAATCTCTCTTTAGACATAGACTTGCAAGGTGGTTTGGGGCACATCTAAGCCCCATGTGTAAAATAAGAAGGGAAGTAATTTATCTCACAGGTTTATTGAATGGAGGAACAAGATAAATTTAGGAAAGAATAATGCAACTTAAAAATGCTGTTGGAGATATTCATTATCTACTTACATAGACCAGACATCTACTTTTGGCCCATATTTTTTATGAGCCAGGAGTTCTGGGGCTGCGTAGGCTGGACTACCACACTGCGTATTTAGCAATTCTTGAGAAAGGCCTTCAAATTTCATTACATTGCTCAGTCCAAAATCTGGAAAAAAAAAATGAAGCATTTCCATTTCTATTTGGGGCTTGCTTATTTTTTTGTACTTGGATAAAGAGAGTTTAAAAAACACCACTACAATACAGTTCACTGCAGTAAACAATATTCTAAATGGAACTGCTGTCAATCATATATGAACATGAGGGGTATCATCTTGAATGTGCTCTATTTGTGCAGGTAAGGGCTGGTTCGCATAGGGTTGCCTGGCCTCAAGTTCTGGGGCTCATTCTCAGGGCCTCAGGGTCATTGTCAATAGCCTATGAATTTCTCTGTGCTCTCAACATTATCCAATGTGTTTGAGCCTATAAAAAAGCTTTGGAGTTTTAACCATTAGACGAACTTGTCAGTGCACACTTGAAGACAGCTTTTCCTGAAGCACAATTAAAAAGCCATTCTGAAATTCTAACTTAACAGCCATTCTTTCCTGACTGATTTCAGGGAAGTCATCATTTTACTTAGGGGCTCCATGATTCAGGAGAAGGCTTTGAAAACATGACACCAGAGTAATGCCTGCCTGAGACGTACAGCACAGAACAATGGCTAGGAGGTGCTGTCTTGCTTCTTTTGGCGAGGCCCTTCTCTGATCATAATGGTGACGACATTTGAAAAGTGATCCTAAGTCAGCATTTTTCTGTTCAAAGCATGTGAAAAAAAAAGAGGAAGTATTGCATTATAAAAATTAGTCTTTTAAAAAAGTGTGCACATGAAGAAGAGGAGAAGGAAGGAAAGAATAAATGGAATTGGATTTTTAAAAATAAAATTTAGCTGATGGTTTCATTTTCCCAGCATGTCTAACATTTGTGAAAAATAAAAGCTAACATAACACATATGGTGTTTCTATAAATTTAGACAGGGTTTGTCCAAAGGGTTTTTATTAATAAGAACATATTTTCTTGGCTTTGAGCCTATTCCACACAATTAAATCAAACATGAAGAAAAAATGTGTGGTAGAAAATCATATTGGGAATGAGAGGAGATGAGTAACGTAAGCAAGAACATGTTGAAAGGGTTTCATTCAGGGTGTGAAAGCCATAGCAGAGTCTCTGGCTGTCCGTTTACGGTGCAGAATAGTGATGTCATCACTTGGTATAATCCCAGTCTGGAATTAGGATATCCCTGTTTTCCTGAGGAAAGTAATTTGTTTACTTTACAGAGTATTGAGGGAGTGGGTGTCACTGTTATTTTGATTTTCCCAGTGTAGAACAAGAATCATATTTATCACATGCTAAGTAAACTTCATGGAAACAGCTAAATCATGCAAGAGAGTAATAGACTGAACCCACAACCCCAGCTATTTGCCCCACAGCAATTTATTCAGCCATTGGTTGCCATTTTCCTAAGCAATAAAATATATGTTGACAAAAAAGGAACACTTCAGAGCAGAAAGTTTACAAATGGCATACACCTACCAACAATTTTGATGCTATTGTTTTCATCTAGAAGAAAATTTTCAATCTTCAGATCTCTAAACAAATCATGAGAGAAATTCGATGTGAAGATAGTTTGTCTTGAAAACTACCAACAGTTTGCACTGCATTCTTAGTTACAGATTGTTGGAGTCTGCTTAACAGGAGCTATTAAAAACAAATATTTCAGTTTTGAAAGACTTCTTGGTTCATAATAAAATATGACAGGTCTTGACAAGTCATGTGCCATATTCTATCTCCCTTGTATGGTGGTTAAAAAAGGGCTAATTAAACCCAGGGCCAGCGCGTCCATTGAGGTGGAGCCAGCAGCCGCCTCGAGCGCAGCTCTCTGAAGGAGGTGCTGTGGCCCATACCTGCTCCTGATGACCCCCTGGCCCGACCCGGCACCAGTGCCGTGGGCTGTGCAGCGCAGAAGCAACCAGGCTGTGCCTGTTGCTTCACGTGCTTGCGCCCCTGGCCCGACCTGGAGGCAGCACCACAGGACACACGATGCAGAAGCAATCAGGCTGTAGCTTTGTTTGCTTGCGGCCCGGTCCGACTCGGCGGCAGAACCATGGGATGCGGGACGCAGAAGCAATCAGACTGTTGCTTTGTGCGCTTGGTGGGTCAATCAGGCTGCACCTATTGCACTTGGTGGGTATTGGACATTGAGAAGGTCAGTTTGTAGCCCCTCAAAGTAGCTTCCAGAAGACACTCCAATTTTTGCCACTGTCCCTGCCAATTAGAGAGCTCCTATTCTGGCCCATCCAGTCAGTAAAAGGGCCAGCCTCTCAAAGTAGCTGCCGCAGACACTCCTGTTTTTGCCACTGTGAAGAGAAAATGACAGGAAAGGGAGGGACCCATGGATCATGCCTTTCCCGGGGTGCAATCTCTCTGAAACTTGGGGGGTATCTAGAGGACAGTGAGGACTATGTCCCCTGCAAATTTGGTGGGTATTGGACATTGGGAAGGTCAGTTTGTGATTTAAGTTTTGTGATTTTCATTTTTCCTACATTTCTGTTTTTTAAAATTGGTTGGGGCGGGGGGGAGGGCGCAAGTAGGGATCTTGCCTCAGGCACCAGAAACCCTGGCACCAGCCCTGATTTCGCTGCTTGCCTGGGCTACCAAAAGAACAAGGTTGTAAAACAACTGATAGGCCACAAAGCATGGTTGATGGGTTGCATTCAACTTGCTGGATTATAAAATATGCAAGTGTAACTCCCATGAGCTAGTTGGTTTAGCCCAGCAGGGCGAAATGGGGGTCTGAAGCTGAGCAGCCGAGAAGGCTGTTTGCTGGGGAATTTATGAGCTCTTATCACACTGAATAAGGTAACTAGAAAGAATAGGGTCAAGGCAGATTTGATGGAGAACTCTTTTCTTCTGTAAAAGATAAATTACAGGCACACAAACCTACAGGTTCAATTGGCCTACATGAAGAAGGGGACAATCATCAATCTTCCATAATCTTCATTATGCCTTTTTTGAACCTTAAACTTCTTCTCTGTGGTAAGGATTACCCATTATCTTGTCATTGCCACTGGAAGTGCAGAATCAGGCACATGCTGCTCTCCCGGAATTCCCCCCCCCCCCCAAAAAAAACTTTTTCCTGTTCTTTTTCATACTGCAAAGGTGACAGAATGGCTGTCAGGCAGAAACAGGCCACCAGTAATTCTCCACCAAAAGATGGCGCTGAGCACAGCCCTGAGCAAATCTGCCTGCCAACAGAATAACTGTCAGGCAGAGACAGGCCCTCTTTTATGGCCCACAAAAATATAGGCTTAGGTGCTGCTTTACCAGTAAGCCAAAGTGAGGAACACCGGCTCTGTTTTTTAAGTTACTTTATTTTACTTCTTGCCGGGGGGGGGGGGGAGGCTAAATGGAAACAAACAGGCTTATGGCAGGAAGAGGGGTTTATGTGTGAGTGGGGTGGGGGAGAGGGCTCTCACCACCCACTCTCTCCAAGACAACTATTAAGGGGAGTGACCACACCCAAGTTGGGCCAAAGTCCCTCTGATACAGCCTAGCTGCCCGCCACCCCAGTGCCCCACCAGCCTGCTCCATTAAACTGCTCAATTACTCTAGCCCCAACAGGCCCTGAAGCCCTGGCCTGTATTGTGCACTGCAGCCGCCTCCTGCCTCTCCGAGCACTCGAAAAGACTGAGGCTGGGAACGGGCGGAGCAGCCAGTAACAGCTCCTGGCTCCGCCCCCCCAGCAAAGCCCCGTATGCCCGGGAAGGGAGACTGTCTCCTTTCCTCCGGGCGGGGCTTCAAAGGACGGCTCCCAGCTTGAGCGGCGTTCAGCCGCGCTGGGAGAGCCGCATTATCTTGTCATTGCCACTGGAAGTGCAGAATCAGGCACATGCTGCTCTCCCGGAATTCCCCCCCCCCCCCCAACTTTTTCCTGTGCTTTTTCATACCGCAAAGGTGGGATAAATAGATTCAGCAAAAACCTGATGAAAAATCAGGAGAGCAATGTCAGGCAAACGATAGTGTATGTAAGGGAAGGGGGGAAATGATGCAGTTAAGAGGCCGAGCCAGGGCAAAAACTTGTGGAAAAGGGACACCAAGAAACAAAACCCCAAATGGGACTAGGCAGAAGGAAGCAGGCTTGATTCCTATTTACTGTAAACAACAGGAGCTGGAAGCAAACTTCACTCCCTCAGAGTACATCTCTTTGCTTTCTAAGAGAACAGTTGCCATTCAACCTGTAGTATGGAAAAATTAAATTGCTGAACTTGGGGACATTCTCCACTCCACTCTGCTTTTTGGATGACCTCATGACCTCTCTCCCTCCACTGCAGCAAAGCGCAATACTCTGCCTTTACATGAAACCTGATATCATAATGATGCTACTTTTCTTAATAAATATCTTTTTAATAAACCACACAGCTGAATCCTGCCTTCCAAATGTTGCTTTTATAAAACCACAGTTTTTATGTTAACACTAATTTTGCTTGTTGGCATGTGTGCATGTGTGTGCATGCACACACATACTGGGCTGGCCTAAGACATTTTACTTCTTGAAACAGAAAGCCCAAGTGGTCCCTCCTCCTCAGCAGTAAGGATATTGCCATAACTTAAGTCTCTGAGAACGTGCCAGGTTTTAATGCCCCCTCCCCGCTCCTGAGAGGTCCATCTCAGTCTTATGGTAGGACTAGAATTGCCACACATTTAGGAAAAGATTTCACTGACTAACCAACCTGATCATTTCTCAAGTATATAAATGATTTAAGCATCTGATAAATTTCACTGCTTTCAATATAGGGTTGCATTTTTAAAGAAAAATGCTTTATATAGTATTTTATTATATCCCTTCTATTTTAAAGAGAAAACACATTTTGTACCTGTGGACAATCCCATGACGATGCAAGTGTTCAACTGCAGACATGATCTGCCAGGCGTATTTCTTGACTTCCCTTTCTTCCAGTTTCTTTTTCTCGCATATTCTGTCCATGAGGTCTCCCCCCAGACACAGTTCCATCACCATGTAATAGGAGTTCTCTGTCTCCAGGGTCTCATAGAGCTGAACAATATTTGGATGCTTAATCATCTGATGTATCCGGGGCTCTCTCTTCATGTTTTTTAAAACATAGGAGTCCTGCTTGGCTTTTTTCTTGTCAATAACTTTAATGGCTACCTAAATCATAGAAATGTTATAAATATATATTTTATAGTATGGGCATCACCCATCTCAATTTTAACAGCACAGACCTCTTTTCAAAATGTCCAGTGGGTGGGGGAACACTTCATAAACTTTTGCAAGGATGGCACCAGGATAGCATTTTTTTTCTTCCACTGGCCAAAAACCAATAGAACATAATTGCCAATACAGGTGGCATTATAAACTCTCTGATCTCAGTTAATATATAGTACTATGTTTAATTTAGTATTACACAGTTTGTCCTGGCAAAATCCTCTTTAAACGGTACATAGTGGAATATCTGCTCATATGGACTTTTGCCAAATGCCCCCTCAAATTCTTAATGTCTTTTAATGCCAATGGTAAATAGGCAATGTATTTGTTAATGCATCCTCAAAGATGTAGATTCAAAACCCCTTGAAACCTCTATTATTACCTTTTGTGTAATTATAGCATAACTGAATTAGCATAATTAGAATCAATGGGGGGTGAGTGTAAAGTTTAGGAGAATTCTGGTTATTATATATTTTGCATATATACTGCCCTGAGCTGGATGGCCCAGGCTAGCCTGATCTCATCAGATCTTGAAAGCTAAATACGGTCGGCCCTGATGAGTACTTGCATGGGAGACCACTAAGAAAGTCCAGGGTTGCTACACAGAGGCAGGCAATGACAAACCACCTCTTTTCCTCTCTTGCCTTGAAGACTATAGGATCACCATAAATCTTGACGGTACTTTCCACCACCACACATATACAGCATACAGTAAAATTAGCAACAGTTTCAAAGGTCTGGCTGTTTATTTCAGAACACTTTAGCAAGCAAATGAATGACTATTGTAGCTTCTTCTGCCTGATTACTGTTATTTTAGCCAAATGCCCGTTCAACACCCTCAATATTTAGATTTGTAGAAGAAGAATCAAGATTCTAAATTTCCTCTGCTCATGCTGCTATGAGATCCATGACAATTTTACTTTCTCTGTTATGCTCAATTTACCTTCTCTCCCGTGGGGATATGTAGCCCCTCCATCACTTTGGCAAAGGAGCCCTTGTTGATCATTCTGCCTACAAGATAGTTGCCAACTTGTTTGGTATGCGGGAAATTCTTCCTAGATTCTTGGGTCATCTTGCTGAAACAAGCAGGTAGTTGTACATCCGTATTGTTTTTCTCTCCATCTGGTAATATCCTTTCCGGGTTTGCTTTATCTGTTGCTCTGCCATCTGGAGCTGCTCTGATTGCTGCAGGCATCCTTGAAAGGGTCAGATTGGCTGACAACCCAGCCTCCAGGTGAGTGAGTGCTACTTTTGCACATGCAGCTTGGAATGGCTAATAGATTCTAAGTCTTCCCATCCCAAGGCAGAAGCACCAAATCATTGGCCGTGCCATATTTAACCATCTTGTCCCAGAGGCTACCTTTTCATCACTGATCTCTGTTTGCAGACATGCAGATCTGCTCAAGCAGAACCAGGCTGGAGATTATTAACTTAACCTGATACATGATGTCAATTAATGCCCCAGAACTGACAGCTCCAGTGTCACATAATCTCATGGAACAGACCACTCCCATTTAAAGAGTCCAACATTAGCATCAAGAAAACCGTTCATCAGCAGCTAACACCAATGAACTAAATTAGACTGCCTCTCTCTTTTCCTGTATTTCAGAGACAATAGTGCTGCCATTCTATTGCAAAGGTATCAGAACAGCTTGAATGAACAAAGAGTTTATTTAAGCCAAGTAGCAGTAGCATATGCTCAGAATGATTAACTTAACCCTGGTTTGCACCTGTCTTCTGACCTCATACTCCACATACCCTGCAGTTTTTTGGAGGACACGAACTTATCTTGCACTGGCTGAGTGACCCACACCATTGTTGGCCTTTCCTGGTATTCTGTAAAAGAGAGGATATTGTAGTGGGCCCCATTATTGACCTCAGAACTTCTATAGGTATCTGATCATATAAGACTGTTAACACTTTCTATCCCTGTGTGACCAGTAACATCATCTATCATTGAGAATATACTGCCTCTGAACATGGAGGTTCCATTTAGCTATCATTTAGCTATGCTGAGAATGCTATCTTCTCAGAATTTGTCAAAACCCTTTTAAATACATCATCCTAGGGCCAAACTACACATTTGAAGGAAAGCCTGAAGCCACATGAAGGAAAGCCACATGAAGCCAGAGAAAAGGGGCACAAAGCACCCCCCACCAGCCTTTCTGCTGGTTAAAGCAGGGTGGGAGAGAAAACGGAAGCTCCTCCCTGCCTCTTGCAGAGCTCCATAGGAGCACCAAGGAAAAGAGGGCTTTTAAAAGTGAGTTCCTCCAATGTATGACTGCTAGTCCAGTCACTCACCAGTGACCTGATGCATGACAAGCATATCGTTAATCAAGATGTCCATCAGTCTAGAGGAGACACATGGAAGATAGGGCTAGCAATGGCTCATTAGTGACAATTCAGGTTTTGTTCAGAACAACTAATTTAACCCCAACGTACACACATCTTCTAATGTCACATAGCCCAGAGTTTTCTGGGGGAACCCAGGATCTTCATGAACAGGTTATTCATTATTTTGCATCTGCATTTCAAATATATTTGTTGTTCTGGCACCTAGGCATGTATTGGCATTCATCATCTTGACATATGCTCAGACTTACTGGACCAAAAGCAGTTCCCAAACAAGTACATGAAAAGTATTTGCCATTCAGTTTGCTGCACAAACATGCTTGGCTTGGGAACCAGGAGGGTAAAACGGGCAAGGCTGGAACGTTATGGAGACAAACCAAACAGTTCCACTGCACACATTAGCATTAATACTATTGATAGAATCTCATTTGTAATTGACTTCTGTTTTACTTAGGTGAGTTGTATGGATGGTGAATGAGGGTAGGCATAGCCATGGGAAAGCAATGCAAGAACATGCATGCACAAACCACTTGAAAGAAATTGAATAAACATTATCAAACATCAGATTTCACCTTCTAAGTGAACCCCCCCCCCCTTTGGCATCTTCAAGAATGCTGCTCACAATTTTGCAATCAAATTGCAATTTAAACAGAGAACTCCTTGTCCATCACTGACTATTAGGCTTCATAACTAAATGTCTGGAGATCAGGGGGCGGGGCCACCAGCCTTGTGACCTTTTTCTCTGAGGGCAACCCACTGAGTTCCACCACGTCTTTTCCCAGAAAAAAAGCCCTGTGTGTACCCATATATACACCCAGACATGGAAAGAAATTGACCACTTTGGTCAAAAGAGTTAGGTCTGCTCTAACCAGAGTCTTTGAGAATTTGGGTAAATTATATTATGCTGAAAGTATTTTCCAAGAACCTGCTTTGAAACACAGGAATTGTTAATGAGAGCTTTGCAAGGTTTGGGAGTCAAGGCCTGGGGGGCTTGAAAGTGGAGGACAGGGGGACACACACCTGGAGGACTCATCTTTACGTGCAAGTGCACAGGAACATGCTGGCCAGGTAAGAGGTGGCAGAGGGTGGAGGCTGTGAGCGGGGGATCCCCCACCCCTACCAGAGGAATGGAATCCCTAAGCAAAGACCAACCCACACAATTAATAGGCTTATCTAGCCCCAGCTGTGGTTCCCAGGAGCAGAGCGGTAGGTGCACATTGCAGGGCTATGTGAAGTGACGTAGCTTCAGAATGTTACCTCATGTACTAAACACTAATTCGTCACTAAGATCTTCCCTAGTTGCTGGGCCTTTGGGCATGAAAACGTCAGTATGGCTTTTGCTCTTAGCTGTTGCACAAAGCATTTCCTTTTAGTCACGCCTTGTATTGTGGTTCTTCTTTCAGGCCCATTTGCATTATAACTTGCTTTAATAACAACAACAGTGTGCTTTCTATACTGTCCTTCTGGACAGATTAGTGCCACTCTCAGAGTGGTGAACAAAGTCAGTTTCATTTTTATCCCCACAATACAGCTGGGGAGCTGGGGCTGAGAGGAGTGGCTTACCCAAGGCCACCTGCAGAGTTCATGTCATAGTGAGAGTTGAAATAGTTGAATGCTGATTCATAGCCAACTACTTAACCACTGTGGTACAGCCTTGGACTTCATTGCCTTGGACTATTAAAAAGAAAGCTACTAGCACAGCGTAAAATGGCAGAGACTCTGCCAGGGTATGTATACTGTTAGCATTAGGTCTAGTTATGTCTTTATTGCTTTATCTATTCTTTTTACACACTTTCAAAATATAATCTTTTGTACACAAACAAAAATATTCTTCATAACTATGTGGTGTTTCTTGGGTTCCTGGCTTCAGCCTAAACTAGTTGTCCTGGCAAGATTTGGATCTCTTTACCTTTGTAACTGTTTTGTAGAGACTCAACAACACTGACTCTTATGTATAGTCCAGTAGAACCAGAGGCTTGTTTTTCCCTAGCCTTTGTGGCAGGGTTTAGTTGGGGAAAATGGTGTCAATCTACTACCCACCCATCCTGTGTCTGCTCAAGAGTGTTTTGTAGGATTGGGACTTTGATCTCCAGTTCTGCTGACTTATCTGGACCTATGAGGCCCTCTACAACACATTCACACACAGAGTCCATCCTCCTCCTACTCTCAGTGCAAGCTACTCAGAGCTGGAGTATGCTTTACATGACAAGGTGCTGTTGAGGAGAACTCTTGTAGTGAGTAGAGATGAGAGTTGCCCTCTGAACAGAATTACCCTTTTGAGCCTTTTGGTATCTGGCAAAGGGAGCTTTGACTCTCAAAAACTTATATCCTGGAAATCCACCCTCCGAAGCAGCCATTTTCTCCAAGGAAACAGATCTCTGGAGATCAGTTGTAATTCTAGGAGATCTCCACCCCCCACCCCCACCCCAGATGCTGGCAATCCTATCATCTGTCTTCTTCCTCATCACTTCATCAGTTTGCTGCTTTCCTAAAAACAAAACAAAACAAACAAACAAAAACAACGTGGAGGATGTAAAATAGTGTCAGACAATAAAATGGATAGGAAATATAGTGTGAAGCAAACCCACCATATTTTTAGCACATTTTCTTTCTTTAAATGCAGGGAGGGAAGCTTCCTTAAATATATAATAAACCTTAAAACACGATAGCCTGCTACACTAACTATTGCTATGGTTGGGGAAAAGCCCAGGCTGACACCTTGAAAAAGCTTGTATTATGAAGATTGCCAAAAATTTTAAAGGCTCTTTTTGTTTGGAAGAGGAGAGACTTCAAAAGGAACAAATAAAAAGGAGCAAAAGAAGCAATATTGGGGAGTATATTAAACAGTGAATACAGGCCAATTCATGTTGAAATGCTTCAGGAGTCCAAAGGCAGTTGCTGTAATGATTTTTAAAATGGAAACATATTACAAAGTTAGATTGGATTAGCAGTTATTCCACTGTCTAGGGAATTCTGGGTACTGTAGTTGAGTGAAGGTGTTTACAGATTTTTAACAGACTACATAAAACTACAGCTCCCAAGATTCTTTGGGGAAAGTGACAAATTGTGTTCAAATATACATAGATTGAGCCTGTGTGATGTGCATTCACCAAGTTTTGTTTTAAAAATGCCATCTTCTTCCAGAATCGAGCTCAAGGAAAACTGGTTCTGCATGTTTGTTGGTGTTTTGTACAAAATAACACGTCTTTTTATTGCTTGCTCACTTACACTATGGCACATGTAACTTCGTATAAAACTTCACAAGATGTTGAAAAATTATGCCAGCACTTTGTGTTTATTACCAAAGCAGAAATTGCATGGCAGGCTTGAAAAGAACCTTGCTCAGAAACTGCAAATATACATAGTCTGAATTTTTCTTGATCTGATTTGAAATATGTAATGGGCAACAGTGAAGAGTCATTTTCCACTATGTGGAATGGTTTGCATATGTGCATTCTTTGCAGGGTATGAGTGATGCACCTTTACCCAGAATTAACCTAAACAAATTCCTCTAGACTTTTTTTTTTGTTCAAAACAAGATTGTTTGTGCCTAGAACTATATATGGCTGGCTGAATGAGAGTATGAATGAGGTTTGAAAATTCATGTGACAGTTTTTCTGTGTTACTGATCTCCAGGGCCGTCGTCACACGGGCATCTCTTCCGTTAAATTTACAGCATATAGCGTCCTACCTGTTATCGGCACAGTAACGTTTCTTTGGGTCACCTAACGGCTCTTCGCGCCACCAGCTGTCCACACCGAAGCACTCTGTTCTGTACTCTCTAACCGCACAGAAGCAGCTCCTCCCCCCCTTTTTTTATTATTCTGGCGTTTAATTCCGCTATAATGGAATAACAGCATATAAACATTCCGTTAGAGCAAAACATTAAGACCCTTTTGTTTTTCCAACTTTGAAATTATATAAATAGCCCTTTGCCCGCAGAAAACTCTCTGTCTGCCGTGATCCCCATCGCTGACGACTCTGCCATGGTGATTGAGTCATTTTTACTTCAGCAGAAAGTTTGCATTGTGTTATGGCGTTATGGCGTTATAAGGACATAATAAAATAAAAAAGGGGAGTCGCAGGAAGAAATGGATTCTGGGATTGAAGGGAGGGCATAGGACGTTGCGAGGCGAAATACATCGATGTGAGGCGTTCACACTGAGGCACAAAATAGCGCGACTATCAAGCACAAAGCAGAAGAGAGAAAATCGCTACAGTGTTGGAATAAGGTGGGTGTTTGCTGGGAAATAGCGCCATTTTAGTGCTAAATAAAAGCCCGTGTGATGACGGCCCAGATTTTCCTCTTGATAACCACACAACATACACTGATTTAACTGAACTGGTTAAAAAATAGTTAACATGTTAGAACTTTGCATTCAAACAGTGTTCTGTGACAGCAGAGGGAGAATTCTTTGAGTTTACAAAGTTGGCCATGAAGGAAAGATTCTGAGGTTTAACTAGAGTTTGTTTTTAGCTTCCATTTCCTTGCTGGTTTACAGTTCTGTGGCCAGAATCCCAGACAACTTCTCTGTACAAACCTGGTTTTGCCTGCTCTTGAATTCCTCTCTGGATTAATAAATTCAGTAACACATCAATACCAGATAGTAAATATGCTTCTGCAAAGATGGGCAAATCCCCATAGGTTTCTGCCTTGGCACGAAAAGTGTTTGATCTGTGGGTTATGTCATGGCTGGTGGGTGATACATTACCCTCTTCAGAGATTATTACTTCAATAATACACTTCCTGATCTTTAATTTTAATGTGAGACTGATATTTTTGTTCTTGCAAGGAAAACCTGATTTCTATTGTAATATAAATATTAGATAACGTTCTTTTTTTGCATTGTTTAGTTACTGGGGAGGGAGGGTAGCTGCTGTGCTTTTGCCCGTTGAAGGAACATAGGTTAAATCTATACCATATGTGAGAATTTGCAAATTGTTCAATATCTAAGATGCTTTATTGGAAACATTGTGTTCCTCACCTTAAGGAAAAGCATAAATAAACACTACTGTGTTTGTATCAATGCTTGCATGGTGTGAGAAAACAGTTTTTGTGAGATGTATTTTAACTGCTTTGTTCTAAATTTGATCCCAACTTACATTGGTAGGAAAGCATGTTCCATCCCACCCACCCCTCAATTTCAGGCCTTCGATACTAGACAATTCTACTTTCCAGCATCCATACACTGAACTGAATATCTGAATGGAAAGAACTGCACAATCTATTATTGCACACACAGTATGTGTATACAGCTCCATCTACACCTCCTGATGAATTCACAGAAATTGGGGGTTGGGACTAGAGATGTGTGCAAACCTGAATACAACCCAAAAAACTCCATGAACCAGCCTGATTCGTGGTTTGCGAACCAGTGGTTCATGGAAGTTTATTTCCACGAACTTCTACAAACTGGTCTACTGGTTCGTTTGGTTTGTATTAAAAGGCAATGCCTCTTTCTGTGCTGCTGCAAAGCAGCAGGGAAAAGGGCAGTTTAAATGACCATTTCCCCAAGGAAATGGCCACTTCAACTTTTCCTGCCGCTTCCAAGCGGCAGGAAAGGGCCCTTTAAACAATCAAATGTCCCTTTCCCTGCTGCTAAGAGGCCAGAAAGAGGCATTTAAACCCCATGAACAACAAACCACGAACTGGTTCATGAACTTGCCCCAGTTCGTGGGAGTTCGTGGTTCTTGGTTCATGGAAACCCCACGAACCGCATGGTTTGGTTTTTTTTGTGGTTCATGCCCATGTCTAGTTTGGACATTTTCAAGCACATTCAGCTTTTCCAGCCATGGAATTCTGAGAGGGTCAACAAGTAGATCCACTTTATCAAAGCAAATCTTTTATTTATTTATTATTTTTTATTAATTATTTTGATTTATAAACCACCCATCCTCAGGGGCTCTGGGCGGTGAAAAACAGTTAAAATAAATAAAAACAAGAAAACAATCATTCTAAAATCAACACACAATAAACAATAATAAAATAAATAAACCAAATACATTAAGGTGCAACGGTGGGGAGAACCCCTCACCCCAACAGTGGAAGGCTGACATGGCACCACCCTCTTTAACCACCGAACGCCTGGCGGAACAGCTAAAAATAGAACTATGGGTAAAATTTCATAACCAAATGTCTAGCACAGTATCTGGGGCTACAAGGTTCTATGACAAATGCACAAATTTCTACAAACTCTTTAAGGACTGCAGTGACCAGCAACAGGCAAAATCCAGAGCTCTGGGTACTGGAAAGACTTCGTTTGAAAGCTTGAATAGAAAAGATATAAGAAGGTTGCCAGCCCCAAAACTGATGAAAAGCTTCTTGACCAAAAGAAGACCAAAAGAAGATTTTTTTTGTAGTTTGAAGTAGTTTATAGTTTTGTAGTTTGAAGTAGTTTGATATTTCTTATTAGCATTATTTGAAAGAAGGAGGTGACATTTTGTGAAGGTGTTTGGTTTTTATCAGCCTTCATGAAACTGAGCAGCACATATATATGTGTAAACAGAAATCCCCAAGCCAAGAAGGCGATTTGCTTTATAAATCAGATAATTAAGGATGTGACTGAGGGAGGCTCAGTATTTACCAATGCCTTTTATTTACTATTTAATAGCTAAATGTGTTATGCTGTATAAATCTTGAAACAGCTTGATTGTAAAACATGTTCTCTAAAGTCAATGGGCCTTCCCTGCTGAGTCCTAAAACTTGTGAAAAATGGGCAGTATCAATAAACACCATCCTTTGTACCAATAAATATGTTCCTCTCATTACTCAGTGAGCCCAGAGGCAGGCAGGTATTAAAGGCCCCATTCTCCCTTATATAGCAATTACCTGTGTAGTGGGGGAAGAAATACAGTTTAGTGAAACCTTGGCTGAATTTCCATCTCTCCTTTCCAGGGCCAAGAGTGACATAAAAAGTCATAAGTGTTCCCTTCAGAAAGAGTTTTGTCTCCATTGCATGGGTATATTTACCAGACAAACAGGAATCAGATCATTGCTCCCTCTCTGCCCTTTCCTGTCCCTCTATCACCCTTTCCACAATAAAAATTGCAGAATTTTTAATGCTGAGAAAAGTCATTTTCCTAGTGGACTTAAAATGGATAGTCCAACATCCATCTACCAGTTTTCTTGATTTTTCCTACTTCACAGATGATGTTTTCATGTGTCATGCAAATAACTTTACACTTTTACATAAGCTCAATATGGTGTAATCCAGTTGTGAGATACATGAGAGCAGACCTCTCAGTAAAGATGTGAAGGCAACTTCTGTCTCTACCAACTTCTTCTAGTCCTACAAGAAGAAGATTGCTGAGATCCATTAAGCCTCCACCCACCAAACAATTCCATCTTAGCTCCACCCTTATACCACTCAGACTTATCCCAAATATCATGTGAAAGCATATCACATAATTTTGAACTTTCCTGGCTACCTAACACCAGTGGGAATGAGAATTCCCAGAATTTTGTCCTCACAGCGCCCCCTCCAGCCATAAAACTAGTTGCCTGTTGCCTGTATTCTGAGAGAGAGAGAAAAGTTACCTGGCTCTTCCCCAAAACTCTTCATATACCCATGTTTTTTTTACTACAATGGAAGCTTGTAGTATAATTTTTTGAAGGCTATGTATTCTTTCCTTGCTGCCATGACACATCTCCCAACAAGACAGTGATGTTGGATTAATCAGCTGTGTGTAGGTTTGTCACGTCCCATTACTTTCGCAGTGGGGAGAGGGGACCAAGCACTTACCAGAAGGCAACCCTGTTATACATGATGACGTCACTTAAAGAAATGATGTCATCACGGCTGGCAAGAGCGCTCCTGCTGTGCACTGGCTCAGAAGGGTTTTTGCCTCCCAGGCCCATTCCCCAGGCCTTTCCCCCTCACTGGCCAGATGAGTGGCAGTGGGAGACATAGGTTTGGAGCAGGGGATCCCCTGCCCCCAGTGGGAGACCTGGTAGCCCTAGCTGTGTGGTGTATTTCTTCCATTTTGAGACTGCTGATATGTAACACCTGTAATGGCACCTCTCTTATAAGGCTCTGATACAACCTGTATTATGCTGTCTCACTGCCTTCTGGGCAGTGCAATCCTAAGGAGGGCGGGGAAAGTGAATAGGAACCAAATTAAGCCTTGCGACAGCGGATCTGGCCTCTACGTCGGTGTAAATGGCCTTCCGTCAGTGGTGCTACGAGGCGCCCAGCTGCCACCAGGCTGCCACTGGTGCAAGCAAGAGGCAGCCGGGCGCAGGCGGAGAAGCAGTGTAGAGCCCCGCGTTGGCGCAGGAGGGGTCAGGGAGGAGGGCGGGGCCAGAGTCAGTTTGCTCCCTAAGCCCTTCCAGAAGCGGGAACGCCCACAGCGGTGCAAAAGAGCTACGCCACGAAAAAACAAGGCATAGCCCATAGGCACCCATGGAACGGCAAAAACCCAGCCCCCTCTCCAAGCGCCCCACCCCGCCCCCTTGGCCCGAAGGAGCATAGGATGTGAACTATCCCGGGGACCAATCAGCGTGCACTCCCGGCATGGACGAGCCCTCCTCCCCGCACCCAATCACCTGTGAAGGCACCCTATAAAACATCCGACCAGCGCCGCCCACACTCTTCAGGTAAGTGAGCACAGGGCAGGAATCTCTGCCCATTTACTGTGTGCCGTGGCTGCTTTAAGGTGGGGGAGAGGGTCGCACAGTGGCAGGCATTGGGTGCACTTTGGGGACTTTGCAAGAAAAGAGGTAGAACTGCACTCACTGAAGGGAAGAAGGGCACAGTCTGGAATATCTGGCTAACTAACAGCAGCCCCTCCTGTTTCCTTGCAGGTGTCCTGACTCTGAAGTTCCAGCTCGGTAAAGAACAAGGGAACGCTGACAGGTACGGAGGAGATGGGGTGATGGCGAACCTGTCCCGCTGATTACTGCTAACTGCCCCTTCACCTGAACCCACCTGACCACTAGCCTCTTCAGATGAGGCTCAGTAGAGGAGGGGGCAATGGTGGCCATCCCTGCCCACCCCAGAGGCAGTTGCCCAGAAATCTACTCTTGACCAGGTGTTTGTAACTACCAGCTTTTTCCTCCCTTAAAGGTAAAAGCACCCCAAGGCAGAGTGCATCCTTGCCAGATGGTCTGGCATCAGTTGGTCGCTGCCGCTGCCACTTTCTACTATGTGTGTCTTCTCAGATGTTGGAGCGTGGGGTTTGCCTCGGCCGTGGACCGAGGCAAAGCCCACATGTGTGTTTTTCCCTTGCAGGCACGTCTGGAGCATGTCCGCTCCTCCCCGCCCCGCCCCCCAATCCTCTGCGAGTGACATTCAGATCCAGCCCAGGAAGCAATATCTCACCGCAGCCCGCATCTCAGCCTCGCCCCTGGGAGCAAGAAGGAGGGTTGTGTGAAATGCCTTGGCTCCCTTTCCAGCCTAGAAACAATGGCGCTTTTTCCAGTTTAATAAAATGAGTCGAAAAACAACTAACTTCTGTGTTTGCGTGTCTGACTTTGTCCTTAGCCCCTCCCCCAACATCCCCATCACATATTTCCACTTGCACATCCCTACAAATGTATCAAGCAGACCCCGTTCAGCCTCCCCACCCCCTTCCTCCCCCCAGTGTAACGTCAGGCAGAGGGATGGGAACTGAAACGTGGGCCAGGACTGTCTGCGAGGAGGGGGGAGGCACCGAGGACTTTCATTCTCTGGTAGGCTGAGCGGCTGGCATCTGATAAGCCAGGAATACGGGGTGCAGGTGGAAAGCTGCTGCCAGGGGGTGGGGGTTGTGTTTGCAGAAGCAGGGATGGGCTTGGCATGGGGAGGGTCTCTCAGTTCACTCGGGGGGGGATCTCCCTGGTACTGGGACATGGCTGTCAAGGTCCAGCCCCCACTCTTGCTTTGTTGAGATGCAGTAATGTGTTCCCATTGCACGGCAGCAAGTCTGAGCATGCTTTTCCTTCCCCTCGTTTCCAAACAGCCTCCCAGCCTCTCACGTGGTTCCCAGTGGGCATTCCTGTCACTCATTGGCGGCCCCGCCTCCCCCCCACCTGCTTCTCCGGAACCTGGAGACTGATTAGGGTTGCCGGTCTCCAGGTGGTAGCTGGAGATCTCCCAGAAGTACAACTGCTCTCCAGGCAACAGAGATCAGCTCCCTACTGTCTGACCCTACTTTTCAGCGGGGGGGAAACCTTTTTCTTTTGGTGGTGGCAGTGGAAGTGGGCATGTGTAGGCACTCTGAGCTGTGGCTACTGGCCTGGCCCTCATCAGAAATGGGGGCTGGACGTGCGAGGGGAGTGTTTGATCTGGACCCTCACTGTCACCCCTGCCCCCTCCCTGGCAGGGATGCCTGCCCCCTAATGGGGGCCTATTGGCGGCAGCAATCACAGCCTCCCCATTGGCTGCGCCACTTCTGTTCTCTCACTGTGAGGGGAGGGGTGTGGCCATTGGCTGATGTGAGCGGGGTTGTCAGGGGAACAGTGGGCGGCACCTCCCAGGGGCCACTGCATTTTGCCTTGCCATGCTCGGGCACTGGCGGGACTATCCTGCGAAAGCCATTAGGGTGCCATCCAGCGCTGCCCCATTTACACAGGCGCACGAGCGACGGTGCAGCCTGAGGGGTTAGAATTACACTGTTAGTGTTCCTAAATGATTTTTGCTGCTTCCAAAGGCTCTCACTTTTAACCCAAAGTATAAGAAAGCTTAGTTCTATTTGGTGGAATGACAGAGCAGTCTGCATATGTGGGCTGGCTGTGAGGTAAAAAGAGATACTTTATATTAGACATTTTACTTAAAAAATAGAGTTTATTGTAAGTACATATGCTTAATGGTTTCAGAATGGTTCATAAGCTTAATTGTTTCAAGGTAGGAGCCAAACGTTTCTAAATGGACTCAATCACTGGGGGTAGGAGCTGATAGTTTGAAAAAGATTTAATCTTTAGAGAAACTGCTTTTTATTTATCTTTCTAATAAATGAAATATGTCACCATATTTTAAAATATTTTCCTGATTCAACTATATGTGTGAATAATAATGTGTTCTCTCTGTGTGTGGTACAGCTCTTAATTCCAAGCCATCACCCATACTCAGTCAAGAGATCAGCAATAGTATCAGTAATTTGTTTGGAAAGAGACAGGAGGAACAAGGACTGAATGTGCAATGGTGAAGCTTCTCATCATTGGCTTCAGTTCTATCTCCTTTCAGGTAGGACATCTTGAAAATTAAAAAATAGAACTATTTTAAGGTTGTGGCTCAGTAAGTGGCTACATGTAGAACATGAGATCAAGTGATTCAAACAGTTAGCAGATTTTTCAGTTATTTGCCCAATACACAGAAAAGTAGAACAGCAAGAACATTGTCAAACTTTTGTTTTCCACATGGAGAGAAAGTTTTCCTGCTCAGGCCTCACCTTTGACCTTTTCATTTCCAGCATGGGTTTTATTAATCCCTTTTCCATATGGTTTGTATGGGTGTTTGCCACCACCAGACAAGGAACAAAGTTTGCACTTTTTGATGAAAAGAGCAGCCATGATACATTATTTGCTGTCAATGGTTTTCACAACAAGTATATTATTTGGAATTTTAGGGGAATTATTGTTTTAAATAGGCAGACCCACACTTTCCTTACATTCATGTGAGGCAGCGGTATGGAAATCACTGATAATTCACCAATGTAAGTTGTGCAACTGACACAATATGTCCATATTTGGTGTATGCATGCTGGATATATCTGTCAAGCACCTTAAGAAATTCTTTTGAGAGTATTTCCTCATTTTCTGGATTATAGCACAAAAGGTATGTACTATCATTTTGCATGCAGAACTGGAGTGTTGGTAGTTATTGTGCGGTTCATGAAACAGTATACATTCATAAAACTTAACTGTGCCCTGTTTCAAAAAACAAAGAGAAAACTGATGTGCTGACTCAACCCCCCACCCCAAAGCAAATACCTCTTTCTTGCATTTTTATTGTTTTTCAACAGCCACATTATTTTCAGCGCCATGGTCAGGAAAATTATTTATGTGTATGCGGTTTTAAACCTAGGCTTATGCCTTTTTCTCTCCTTGGTCCTGGCATATGGATGTGTGGAGAAGTGCTTACCTAATTGGCCACCAGAGGGGATTAAATTAAATAAAATCACAGTCCACAGGGGTGCTCTAAATATGGCTTTTTAATTTGAAAATTTTTGTGGGTTACAGTGTAACTCAAGCTTTTCAAGCTTTATTAGTGCATAGCTGTTCATACAGCATGCAAAGCTCAGGGCTCTGCGAATTGGATATGCTGGCCACTGTTCACGCCAAAGATGATCCATTCCACATCAGCTGCAAAACACCCTTTGTGCCATAACAAAAGCCCCACTGTCAATTACACACGTGTCAGTGCAATGCAACGAAAGCAGCAGTAAGCTTCATTCTGCAGATGACCCCTGGGATGCAGTAACGACAATCAGCAACAATCATTGCAACACTACATATGATGAAGATGTTGCAAAGAGACCTTCATGAATGCCATTGATTTCACATGTTCTCTGTAATTAAAGCAAAATAGCCAGCTTGGGGGTGACTAATTGCCGTGGAAGGAGAAGGAAGCAAGGGCTCTCATTGCTGTGAAGCTGTTAATGGAGAACTTATGGAGAGAAAGTCCGAGGTCCCTCGTCCAAATTGGAATGTGATGGAAATCTGTTGGAAGGTGATGACAGAAATGAAGTAAAACAGTTGTTTCCTGATCCGTATGCCAGATGTGTCACATACTGTGATAAATAAGATCTGCATCTTACACTCCAGAAACTGGGGAATATTACGAGCGTTTATTACAGCAAGGTACCCAAAAAATAAAATGTACTTGAAATGTGCTGTTTCTTCTGGCATCAAGGGTGTACAATTATTGCTCAATGCTTAGAGCTGCTAATTCTTTTGTTTAGCTTCAAACCAACAAAGCCTATTAAAAGCTTACATTCAATTTATTGTTAAGGTATTTATTAACTGATTATGAAAAGACATTAAAGGGTTCATAATTAAACTGTTAAATTGGTCCTTAAAGCTGATTGTTCTCTCTGTTGCCTTCTCTCCTTCTAGATTGCCATCTATGCTATAAAATACCTTTGTTGTTAAATGAGGGATCACTGGTCAGTGGTCACATATAATTATTCTCACCATGCTTTCAGGCTGATAGCCCAATCCAAATCCTAGTTAAAGGCAAAATCTCTGGATTTAAACCACGCTCCTCCACTACTGAAGTGACAGGTTAGCCATTAAATTAAATCCCAATTTTTATTTTTATTTTTTACTGAAGGTCCATTTTAGTTATAATAAAGGGGCAAAGAAAGTTATTTATTTACATGGCTTATTTAAATACTACCTTTGAATTTCAAAGAAACATATAGTAAAGGGTCCAGTAGCACCTTTAAGGCTAACCAACTTTACTGTAGCATAAGCTTTAGAGAATCACAGTTCTCTTTGTCAGATGCATCTGATGAAGAGAACTGTGGTTCTCAAAAGCTTATGCTACAGTAAAGTTGATTAGACTTAAAGGTGCTGTTGGACTCTTTACTATTTTTCTACTACAGACTAACACGGCTAACTCCTCTGGATCAAAGAAACATATAACTCTCAACTTGATAAGATGCAAACCAATTACACTAGATTTCAAAAAAAGATTAAACATTCAACTTTTAAGGCCAGACTTGTAAAGTGGTTTTAAAGTCTACTTTAAAAGGCCTTCTAAAATTGAAAAAAATGGAAATGGAATGTAGTAAGGGAGCCCCACTTAGTTACTGAGGCCAGGAATTCCAAAAATTAGGGGCAGCTCCCAAGAAGGCCTGTATATGATTCACCACCAGAATTACCTCCATAAACTTGCATTCCCACAGCAGAACCTTCTCAGACAATTTCAGAGTGCAGGCAGATGGAGGTGATCCTTCTAGACTTGCCCCAGGGGGAGGGAGTGGCATCTGGACATGGGAAGGCATTATCAGCAATGTCAACCCTCTCTAGGAATTGCTGGAAACTCTAAGGTAACTATAGAGTTTTCAGTAATTCCTAGGGAGGACTGATGGTTTGAAATGGCATCATGTCGTCAGGCCGACAGCCATTTTTAAATTTGTTTTTCTCCCCCTGCCACACAGAGCGGTAGTGGGTAACAGGAGCTGGGAGCAGGGGATCTCCTGCCTCCACCAGGGGCTTAGCCAAACAAGGGGAGAAAACCGGATAGTGAGGAGTACAAGCAACAAGTCCGGAAATATGCAATTAATGCTGGCTTTTATATAAATGTTGCAATAGTGCAAACGTGCAAAGTGCAAAGTGCAAATAAATAACATGCAATGAATACAATAAATATAGTTAATACAATTCAGTTGTCCAAGTCATAATATAAATGTCCGAAACAAACCCACAATGGGGATATACTAAAGAGGAAGTCACAAGGCAGTCTTATGGTGGTGGCTCAAGTCCAATGAGATGTAAAATCCACAGGTGCCGACGGGATTATGCAGGCATCTTATACAATTCCCGTTTCGTATGAAACATACTTCTTCTTGGGCACAAGTACAACTGGAAGGTTGCCAATCCACTCCAACGTGACTGCTCAAGACCTATTACATTTCCAAATGAATGACGGACATAGGTGAATGGACAAGACTCATACAGCAGATAAGGGACTCTAAATACATCATTACAACTAGGTTAATGGGCCTAATTTGGCATAGTCCATGTAATTACATCCAGCTGATCTTAAAGGGCTCAGACCCTATATATACAGTGCAGACATTGCAAATTACAATAAACATTTATTCTATTACAGCATCACATCCAGCTATTCACCTCATACATAGCAGCGTACCTATACAGAAATTAGGGGTGGGGGAGAGGAAATCCCACATGGTTTAACACGATAAACATTATAACATTAGGCTGATCTTAAAGGGCTACAGACCATATGCACATTACAAACAGATTATGCATCACCTTCAACTGGTCGCATCCTGCAGAGCACAATAACCTTGTGAAGAAAAATGAGGGGGAACCAGATGGACCACTGGCTAACCCAAAAAACAGGAGAAATCGATTTCATTATTAAGTCCCCCTGGTGCAAGGCTCTGAAGTTTAAAAATCCATCTGCTCTCCAGTTGCAAAAGTTTTCTGGGACTATCATCAGTAAATGGTTCATGAATCATATCAACAACAGTTATTCTGATGTCTCCAAGACTGTGGTGCCGGTCCTGAAAGTGTGTAACCAATGGTGCCTCTCTGACCTGATGCCTTATTCTTGAGATATGTTCTTGAATCATGATTTTGAGGGGGCGTGTTGTGCTACCCACATAGATTAATGGGCAGCTGCATTGGATCACATAAACTACATAGGATGACCGGCAGGTGCTAAAGTTCCGGGAAATCTCCCGTCTGTCTGTGAACATTTCCTCAAGCTTAACCATATGCGTGCACACATTGCAGTCACCACACCGAAAGTGGCCTTTGGGAGCTGGTCCTGATGACCTGTGCAGTGGATTTTCGCGTTTGAATTCAGAACTGGTCAGTATATCTTTAAGTGATTTAGTTCTGCGAAGACCAATGGCCGGATTACCTCCACATCCAGGGATGTTGTCTATAAGATGCCAATATTTCCGAACTATTCTGCAGACAGGAGTAGGCAGGGGCGTGTAGTCAAGAGCCCATTTCAAACAGTTGTTATCTACACGCGGTTTGGGAACAAGTAATTGCTCACGTGGCGTGGCTATAGCTCTGTTCTGTGCCGAGCGGAGGGCTGGCAGCGGGTATCCCCTGCTAGCAAAAGCTTTGGTTAATGTAATACTGCTAGTTCGGAAATCCCCGGAGTTGGAAGAGTTGCGCTTGAGCCTGAGAAACTGTCCTATAGGGATGTTATATTTCAAGCGTGACGGATGGAAGGAAGAAAAGTGTAAATAGGAGCACCTATCCGTTTTTTTCTTAAAGGGCCGCACCCCCAACCTCCTGTCATTCAATTTATAGATGGTGACATCCAAATAATTAATACACTCGTTACTGCCCTGCCACGTGAATTTAATATCGGGGCTGATCATATTAATCCATCTGCCAAATTGTTCCGCGCTCTCCTGAGTCTCCATAATGGCTATGATGTCATCTATATAGCGCCAGTAATGTAAGATGGATTCTCTAAGGGGATTATTATGCCTGTCCAAAATATACTCCCTTTCCAGTTGGGCCATAAATAAGTTGGCAATGCTGGGAGCAGCAGTACACCCCATTGCCACTCCTTTCGTTTGATAGTAAAAGACCCCGTCAAACTTGAAGGTGATGCATAATCTGTTTGTAATGTGCATATGGTCTGTAGCCCTTTAAGATCAGCCTAATGTTATAATGTTTATCGTGTTAAACCATGTGGGATTTCCTCTCCCCCACCCCTAATTTCTGTATAGGTACGCTGCTATGTATGAGGTGAATAGCTGGATGTGATGCTGTAATAGAATAAATGTTTATTGTAATTTGCAATGTCTGCACTGTATTTATAGGGTCTGAGCCCTTTAAGATCAGCTGGATGTAATTACGTGGACTATGCCAAATTAGGCCCATTAACCTAGTTGTAATGATGTATTTAGAGTCCCTTATCTGCTGTATGAGTCTTGTCCATTCACCTATGTCCGTCATCCATTTGGAAATGTAATAGGTCTTGAGCAGTCACGTTGGAGTGGATTGGCAACCTGTGAGTACACGATGCCTACGCATGTTCGTTGGCACTTCAATGGATTAATTAAGGTTTGACTTATATATTAATTTTTTTCAGTCCAGTTGTACTTGTGCCCAAGAAGAAGTATGTTTCATACGAAACGGGAATTGTATAAGATGCTTGCATAATCCCGTCGACTTTTGTGTCCACCAGGGGCTTGGCAACTCTGGGTCCTCCTGGTAATTTGGACCCAGACATCTTAGAGTTTTAAAGGTCAAACCAGCACTTCATGTTGAGCCCAGAAACAAACTGGGACCCAATGTAATTGATACAGGATCGTACTGTATGTACATTTTGTCAGTTAACATGCTGGCTGCCACATACTGAACCAGCTGAAATGCAGATCCTCCAAGCTTCAGAACCACTACATTAGGGGACATAAATGCATTCTCCTATCCAGAGATTATTGTACAGTAAGCAAAAGATTTCAATAGTCACCTTTGACTATGGTGGTGGAGATTTACGGCAACCCTGCTGGGATTTTCAAGGCAAGAAACTAACAGAGGTGGTTTGCCATTGCTTGCCTTTGCCACTCTGGTCTTTGTTGGATGTCTTCCATCCTATTATTAACCAAGGCTGACTCTGCTTAGCAGCCAGGATCTGACAAGACTGGGTTTGCCTGGGCTATCCAGGTCATGGTACCTTGGTCCATAGTAAAATATAAAACCAAAAGCCATTTAAAAGCTTTGTTTCAAACTAATCAAAATAGCACAACAAAATGTGCTACCTTTCAGGTTCTCCAGAACTCTTCATCAAATTGTGTGCTGATTTTACTTCAGAGATCTGCAAACACTTCTTATTTTAAAAATGAATATTATGTAAAACATAATGGAGTGGATCAGCCCTTGATGTTCAAGACATGTGATTTGATATCAAGAGCCAAGTGAGAATGTCCAAGGGTTATTGACCCCCATTTAAATTATTTATTTATTTATTAGATTTTTTTTATACTGCCTCTTCCTTGAACAAGGCCCAAAGTGGTATACAATAATTATAATAATTAAATAATTAAAATAATTATTATTTTTAAAATAAATATTATATATTACATTAAATTTTTAAATCATTGAGGGCTAAATTTTTAAATCATTTTAGGCTAGAATTCTTCCTAGAGTCTATTTCATCCTTTGAGTGGGGGCATACTCCTGGTGAGGTACAAATGACTCTCTAGGCATTTTCATAATGTTCATTATTTTACCTACTTATGTTAGATAGAAACAGGGCCAGTGCCAGCGTTTCTGGTACCTGAGGTGAGATACTTGCTCTGGGTGCTCGTGTTTTGCATGCGCCCGCTCTAACCCTGAGTGATGACGTCACTTGTGATGTCATCACACAGGAAAATCCCTCTTGCCTCAGGCAGGCAGCAGCAGCAAAGGGGCGGAGAGGCAAGCAGGGACGCGGCCCACTTCCTCACTTGCCTCCCCGCTCGCTGCTGCGCTGTCAGGGTGCCTGACTTGTTGGGAGCCAAGCAGCAGTGGCAAAGGGGAGGAGAGGCGAGAAGGGCGGACCACTTCCCCACTCGCCTCCCTGCTCACTGCCATGCCAAGCTGAGGCAAGCAGCAGCAACGAAGGGGCAGAGAGGCGAGAGGGGATGGCGCCTCCTTCTAAGTTCAGCACTCAAGGCGGCTGCCCCCACCGCCTCAATGGACATGCTGGCCCTGGATAGAAATAATCAGGTAGGAAAAATGGGGCCACTGAGCCCTCCTTTCAGCTAGAGATTTGAGGTCTTCACAGTACTGTAGTTAGGCAGTTTCAAGAAATTATTTGTTGAGAGGAACAATAGATAAAAAAACCAAGAACAATTTTATTACTGGAAATATTACTGGAAATATTCAAGAACAAACCACTGGCTCCTCAGAATCCCTTCAGACCAACAGTCATTTTGAAAGTTTCAGTCTCCATGTAGCTGACATCTTGCATTTCCAACAAAAGGAAAGTGGAAGAATTTCAAAACAAATGGTTAGCGAGATGGGAGTAAGATTGCATGTAAGACTGATCTAAGAAACACATTAGGCTATTCACAAGCCTTGTTTTTTAAACTTTCTCTAGTTAAGAAAATCTGGTGTTTCTATAAAAGCACTGTGATTTTCAGGTTCTCAGAAGAAATAATCTTGTGCCAAGTAATGCAGTCAGTCACTTACTTACATTCCACGTACATGTGCCAAGGGTTATAGCCAGGCTTGGTGTGCTAGTAAAATGGGTAGTGTAAATCCAGATAAGGTGCTTAGCAACCTCCAAGCTGAGTAATGGGAAAAGATAAAACACCCGTTTTCAAATGTACTGCTATGTGCTATGCTGTCACTTACAAAAGCAGGGAAAGAATTGATACCAACAGACATTCTGGGTAAATCTTTCAGAAGGGTGACCCTGAGTGATACAAAAGAACCCTAAATTCCTCTTTGGAAAGCACCAGTGGTGAGATCAGGATGTGTGGGGGAGGGGAACTTTAACGTCAATGCTGAGGTTGGTCAGGTTGTGTATACACAGTTTCATGGAGAAGCATGCTGAAATAATTTAGGAACCAGATGCTGATCCAGATGCTATAGAATCCAGGACTGCATCCGGAGATATATGAGCCAGTGTTGTGGAGTGCTTAGAATACTAGGTTCAAATTCCCACTCACCGATAAAGGGATCTTGGGCTAGGCACAACTCTTAGCCTCATCTACTTCACATAATTATTCTTAGGAGTGGGAGCAGGGAAATCAAATGAGCATTGCCCCTGGAGGAGTGTAGATACAGAATGAAATAATCAGAAATAAGATTGTTACAGATTTTATAGTTTTATGATTAATTTATTGTATTTTATGGATGTTGTGAGCCGCCTTGAGCCCACTCGTGGGGAGGGAGGGCATAAATCAAATAAGTAAATACTATAATCAACTATGTGCTTCATAAAAAAGTAACTTTGTGCTACCTTTTCATGGTTATCCAAATAAGGACATCAGCTGGAAGTTAACTGAACACTACATGTGTTCAGCTCTACCTCCTGCACTGATTGGTTTAATTTTGTTTCCTCCGGAAGGCAGAGGGTATTGTGGTTGATGAGCACAAGGAACAGCGGCAGTGAGAAATGTTTGCATCCAAACCCCTGCCATGCTGCCACAGAATTCCTGTACATAATTGGACACTGGGGGTTGACAGGACTCCTATGCAGACAGGGTCAAAGGTATAGCTTTACCTCTCCAACCACACTCACTTGGGTTATCTTATATACTAATAGTCAAGTGGTCCTGATCTGAGAATACTTAAATCAGAAGTCTGGGGCCATGAACAGACAAGACATACGTTCCTATACACCTGAAAAATGCCCCAGGTTTGCAGAAAAATGTGAAATCTGAAAAAAAAAACCAAAAACACGGGAGGGTTTAAAAACCTCAAAATGATAAAAGGAGCACCTATAGCTTTAGCCAGACAGTTAGGCAACTGTAATAGATTAACCTGTATTCCAGGCTTGGTTTCCATCAGAAGAAGGCAGGGGCGGGCAAAGCCCTTTTCAGGGCTATTTCGGCCTTTGAGGGAGGACTCATGGGGGCCAGGCCCAGTAGCAACCACTACGCAACTTGATACCATATGCCGGGTATCATTCACCCAGGTTTGGCTCTTTGCTAATGTTCAACAGTACCCCACCCCCAAAATCCAGTGTAGTGTAGTGATTAGAGTTGCAGAGTAAGATCCAGGAGATCTAGTTTTTAATCTGTAGTTGTTATTGCAAACTATGTCCTAAATGATCTACATGATGTCTGAAGTCCCAGTTTTCATTTTTAAAAGGATTTAACCCGTTCTCTCATGCCATTTTCCTGATTTCAGTCATCCCTTGAGACGTGCTATTTATTCAATGGGGGGTGGGGGGACCTGCAGAAGCCCTCTGCTTTCCTCTATAGGGGAGAAGGGTAAATGAGATGAGGAAATTGACACGGGAGAGGTTTACTCCCCTTATCCTGTACTACAGACTTGATTCAAATTAGTCTCCTGCCTCCCCGCACTGCTTTTGACTTTACAAAAATTGTAGGAGATCAGATTTAAGAATGAATTAAATCAGGCTCCTTTCCTTTCCTTTTGATGTAAATCAGTTTATATTCTGGAATCACAGCTACTTAAGCTCAAGCAAGAATAGTACTATCTACTTTTTTAAAGGCTACCTTAGGATCGTTGTGCATTTTCTCCTCTTTGGTTTGAAGACAATAAACTCATCAGCTTGCTTCAGGCCAAATCCAGATGTCTCCTACAGTTACCATAATTTTCCGTCAAAAACAACTGTTTCCATGTAGAGAGGCTGATAATACATGTTGTGTAAAATTGTCACTGCTGTGCTTTGGCACCATTTCTTTCTTTTCTATTTGCCTAAATAAAAGGGGTGAAAGCATCTGTTTATAGCACTCAAATAACTTGGCTCCTATTGGTGTTACCAGGAGTATAAAGTGCATGTCCCATTGGGGATGTGTATTTCTAGCAGCAAACCAAGAGAGGTGAAGGGTTAAAGTAATGAATTGCTTTTTTTTTTTGGCCCGGGTGCAAGGTGAAGAGAGGGTTTTGTTGCTCTGTATTATATCTCTATGCAACATTTACCAAAATGTTTTTCTTATTTCCATTGCAGCTGTTAAAGAAATCTGAGAGACTGTGATTTTGTCATTTGTATGGGAAGGTTGTTTCTAAAAAGGTAAAGCACTCCTTTGGAGAACAGTTTTTTTAAAAAGAAACTGGAGGCAGATACTTATCATAATATCTTCCTGTACTGCCTCTTATGGTGTAGTTACAAGGTAGTGGTAGATTTCATAGGACAGATGAACAGGTACATGGCTGAAGTAATTTCAGATGAACTCTCCACAGAGGCCTGTACTTTAAGCAACTTGAGGTGCAAATCTTCATTTAGAAAATGGGGAATGGAATCAAAACTGGGACCCCATGTATAGGCCACCATGTGGGGTGCCCACAGCATGCATTATTTTATGTGCACAGAGGAGAAAAAAGTGAAACAACCCATTTTCCAAAGACCAAAGCAAGCCAATGCACAAGCCATGTCTTAACTCTAGAAAATATCACTTTGGGGTATATAAAAAGGACCTGCCATATACAGATAATTATCATTTCAAATCTCATGGAGAACAGCTGTGCCAAACTAACTAGAGTGAGGGAAGATGATGGGCAAACCCTGTGTGAGCTGGGTCTCTCGGTACATGGGAGGCCTCCTTCACATCGCTGTTATCACTTACTGTAAACTAAGTTTGACATGATATACATGTTTTCTCCTATATTCCATCTTACGACTTTTCCATTTCTTCAGTCATTTTAGAGACTTGTATTTTTAAAATTTATTTATATTATTTATTTTATTGAATTTCTATTCTGCCCTCCCCACAAGTGGGCTCAGGGCAGATCAAATGATTAATAAGCATAATTACATACAATTATCCATTAAAATTCATAAAATTCATAAAAACATTACACAAAATAATTTATAATGACAATAAATAAGTAGTTACCAAGATGACAGTAATCACTCTATGGCTATTTGTTTAGCTTCACTTGGATAAAAACCATAAGCAATAGCTTATGTGATTATCAGGTGCAGTTAAGCCATTGAAACAGGGTGGTGGAAGGTCTGATGGGGAGGTTAGATCATTCATTCAATTCCTCCCCCTGCAAGGCTGGCAGAGGCTGGCCCAGCCTCAGCCATATGCCTGGCAGAACATCTCTGTCTTACAGGCCCGGGAAAAGGACAGCAGATCCTGCCAGGCTCTAGTTTCAAAGGACAGAGAGTTCCACCAGGTCGGGGCCAGAGCTAAAAAGGCCCTGGCTCTGGTTGAGGCCAGGCAGGCCACCCTGGGCAGAGACCACTAATAATTGGTAGTCCCTGACACGGGACAATGGGGAGCGAATTTGGTGGAGAGGATGATGGGGAGTAATTTTGTCGATGGCTTTGAAGAGATGGACGTGCCAGTCCTCCACCAGCTCATCTAACAAACTGCCAGGGAGCATTGGATCTCTCAGAACATTTTGGAAACCAAATGGATCCATGAGTCTCCACGAGCTTGTGTAAATCAGCTCACCACCCCTGCAAGGGGGGGGGCAGCACATTCAACTGAGCCTTCAAGACCGAGTGGCCTCACCGTGGCACTGACTCAGCTACTTCCAGATCCTCGTGAATCTCCATCCTGAAGATCAGATCTTGCATGTGGCCCGTTTGATGGGTACGGGCCAATACAGTTTAGTTTAAAGCTAAATATTATAATTTCAGGGGAAAGACCTAGTTAGAAAGATAAAATAGTATGTGGAAAGACAAAGTTGTTTCCGGCTATGCTGCCTAGCTTTGCTTGAATAAAATAGATCAATGATATTAGGTCCAAATGACCAGTGGAAGGAGCCATGTCAAATGTGACATACCACCTCTACCAATGCTTAAACTATAGCAAGTTAGCAAGGAGTGAAACTAACTTTGCTATGCCTTGAGTGGGAAAGATATCCCAGAATACACTGGACATCCAATAGTCACCTTAGGGGAAGAAGCACTTTGTAAGCACACTGGGCAGGAATGTCAGACCGTCATAATCACCTGGAGTCTTTACTCCCTCTCCTCCTCTGTCACTTGCTCTAAGACAGTGAGCAGCCAAAACAACCAAGTCACCTGGGGTGTATGCTTGCCAGGAATCCCAGTCCCTTTTAGGATACTATTTCCTCCCCCAAACTCTTCCTGAGACTTTGAGGTCTTAGATGTATCACCTAAGGATTTGCAACAACAAAAAAATCACCCAAGGATTTGCTCACCCCCCCCCACCCATCCTCTTAGTGCTGAATCACTAAGAAAGGAGATGCATTTAGCTTGTCTGAGAAGCCAGGTGGGTGGGTAAGGATTTGCTGCAGCTCAAAATACCTTTCAAGGAACACTTTTATTTAACTGGCATATATTCTACAGAAAAGACCAACACAAATTAAATGAGTGTGATATCAGCTTGCAGAGAGATGATGCAGCTTCTGAGAAATAAAACCAAAAACATATAACTAAATAGCTTATAACAAAAGCATATAACTAACTATCCTGGAATGGGTACAAAGTTACCTCACGTTCCCTCCCACCCCAAAGAATGAGTGTAAGGCAACAGAAAACTCTGCTGAAGATTGTCTTTATTTACTCAAATGCAAAACTAGTTTTTTCCCACAGGTTTGCCATTAAAAAAAGAGGGGGTCATCTTACGTTCACATGCATTCACAATTTATTTTAGTTATTTATTTTATTAAACTTCTGTTCCACCCTTCCCACAAGTGGGCTCAGGGCGGATCACATCCTTTAAACACAATAAGCATAGTTTCACACAAAATCCATAGATTTCATTAAAAAGCATTATAAATTCTCAGGCTAATTATAACAATAAAAATAGGTTTCCAAGATGGCAGCAGTCACTGTTTGGCTGTATTCACCAGCAATCGAACAATAAAACAGGGTGGTAGACAGATCTGATGGGGAAATTAAAATCATTCCCCTTCCCCTCCCTACACAGCCGGCAGAGGCCTGGCCCAGCGTCAGCCATATGCCTGGTGGAACATCTCTGTCTTACAAGCCCGGTGGAAGGATAGCAAATCCTGCTGGGCTCTAGTTTCAATGGTCAGGCCGAGAGTTCCACTAGGTCAGGACCAGGACCGAAAAGGCCCTGGTTCTGGTTGAGGCCAGGGCCGTTTCCAGACGGCCCCCCGCCTCGCGAAACGTCACGCGTCGTTGTGCAGAAAACGCAAAATATCGCGTTTTCTCGCGCGAGTTTTGCGCAACGTCGTGCAAAACTCGCGCGAGAAAACGCGATATTTCGCGTTTTCTGCGCAACGACGCGCGACGACGCGCGATGTTTCGCGAGGCGGGGGGCCGTCTGGAAACGGCCCAGGTAGGCCTCCCTGGGGCCAGGGGCCAGTAATAGTTGTTTTTCTGCTGATCAAAGCATCCTCCAGAGAGTATATAGGGAGAGGTGGTCCTGCAGATATGTTGGTCCCAGTCCACTTAGAACTTTATAGGTTAACACCACAATCTTGAATCTGATCCGGTACTCCACTGGTAGCAATTATGTTCAATAATAGTTTTTGTTTGTAACACTTTGGAACCATCTTATACACGTGGTCATCTTCCTTTTGAGTAAACATGGTAGTTTTATTATCTCAAACTACCATGTCTTATTGACAGTTGTTATGAGTAGACATGGGCACGAACCAAAAAAATTTAATGAACCAGTGGTTTGTGGTTCGGTGCCAACTACAAACCTGAACCAGCGAACCAAAATGAACTTTTCCTGTTGCCGAACCAGTTCAAGGTTCATGGTTCGTGGGTGTTAGAATGGCCCCCATTGGACTTAGAGAGCCCATATTCCCAGGGAGTGTTTAGCAGGCTCTCCTCCAGCCAGCATACAAGTTTGGTCAAGATTGCAATAGGGATCTTTGAGTTATACCCTCTCCAATCCGAGGCCTCCAGGAAACTCCCATTCGATACAATTAGAGCCACCAGTTGACGTTGGCCCAGTGTACAAGGGCTTGGCCATCAGAACTGCCTATCAGGGTTTGCAGGGATGAGATTGGAGTGCCCATGGCTACAGAACACCCCCCTTCCCCCTCCCTCCCCCCGGGTGTCTTCTCCCATGTAACCAATTATAACCAATTTGCAGCTCCATGGTTGGAAGGAAGACCTGCCGATCAAGGTAAGCTGGGCTTCAATTTGGGTTTCCAGGGCGACAGAAGGAGTGCAGACAGAGTTCAGGCATTCCCCCAGCTACGTTTCCAAGGGAATTGATTGATGGTGCCTGACTGTCTGGCTTCACGAACCACAGGTGAATGCAGTGAACCAGGCTTCCTATGAACGCTGGTTCATTGGCCATGGACCCTCACGAACTGCCAGTTCATGAACAGATGATCAGGCGGTTCATGGGGCTTTTTGGTTCGTACTGCGGTTCGTGCCCATGTCTAGTTATGAGCAAAAGAATAATATGGCCTTCTCTCCATGTTTAAGGAACTGCTACACCTGAAGGAAAAATGAGCTGCCATGAAACCCTAAAACCACATGAAACTACTCTCAATGTGGACCTGTCTACCCCAGGATTGTTGAGATGAGTTCTTGACTGGATTTCCTTGATGCTTTTTTAAAAAATGTAGCTTAAGCATCATGCTGAACAGCTTAGCAGTTGTACAATATCTGCCTAAACTACTGGACCAGATTGTGCCTTTATAATAAATAAAATAATTGTGTTACTGCTTGAGACTGCTTTTGCTGTTGCACAGTCTGTGAGCTAAATCTTTTTTTAATTACCAGAGAAGAGGTGTTTTTCTCCAGGATTATGGCTTAGTCATTAAAGAGATCTACTTGCTTATCATGGAATCACTTAACAATTGATCCCTCTTTCTACATACACAGTCAAATACATCACTTAAGGGACTGACATTGCATATTTGATAATTTGTGAGCGATCTTAAGAAATAATTGGAAGTTTATCTGAGTCCATTGGCAGATGCTGAAGACACACAGCACCATCTCAATAGTAAGTATCAATTCAAAAATCTCAAATGGATTTTATTCTATTAACCAGTGTGGTGTAGTGGCTAGATTGACAAACTAGGATCTAGGTGATCCAGGCTTCATTCCCCATTCTGCCATGGAAGCTTGCTGGGTGACCTTGGGCCAGTCACATACTCTCAGCCTAACCTACTTCACAGGGTTGTTGTGATAGGAGAATTATATAAGGTGTTTTGGATCCCCAATGGGGAGAAAGGCGGAGTATAAATTAAGTAAAATAATATAAATAAAACCAGGCACTTCTTTACAACTGTAAGTGGTACGAGTGGCAGATAGTCAAATGGGTGACAGGTATGAGAAAGCAATCTAATCATGTGAGAAAGCAGACTAATCATGCAAAGGAACATCCACATTTGTGTGGATGCATCCAAACAATCTGACAAATAATTTGCTCCCTGTTCACAACCAACAAGCAGGACACAAGCTGAACCAGCAGGGGATTGAGGATCTCTGGTTCACTTATTTTTGCAGATAGTTTAATTTCTCTGCATTCATTTTCTGTAAGCTTGTTGAATGGGAACTGAATGTGTTTAGTGTCTCAATTCAAAAGCGTTGTGTTGAAGGAGTTATGACAGTTCTACTTATAGTATTATATCATTGATGAAAATGCATGTAAGCAGGTATATGACCAGAAAGAACAAGTGATTCCAATAATAAAGCATTGATTTATGAAACATAACAATAAGTCATGAAGATAATATTTTAATGTTTTGCTAATGGTATATCTTTTATTGTCCCCTCAATAGGTATTGTGTAGTGAGGACTTCTGAGAGATGTCTCCAAATTAATTTATTTTTCAGATAGTTGTGGTTGAAGGGCTAAAAAAAACTAGTATAGTGAACCTATTTTGTCTAACCCCAGTACCCTTCTGGACTTTCCTTATTGATACTGCTAGGCCCTGGTTTGCCGTTTGGAACTGAAAGTGTGAGCATGGAAATCAGTATAACTTTTGTGTGGCCTGCAGATGTCAGGGGGGGGGAAAGATGGCTGTCATTTGAAAAGTGCCCCATTTGGAAGGGATCTAAGGCCTGATTCTCTAAGGAGGTCCTGCTTCTCCTTAGCTAGATCCTGCGATGTGACATAAATGTTAGAGTAATGTCATCACGTGGGATACGCTAACATCTCCTATAACTATGATACTTTCCTTATCATAAAATTTCCTAGAAGCCTTCTTTGACACATTGGGGATAGACAGCCAGACATATAATTTAACTGATGTAATTATTGAATCTAATTCTAATCTCTTTTACAATCATCCGCATCAGCTATCCAAACCCTTATTTTATTTCCCTGGGAAAGGGAGAGGTGTTCCACTCCCTGAAAGAGTCGCTTGAAATGTGTTTGAAATAAAGTTAAATGCCTAGTTAAACATTATGGGCTTTCTTTCATGTGGAGCTTATGATTTATTTCCACAAGGTATAAAAAGGGAACCCACTGTCTCATTATAAGTAAAGGGGATGGAAATCCCATCCTCATTATGACTAATATCCTATTACTGTAATATTGCCTTTTGTTTCTGCATTTTAATAACTTGTCATTGAAAGAAATTCCTCAAGTGAATAATACATGTTCCCTGATTGACTATGTGGCCATAATTCAATCAAGGATCTCTACTGACATCATAAGCCACAAGAGGTCTGCCTGGGGGTTTATGAATGGCAGCAAAGGTCCATGATTGAATTATAACTTTGTTATTCAATCTGAGAACACATTTTCTTATTTATAGTATATCAAAAAGTCTTATGAACACTTTTTTCCTCCTCTTCAGGTGAAAACAATAAATCAGAATGTAGCAAAGTAACCATTTCTAATTTTCAGAATATGAAATCTCTTATGCTGGAGAAGAATGATTAATGTGGCCATGACATGAGGTTATTGAAGGTGTGATTGGGAGGGAAAGGGCCCCAAGTATGAGGAAATTAAAAGGAATATTTCACTGAGAGGTAATCAGGGTTTATTTCTTTTCTGTAAATGTTATTAGATGACTGTAGTAACTGAAACATAGCCTGAACTGAAACACTACCTTCAGCATTATGATTAGGCCTCCTCCAGTTTCTCAATCCTGTTATTTCTAGTTGCTGCAAACTTCTTAAAAATACAATCAACATTCAAATTTATCTTGATTGCAATTTGTTTGCAATTCAGAATGAACCATATTTTAAATAGTTTTGCAGTGTCGAGCATGAGGTTTGGTCAAGCAGTTGTTGTTTACACATGCTCATAATTTACAGGCTTGCTTGGATTATCTAACAAACATTGAGCTAATCTGGCAAAATGGACAAGGCTAGAACTAAGAGAGAAGCTTCTCTGCAGTTCTATACAGATATAAATGACATTTGATAGCCAATCCTCTATGAATTTGCGTAAGTCCCATTCCCTTGACTTACCAGGAGGCTGGTTTGCAGCCTGTGGGAGTGTGGGCTCATAGCAGGGGCTCCTGCTGTGACATCCGTGCCCTCTGGCTCCATGCAGCTGTGCAGGAGCCTAATTTCAAATTGCTTGGCCAGCCAATCAGGGAGTGGCTGTCTGGGCCCAGGGGTGTGCCTGGCCAGCAGTGGCTGGCTGGGCATCTTAGTCTTCTCTCAGGTCTGCCAAGTAGGCTCTTAAGGGGGAGCCACCCAGGCTCCATGTGGCAGTCTTCTGCAGCCGACATCCCACCCAGCCCACCTCTGTTTCAGGTGCTGTAATTCTGCTCCTCCAGGAGTCACATGGAGTCTGTCTTAATAGGATTTCTGGGGGTTGTTTGCACTTGTCACAACTTGTAGGTGGTTTGACATTGGGCACGGATCCCTTTGGGGGGAACATGGCCTGCATGCAGTTTTCCCATAGCTGGGTGACCCTTAAGGGATCTTGAGGACAATGCAGGGCAATGACAAGCCCAGCTCTGGGGCTGTCAGGTCATGCTCAGTTCCAGGTGACAGGGGAACCACACAGAGGCATATGCCAAGGTGGGGGCCTACTTACTGTCATCCTATGGTGCCCCACTCAGTGGGCGATCTGAGGGGGTGAGGAGTTCATTGGCTGGCAGGTGGGTCACCTGACCCTGGATCCATGCCCCGTGCAGTGCCAAGGCTCTTTTAAGCAATACAGTTGTGGCCTTTCACTCCACCCACTCCACTTCACTCGCCCCCTCAAGGTTGCTGTGCAACCCCATTTCTAAAGAAATATAGACCAGAAGCCATGATGACCATATATTGTAGCAATGTATTACATAAATTAGTTATGTGCATTGTGTACAGAAGTAGTTATTTCTCCCTTACCCTAAATGTTTTCATGAGTTGACTCTGACTGCTAGAATCATGAGAGAGGAAAAAAAGATTTTTAACTACTCATATCTTTATAACCATCTTGTGCTTGAGAGCCTCTAGATAAAACTATTTTTCTTCAAAAAAAAATCCAACAGCCTTTCCGATACCATGTATCCTTAGTATTTAGTAAGCAGGGTTTATGAAAATGTGACTCATGCCTTCTTACTAATTTGTTGTTATTATTGATATTTCAGAAAGTTATTCCTTCTTACTCCTGGTTAGGTATGCAAATGGCTTGTCCCCATATGCATCTGAACTCAGATGTGGTGTTATTTAGTCCATTTTGCTGTTCTCCCATTCACCATCTCATCTTTGACCCACATTTCCTATGTAACAGTTAATAAAATAAGTGTGTTGGCAAAAATCCCTCCTGCCAAATTTATGAAGCTTTTGTATGATGTTATTTCAGAGGGGTTGGGGGGCAGATTTGATGGCCTGTCTAATGCAATGAATCAATTTTATTTTAAATTTGGGAAACCAAATTCACACAGTAATTGGAACAACAGACTCATAATTTCATACTCTGGAGGGAAGCCCTACTGGAGCCAACAGGAAAAAATAGGTTTTTAAAAACTAGTCAATATAAAATATAAAATCATAGATCATTGATTGGAAGTACAGTTGCAATTATTTCTAATATTTACAATAAAGAAAAGCATAATAAATCAGAAGCAGGATATGGCTGACAAATATGTAATGTCAGAATGAAATATTACCTTGCAGTACATGTGTCTTCTACACACGTGGTCCATTCCCACAGACAATCTGCATGATCCAGGCAAAGTTAAGCAAGCACTTTAAGCAACATTGATTTCAATGTGAGAGTTAAACATTATCTTCTCCACTGAAATCAAGAGCATTTTGTGAATTTACACAGTGTATCTTACTTACTGAAAGGATATTTTCCCCAATGACCTATTTCTACAGAAGGAAGGAAGGAATTTAATTTTCTGGACTTTGGCAAGAATCAGGTTAATATAGGTTTTTCATGAGGACATGGGCAGTGCAATCCTAAGCCTCACCTCCCCACCACTGTGCAGGCGCCCACAGAACCTGGTGCTGCCCATTCCCTCCCAAAGGATTTTTGTAAGTTTGCTGAGCTGGCATGACAAGCTTGGCCAGGGGCAACAAAGAGAGTATGCTCCCTAGTTGTCCTGATAATACAAGCAGAATTAACCAATTGCAAGTCAGCTGCAGCTGACAGAGAGTGTGTGGCAGGGAAAGGCATAGCCACTCCATGGGCTGCACCACATTTGTTGTCACCAGCTGCCAATGCTACTCCCCCATGGGTGCACAGGGCAGAAAGACCCCGTGATTTGGCTCACTGCACCACAAAAAAGATGCCTGCGTACAGAGCTCAGCCCTGCACACGGGGTGGGGGGAAGTTATACTGAAGGTGCAGACAGGGTGCTTACTCACCTGCTCACCCAACCCCTATTTATGACAAGTGCCAGGCTGGCAGCTGAAAAATGCCACTCACTTGCCAACTCTATTCCCCCCGCCCCCGCCACCACTCCAAGAAATATGACCTCCTTCTGGAAAAATAAGTCCAGAAAGGTGGCAGGACTCAGTGAGGGTCATACCCGCAGACCCTGACATTCAGGATCAGGCCTCCAAGTCCCGTAGAGGCAGCTCCTTAGAGACAAGTGGAGGGAGGGGATTTTTGAAATGAATGATGAGAATGCCCACTGGAAACAATGGGAGCAGCTTGAAGGCCGATTGGAAATGATAGGGGGCACAAATGCCTGTTGACTTGCAGTGGCTTCATTGAAATATATTACTGCACCGAAAAGAGGCAATAAAAATGAAGGGTGAACCTCGAGAGTCATGCTCTGGTGCTGGGATGATGGCCCCCAGAGTGGAATGATAGCTCCTGGGACCAGAAAACCTGTTCTGGGGATTGTCATCCCATCCCAAGAGCAAGATCCCCGAAGTCCATCCCTGCCTCCACAAATAGCAACAGGGATAGTAATCTGGCCTTGTGGAGGAGGAGCCCCAAAAATCTTGGGACATTCCCCCCCATCCTGGCATCTACCTCACCCTCCACATGCATCAGTCTTCTGCCTGGTATATTAGATGTCAGCAGTGCTGTCGGGGATTGCTGCCCCCCCCACCAGCCATACACAGGAAAAAAGTCCCACCCTGCTGCCAGCAGTGAATTTGAGGGGGAGAAGAGGGAGAGGGAAGCTAACTGGAGCTGAAGCTGCCAAGGTGTCACTGGACCCCTGCTGTTTTTGGCAGCACAGCCACACAACGGTGTAGAGGCACCCAGAGCCTCTTCAGGACCACCCTATCCTTACCAGCCCAGAGCCAGAGTCCATCATCCAGAATGTGTGAAAGGTCAGCCCTACGGTGAAGTGAGAGGGAGGGGAACTACTGTCATCCAGAGGCAAGCAAACAGACATGGAGGGAGTTGTTGTTCGACATAGACTTTAGTGAACTGCCGAATGTGAAGAGGATGTCTGGATGCATGTTGCCAGCTTCCTTCGCCCAGGAAGGGAGCTGAGCCTGTTTGCAGTCAGAAGAACCAGGAACAGTCAAAGTCAAGTGAGCCACTCCTCATGCTACTTCTCAGGAGCAAGGTTGAGTTGCAGGCTGCCTAGGAAACCATTCCTGGGCTGGGCTAAATGGCAGTCGAGAAGGATTACTGGGGCTGGAACATCCATGCTCTTCTACCTCCCTGACAGGTTGACTTGTGACCTGCCTGAAACGGAAACAGAGACGTGTGGGGAGGGGCCTGGCCTCACACAAACCACAGCCATATCTGCCACATCCTGGAAGAGTTATAGCTGGGGTGGCAGTGGCTCCTTTGTCACAGGTGCAGCCAGCAGCCAGATGATGAATGTTCCTCCAGCGAGAAAGTGCTTCTTGACTGCATCAGGCTGTTTTGTTGCTACTGTGGCTGCTTGGGGCTCTGGTCCTGTGGGGAAACTAGTCAAGGAGTTGCATGGCTGCCCTCACAGGGGAGTTACAAGAGCAAGCACCCAGTCACTCAGATCCATGGACATGCTCTCTCCTCTGCAAGAGGGGGAGTACAACGATGGGAGTCTGCATGCAGACCCCTGACACGGGCTGCTAGCATCTGCTCCCCACCCTGCCGGTGCAAGGATTTACACTTCAGATCGACCTGCAAGCTCCCAACCCAGGTTCTCTTTATATCACAGTTTGAATTATAGCCAACTGGGGACCTGAACTATATATCAATACCAGCCTGAAGCCACGAAGCTGAAGTTGGTTACTTATTCCCAGTTCCTTATTCGCACTTCCTTATTCCTTATCCGTTATTTGCAAAGCCAAAGAAAAATATTGTGGGAAAACTGAAAAGCTCTACACTCCAAAATGAAGTTTGCAGCGGCACATATTATACACCTTCATATTCACAAGACTCAGCATTCTAAGTGGACCTATGCTGGGTCATCCTACAAAACCCAGATCTTGAGTAAACAGTTTCAAAATAGGATCCCCCCAGAACAATTCAATAAGAAGAAAGGGGCAGCAGCTGCAGCAGGAAAAAACTTTGGATCACCCCAAATCACACAGATCCGAACTCCAGAGGCTGTCCCCCACAAGAGGACATGAGATGGTGCTGATCCAGTCTCTGGTTCTGGACCTCAGGCCTTGCATGTGGCCTGCCACCAAGCATCCAGTATTAGACATTTTTTGAATAAGCAAATGGTCAAAATATAAGCCCCCTGCAACCCCAAATAATCTTTGGATCACCCTAAATCACACATCTCTGAACTCCAGAGACTGTCCCCCACAAGAGGACATGTGCTGGTGCTGATCCAGGCTCTGGTTTTGGACCTAAGGCCTCGCATGTGGCCTGCTTCCAAGCACCCAATATTAGACTTTTTTTGAATAAGGAAAGGGTGAAATTATAAGCCCCCTGCAACCCCAAATAATCTTTGGATCACCCCGAATCACATACCCCTGAACTCCAGAGACTGTCCCCCACAAGAGGACATGTGCTGGTGCTGATCCAGTCGGGGCGGGGGGCGTCGGGGGGAGCGGCGCAGGCGGGGGGCGTCGGGGGGAGCGGCGCAGCCGCGACCCCCGGGGGCCCCCGGCCCGCCGCAGGCGGGGCGGGGGGGCGTCGGGGGGAGCGGCGCAGCCGCGACCCCCGGGGGCCCCCGGCCCGCCGCAGGCGGGGCGGGGGGCGTCGGGGGGAGCGGCGCAGCCGCGACCCCCGGGGGCCCCCGGCCCGCCGCAGGCGGGGCGGGGGGCGTCGGGGGGAGCGGCGCAGCCGCGACCCCCGGGGGCCCCCGGCCCGCCGCAGGCGGGGCGGGGGGCGTCGGGGGGAGCGGCGCAGCCGCGACCCCCGGGGGCCCCCGGCCCGCCGCAGGCGGGGCGGGGGGCGTCGGGGGGAGCGGCGCAGCCGCGACCCCCGGGGGCCCCCGGCCCGCCGCAGGCGGGGCGGGGGGCGTCGGGGGGAGCGGCGCAGCCGCGACCCCCGGGGGCCCCCGGCCCGCCGCAGGCGGGGCGGGGGGCGTCGGGGGGAGCGGCGCAGCCGCGACCCCCGGGGGCCCCCGGCCCGCCGCAGGCGGGGCGGGGGGCGTCGGGGGGAGCGGCGCAGCCGCGACCCCCGGGGGCCCCCGGCCCGCCGCAGGCGGGGCGGGGGGCGTCGGGGGGAGCGGCGCAGCCGCGACCCCCGGGGGCCCCCGGCCCGCCGCAGGCGGGGCGGGGGGCGTCGGGGGGAGCGGCGCAGCCGCGACCCCCGGGGGCCCCCGGCCCGCCGCAGGCGGGGCGGGGGGCGTCGGGGGGAGCGGCGCAGCCGCGACCCCCGGGGGCCCCCGGCCCGCCGCAGGCGGGGCGGGGGGCGTCGGGGGGAGCGGCGCAGCCGCGACCCCCGGGGGCCCCCGGCCCGCCGCAGGCGGGGCGGGGGGCGTCGGGGGGAGCGGCGCAGCCGCGACCCCCGGGGGCCCCCGGCCCGCCGCAGGCGGGGCGGGGGGCGTCGGGGGGAGCGGCGCAGCCGCGACCCCCGGGGGCCCCCGGCCCGCCGCAGGCGGGGCGGGGGGCGTCGGGGGGAGCGGCGCAGCCGCGACCCCCGGGGGCCCCCGGCCCGCCGCAGGCGGGGCGGGGGGCGTCGGGGGGAGCGGCGCAGCCGCGACCCCCGGGGGCCCCCGGCCCGCCGCAGGCGGGGCGGGGGGCGTCGGGGGGAGCGGCGCAGCCGCGACCCCCGGGGGCCCCCGGCCCGCCGCAGGCGGGGCGGGGGGCGTCGGGGGGAGCGGCGCAGCCGCGACCCCCGGGGGCCCCCGGCCCGCCGCAGGCGGGGCGGGGGGCGTCGGGGGGAGCGGCGCAGCCGCGACCCCCGGGGGCCCCCGGCCCGCCGCAGGCGGGGCGGGGGGCGTCGGGGGGAGCGGCGCAGCCGCGACCCCCGGGGGCCCCCGGCCCGCCGCAGGCGGGGCGGGGGGCGTCGGGGGGAGCGGCGCAGCCGCGACCCCCGGGGGCCCCCGGCCCGCCGCAGGCGGGGCGGGGGGCGTCGGGGGGAGCGGCGCAGCCGCGACCCCCGGGGGCCCCCGGCCCGCCGCAGGCGGGGCGGGGGGCGTCGGGGGGAGCGGCGCAGCCGCGACCCCCGGGGGCCTGGCTGTCTTTGTCTTTGTCTTTGTCTTTGTCTTTGTCTTTGTCTTTGTCTTTGTCTTTGTCTTTGTCTTTGTCTTTGTCTTTGTCTTTGTCTTTGTCTTTGTCTTTGTCTTTGTCTTTGTCTTTGTCTTTGTCTTTGTCTTTGTCTTTGTCTTTGTCTTTGTCTTTGTCTTTGTCTTTGTCTTTGTCTTTGTCTTTGTCTTTGTCTTTGTCTTTGTCTTTGTCTTTGTCTTTGTCTTTGTCTTTGTCTTTGTCTTTGTCTTTGTCTTTGTCTTTGTCTTTGTCTTTGTCTTTGTCTTTGTCTTTGTCTTTGTCTTTGTCTTTGTCTTTGTCTTTGTCTTTGTCTTTGTCTTTGTCTTTGTCTTTGTCTTTGTCTTTGTCTTTGTCTTTGTCTTTGTCTTTGTCTTTGTCTTTGTCTTTGTCTTTGTCTTTGTCTTTGTCTTTGTCTTTGTCTTTGTCTTTGTCTTTGTCTTTGTCTTTGTCTTTGTCTTTGTCTTTGTCTTTGTCTTTGTCTTTGTCTTTGTCTTTGTCTTTGTCTTTGTCTTTGTCTTTGTCTTTGTCTTTGTCTTTGTCTTTGTCTTTGTCTTTGTCTTTGTCTTTGTCTTTGTCTTTGTCTTTGTCTTTGTCTTTGTCTTTGTCTTTGTCTTTGTCTTTGTCTTTGTCTTTGTCTTTGTCTTTGTCTTTGTCTTTGTCTTTGTCTTTGTCTTTGTCTTTGTCTTTGTCTTTGTCTTTGTCTTTGTCTTTGTCTTTGTCTTTGTCTTTGTCTTTGTCTTTGTCTTTGTCTTTGTCTTTGTCTTTGTCTTTGTCTTTGTCTTTGTCTTTGTCTTTGTCTTTGTCTTTGTCTTCGTCTTCGTCTTCGTCTTCGTCTTCGTCTTCGTCTTCGTCTTCGTCTTCGTCTTCGTCTTCGTCTTCGTCTTCGTCTTCGTCTTCGTCTTCGTCTTCGTCTTCGTCTTCGTCTTCGTCTTCGTCTTCGTCTTCGTCTTCGTCTTCGTCTTCGTCTTCGTCTTCGTCTTCGTCTTCGTCTTCGTCTTCGTCTTCGTCTTCGTCTTCGTCTTCGTCTTCGTCTTCGTCTTCGTCTTCGTCTTCGTCTTCGTCTTCGTCTTCGTCTTCGTCTTCGTCTTCGTCTTCGTCTTCGTCTTCGTCTTCGTCTTCGTCTTCGTCTTCGTCTTCGTCTTCGTCTTCGTCTTCGTCTTCGTCTTCGTCTTCCGCCCTTCCGCCCTTCCGCCCTTCCGCCCTTCCGCCCTTCCGCCCTTCCGCCCTTCCGCCCTTCCGCCCTTCCGCCCTTCCGCCCTTCCGCCCTTTGGGGATGGTGATGGGCATGGGCATGTTTATTTTGTGCAATCTCTTCTACATGCAAAACTTAAAACATTTGTGGTACAAAGTTGTAATGTTACAAAATGGTTAAAATGTTATAAAAATGTAATTTTACTAACAATCCAACTCAAATAAGTATATAGATAATTCAAACAGTATAGCTTCTATAATCATATTAGGCATAAATATTAAACATAACTTTTAAACATTAAGTAAAAAGTATTAAGTACTCAGTAGAGGTGGGTCAAAGGTTTTATCTTAAATCCTGAGCAGCTTGAAACCTTCCAGTGAGAATTGAAAGCACGTTTCTCTTATTCAGAGAAACTGTTTATCAGTACAAAATAAATGGGATGGATGTTTTTGTTGCACTCTCCCAACCAGGAGACAGACTCCTCCTAAGAGTTTAATGGCTTCTTTCATTAACAAACGCTAGTCTTTTTCATTAACTGAGGTATCAAAATATAAATGTTTCTTTACATAAAACATAGAGAAATAGAACAGATGAACACAACAAGAATTAAATTTCCTAACATTTCTTAATGAAATCTAACTCAGTCAGATTAACGATGGAATGTATTCAGGTTGCCAGAGCACATATTACAAGGGTAACTTTCCTGCCTAGATCTTCATGAGATTTCTTTTGGCCAAAACCCTGATCTGCTATTTGGAATACCATTTTTATATATTATCTTATGCAGAAATCTAAGATCTTTTCATATGATAACATAGATAAATATCAAACCAATCATAATGTAATTCTTTTTTACTATTTCCAATCATGTGACATTCTACCTAGCCAAAAGTACCACTATGCCCAGCTGCAAGATAAGAGATACGGATAGTAAAAATGACAAGAAAAGTTACATGACCAGATCATCCTTGGTCTCTGCTAACAATTACAGAACATGTATCTGATACCGTTCACTATTTTTAATTGGCTGTCAAAGATAAAGCACCAGTTATACACCATACTAGAAAAAGAACTACAGTGATGTTCATACAGCGTTATTTAGAATGCATATGTTTCACGAAGTATGTGTTCTAAACCATAATCAGCAGTCTACTGGTTTGAATCCCACTACTGACATGAGCTCAGTAGGTGGCCTTGGGTCAGCCACTCCTCTCAGCCCCAGCTCCATTGTGGGGATAAGAATAACACTAACTTGTTCACTGCTCTGGGTGAGGCACTAATATGTGTAGAAGAGCGGTATATAAGCACAGTTATTATTATTATTTATATTTCCATGACGCCATCCCTTGACCTGTGAAGTTAAGTATTTTGATAAATATGAAAGTGATACAAAATATAAATGCATTGCATAATGTGTGAGTGTACATATACAAACTTTAAAAATTGTATTGGATAATACCACAAAGCATGATTACTGAGAAAGCTGCTTTCACTGCTTTTAGTGTGGAGAGCTGCTTGTAGATCAAAACAACCTGGCGAGCTGTCTTCATGCAGAGTGCACTTGATTCTCTTGGCTTTCAATTCTGCTTTCGTTCAGCATGGGTAAATCAATGTGTCAGCAGTAAACATTTGTATCACTCCTCTCTGAATGACCTTTTAAATTTTACTGCCTATCGTGTCAAAGCAATTAAAATTAACAATACACTAAGCTGCTAAGATCAATTAATGGCTCTTAGGCTTTATCTATTGATCTAGTGACATCTTCAAAACCCACTGGTAACAGACTATACATACTTCTCTTCTATCCACAATATATACACAAGGATTGATTACATATTCTTATCTTCTAAATTACATATTTAAATGACATATTCTTATCTCCTAAATTAATTAGTCAAACTCTTTACATCAAGGATTGGTGACAAGTTGTGGACAGACTATGCTTGGACAGAATGTACACTGAGAATAAATGACATCAAACAAATTGGAAACTAAATAAATCACTTTTGTTTAACAAATAAATTTCTTCTGAACTCTCTTTAGAAATTAAACAATAGAAACAAATAAACTATGTGGCATTCCTCAAATCCACGTGTAGGATGCTATGGAAGTGGTACTTAGAGGGAAATTAATCTCCATTGCCATCTGTCATGAAGAGAAAAAAGAAAACATTAGAAATGAAATGATATCTAGAATAAGAAAACTAGAAGATGAACACAAAAAGGCCACCCAATCTATAAACTTACTTGCTTGAAAATTAAAGGAAAAATCCTCCTCACATTCTATACAAGCTATTAAAGGCACCCAGGAAAAACTCAAACTAATTCTGTAAATACTACCAAACCATTTGTACATCAGACAATCCTGACACTAATCACATTTTAAATTATTTATCGTCACAGGAAATTATTTGCAAAAAAACTCACAAGAACATAAACAATATCTTGACCAACCAATCACAACAGAAGATGTTACAGTCACTATCAAATCCTTGAAAAAAATAAAGCTTCAGACAGGGATGGATTCCCTGCCAAATTTTTACAAAAAAATACATTCACCTACTTTCAACTCCACTAACTGCCACATGCAACTCTGTTATGATAGGAGGTAGCATCCCTCTATCTGGGTCAGAGGCTAAAATAGTAGTTACTCCAAAAAAGGACAACGATATTACAAATAGTAAATCTTCGCAACCAATACCCTTACTGAATCAAGACCAAAAGATCTTTACCAGCATATTTGCCAAAAGATTGTCTAAATTTAAATAACCAACTACATTCACCTTGACCAGACTGGCTTTATGCCAATAAGGAATCTTATTGACAATACACGTAACACATTAACTATAATTAATTTCTGTGAAGCATACAAAATCCCTGCATTACTTCTGGCCTTTGATATAGAGAAGGCATTCAATTATGTGGAAATACCATATCTATATTCCCCACTCCTCCACAAAGCCAGCTGGGTGACCTTGGGCGAGTCACAGTTCTCTTGAGCTCTCTTAGCCCCACCCACCTCACAGGGTGATTGTTGTGGGGTAATAATAACACTTTGTAAACCGCTCTGAGTGGGCATTAAGTTGTCCTGAAGGGCGGTATATAAATCGAATGTTATTATTATTATTATTATTAAAACTTTTACTCCAAAATGGGTTTTGGCGACCAATTCTAAAATGCCATTTATCTTTCTACAAAAGCTACAGTTAGGACCAACAATGTACACTTGATAGATATCCATATAGCAAGGGGAACTAGACAAGGCTGTCCCCTTTGTATTGTCGAAGGCTTTCACGGCCGGAGAATGATGGTTGTGGGTTTTCCGGGCTGTATTGCCGTGGTCTTGGCATTGTAGTTCCTGACGTTTCGCCAGCAGCTGTGGCTGGCATCTTCAGAGGTGTAGCACCAAAGGATAGAGATCAGTGGTGACACTGAGAGATCTCTATCTTTTGGTGCTACACCTCTGAAGATGCCAGCCACAGCTGCTGGGCAGAGCAGAGTCACCTGGGCTCAGGAGCACATGGTCTGCAGCTGCTAGAGGAGGTAAGGGCTTTTTGCCTTTCTTGGCTGTGGTGGGTTAAGCTGAGAAGCTAAGGGTGGTCCTCTCTAGCTTTGGGGCTTTTTGTGTGTAGTTTTGTGTTGATTTGAGTGTGGTTTTGAGGCTGAGTGTGTTTGGGCTTGATTGTGTTTGAGGGTGAGTGTGTTTGTAAGGCTGCTGGGGGTTGCTGGAGTACAAGCCACACACCCCCTTTGTGCTCACCTCCTGTGCTTAGCAGGAAGTGACCTTTTGCATTGAAAAGGCAACTGCTGGGCAGGGGCAGGGCAGGGCAGAGCAGAGTCACCTGGGCTCAGGAGCACATGGTCTGCAGCTGCTAGAGGAGGTAAGGGCTTTTTGCCTTTCTTGGCTGTGGTGGGTTAAGCTGAGAAGCTAAGGGTGGTCCTCTCTAGCTTTGGGGCTTTTTGTGTGTAGTTTTGTGTTGATTTGAGTGTGGTTTTGAGGCTGAGTGTGTTTGGGCTTGATTGTGTTTGAGGGTGAGTGTGTTTGTAAGGCTGCTGGGGGTTGCTGGAGTACAAGCCACACACCCCCTTTGTGCTCACCTCCTGTGCTTAGCAGGAAGTGACCTTTTGCATTGAAAAGGCAACTGCTGGGCAGGGGCGCGAGCCTTTGGCGCGAGCCGAAGGGCGAGAGCTAAAGGGCTCTTGGCCTGTGGCTCTTAGCCGGGGGATCATAGCCGTTTTCTTTCCTCTTAGTGTGTTATTCCTAAAACAGAATAATGAAGTCAGAATGCCAGCAGGGGGTTGGGGGCTTTCCAGTGTATTGCACTGAGTGTCACATGTATGACTATCTGCCTTCTGGTCAGAAGTCCTGGATGTGTGCTCGCTGCAAGGAGCTCCTGGTTCTCAGGGAACGAGTACGTACCCTTGAGGCCAAGGTGGCTGACCTGGAGAAGCGGAGACAGTTAGATAGGCACGAGGACAAGATTCTCAGGGACAGGATAGATGTGTCCCACTCTAAAAATGGCAGCGTTCTTGTTGTCAAGGAGAATGAGGATCTTGTGGAATCAGGGCACCGTACTGAGGATAAGGGGAACATGCCCTTAGAAGGGACCTCTTCTTCAGTTGGTGAGCAGGTTTCCTTTCGCATCAAGGAACCATCCCTGGGTGGGGCGGGAGGGAGGCTCTTGGTAGTTGGTGATTCGATCCTTAGACAAGTAGATAGCTGGGTGGCACAACCGCGTTCTGACCGTATGGTGACTTGCCTGCCTGGTGCGAAGGTAGCGGACATTACGCGTGTTATAGATAGGCTGGTAGATAGTGCTGGGGAAGAGTCAGCGGTTGTGGTCCATGTTGGAACCAACGATGTTGGGAAATGCAGTCGTGAGATCTTGGAACAAAAATTCAGGCTGTTAGGCAGGAGACTCAAGGCCAGGACCTCCAAGGTAGCCTTCTCAGAAGTGCTACCTGTTCCACGCGCAGGGCCAGAGAGACAAACGCAGATCAGGAGTCTCAATGCGTGGATGAGACGATGGTGTAGGGAGGAAGGGTTCAAGTTTGTTAGGCACTGGGATTCTTTTTGGGACAAGCGGGAGCTGTACAAGAGAGACGGTCTCCACTTGTCCCGAGAAGGAACCCGGCTGCTGGCACTTAAAATCAAAAAGGTGGCAGAGCAGTTTTTAAACTAAATGCTAGGGGAAAGCCGACAAGAGATAAAGTGTCTCTGGTTCAGGATGGTTCATCTCAGAGAGATGAAGGGCTAGGTATAACACTTCTACAGGGAGATAGATTAGAGTTGTCAACTGAGATGGAGACAAACAGTGCAGATGACCTAACTACGTCTCGAGGCAAAGTGTGCCGGGGAAGTTACAGGTGTTTATATACAAATGCTAGAAGTGTCCGAGGTAAAATTGGGGAGCTGGAATGTTTAGTGTTGGGCGAATCCATAGACATTGTGGGCATATCAGAAACTTGGTGGGATGAGGAAAATCAGTGGGACACGGTGATTCCTGGATATAAATTATATCGGAAGGATAGGGAGGGAAGGGTTGGTGGTGGGGTGGCTCTATATGTCAGAGAAGGTATACATTCCAGTAAGATTGAGAAGGTAACTGAATTAGATTCGCTTCTGGAAATGCTATGGGTTGAAATTACGGGCCCAAATGGAAACTTAACTGTGGGAGTTTGTTATCGCCCTCCAGATCAGAAAATAGAGGAGGATTATAAAATGATGACAGGATTAAAGATGACTGCTAAACAAAAAAACTGTGTTGTAATGGGTGATTTTAACTACCCACACATTGACTGGGCCAATGGGTGTTCGAATCGGGGGAGAGAAAGTGAGTTTCTAGACTGTCTCAATGACTGTGCTATGGAACAGATGGTTACAGAACCTACTAGGGGAGAGGTGATCCTGGATTTGGTCCTCAGTAATGCTGAAGACCTGGTGAGAGATGTAAATGTGATTGCACCACTTGGGAACAGTGACCATAATGTTATTGAGTACAACATATGTATAAATAGGAAATTGCCAAATAAGACCAACACAGCCATGTTTAACTTCAAAAGGGGTAACTTTTCTGAGATGAGGGGGTACGTGAAGAAGAAACTGAAAGGGAAAGTAAAAAAGGTCAAAACACTTGGGGAATCTTGGAGACTATTTAAAACTACAATCCTGGAAGCTCAAATTAAATATATACCGCTGGTTAGGAAAGGCACAAATAGGTTTAGGAAAAGGCCAGCATGGTTAACAAGCAATGTAATAGAAGCTGTAAAAGGTAAAAAGGATTCTTTTAGGCAGTGGAAAACTAGTCGGAGTGAGGTTGATAAAAAGGAGCATAAGCTGTGGCAAAAAAAGTGCAAGTCTGTGATCAGACAGGCAAAAAGGGAATATGAGGAGCATATTGCAAAGAACATAAAGAAAAACAATAAACAATTCTTTAAATATATTAGAAGTAGGAAACCAGCTAGGGAGGCAGTGGGGCCCTTGGATGACCAAGGCGTAAAAGGATTACTAAAGGGTGATAGGGAAATGGCCGAGAAGCTGAATGCGTTCTTTGCTTCTGTCTTCACTGTGGAAGATAAGAAGTGCATGCCCACTCCGGAAGCACTGACTTTGGGAGGGGTTTTGAAAGACCTGAGTCACATTGAGGTGACGAGAGAGGAGGTTATGCGACTGCTAGATAATTTAAAAACTGATAAATCACCGGGCCCAGATGGCATACATCCAAGAGTTCTGAAAGAACTCAAGTGTGAACTTGTAGATCTCCTCACAAAAATATGTAATCTGTCATTAAACTCTGCATCTGTTCCTGAGGACTGGAAGGTAGCTAATGTTGTCCCCATCTTTAAAAAAGGTTCCAGGGGAGATCCGGGAAATTACAGGCCAGTCAGCCTGACGTCAATACCGGGTAAGTTGGTGGAAACTATTATCAAAAATAAAATTAGTGGGCACATTGATGACCAAAAGCTGATGAGGAAAACTCAGCATGGGTTCTGTAAGGGAAGATCTTGTCTCACCAATCTGTTAGAGTTCTTTGAGGGAGTGAACAAACAAGTGGACAAGGGAGACCCGATAGATATTGTTTATCTTGACTTCCAGAAAGCTTTTGACAAAGTTCCTCATCAAAGGCTCCTAAGTAAGCTCAGTAGCTATGGGATAAAGGGCCAAGTCCTCTTGTGGATCGAAAACTGGCTAATTAATAGGAAACAGAGAGTGAGTATAAACGGGCACTTCTCACAGTGGAGGGTGGTGAGCAGTGGGGTGCCACAGGGGTCGGTATTGGGTCCAATGCTTTTTAACTTGTTTATTAATGATTTGGAATTGGGATTAAGCAGTGAAGTGGCTAAATTTGCAGATGACACGAAATTGTTCAGGGTGGTGAAAGCCAGAGAGGATTGTGAGGCACTCCAAAGGGATCTGTCGAGGCTAGAAGAGTGGGCATCCATGTGGCAAATGAGGTTCAATGTAGCCAAGTGCAAAGTAATGCACATTGGAACCAAAAATCCAAAATATAAATACAAGTTGATGGGGTCTGAACTGGCGGAGACTGACCAAGAGAGAGATCTTGGAGTCATGATAGATAACTCACTAAAAACGTCAGCACAGTGTGCGACTGCCATAAAAAAAGCTAATGCCATGCTAGGGGTTATTAGGAAAGGGATTGAAAACAAATCAGCCGGTATCATAATGCCTCTGTATAAATCGATGGTGAGGCCTCATTTGGAGTACTGTGTACAGTTCTGGTCGCCACACCTTAAAAAAGATATCATAGCACTGGAAAAAGTACAGAGAAGGGCAACTAAAATGATTAAAGGGTTGGAACACTTTCCCTATGAGGAAAGATTGAGGCGCTTGGGGCTCTTTAGCCTGGAGAAAAGACGACTGAGGGGAGACATGATAGAGGTTTACAAGATAATGCACGGGTTAGAGAAGGTAGAGAAAGATGTGTTTTTCTCCCTTTCTCACAATACAAGAACTCGTGGGCACTCTATGAAATTATTGAGCAGTCGGGTTAGAACAGATAGAAGAAAATACTACTTTACACAAAGGGTGATAAACACATGGAATTCGTTGCCACAGGAGGTGGTGGCAGCTACAAGCATTGCCAGCTTCAAGAGGGGACTGGACAAATATATGGAGCAGAGGTCCATCAGTGGCTATTAGCCACAGGAGATAGATGGTATTCTCTTTGTGGGGAGGTGGTGCTCTGTTGTCTTGGTGCTGGAAGGAAGGCAGTGGGAGGGCTTCTGGTGTCCTGGCCTCACTGACAGTCCTTTAGATGGCACTGGATTTCTAGCCACTGTGTGTGACAGAATGTTGGACTGGATGGGCCACTGGCCTGATCCAACATGGCTTTGCTTATGTTCTTATGTTCTTATGAAACGTCAGGAACTACAATGCCAAGACCATGGCAATACAGCCCGGAAAACCCACAACAACCATCGCTGTCCCCTTTCCCCATTTCTTTTTGCCATAAATATAGACAGGGCCAGTGCTACCATTAGACCAACTAGGCAGCCGCCTTGGGCACAGACCTCAAGAGGGGCATAGTTTTATACAAATTACTTTCTTGAAAAAAATGCAACTGAGAAAACCTATTGAGCACCCCCTAAATGGTCCTGTCCACAGACATCAAGCAGCTCAAAAGCTCACTGTAACTTTTTTATTTATTTATTTATTTATTTATTTATTTATTTATTTATTTATTTATTTATTTTATACCCTCCCCTCCCCACAGATGGCCTAAGGGTGGCTAACATTAAAAAATACATTAAAATCACAGAAACATAAAATCAATAATATTTTTTTAAAATGATTAAAATAGTCCAGGAGCAGGCTATTTAAACAAATATTGGGAGTCCTTATACAAGCATGGCAGATGGCTGAGGGCAGCTCCGGAAGAAATGGTCTTAGATGGAAGAAGAAGGACACTCGCTGGCACTCAGCCAAAGGCCCAGCAGAACATCTCCGTTTTACAAGCCCTGCAAAACTGTAACAGGTCCCACAGGGTCCATATCTCCAGCGGGAGAGCATTCCACCAGGCCAGGGCCAGGGCAGAAAAAGCCCTCACCCTGGTTGAGGCCAGATGGATGTCCTTTGGGCCAGGGATCACCAGGAGTTGCTTGTCTGCAGAGCACAACACCCTGCAGGGGACGTAATGGAGGAGGCGGTCCCGCAGGTATGGAGGTCCCAGTCCATGAAGGGCTTTAAATACCAAGGTTAACACCTTGAACTGGATCTGGAACTCCACTGGAAGCCAGTGCAGCTGGCACAGCACATGATGAATGTGCGCTTGGATGGGCGTTCCGGTAAGAACGCGTGCCGCTGCATTCTAGATCAGCTGTAACTTCCGGGTCAGGCCCAAGGGCGGTCCAGGATAGAGTGAGTTGCAGTAGTCTAGCCTGGAGGTGACCATTGCATGAATGGTCACCTCCAGGCTAGACCATGGCCAGGTCCTGGGGTGAAACATAGAGCGCCAGTTGCCTGCCCTGTCAAAGATGAAAAAAGGCAGACCTGGCAACAGTCATGACCTGGGCCTCCATTGAAAGTGTGGCATCCAAGGTCACACCCAGACTCCTCACCATCAGTGAAGTTTTCAATTCTACCCCATCGAGGGCTGGGAGCCGGTTCCCAGCTCGATTGCCCCATGATCCAGACACAGAACCTCTGTCTTCAGGGGATTCAATTTCAGGTGACTCTGATGTAACCATACCGTCACAGCCTCAAGACCCTTGACCAAGGAATCCAAAGCAAGATCGGACTGGCCATCTGTAATGATTCCAAGTAAATGTATCTTTAAATGCTTGATGAGATAGGTGAAGAGTGGGGGGTGAAGGAGATGGATGAGTGAGTGATATGATTGGTTGAGGACTGAGAGGGTGGGCAGAGTGAATGCAGTTTGAGACTGAGAGTAGAGAGAAAATTTTTAGTCAGAAGAAAACAGGCTAGCTGTGTGCTGCCTGAATATGTTGAAGTGTTTATGAGAGAAATATAACCTGTGTGGAACCTGAACTGAGCATGTTTGTGAAAGGACACTCAGTCAGGGAAAGAGAGGCCAGCTGTGTGAATGAGAGTAAATGAAGTAACTTTAAGAACCGAGAACTACGTTTATGAAACCGATACGCTTCTTGACTAAATAAAAGTTTATTTTTGTTTTGTTATATCCCAGTGTAGCTGTTATTGCTATATCCCATTCCTATCTTCAGGGCCACATAGAACCACGAAGGAGCCTGACGCTTAGGAACATTACCAAAGGGAAAATTTAAAACAAATATCTTGGAATAAAATATTCCTGGTGGCAGCAGACTACCCAGAGGGTTAAGGGATAGATTAAAAGAAAAATCTACCCTAAAGAAAGTAAAAGTCATAACACCATCCATCAGCAGATAGAGCTGAGTGTCATCCGCATACCGGTGACAACCTAGCCCAAAGCTGCAGGCTAACCGGGCAAGGGGGCACATATAGATGTTAAATAGCATTGGGGAAAGAATCGCCCCCTGAGGGATGCCACATACCAAAGAATGGTAAGCAGACATCTGTTTCACGAGTGCCACCCTCTGTCCTAGATTGTGAAGGAAGGAGTTCAGCCGTTGCAGGGCTGTTCCACGAATCCCCACATCGGCAAGGCAGTGGGTCAGAAGATTATGATTGACCATGTCAAATGCTGCTGTAAGATCTAAAAGTATCAGCAGTGCTGACCCACTCCGGTCCAGGTGTCGCCGCAGATCATCTGTGAGGGCAACCAGAGCCGTCTCTGTACCATGGCCAGGCCTGAAGCTGGACTGGAATGGATCCAGGATAGAGGCATCACCCAGGTATACCTGCAGCTGTTCCGCTACTGCCCTCTCATTTACCTTACCCAGGAATGGAATATTCGAAACTGGGTGATAATTGGCTGGATCAGCAGGATCCAGTGATGGGTTCTTTAATAAGGACTGCACCACTGCCTCTTTCAGTGAGTCTGGAAAAAACCTAGAACTAAGAGAAAGATTAATGATGTCAGCTAATGGTGCCCAAATCCCATCACCACCACTTTTCACCAGCCACGATGGGCATGGGTCCAGTGGACACATGGTAGGTTTCACAGCATGCAGGATCCTGCCCACCTCCTCCTGGGAGAGTGGCCTGAATTGATCTAATATCAACCCTGAGGACAACCAAGGAGCCTCCAGTACATATACTGCATCAACTGTGGTGGACAGATCCCGGCGGAGTGACAAGATCTTATCCGCAAAATAGTCTCCAAAAGCCTCACAGCTTATTACCGAATTTACATTTTTATTTGTACCATGCGTGATGGACGTTAAAGACCAAATCACTCTGAAGAGTTGTGCCGGGCGAGAACTAGTGGACGCAGTGGAAGCTGCATAGTAGCCTCTCTTTGCAGCTTTCAGTGCCATCTCATAGGCCTTCATAAACATCCTATAAAATGTTCTTGTCATTTCATCATGAAGTCGCCGCCACACCCGCTCTAGCCGTCTCAGCTCCCATTTGATTTGTTGTACCTCATCAGTATACCAAGGAGCTACTCTAGTTCGGGGGCGGAGAGAGCGACGGGGAGCGATCTCATCAATAGCTTCAGAGAAACGGGCATTCCAGTCCTCTATCAGCTCATCCAATGAGCCACCAGGGGGCATCAGATCCTGCAGAGCGTTCTGCAATTCAATTGGATCCATTTTTTTTTTCAAATTGTATTTTATTTAAGTTTTTCAAATTTTTTATAATACAACATCTGCAAATTATTAACAGAAAATATTCAACTTCAATTTTAAACAAATTAATAGTGTACTTTTCAGTAACAGCCAACAACTATCAACGTCTAAACTACTATCTAGTCTAGACAAGAACATTAAAATTAATTAAAACAAATAAAATGATGTAACAATTATTGAAAATACATCTCTGATTTGCAGTGACCAGGTTATAAATTGCCTAGTGGTGTAAGGGTCAGATAACGCTTTTGTAAATAAAACTGTGTAAGATTTAAAGATAGGCCAAGGAATAGTATAAGTCTTGTTTCACCTTGTTGTTAGACCATTGGTCATCTTTGGTTAAATAATCAAGTACTGGTAGCCATTGCTCAAGAAAACAAGACTTATGTTTCGGGTTTTCTCTCTGTGCCAGCTGGTCAGAAATCTTCTGCATGACAAAATGATCCCATATGCGACTTCTCCAGTTATTTATGGATGGGATTGATTTTTGTTTCCAGAAGGAAGCTATTGATATTTTCGCTAGTGCCAGAAGTGAGAATATAATATTAAGGCTAGAAGTAGGAATCCCAGGATTTTCCCAATAGCTTAATAATATTACTTCTGGAGACTTAAGTATCACATAACTTGTTATGACCTCAATTTCCTTAATTATTTTATCCCAAAAAGAACTGATGTATTTACATTCCCACCAGCAATGAAAATATGTGCCCAGCTGACCGCATTGCTTCCAACAGATGGCTGACTGAGATTGATTGACATGATGGAGCTTGATTGGGGTCATATACCAATGTGAAATCAGTTTTATGGTTTGCATCTTGATGTTTATTATATTTGTACAGAAATTATTTGAGTTCCAAATCATGTTCCATGTATCATTTGAAGGGTCAATTTTGCATTCCTTGAACCAAATATTTTGATAAGACAAAATTTTGCATTTTTGTTTTTCTTCCAATAGAATTGAATTGATTTTAGATGGGATACCCTTTTGTCTTACTGATCTTTCTTTTAAGATTCTTTCAAAGCTTGTTAGTGGCTTGCCTATAGATTCTTTGAGTTTTGGCGACTCAAAGAGATGCTTGATCTGAAGATATTCAAACCATGGGGCTCTTGTCGTGTTGCCTTGTTCTATTTTTGCTTTTTCTTGTAATTGTTTTTTATCAAGGATATCTATTATTCTAGTTTTATTGTTCAGCCTCCACCATCTGTATGAGTGGGTGCTGAGAGCTGGTGGGAACCAGTGTTGTCCTGCAAACGATGAGACTACAGAGAATGGATGGACTAATTTAGATTTCATTCTGTCCCAGATTTTAATATCGCTTAATAAAAAGGGATTGCTTTTTAGTGTAGAGGGGCGTTCTAAATTCGTGTTCCAAATGCATTCACTTAAACGACTTCCTTGCAGGTAACTCTGTTCAATGTCTTTCCAATCTAGTCCAATTAAATCATTTGCTATTACCACCAGATTTTTCAAATGATTATCCTCATAGTAGGTTTTCAGATCTGGAAGATTTAGTCCACCTCTGCTGGTTTTTCTTTTTAAAGTTTCCAATGATATTCTGGGTTTTTTATTATTCCAAATGAATTTACTAATTTTAAATTGCCATTGATCAAAATTTTTGTCTGGTATTACGATAGGGATTGCCCGGAACATAAATAGAAATTTTGGGAAAATAAATGATTTGATTAGGTTAATTCTCTCGAGCAAGGTTAGGTAATTTCCCCCCCATTCCTCTAATATAGTGTTGATTGACTGATTGATTTCGCTAAAGTTGATGCTCAGGAGATCATTTAAATTTATAGGTATTTTAATTCCTAGGTACTTCCAATGTTTTTTAACCCATTTGTATTGATAGTTGCTTTTGATGAGATTGGGCAAGTCTGACTGTAAATATATTGGGAAAATTTCACTCTTGTTGCTATTGATGGTTAGGCCTGAGGCTTTTGAGAATTCTTTCATAATTGTCTCTAATTCAGACATTGAAAACACAGGGTCTGAAAGGTAAAGCGCCATATCATCGGCAAACAGAGAAAGTTTGTACTATTTGTTATTAATATTAACGCCTTTTATGTTGGGAGATGATCTAATATGGTTTGCAAATGGTTCAATAGCCAGAGCAAAAAGAAGTGGGGATAGCGGACATCCCTGTCTAGTGCCTTGAAGTAGATTAATTTTCCCCGACTTATGACCATTAATTTTGATGGAGGTAGTGGGGCTAGCATATAATGACTGAATTGCTCTGAGAAAGTTATCTCCAAAATTCATTTTCCGTAATAGTTCCATAAAGTAAGGGATTTCCACGCGATCGAAAGCTTTTTCCACATCTAACGCCAAAATAAGAGAGTTAAGTTTATTTTGCTTCCCAAAATTAATGATATTCAGTGTTTTTCTTATGTTATCTGTTAGTTGGCGGTTTGGTATAAAGCCAGATTGGTCTTCCTTAATATAGTTAGAAATTATTTTGTTTAATCTGGCTGTTAGGATGGCTGTGAATATTTTCATATCCTGATTCAATAGAGCTATAGGGCGATACGAAGCAGGATTAGTAGCATCCTTTCCTGGTTTTAAGAGAACCACCATTTGTGATTCAGTCCAGGAGGGAGGCATTACACCAAATTCTAATATTGCATTACAAACACTAGTAAGATGAGGGGCCAACTGTTGTGAAAATTTTTTATTTAAAATTTTTTATTCAGCAGGAAATCCATCTTTACCAGGGGACCTATTATTTTTCAAATTTTTAATCACCTCTTGAGTTTCTGTAATTGAGATTTGCTGATCAACCATTTGTTTATGAGCTGTTGTAATCTTATTAAGCAGCCCTGCTTTTCCCAAGTAGTTATTGACAGTTTCTAAATTTGGAGTGTCTGACTTATATAGATTTTTATAAAAATTTTGGAAGACTGCAAGAATAGATTCTGATTTTACTTGAATTTGACCATCCTCATCTCTTATTTGATTTATTAGTCTTGTGGCTCTTTCCCCCCCCCCCCCACTTTCCAAGAGAGTACAGATTTTTGGGATTATTTTGCCAATATTTTTGTTTTAGAAAGATTAGATTTTTCTGAATAGTTGTGGTTTCTAGGGCTTCCAATTTTTTCCTTTCATTTAAAAGTTTTTTATAGATTTTCTTATTACGTGTTTTTTTATGGGCCTTTTCCAAGTAAGATATTTTCTCCATTAAGTCCAATTTAGTTTTTTCTTTCTTTTTCTTGTAGGCTGAAGCAATTGCAATACACTTGCCCCGAACCACAGCCTTCATTGCATCCCAGATTATTTCAATTGGAGCACCACAATTTAAGTTTTGTTTAAAGTAGTTTTGTATTTCTTCTAATATGTCTTTTTGAGCTGCAGCATCAAATAAAAGAAATTTTTTAAGACTCCAATTTGGTGTTTTGTTTTTTTGTTCTGAGGGCTTTAATGCGCATTCTACCCATGATTGGTCAGACCACCTCATTGGGCCTATCTTTGAATTTGAGATATACTGTAGTAGATTTGGAGATGCCAGCAGGTAATCAATCCTAGTATATGTTTCAAATCTGGGGGAAAAATAAGTATAGTCCCTTTCAGTAGGATGTTGATTTCTCCACACATCAACTAGATCTAATTGTTTTAGGATATTAGCAAGATGACTATTTTTAGATGAATTTAGCCCAAGTGAAGTAGATTTGGATTTTCTTTTTTTGTTTTGTTTTGAATGGTCTAGTTTAGGGTCAGCTATTAAGTTTAGGGCCCCCCCTAATAAAATGTCCCCCTCCTGAAACACTTTAAGTTTGAAAAAGGTCTCTTTTAAAAATGAGATCTGATTAGAATTGGGAGCATATATTGACGCAAGTGTCAGTTTCTTTGTGTCGAAATTACCCTTAAGGAATAGGTATCTACCTTCCTGGTCCTTTTCTACTACTATATCTTCAGATCTAAGATTCTTCGAAATAAGAATTGCCACCCCTCTGGATTTGGAGTTACCATGAGCTAGGTATTGGTGGTTCCACCAGCTAGATTTGAATACCTGTTTCACCTTTGCTGAAAGATGTGTTTCTTGGAGTAACAAAAAATCTGGACGCTGTTTCAGCAGTGTAGCCTGGACCCTTTTGCATTTAATAACATTATTTAGACCCCAACAGTTTAGAGAAAGAACTTTAAACTCCATTTCCTGCGAAATAAAAAGAAGTCAATAAAACAGGGTTTATATGACTGCAAGGTGCAAACAATCTTTTGAATTTCAAGGTTTTACCCCAACTATAACAAGAACCGGTAAACTATTACGTATTAATTGCAATTTGCAAGAATATAAAATGAGGAGAAAACCTCAATGGAGAGTAGCTGGGAGATGTGAAGAGATTTGAGAAGAGAAAATTCTTAGAGAGAAGGAAGAGAAAAGAAATAGAAAGAAGAGAGATTTTTAAAAAAAGAAAAGAAAAAAGAAAAAAGAAAAGGAAAAAAGAACAAGGTATAAGAACCCTAATCTCCTTAGTACTTTCAAGGAGGAAACCACCGGAAACCTTCCCTAGTAGGAAAGGGATTGCTAACAATATATCCAGAATCGTGTGCACTGAAACTGGATTTTGGTCTTTCAACCCAGTATCCGGAGTTTAAACTAAATTAGAGAGCCAACTAGGCCTCACTTCCGTCCACCCCCTCCCGCCTTACCCGGCTGCATTTTAAGCTAAATCAGACACCATACAGCGAAACAGGAGAGAAAGTAAGTAATTTTTTGAGTGACATTTAAGAAAGGTTGATTGTTTATAAGGAAACTTCTCGCTTCTTTTTCTTTTGTGGGAAAAAGTAGTATTCTGGCAGAAAAAAGAAAGTCTTGCCACCTTCTGCAACTCTTCTTTGGTTTGTTCATGGTGACTCCTTTTGTGGACCTCTATCATCTTTTTTTACTGGTATTTTGCTCCAGTTGTTCAGTGAAGCTCTTGCGTTGTAAACAGCAGTTTTGCTTGGAGAGGTGGTTTGCCAGTCTAGTTGTAGATCTTTAAGTAGTTTGGTGCCAGTTTCCATGTCGTGAGCTTGGTATGTCTTCCCTTGCCAATGTACCAGAATTCTTGTTGATGAAGCCCAGCGGTATCTCATTTCAGCCTCATTCAGTTTGTTAATGATCGGCTTTAATTCCCTCCTTTTCGCTAGTGTTTCTGCAGAGAGATCTTGAAATATATATATATATTTATTTTGATAGGAGAAATATCCTCTCACTCTAGCTTCCTTCATGATCATTTCTTTTGATCTGTAGTCAGGGAGGTTTATTATTATATCTCTTTGCTGTTGTCTTGATCTTGTATTGATTAGTGACCCCACTCAGTAGGCATGAGATATTAGGGGGGTTATACCATCCTCCAGTCTTAGTTCTTTTCTAAGCCATTCTGCTATAGATATAGAGAGATCTGTATTGCGTTCTTCATGTTCATCAAAACCTCTGATTTTTATATTATTAGATCTTAGCTTATTATCAAGATCTAAGATTTTTTCATGAAGCTGTTCATTTATTGCATGTAGATCATGGATTTCTTTTTGGTTGTCTATAGCTAGTTGCTTAGCATTTTTGGCAGTCTGTGCAACCCGATCAATTGACTCTTTAAGTTCACAAGTCTGGTTTTTAATTGCATTTTCAAGCCTTGTAACTATTTTATTTTCAAGCCGTTCCAGGGCAGTAGTTATTTCTCCCTCTACAGCCTGAGCTTCATCAGGGTCTTTTGCTGGCTTGGCGGCCTCCATTTTAGCTGGCCCTTGTCGATTTCCCACCGGGGCTTGTTTAGCTTCTATCTGCTCTAAAAAGGATTTTAGGGAAGGGCCGCTTTGATCTGTGGGCTTGTTTTTTCTTCCTCCTGTTTTTCCCATAATTTTTAGAAGCTTACCACTGTATAGGCGCTTGCAAAAAGCCGCGGTAGGCAGTTAGGGTGCGGAGCGAGGTTTTAGACGTCTGCCATCTTCGCACGACACCCCCTCAATTGGATCCATTTGACTCCACGGGCGAGCATAAATCAGCTCGTTGCCCAAGCAGGAGGGGGTCATGGTGCCCAGACAAGCCCTCAGGATGAGATGGTCTGACCATGGCACTGCTATAGCTTCATCCAGATCCACCTGTATCCCGAACCCAAAGATCAAATCCAGTGTGTGTCCTGCTCGATGTGTGGGCATTGATACAAACTGGGAGAGTCCTAATGCTGCCATGGAGGCTATCATGTCCATGGCCTGTGAGAAGGTAGCATCATCAGCATAGACACTGATGTCTCCTAAGACCAGAATCCTGGGGTACTCCAAGGCCCAGCCAGCCACTGCCTCTAACAGGCCTGGCACAGCATCTGCTGGTGCGCTGGGCGATCGGTACGCCAGACAGATGGCTATACTCTCCTCGGCATCCCACACCAGGCCCACACAATCAATGCCAGCAATCTTTGGCAAGGGGAGCAGCCTGATGGAGAAAGACTCTCGAATGAGCACCACTACCCCAACAAGACATTTCCCAATATGTAAAACAAATATGAGAAACCTGTACCATAAATGTGTTGGAATATATGTGTGTTGCAAGGTCTGAGATTCAGTCATTATGGGGTTAATGTGTTTACCTACCATGCTATCATTTAGATTGACCTGGAAGGGGAACCTGTCTCAAAGCCAATAATCTGCAAGCCCGGAAAACTTGAGAGTGTTTGTAAACTGTTATTGGTCAACAGGTCAGGTGATTTTCTTTCAGGGTCAAGAAGACAGAGGAATAAGAAGATTCTCCATTCAGTTATCCCAGCTCTTTGTTTGTAACCAGTAGTGAGAATGTAGCTCCAGGCATTTGTTATTTTGTAGGCAATCCTGTTAACCTTTTTCCTTTAGAAGTAAATGATTTTAAAAGCTAAACTCGTGTGCTGACTCTCTATTGATTCAAGATCCTTTGCACCTCTGAAGAAAAGCTATTTTTTAACCTTTTTCCCCAACCAAGTGGACCAGTTGAAGTAATTATTAAGGTGAAAAAGATGCTAGCGATTCGTGTATATTGTTCTTTGAATAACAGCAGTATGGTATGGCTTTGGATAGGCAATATGAGATCATTAACTCTCAAAAAAGGCAAACCTTATGAGTTATATCATCCTGCTTTCAGATAATACTGCCAGTCATTGCTGCATCTCAAAATAGTCTAGGAGACTCAAAGTTATCTCAGAAGTCTCAGTCAACTTGAGAGGAACAATCCTTACTGAAACTACTCCTTTTTAGCTCTCCAGAGAGCCAGCTAAAAAGAAGAAAGCAAACAAACAAAGTAACTGCAGACAAAAGTATCTCCTTTTCAAGTACAACATAATTCTCTCTCTCATTGTCTCACAGCAAACATGAGAAGGGGGTGGGAGTAGAAGACACTCTGTTGTGCCAGCCAGGAAAAAGGTGGGGAAATAGCTTCCAATGCTACAAAAAGAAACTTTTCAGCAACTTGAGGAAGCCAAGCAAGAAGTGAGAAGGAAAACAAAAGGGAAAAGGTGGGAAACTGCCTCCAGAGCTAAGAAAAAACCCCACTTCATAGAGCAAACTGTATCCCAGCAACACCAAGAGAAGCGGCAGAGTGGAAAACACTAAATCTTCACAGCTATTCTGCTGTGTCTGGAAAGAAATGGGCAGAAAGTCAGCTTCATGGCTGCAATAAAAGGGAGGAAAGTAGGGAAATTCTACTGTAGCAATGCACATAGCATACTTGCTGCAGAGGAACAAGTGCAGGGAAAAATACCTCTGCACTAGAACCTACAACTATATAGTCAAGCTTTTAAAGTTTCCTCAAAATCTGAAAATCCTTTAAAGAGTTATGATGACCTCGTCCAATCCTTAAGGCCACTTTCGGTAGGTGCTCGAGAGGGAAAACTGGTCAAGACCAATTTGTCATCTAAACCTTGGTTTGATCAAAGCTGTATTTGTGCTAAAAATGCTTTAATCTATGCCTATAAGCTAGCACTGAGAGCTGATGAAAAGACCAGACAGGATGCATATCGTTCTCTTTCATTTTTAAAAAAGAAATATAAATCACTGGTTGCCTGCTGTAAGAAAGAACATACCAGAAAACTGTGGGCCAATATAATTGAAGCAGCTACGAGCAAAAACTCAGTGGTGTTCTGGAAACTAGTGTCAAACCACGCCTCCACAGCCGCCTCCTCCTTGGCTTCCTGTATCCCCCCAGATAAATGGACTTCTTTTTTCCAAAAAATGTATGATGATCCTATTCAACCCCCTCCTGCCCTAACAATAGAAAATCTGGCCAAATGCCCCCCAGTTCATGCCGAAGAGGTAAAAGCTTATATTAGCCAGTTAAAGAATGCAAAAGCCCCTGGGCTTGATGGAATATCTCCAGAATTACTAAAAACAAATAAGGACTGGTGGGAAACTTTCCTAGCCTCCCTATTTACTTATATTGATGAAACCGACTACATCCCCAATGATTGGGGAATGGCTATAGTAGTCCCCTTCCATAAGAAGGGAAAGAAGAAGGATCCATCCAATTATAGACCAATCAGCTTACTAAGCATTGTAAGCAAATTGTCTACAAAACATCTGCTGGAGAAATTTTCAGACTGGCTAGAACAGGAGGATATAATTGCTGATGAGCAAGCTGGGTTTAGAGCTGGCAGGTCAACAATAGATCACTGCCTAGTAATGCAACACCTTGTAGAGAAATATGCTACAGGAGACCAAGCATCACTTTACCAGGCATTTGTTGATTTAAAAGCAGCTTTTGACACAGTCTCTAGAAATAGACTTTGGAGGAAACTGCAGGCCTCCTTTATTGATAGGCGACTGCTGTTCCTTTTTGGGGCTATGCACAAGCAAACTGCCCTGAGTAGGGTGCAGCCGAATTGGGCATTTGACTGACCCCATTCAAACTTACAGGCAGGTGTGCCTTCTAGCCCCCTTTCTGTTTATCTTCTACATCAACAATTTGGTAAACCTTTTGAATGACCCTGGATTGCACCCTCCCAAATTATCAAATAGGCACATTCACGTACTGCTCTATGCAGATGATGCTGTATTACTTTCTAGGACCCCCATAGGGCTGAAACGAGCCCTAAAAAAATTCTCTCAATTCTCTGATACTGAACACCTTCTAACTAATTACCAAAAAACTAAGATCCTGGCTTTCGATAAAAATCCAAAGATCAGACGATGGGAGCTTCAGAGGCATCAGTTAGAACAAGTTACCAGCTTCAAATATTTGGGTGTAGTTTTGCAAGCCTCAGGTACCAAAATAACACATAGCAGCTTCATTGCTGATGTGGGAGAAAAAACAGCACACAGTATACTGAAATTCTATCGATCACAAGGGGGGCAGTATGTACCAGCTGCACTCAGATTGTTTAAAGCCAAACCATTGGCCCAATTAGTATACAGATCATTCTTAGGGCTGCCATCCTCCTCTTTCTCTCAACTTGAGAGAGTGCAGTCCAAATTCCTTAGAGCCCTATTACAAGTGCCCAAATGCATGCCTAACTCATGGGTTAGACTGGAAACAGGAATGTTAAGGGTAGAGGCCAGAATCACCATCCTTTCAATTTTCAAATGGCTGTCAGGATGTCTAAACCCGCAAGGCCTGCTCCCTCTGTTATTCCAAGACAAATTTCAATCTAATTGGCAGAAGGCGACTCTGAAATCCCTGGGAAAATTGGGTCTTTCCCCTCAAAGTTTGCTAGTCATGGGGTTAGACCAAGCAAAATCACTCATTAAGCAGAGAGCGACAGACATTGAAAGACAAACAGATTTACTTAGAGCACCAGGTTTTATTTCTTCAGATACTACTAAATATATTGCCGCTCCTGCAGCCTACTTTTACTTTCTTGAATCCAGTAACTTCAGAAGGGCTAGAAGTTCAACTCTACCCTCTGCCGTTCTGAAAGGAAAGTTTAAAGCTGTCCATTGCTCTCTTAGGCTTTGCTCCTATCCCCTAAAAGAAATTGACTCAATGGAGCACATCTTCTTTAACTGCCCAAGTCATAGTAAAATTAGAGCGGAAACCATCAGTCCATTAGTAGAAAGATGCCCTGGAAGTTCAAATAAAATCAAACTTGATTATCTTTTGTCTGATCGGAATCACCAGACAACACATCAAGTAGCAAGATTCTGTGGCCAGGTCTACAAGCAACGTAAATCGCATAAGGCAGACTGAATGTATTTTAACATTTTAAACAACTATTTTATGATGATCTTATTTTTTTACTCTTATATTTATTCATCGTTCTTCCCCTGTATCCAGTCTCGACTGTTTTTAAACTGATTTGCAAATGGTTTTATATGTACTGGTCACAGACTGTAATAATAAACTTGACTTGACTACCTCTGCACTAAGAACAGCAGAAATACCTGAACCTACTTCATGGGGTGAATTATCCTAGCTACCACCAGAAGAAGCTGAAAAATGGAGAAAAGCGGAGGGTGTGGTGTCAGTGTTGAAGAGAATGATAGCACATTGAAAGAGCTCCGTCTCTCCCATGCCTGAAATTTAAGATTTATGTTGGAAGGGCAAAATAAAAATATTTACTCTTCCAACGTAAAGATACACTAAGAGATCCGAAATGCAGATTCATATTTATTAAAGGCACTACAGAAAACCAAACTTACACATTTGGCTAAATTTATGCCCCAAGCCAAGACAGCCTAATGAAATTCTAAAACAAAGTTCATTAGAATACACATGTATCACTTAGTATAATGTGCTCTAAACCATATTTTCATGACAAACCCACAGAAACAGCAGCAACATAATCTAAGAGTATAATGGAGAGTAACAAATACAAACAGAAGGATTAAAAGTATCCTGCTCACTAGGTTGGAGGCAAGTTCTGACAACAACAGGGCCAACAACAAAGATTCTCAGGTCAAACTCCATGGTCAAGTAACAGATTCCAAAATCAAAGACTGTGACCCACCAAGGCTCAGGTAGCCAGAACCTAAGAGCTCACCAACAGCCAAGTCCAGAATACCACAATTGTGACTAGCTAATCCCATGCTAGCTGCAACCTTATAAAAGGAGTTTCTCCTACAGGTGAGGCTGGGTTCATTAAGCTTCTTTCTCCAAGCTGGCTCATCTCTGCTACTCAGGAGTAGTAGATCAGATCCTGTACTGGCTCTCCTGACATTTCCTCAGCAGGGGGAATGCCGTGGGCTGCCAGGCATGCACTTCTGTGCTTGGTCCATGCCTCTGCCCTTACCCTCAGCCTTCGCTGCTCCTGGGGTTCTTTGGGAGACAGTGGCAGTTCTGGCAGCAGGCAGGTCCATGCTAAGGCCGCCTGGCTTGATGACACTGTGGTTGCCAACCCTCCTGCAGATCCCCACAAATTACAACTGATCTCCAAATGACAGGTTTTAACATTCTCCGAAACATGGAGGCTTCTTAGGCTGGCCTATGTGGAATTATACCCCACATAGGTACTACCTGACAATTGATGCCAACCCACCTAGAGAACTCCAAGAGTTACAAATTATACCCCACTGAGGACCCTCCATATTATGATTGCCGTACCTGGAGATCTCCTTCCATTTTGTCACGGGCTGGGCCAGCCCAAGCAGGGTGGTGCAGGTCCAAACCTTGATACCAAGTCCAGATGGAGTTTCAGGAGCCAAAAGCCAAGTCAAAGCAGTGGTCAGAGCACAAGCTAATGCCAGAGTTGAGTCCAGAGTCCAAGAGCAAGGTCAGGCACAGTCCAAGGTCAGTTACCGGTAGTGTCAGGTCCACCAGTAGGCACAGGCAAGGTGCACAGAGTGGTTGCAGGCAGTAGAGACATTGCTTCCACGCCTGGCTGTTGCTCCTGACTGGCTTTTATAGCCAGGCATGGTTTTCAGCCAGCTGCTGGGGCTCCATCCTGAAGCTCCTCATCATCACTCTCCAGCAGCTGGCGTTGGCTCAGGAGATGAGCACTGCGCCGTATCTCCTGCAGCTCCAGTCTCTGGCGCTGTCTGCGGCGTTCTCTGGGTGTGGGTGAACCTGGGGGGGGGGGTGGAAGCCTCTGGCTGGGCTTCCCCTGTAGTGCTGGCAGTCCCTGACTGAGCTTCCCCTGTGGAAGTCCCTGGCTGCACTTCCCCTGTGGTGGTGGGGCTGGAGAGTACTGATGGCTCTGCTTCAGCTGCTGGCTGTAGGCTCCGATGAGCCAACAGCTGTGGCTCCTGATTACCAGCCTCTGCTGAGTCAGGGCTGGCTGCATGGAGCTCCTCTTCTCCTGAGGAGTCCTGGCTGGCTACACGAAGCCCCTCTCCTCCTGAGGAGGAGTCCTCGCTCTCACTGAGCCCAGGCTGGGCCATGACACATTTCAGCTGAACTCCATATGTCCTATTTTACCTAAATTGGAGACAATGGTGGTATTGGGTATTGGCAACTGGGTGTCTGAAGCACCTCCTTACAGTAGTTGCCAACTTGGGGTTTCAGGGGGCTTATATTTTCACCACTTCCTTATTCAAAGCCAAGTCTAATATAGGGTGCTTGGAGGGAGGCCACATTCGAGGCCTTAGGTCCAGAACCAGAGACTGGATCAGCACCAGCACATGTCCTCTTTTAGGGGACAGTCTCTGGAGTTCAGGGGTGTGTGATTTGGGGCTGATCCTAAGATTATTTGGGTTTCCGGGAGCTTATATTTTCACCACTTGCTTATTCAAAGCCATGTCTAATACAGGGTGTTTGGAAACAGGCCACATTCGAGGCCTTAGGTCCAGAACCAGAGACTGGATCAGCACCAGCACATGTCCTCTTGTAGGGGACAGTCTCTGGAGTTCAGGGGTGTGTGATTTGGGGTGATCCAAGGATTGTTTTGGGTTCCAGAGGGCTTATATTTTCACCACTTCCTTATTCAAAGCCATGTCTAATACTGGGTGCTTGGAGACAGGCCACATTCGCAACCAAAGATTGTGGCCTGACACCAAGCACATGTGCTGGTGCCAATACCACCATTGTCTCCAATTTAGGTAAAATAGGACATATGGAGCCTCCTGTTTTGGAGAATGTTAAAACCTGTCATTTGGAGATCAGTTGTAATTTGTGGGGATCTCCAGGAGGGTTGGCTCTCTTCACCCTCAGCCTTCGCTGCTCCTGGGGTTCTTTGGGAGACAGTGGCAGTTCTGGCAGCAGGCAGGTCCACGCTAAGGCCGCCTGTCTTGATGACACTGTGGTTGCCAACCCTCCTGGAGATCCCCACAAATTACAACTGATCTCCAAATGACAGGTTTTAACATTCTCCAAGACATGGAGGCTTCTTAGGCTGGCCTATGTGGAATTACACCCCACATAGGTACTGCCTGACAATTGATGTCAACCAACCTAGAGAACTCTGAGAGTTACAAATGACTTTCAAATGACAAGTTTAAATTATCTCAAACAGAATGGTGGCTTTGGAGTGTGGCTTCTGTGGAATTATACCCCACTGAGGACCCTCCATATTATGATTGCCGTACCTGGAGATCTCCCTCCATTTCAGCTGAACTTCATATGTCCTATTTTACCTAAATTGGAGACAATGGTGGTATTGGGTATTGACAATTGGGTGTCTGAAGCACCTCCTTACAGTAGTTGCCAACTTGGGGTTACGGGGGGCTTATATTTTCACCACTTCCTTATTCAAAGCCATGTCTAATACAGGGTGCTTGGACGGAGGCCACATTCGAGGACTTAGGTCCAGAACCAGAGACTGGATCAGCACCAGCACATGTCCTCTTGTAGGGGACAATCTCTGGAGTTCAGGGGTGTGTGATTTGGGGTGATCCAAAGATTATTTTGGGTTTCAGAGGGCTTGAATTTTCCCCACTTCCATATTCAAAGCCATGTCTAATATAGGGTGCTTGGAAAGAGGCCACATTTGAGGCCTTAGGTCCAGAACCTGAGACTGGATCAGCACCAGCACACGTCCTCTTGTAGGGGACAATCTCTGGAGTTCAGGGGTGTGTGATTTGGGGTGATCCAAAGATTTTTTTGGGTTTCAGAGAGCTTATATTACCACCACTTCCTTATTCAAAGCCATGTCTAATACAGGGTGCTTGGAGGGGGGCCACATTCGAGGACTTAGGTCCAGAACCAGAGACTGGATCAGCACCAGCACATGTCCTCTTGTAGGGGACAGTCTCTGGAGTTCAGGGGTGTGTGATTTCGGGTGATCCAAAGATTTTTTTGGGTTTCTGAGGGCTTATATTTTCACCACTTCTTTATTCAAAGCCATGTCTAATACTGGGTGCTTGGAGAGAGGCCACATTCGCGGCCTTAGGTCCAGAACCAGAGACTGGATCAGCACCAGCACATGTCCTCTTGTAGGGGAAAGTCTCTGGAGTACAGGGGTGTGTGATTTGGGGTGATCCAAAGATTGTTTTGGGTTTCAGAAGGCTTATATTTTCACCACTTCCGTACTCAAAGCCATGTCTAATACAGGGTGCTTGGAGGGAGGCCACATTCGAGGACTTAGGTCCAGAACCAGAGACTGGATCAGCACCAGCACATGTCCTCTTGTAGGGGACAGTCTCTGGAGTTCAGAGGTGTGTGATTTGGGGTGATCCAAAGATTGTTTTGGGTTTCAGAGGGCTTATATTTTCACCACTTCCTTATTCAAAGCCATGTCTAATACAGGGTGCTTGGAGGGAGGCCACATTCGAGGACTTATGTCCAGAACCAGAGACTGGATCAGCACCAGCACATGTCCTCTTGTAGGGGACAGTCTCTGCAGTTCAGGGGTGTGTGATTTGGAGTGATCCAAAGATTTTTTTTGGGTTTCAGAGGGCTTATATTTTCACCGCTTCCTTATTCAAAGCCATGTCTAATACAGGGTGCTTGGAGAGAGGCCACATTTGGGGCCTTAGGTCCAGAACCAGAGACTGGATCAGCACCAGCACATGTCCTCTTGTAGGGGACAGTCTCTGGAATTCAGGGGTGTGTGATTTGGGGTGATCCAAAGATTTTTTTGGGTTTCAGAGGGCTTATATTTTCACCACTTCCTTATTCAAAGCCATGTCTAATACAGGGTGCTTGGAGGGAGGCCACATTCGAGGACTTAGGTCCAGAACCAGAGACTGGATCAGGACCAGCACGTCCTCTTGTAGGGGACAGTCTCTGGAGTTCGGGAGTGTGTGATTTGGGGTGATCCAAAGATTGTTTTGGGTTTCAGAGGGCTTATATTTTCACCACTTGCTTATTCAAAGCCATGTCTAATACAGGGTGCTTGGAGAGAGGCCACATTTGGGGCCTTAGGTCCAGAACCAGAGACTGGATCAGCACCAGCAGATGTCCTCTTGTAGGGGACAGTCTCTGGAGTTCAGATCTGTGTGATTTGGGGTGATCAAAAGTTGTTTTCTGCTGCAGCTGCTGCCCCTTTCTTCTTATTGAATTGTTCTGGGGACATCCTATTTTGAAGCTGTTTACTCAAGATCTGGGTTTTGTAGGATGACCCAGTATAGGTCCCCTTAGAGTGCCGAGTCTTATTAATATGGAGGTGTATAATATGTGCCCCTGCAAACTTCATTTTGGAGTTGTAGCTTTTCAGTTTCCCACAATATTTTTCTTTGGCTTTGCCGCTTTGCGAATAACGAATAAGGAATAAGGAACTGCGAATAAGGAACTGGGAACTGGGAACCACCGCCACTCATCTGACGAGGAAAAGGCCTGGGAATGGGCCCAGGAGGTAAAAAACGTCTCGGCCAGTGTGCAACAGACACACTCCTACTGAGCGTGACAATGTCACTTCCTTAAGTAATATCATCACGCCCCGTGGTGAACATGCTCCCGCACTTCACAGGGGTCCAAATTGGACCTTGTGAAGTACAGCAGCATGCCTGCAACTGACACAATGACATCACTTCCAGAAGTGATGTCATTATGGCTGTTGGAAGCATGCAAGAAAATTGCCCCAGTTAGTGCCCCCTCACCCTGCTGGGAGGGTAAGGGGACCTGGCAACCTTACTGTTTGCTGTGGCATGGTAGCCACTAGTCCAAGACCTGGGTGGAAGGCCTCAGCTGCCCAATGCCCTGCTGCAGCAGAGCAACTCTGGAGCTGCTGCCCAAGGCAACCTCTGAAACCCAAAGATATTTCCCATTCTATTTATTTATTTATTTATTTATTTATTCAATTTATAGCCCTCCCTCCCCACGAACAGGCTCAGGGCGGATTACAGAAAAATGCTCAAAAGCATTAAAATATATAAATACAATTAAAAACCAAATAACACCATAAATACATATAAAAGCATTCTGGATGGTGGGCCCCCTCCAGTTTCCCCCATCATAATATAAACAAAGCAGAACAGAACAGGAGTGGGGTGGGGCCACAATTTATAATAATCTGGTGTCTATGCTTATAGGGAGGCAGATGACTACATTGCCCCCCTGGCAGGAGATCAGTAGGGAGGCTCATAAAACGATCAAGGACTGGCTTCAACCATACGCCTGACAGAACATCTCTGTCTTACAGGCCCACCGAAAGGATTTAAGATTTTGACGGGCCTGGGTGTCCTCTGACAGAGAGTTCCACCAGGTTGAGGCCAGGACTGAAAATGCCCTGGCCCTGGTCGAGGCCAGCTGGGCCTCCCTGGGGCCAGGGACCACCAGTAGGTTCTTATTTGTCTGTCTTAATGTTCTCCGGGGTACATACGGGGAGAGACGGTCCCGCAGGTATACCAGTCCAAGTCCATTTAGGGCTTTAAAGGTTAAAACCAAAACCAAAACCTTGAACCTAATCCAGAATTCGACGGGGAGCCAGTGCAGCTGCCGGATGGGAGTAATATGTGCCTTGTATGGTGTGCCATCAGGACATGTGCAGCAGCTTTCTGGACCTGCTGTATTTTCCGGGTTAGACACAAGGTAAGCCCTGCGTAGAGCAAGTTACAGTAGTCTATTCTGGAGGTGACCATTGCATGGATCACTGTAGTTAGGTTACGGGTCAGCAGATAGGGCGCAAGCTGCCTGGCCTGTCAAAGATTTAAAAATGCAGATTGGGTAGTTGACATGACCTGGCCCTCCATCGATAAGGAGGTATCCAGTATCACTCCAACACTCTGGACTGGTGAGACTGGCACTAATGGCTCCCCATCAAAGGCTGAGAGCCAGATTCCCAAATCTGGCAACCCTTGGCCCAAGTACAGGACCTCCGTCTTTACTGGGTTCAACTTCAGCTGGCTCTGCTTTACCCATCCAGCTACAGCCTCCAAAGGTTTTACTAGGACATCAGCAGCAGAGTCGGGCCGACCGCCCATCAACAGATAAAACTGACTGTCATCCGCATATTGGTGACAGCTCAGTCTGAAGCTTTGCACCAACTGAGCAAGGGAGCACATGTACAGGTTGAATAACAAAGGGGAGAGTATCGCCCTTTGCAGAATGCCACACACCAAAGGTTGGCTTGCTGATATGCTCTCCCCAAGTGCCACTGTCTGTCTGTGGAAAAAGGAGACAGGCCACAGCAAGGCAGTCCTTTGGATCCCCATCTTGGTGAGGTGGTGGGCCACCAGTTCATAGCCGATCGTGTCAAATGCTGTTGAAAGGTCCAACAAAATCAGCAACGCCAACCTGCCTCGATCTAGATGTCTGCGAAGCTCATCCGTGAGGGCAACCAGTACTGTCTCCGTCCCATGTCCCGGGTGGAAACTGGACTGGAATGGGTCCAGGATGGAAGAATCCTTCAAGAAAACCTGCTGCTGTTCTGCCACTGCCCGCTCAATCACCTTCCCCAGAAAAGGGAGGGTTGAGACTGGTCGGTAATTGGACGGATCGGTGGGGTCCAAAGTTGTTTTTTTCAGGAGAGGTCTCACCACAGCTTCCCTCAGCACTCCAGGGAAAATCCTGGAGCTCAGTCATTGATTAATAATAGCCTCCAACCCATCCACGCTGGCCTTCACCAGCCACGAAGGGCAGGGATCTAGGGAGCACGTGGTGGGCCTCACCAGTTGTAGAATCCTGTCAACTTCCTCCCGGGACACCAGACTGAAGTGATCTAAATAAAAGCTGAAAGACGGCCAAGGGTCTCCAGTTCCCTTACTGTATCAACTGTGGCTGGCAGATCATAGCAGAGAAACATTTTCTCTGCAAAGAAGCTCCGAATTTGTAATTTGGTGGTCTCCCTGAGAAAGGGAGACCAAAGACCAAACCACTTGAAACAATTTTGCCAGGCGTGAGCTTGCAGACGCTATGGAGGCAGCATAGAAATCCTTTGCCGCCTTCACAGCCACCTCATAGGCTTGTTCAGCTGTAGCAGAGATGTAGTGACAACGGCAGCTTCATACCACAGCATAACAGCCACTGGTCCAGTCACCAGGGATGTAGCCAGTCTTTGCACCCCTCAGTAACTGAGAGAGGGGAGGCTGGTGCCCTAGGCTATGGCCTAGGTCCACCTGGTAGAGAAGCCACACATGGCAGAGAACTAGGTGGAGATACAGATACTGCTTCCTGCCCTATCCTTCCATTTAGCCTGTCCCCCACTTTTGTCCCTCCAGTTTACCAAGAAGGAAAATCTGAGTCATGTTTGCCTTTGAAGTGAAATAAAAGGCTGCACAAGAGGACCATTTGAGAAACAAGACAGGAAGAACAATTATTAACAGAGACACCATCTCTGGATGAAAACTAGGCATCTCTACAAGCTAGAGCTGGCAGCGGTGGAGTGAGTGTGGCATCTGTTCTTTAGCTATTCGTTCTTGTCATATTTTCATTAGATATTACAGACTGTTATTTGGGTTTCAGGTTTACCCGAATTTTCCCCCTGCTCTGGGTAAATCAGAAGCAGGAAACTCGAATCTTTTGGGGTACACACTCCTATTCTCCACCTTTGTAAAACATTCAGCTCACCCCCAATTCATCTTGTTTTGCATATGCTAAGCATATCCACTCTATTCAGTACTGGCCTCACAGAAATATGTGAGTTATGTTCAATCTCTGTTGCAGAGTTTTAATGCCATATTTTTTCCAGTTGACACAATAAAAAGAAAATAAATGAGTTTTCCAATCATGGATCACAAATTAGGACTTGGACTCTGCGTTGGCTCGTGCTCTGTGCAGAGGCTCACAACAGACTTTCCGGCATGGCTCTCGTTCTCACTGGAATCTTGCCTTGTTTCCTTGTCAAAGGTCAGACTTTTGCTATAACTTCTTTTCATTACATGGAGCTGGTTTCTGGGAATGCAGAAGCTGCCCAGCGCCTAGCAGGCTTTTCTCCTGGTGCTTTCTCCCATTAAGCTGCTGTTAATCTCCACTCCCTGGTTGAACTAAACAGGCAGCTGCAAATGAGAAGAAAGGAAGTAGTGACTTCAGTGCCTGTGGGAGAGGCCTTGATGTTGCGATAGAGCTTATCAACAACTTGCATACATTCAGAATTCATGGAATTATTTTTCTCCCTAATGTAATGGCTAGACAAGTCTCTCAATAACACAATTTTGATAAGTTTCCAAACCACGATAGTTTTCATTTTGACACACTGAGCATTAGGTTATGAAAAGAACACCTAAGGAAATTAAGTTAGGGATGCACTGTTATTTTCAGGATAATTGACAGAATGTCGTAAGGGGTCCCCAACCCCATATAGGCAGTCATTAATTCAGATTTTTCAATGATGTGGGCATTTTTGATGTGGTTGCTAATGCAGATGCAAATATCTGAGACTTGAGCCCATATGTCGATCTTTTTCTGCTGCATTATGCCAACTTCTAAAATAATTTGCATCAGGAATAGAGATGGGCACAAATAGCAATACGAACAAAAAAAAAGCCATGAACAGCCCAATCTGCTGTTCACGAACAAGCTGTTTGTGAGGCCCTGTTCTAAACGAACAGGTGGTTGTTGCAAGACTCGTTCATTGCTGTTCGTTGCTGTTCGTCAAGCCAGACAGTCTAGCACCTGCAATCAATTCCCTTGGCAACTTAGGCAGGAATTGTCTGAACTCTGTCTGAACTCCTGCTGTTACCCTGGAAACCCTAATCTAAGCCCAATTTATCTTGATAGGCAGGTCTTCCTTTCAAGTGTGGAGCTCCAAATTTGTTACAAGGGAGCAAAGACCAGGGAGGAGGGGGGCTCAACACTCTGGCTTAGTTTGCAGACAGTGGAGAGGGAGAGAGTTGCTGTTGGCATTTTGATAGAGAGAGTGCATTGGAGCTTGAATTTTCTTTGTGTGTGGTGGGATAGGGATCTACCTCTTCAAGTTCCAGGGCTGCTGCCAGGCTCTGGGCCAAGCTATTATTTATAATTGGTACCTTTCCTGCTGCCTGCTCAGGTAAGGTATCTGGGAGTGGTGCAGTAGGGATCTTGATTTGGATGATGGCTGGAGGAGAGCCTGCTGGCCCCCACGAACATCCAACCACAAACATGTTCGTGAACAGGGCCATGTTCGTGGTTGTTCATGAGTCCCTGTTCCTGGATGGCAATGAACAACGAACATCATGTTTGTTTGTTTTTTCTGTTCATGCCTACCTCTAATCAGGAACTAACCCCATTTATGAGCACCTAAGATTTTTCTGAGCAATCATATACTCCTGCTGTGTTGGCTGGCAAGCCAAAGGGTGATTCATCACCAGTTGGAAGATATATTGAAGATAAATCAGTATCATGAATAATTCTGCAGCAGCAAAATATCATTTTATGTGTGGTGAGACTTGATAATGTCATGGAGGTGTTCCAGAGTCACCTGCATTAACTAAGTCCTTTCCTGTAGAATAACATGGGGCATTGCTGGTATTGTGTTCTGTGATTGGTAGAAGTCTGCAGTTCAACATGGACTTCAGTGTTGCTAACTAAGCTCTCTTTTCCTTAAATACCCATTGTTTTACTTTCTATTTCTCTGTTGGGAGAGCACAGGACACCAGCTAAGTTACACTGGTGGAATTTTTCATGCAGTAGCCATCTTAGATTAGACCTCAGGATTAGCCAACTTTACCATTCTATCAATGAAGAGTCTGTATAACTTGAAATCCTGCACAGCCTCCTCCAACTAAAATAGATCCAATAAAATATATAATCTTGTAATCTATTTTGTATTACATTTCCTAAAAACAACATGGCAACAAAAGATACTAGCCAGTATCATATATGTGTATACTTTAAAGGATAAGTTTCCAATTGGCACAGAGCACAAGTTTGGGTATCTTTAATCACAGTGTGACAATTCTGTACATGATGAGGATTTCCTCACCAAATATGAAGTTGGCATAATCACTATATGTGAACTTGGCAATAGAATGTGGATCAAAAAATCCATGCACTGGGTTCAGAATAGGCAGGACGGAGTTTTCTACATGCCTGGAGAAAGCCCCAGGTTTGCTGAAAAATATGCAATGTAAAACAAACTTTCATTGGGATTTAGTAAAAACCCCAGATCACAGAAGCAACGTTTGCTTCTTTAATAAAGGTATGTTCCTAAGATCTCATGAGACATTGTGAAATATTGATGGTTATTTGGGAGGTTGCTAGGCAGCACTCAACCAACATTGCAGAGAATTCTAAGGGTCATTTAGTGTTAGTGCAGGATGGGGGGAGACAGACTGAAAAAGGTAAGATACAGGAAAGATAGAAGGTAAAGCTGGAGGGCTAGAGCTCTAGAAAAGGGGAAAAGGGAAAGTTGAAAATGGGGGAGGGGAAGAGAAAAGGGTGGGAGGGTGAAGGAAGGAGGGAGACAGAGGCTACCAGGGGGGAAAACCAGGAAGGATAGCTGGTAGGTAGAAGGGAGGAAATGGAGGAAAATGTGCTACAGTGGGAGACAAAGCAAGAAGGAAGATGGAATGGAGAAATAATGTTCTTCATTTTGTGAGCTCTTGTGGGTTGCCTACCTATATTATAATATCAGTCACTCATTGGGGAGAAAGGAACCCTTATTTAGTTTTCTCTTTCCCCAAGACTAGCATTCTTAGAGCTCACCATAGCTACCACCTAGTTGTTAGGAGATGTGTGTACAGATTGCATTTATCAGGGTTCTCACTGCACTCCTGGTTTATACCCCCATAAGAATTTTTTTACATGCATGTTGATCTTGCTTGAGGTCAGTCACTGCTTTTAATATAATAGATTATGGATGTACTCCTGAACAAATGACCTCAAAATAAATTTGACTTTACATATGGGCAAGCATAGTTAAGATACAGCTATAAGACCACATACTATCACCTTCATCTCAATGAATTTCATAACCATTGCTCTCTAATCTGTTTCCAAGTGTGTGAGGGAAAAAAATAGTTTTGTTTTCTAAAAATATTTTCTAAAATATTGCTTTCATTTTTGCACAAATAATAGTTTCACTTTAAAGAATATACTGTTTCAACAATATGGAAAACTTGATTTATATGAGGACACTAGGACATTCTAAATTGTTTTTAGAATTGTATATTGTGCAGTAAAATGATTCGTCTTTACTCTAAAGCCATGTGCATTTGTAATCTTGGTAAGAATGACTGGCCCTACATCATTTTTGAACTTTTAAAATGTTCCTTAATGTAGGAGATCTCTTTATACACTAAAGATGGTAAATGTATTGATGGCATTATCTAGTTTCTAAAGATTATTTATTTGTTTACTCAATTTATAGCCATAATATATTTCTTGTTGAGATACAGGGCAGATTACAATTAGAAACAATGCAGTAGGAATGGTATAATACAGGTAACCAATAATTACTCCATAGAAACTGTAAACAAAATTAGAGACGATTATAGTAAAATACAGTTTGATATAGACAGTAAAACAGGAGTTACAAGACTGCAGTGAAACATTATAACTTGTACTTGTACTTGCAATAAAACTGGATCACAACATTTAAAACAATGCAATAAACTCAGTACAATGTATCTGTGAAGACTGCCTTATATCCCCCACCAAAACAAACTGCAATAGTATTCAGTTGTGATTTTAGTTTACTATAAATTGTAATTTTATATAGTTGGATTATATAAAATTATCTTGAAGACTTACAGCAAAATATTCAGTGATCTATAAGATTCAAATTGTACCTTGAATAAAACATCATTACTATCATGGTATGCTGAAGCCGAATGAGGCTGTTTATGCCTTGTAAGAGCAGTTTTCAGTTGGTGGAAGAGTATAGCCTCAGAAATACTAATGGTGTAAGTGTTGTTAATGTGTAATAATCGTGTAAATTAAGGACAGCCGTTGAATGTTAACAGTTGCAATTTTATACTAAGAAACTGGAAAGGGTACAGCTTCTCCTCTCCCAGAATGCTCAATCTGATATTGCATTTCCATATAGTTGCTAAATTCCCTGCGCTAATGTATGTCAACACTGTTTTGAAAGTATAATAATAAAATCTTTGGCCCTGTGTAATAAAAAGGGCTGGGCCCAATACACAGGAGGGAGGGAGGGTTGCCAGGTCCCTCTATCCTCCTGCTGGGAGGGGTGGGACCTGGTGCTTACCTTCGGCCAGCTCTCTACATGTGTAGCATGCACTCCGGCTAGGGATGCACTCTGGCTAGGGATGCCAGGCCCTTCGCAGGGGCAGAGATCCCCCACCCCTGCCCCACACACCCCGCCCCCATTTACCTGACCAGCAGGGGGTGCACCTTCCATGCACGCTCCCCTGTGGTGCTATGTGCTCCCGTGTGCAGCAGCCGCCTGGATCAGGCCCATTTTTGCCCGGATTGGGGCCACTGTAGAGTGCAGGCGCACTCCCGCCCTCCACAGTGGCCCAAATCGGACTCATTTCAGGCCCATTTTGGCATGGACCAGGCCTGTTTTGGGCCACTGCAGAGCACAGGAGCGCTCCCACACTCCACAGCAGCTCAGAATGGGCCCAATCTGCACCAAAATGGATCCAAAACGAGCCCGATTTGGGCTGATCTGGGTGTGTTTTGGGCTGCTGTGGAGGGCAGGAGCACTCCCATACTCTGCATGCTCTGCAGCGGCCCCAATCTGAGCCCCTGTGGAGCATGGGTGCACTCCCAGGGGCCGCATGATGACATCACTTCCCGGAAGTGACATCATTGTGCCCCACCAGAGGTAAGTGCCAGGAGTCAGTCCCCTACCGGGAGGTTGAGAGAGCCTGGCAACCCTAGCTCTGGCATCGACATGATTACATCACTTCCGGACGTGACATCACCACATCGGCTGCATGGCGACGTCACTTCTGTTAGTGACATCGTTGCACCAGCTGCATGAGCGCTCCTGCACTCTGCATGGAGCCAATTCTGCTGTTTTGGTGCCCAAATCAGCCCCAACAATGCGAGGAAACACTCTTGCAGGTGGCGTGACGATGTCACTTACGTGACAGGCAGTGTGACGATGTCACACATTTAAAAAATGCCATAGTTGTGGAGGATCAGGTTCAAGCCCTTACAGCAATTTTTAAATGACTAAATTCTCCTCTGAAATGGTGTTAGTGGCTTGGCCCTGAGCTAAAATGCATTCTGAGTCAGAGCACTAACATGTTCTTCAATTTTACTCAGTATTCTGCTGCCCTTGACTTTGTCTGTCACCTGTCCTCCTGAGCACTACAGTGCAATTGCTTTTTTCCAAACCCCAGCACAATCCATTTAGGGTATTTTTTTATAACTACTCCTACTCTTGCTTCAATTGAAATATTTTTAAAAAACTTTCTGCCCTGAAGTTGACTAATTTTTGTAACTACAACCTGTGATAGAATATGAAATTCTTTTAAAAAAAAACAGTTATTTTTTTCCAAAGCCTACAAGCAAAGCTCCCCCCCCTCCCAATTAAGCTAATCCTTAGTTTTTCTGAAAACCTGAATTCAATTTTTTTGGAAGACTAAAAGGTTGACCTAACCCCCCCCCCCCCCCCGCTTTTTAACCTCCTGGCTTCAATTGTTTTGAACCCCAGGTCAGCATAGTTTTTTTAAAAAGTAAATCCTATACTCCCAATTAATTTTTATTTAAAAACCACTTGGCTTCTTATTATATTGGAAGCCTAACCAAAGCTTAAGTATTTTCTTGAGAACACCAAACCCTAAGCTGAAATTCATGTTTTTTTCCGAAATAGAGAGAGAAAAAGAAGAGAAAAATGTTTATAGCATGTTGCCAAAGGCCATCACTACTGAGCAAATAAAGCACACAGGTAAAACATTTTTTTTAATTTTTTTTCCGTTTATTAGTGCTATTTTTTAAAAAATAAAATAAAAAACAAACAGGAGAGGGGGGAAAGAAAAAATACACTGCTGGCTAGAAAAACATTACTGGCAAATCTATAGGTATTTATAGAAGATTTCCAAATATCTAAATATAAGTCCATGAGCAGTTGCCTTCTATATGTGATATGTTCAAATGTTGATAAATTTATACAGTCTTCAATCCAGTGATTTATAGGAGGTGGGCTTTTGTTTTCTCATGTTGAAGTATGTCTTTTAGCAACTGTAAGGGCACAGACCATGTCCATTGACCATTGGTTAGATTCTAAGAGACAGGCAAGTAGTTTAATAGTGCATTAACGTCCTCAAAAAGAAATGAGTTTTCTAACACACAATTAATGTGACTAACTTCATCCTAAAAGGACTGAATGACTAAATATGACCAAAGTGTATGTTTTAGAGATGAATTTTGTGAATTACATAGCCAACTGTGTAATTCACAAAACTGTGCTTAAACCTTTAGTAGAAAGATGCTGTGGCATCCAAAATACCCGAAACATAATTTTTTGCTGAATAAGTTGCAACTTAAGATCCATAGTAGCAACAAGTATATGGCTTAAAGCCTTATCCCATTGCTTTAACAAAATTGAACGCTCTAGATCAAGTAAAACATGAACAAACAGCAATGACAACAAAACTATAATGCTAAAAGCACATAAAAGTACATTAACAGTGCAATCCTAAGAAGAGTTATTCCAGTCTAAGCCATTGAAATCAATGGGCTCAGACTGAAGTAACTCTCCCTAGGATTGTACTGTATAGCACACCGAATCTTCATTATACACAAGTGAAGGAGTTCCAACTTCCAACCATTAAGTACAGCTTGAGTCCAAATTTTCTTAGTTACCTGGGCAAACTTTGCTGCTCTTTAAGAGACATATGGATCCAAATCAGAAAGAAGGAGGCTTAATTTTTCCACCACAGAAGACAAATCAATGCTTTTTAAAAATTTTCCAATAAATTTATTTCTGGGCTCTGTTTAAAAAAAAACACACCTAAAACCTCACCTACAGTTAATTGTTATTAAAACCTAGTAACCATACATTTCCTTCATAACAATAATTTTTTTAGAACCAAGAGGTACACCCCAAAACTCCATGAATCCACTCCCCACAAAAACACAACATAGAAAGATTGTTCAGCTCTAGAAGAACAACAGTAAAATCAGAAACAGAAGAATGCCAAAAGATAAAGCTTTTAAAACAGTAACAATTTGAAACATCCCCCCAGGCACAAACCCTTACACAATTAACCCAGTGCAAAGCTATTAAAAATTGTAAAAGAAGACAAGAGAAGAGAACCCAACAAAACAACACAAGCCTTTGAAACCCCTTCAAAAACAGCACAAAACAAAACAAAGGAAAACTTTTTTTAAAGAACCATAAAGAAAGCAAAGCCTCCCTCCGCAACTTCAGTCCCACAGGCATAAACAAAAAACACAGAAAACTTGAAACAATATTTTAAAACAAAGGGTAAATTGGTCCTGGCATAGAAAAAGGACTTCCCAGGCAGACAGCAGCAGGGAGCAGAATTAATCCAGGGCACAGACAGATGAGAGCAGAACCATAACTCTGCAAAAAAATCTTGCCCTGAAAGGAAGTTAAGATGCAGCCAGGCCTGCTTTTTAGCCTCTTTGCCCATGGTCAGAAATCTGTGGGCTATTAAAGAATTGTCATAATTGGGCAGACAGTTCTTGTGCTTTCCCTAAAGTGTGATCCCATTGCTTATGAGACCTGCCTCCCTCCCCCTCCATCCCATTGCCTGGGAATCCTGTAAAATGTGGGGGGAAAACAGGACTGGAATCCTTCAAATGCCATCCCTAGGGATTTGTGAATATTCCCAAATATTTCAAGAAATATTCAAGGTCCTGAAACCAATGTCCCAAGAATCCCAAATATCAATCTAGATACCTGAATATATCAAAAAATACCAGTAAGGTATTTCTGGGGTATATGTTCAGACTAGAAATATCCAAACATACATCTCTAATTCTATATCCAGAGGCAGCTTGCAGAACACCTTTGACTTCAATGGGCTTAGAAAAGTGTAACTCTGTTGAGGATTGCACTGTAAACTTTTAATGCTGAACAGGGTTTCCTTAAAATTTTATCTCAAAAGAAAAAAACCTTTACTATAAAAACTTCAATGCTGAGGAAAATAAAAGGGGAAATATATCAACTGCTGTCAGAGACTGTTTGCAAACTGTTATGCTGATACAGGGAAAAATTATATTACTGAACAAAATCAAGAAAATAAATGGCTCTTTTTTGTGATGTAGCATTATAAATGAAGGGGAAATATCAATAAATGCTAAAACTCTACATATGAATATGTGTGTAAAACAATATCCCAGAAAAGAAATTGCCTAACTCAATATAAATTTACCTTATATGTTTTAAATAGTATTTCTGAATATGAAATAATACAGGGAAATAACAATGATAATTTAAAAATAGGCATAGAAAATGTTGACTGACTTTGTTCCATCATTGTTACGCTTTTAGGTTTTATTGGCTGATTTTTAATGGTTGTTAATTTAGTGATGCTGTGTTTTATTATTTTATTTTTTATGTGGTATGTTACCTCAAGTAGGTCTCTGCCAAGGCAGCATCTAAATGTTTTAAATAAAATAAATGCAATAGTTTGTTTCTCTTATTATCGGCACAGAAGCATTTACTCTAGCCTTTCGCCCCTGTATTTAGCATTTATTTGGAGATGGCGTATTTACTTTGCTGTTTGTTAATTTCCTATCTCTATGTGACCTTTGGAGGAGAAGATGGGAGGCAGAAACCAGATCAGCAGCTCCTCCTCCTCAGGCCACAAACGCTATAGGCTTCTGTACAAGCTGACATTGAGAAACACATAATACAGAAGGACATAAGCAACTATGTATGAAATAATCAATTTGTGGTGTGATGAGAGGAGCCCCTGCTCTCAACATTAGTTACACCTATTTCAATGTGCCATGCCAGAGAGTGGACGGATGAAATTTGATGGAGAAATCTGGTGGTAAGAGACTTTTGTGAGCATTACATTTAAAACTGCTCACTAAGTCCTTTTGCTAGTAGCTTATGTTGCTTTATGTGAAGAAAGAAATATCCTTCCCCATTCGCCCTTCAGATTTCCAACCTCAGGCCAAAATTAAAGTATTTCTGCAAGTTTATGGGTTCCATCCACTCACTTCTATTTACTTGTTTCCACTATGGAACCAGTATATTTCTGTTGCACTTTAAACACAGTACAACATTTTCTAACTCTGGTTTGCCGCCAATGGACTTTTGCTATGGAGGGCCTATTAGAGCAGTTTTATTGGTGCTTTCACACATTTTCTTTGTTAAAATCTAGTTTAGAAGCTAGTTCCAGGAGCTTGTAAACTGTAGGTGCAGCAATTTGTTTGGCACTCATACCAGGAGGCCTCTTGGTGAAAGCCACTGGCTTACCTGGGTGGCTTCTCTTCTTGAACCAGAGGCATCCGTAGCTCCTCCAGAAGTGCAGAAGGTTGCTCTATTGCCAGAAAACAGATTCTGCAGTACTTGAGCATAGGAACAATAGGAGGTGCCTGCAATGTGCCAGAAGAGCCAAACATAAAAGAAAATCAAACTTTACTTGCAAGAGCTAAGAGCTTTGGAATATGCTGGTGTAATCTCTGGTGTAATCAGAGAGCCTTTTACATCCAAAGACCCTCCACTATAAAGTCACTTGTGTGGCAATGCTTCTTCAACTTCTTTTCTGTAGTCAGTTCTTAGCAACATTCACTCAGCTAGCAAGAAGGAAGCTGGGTAGAGCTATGTGAACATGAAAATATTTTAAAGTAGGCTTCTCTTTTCAAAAGGTGAAAGAATTTTAAGATCACTGCAAACTAAATAGTATGAGACATTTTCTCTAACCTGTGAAGAACTGAAAACTGTATTTTTTTTCTTGAGTAAGTAAAGTATATGAAACTTTATATCACATAGCTATAACAACAACAACAACAACAACAACAACAGTGTCTTTATATACTGCCCTTCTGGACAGATTAGTGCCTACTCAAAGCAGTGAACAAAGTTCTTATTATCCCCATAATACAGCTGGGGAGCTGGGGCTGAGAGGAGTGGCTTACCCAAGGTCACCTGCAGAGTTCATGGCCTTAAGTGGGATTCAAACCAGCAGAGTATTGATTAGTAGCCCAACTACTTAGCCACTATGTTACAGCCTTGGACTTTATTGCTTTGGACTCTAAGCAAGGTATTATCACAATCACAACTTAAAATGGCAAAACTCTGCCAGGGTTTGTATAGAGTCCTAGTAATATCTTTACTGTTTTATCTATTATTTTTGCACACTTTCAAAATATAATCTTTTATGCACAATTTAAATAAACAAAAATATTCTTCTTAACTGTGTGGTGTTTCTTGGGTTCCTAGCTTCAACCTAAACTAGTTGCCACTAAGCTACAGAAGCTCAATATAATAGCTAGATAGAGATAGAGATAGAGATAGAGATAGAGATAGAGATAGAGATAGAGATAGAGATAGAGATAGAGATAGAGATAGAGATAGAGATAGAGATAGAGATATAGAGATAGAGATAGAGATAGAGATATAGAAAGGCCCAGTGCCAGGTTTTCTGGCGCCTGAGGCCAGGGGCAGCTTCAGCACTGTTGCTGCCTCCATGCAAAGTGCGCGCACGTGCACCTGGACTGCACGATGATGTCATGCGGCAGGCAGCTGGGACGGCATGCATGCATCCTCCTAGCCATCCCGCTCAGTCGCTCTGTGTGCCGCTCCGGCCACCTGCTACACCTGGCCTGCAGCTGCTGCACCAGGCTGGGAGCGCGTGCTGGCGGTGGTGGCACCACGGGGCAGCAGAGTGGGGGGGCTGGGAGGCTGCAGCAGCTGCGGGCCAGGCACAGCAGGCGGCTGGGGTGGCACATAGGTGGCTTCCCAGCCCTCCAGCGCTGCTGCCGCTAGCTCTGCAGTGCATGCCCCTGCCCCCGGCGCCCTCTCCGGTGTCTCAGCGCTCGAGGTGGCTGCCGGACCTGCCTCTATGGATGCGCCGGCCCTAGATATAGATATAGATATAGATATAGATATAGATATAGATATAGATATAGATATAGATATAGATATAGATATAGATATAGATATTATAATAGCCCAGACTGATCTTGTCCTAATTTGGAAGCTAAACAAGGTCAGTACCTGGATGGGAGACCACCAAGGAAGACTCTGTAGAGGGAGGCAATGGCAGCTCATCTCTTGCCTCACCCCATGAGGTGAAACCCATGAGTGGGTCACCATGAGTTGATTGCCACCTGAAAGCACATTCTTCCTTACCTTAAAATCCACCTGCTGTTTATTTGGCATTTTAACTCTGAACAGAAAGTGTTCAAAGCAATCCTCAAGGGAGGGAAAGGTACCATATTGCAAGTGGTTTTGACCTGTTTTGATTGGAAGATCATTGATGATCCTGCCATTTGCCCCAGTCCATCATATGGATCAGTGTAGATAGCAGCTGGAATGTTGAATGCCTTGGGGCCATCAGATTTGCTGCTGAATTGTTCTGTTTGCACCCCAAGGTAACCAGGAAATGACTCTTCTACTTGGTCTCCCAGCCCTAATTTTGTGTCATAATAAACACCACTCACAAAGACTTAATAGTGAAAAGAAAAAGTCAACCTTTTCATGAGAAACAGCTAGCACTTACAAGTTCTTCTTTTCAACAGTGTTATATAAATTAATATTTTCATACTAAATTTACTCTTTTATATGTGGAAACATAAGCCTTCCAGAAATCATTGTTCTTGGCAGCTAACAAAATAATCTGAGCAGTTAAATTATGATCTCATTTTTTTTATCCTGGATGGAGTACAAATTGGCTGAATTGGAAGAACACGATAAACTTATTTTAATAGTATACTGTTTATATTCATAAATACTTCATCAGCCTATGCTTTTACAAGCCATGAACAATAGTTTCATGCTCCCTAATTACCTTCAGTGACATGAGTACTGTGGCCCTGTTCCATTCTGATGGACACAGTCAGCTGTTTCCATTTCACTATATGACTACAGAACTTTGAAGCACTTGATGCTTGCTACTGCAAAATACTTCACATGGGAAGCAGTCTGTCAAATGGGACTACTTCTTGACAAGCATAAACCATGGCCCCGGACCTCATATAATTGGACAATGAGGGAAAAACACTAACGCCACTACACATTAAACATGGCAGTCACTCTTGCGTGCTACTTGGGCTTAGGGCAAAAGGGAAAGAAGTAAGGCAGCATAATTTTAATATTTCTTGTGCAGTTCTATCCTATGCTTGCTAATGGAACTTAAGTATACACACAATTGCATTCTAGGAGGTTGGTTCTAGGGTAAAGGAGAGAGGAAACAATGGAATGCCAGGTATTTTCTTAAACAAGATTAACTCAGTGCCATAACCCTCAGAGGCAGTAAGCCTAGAAACTGTTACTAGAAACGTGACTTTCAGAAGAGTATTTCTAGATATTTACAATGTGTCTTTATCTATTCAGCCTCTTCCATGATTAGCTAATGTATGGCTACTGCACATGCATCAAATTGTTTTATTAAGGTATGATGTTTTTAGAGCTAAGAGTGGGTTTCTTTTGATAAGGAACATAGATTTTCAGAATATGTTGAGAATATGAGATTTTCAGAATATGTTGAGAAACCAAATTTTCAATATTTTTTGATAAAGCAGCAGTTAACAGCAACTCAAAAATAGATTTCATTGAAATCTCTGGAACTTTTGACAAGGCTCTTCCTTTTCTGTGAACTAATGGGCATATTTCACACAGAAAGCAAAATTTGATTGTGAAATTCAGATTGAAATCAATGAGATTCACGTTAGGTGTGACAAATCTCTGTATTTCCTCAAAAGAAAATCCCATTCCATTATTGTCAATGAAAAGAACTTTTCTTGGATTGTACACAATTACTTTAATGCAACTTCAAACCATAACTGTGTGTTTGCATAAGAATTTATAATTAAAACATGTATGTTTAAAATTATAGATAACTCCTTTTTCCAACATTTATTTTACAAATTTCCAAAAGGTAGCTGTGTCATTTCAGTTATAGAAAATAAAGGCAGAAATCAAGTGTCCCCTTTAAGACTAACCAAGTCTTATATATCTGACAAGGTGCACTCTAACTCAAAAAAGCTTATGCTGGAATAAACTCAGTCAGTCTTAAAGGTGCCACCTGGTTTCTGTCAGTTTTTAAGAAATGATTCTTAAAGTATTTCTTCAGAAGAAAAAAATTACTAGCATTAACTAAAAGTAGAAATACCCTGTTCCAAGCAAACACCTTTTTGAGGCTTTTATCATGGCTTCCTCACCATTTGGGACATTTATTTAAGTTATTAAAAAATTCCCTAAAATTCACGGCTGAAAAGTTGGCTTCTGTTTTTTCTACGAAGCTAACTCACCTGATTTGTCAGAACAGCTCGAAAATGAAGTGCTAACTGGTGGATTTTATTGAAAGGAAACCAAGTGGAACAACATATGTATTTTCTTAGGAAACTAAAAAGCTTGCAGTCCTGTGGCATTCCTTGGGGTAAATTCTTTGTTATGAATTACAACCTGCTTACTGATGAGTTGTTAATAAAAAGTGGACCTGCTGGGCCATTATTTTTTTCCACACAGTATACCCAGCATTTTTTTCCTTCTCCTTTTTTTTTTTTTACTTTTCATTAATGCAGTGAGTGTGAATAAATCTGTTTCCCATTTGTAATTGTTTTCCCTTCAACCAGACATTAATTTATTGCCAAATCTAACACTCTTCTATTTCCAGTATTCCTGTAAATTGCCACATTTTTAAAAAAATCCCAAAAAAACCCAAAGAGAGGGTGCTGTCAGAGATTAAAAGACTGCAACAATGATATATTCATGACATCCAACTATCTTTTGTTGCCTCACAGTAACATCCAAAGGTCCAGGATCATGTGAAAGAAGCACTAGGATTCTTGTGAGGCCTCAACCCTGCTTGGCTTAAAGAGATGCCAGATGGGCTTGTACACAGTTGAGAAAATGGTCTAAAGAAACGTTGAGTCAAAGTAGAAACAGATGGTAACCTGAAGTGGCAGTGTGGCTTTATTTAGTGAGGCGGCTTTCTTATTTATTTATTTGGTTTATTTATTTTCACACACACATCTGCTCACCCTGGGGAGTTTCTGTGTTCACTCATTATTGCTGGGTAATCAAGTTCCTAATAGCATGGCAGCCTTTACCAAAGAAAATCAGGCTGCTGAACATTCTGGGTTTATCAAATGATAACTTTATGTACTACCCTACATAGGTTAAGGTGAGTCTGGGAAACATGTGCTCATAATCTCTCGGTGTTACTCCATTCCAGTGGGTGGGAGGGATGAGGTTTAGGATGAAATTGCAACCTCCTTCCAAGTCTGTTGAAGATCCTGTATTTTGGGGGTGGGGGGGAGATTTTAGGAAGAAGAAATGTGGAGTGAGATTTTCTATGATTCCTTCAGGGAAATGCTGACAGGCAGCCTATGGCCTTTAGGGGGCATAAATACCCAAGGCACTGTTTTGCTAGCTTATGTGATATTTCAGATTCTCAAGAATCTCCAGCAGTTGTACGTATGGAGTTGTTTTTGCATGTTTCTTTACTTAATTTAATAAAGAGAAGATAAAGTGGCAACCAAAATTAAAGAAAATACTTTTTCTTAAAGAGCCATCTACTTTAAAACACACACATCAAATCATCAAAACTGTTGTGGCCCAGGGATTATTTCATTTGCTTATTAATTTCGTACATTGTTTTACCCCTCCATTCCTCCAAGGAGCTCACATCTCTCCCTGCCTCCCTTTTATCCATACAGCAACCCCATGAGCTAGATTAGGTTAAGTCAGTGACTGCCCATGGTTGTCCAGTGAGTTTCATAGTGAACGAAGATTTGACCTGAGTCCCTTGTGGCTTGGTCCAGCACTCTAACCACTATGATACACTAGCACATGGATTAGAGTGTTGCACTAGTGTCTGGAGGAACTGGGTTCAAATCCCTCCTCTGCCATTAAATTTACTAGGTGACCTTGGACCCATCATTCTGTCCATCAGTCTAACTTACCTCACAGGGTTGCTATGAGGATAAATTGGAGAAGAGAGAGCCAAGCATGCCACCTTGAGCTCCTTAGATGAAACATGGTATAACCAGGGGTCATTTCGTAGAAAAAGAGCGGGAGGAATTCATTAGCATAACTCATTAGCATATGCCATGCCCCTTGACATCACCGGAAGTGTGTCATTCGCATACCTGATTTGCATATGTCACACCCCATGACATCACCTATCCTGGCTGTTTTGGACCCAATCCTGGCTATTCAGGGCCAAAATTGGGCCCAAAATGGCAAAAAGGGGCTGAAAATGGCCAAAAAGGTGCCCAAAATGGTCAGGCTTGGGCGGCTGCTGAGTGGGAGAGTGATCCACCACCTGTCAGAGGCCCAATCTGGGCTGTTTCAGCCCCAATCCAGGCTTAAATGGGCCCCCAATGGCAGAGAGTCAGGTGGGTGGGGCCACCTCACATGTGACCTCTTTGCGGAACTGCTGGAACTGCATTCCTGTGTGTTGCCCCTCAAAATGAGCCCTGGGTATAACAATTCACAAGACATAATTCAGGAGTTGTGTATAAGTAGATATGGGCACGAACTGAAAAAAAAGAATAATAATAACAACAACAACAACATTTGATTTCTATACCACCCTTCAGGACAACTTAATGCCCACTCAGAGTGGTTTACAAAGTATGCCATTATTATCCCCACAACAAAACACACTGTGAGTGGGTGGGGCTGAGAGAGCTCTGGAAGAGCCGTGACTAGCCCAAGGTCACTCAGCTGGCTTCAAGTGGAGGAGTGGGGAATCAAACCCGGCTCTCCAGATTAAAGTCCCGCGCTCTTAACCATTACACCAAACTGGCTGTCATGATTCATGGTTCATCGCATTCCATGAACCACAAACCACGAACTTCCATGAGAGCCAGTTTGGTGTGGTAGTTAAGAGTGTGGGAATCTAATCTGGAGAGCCGGGTTTGATTCCCCACTCCTCCACTTGAAGCCAGCTGGGTGACCTTGGGCTAATCACAGCTCTCTGGAGCTCTCTCAGCCCCACACACCTCACAGGGTGTTTGTTGTGGGGATAATAATAGCATACTTTGTAAACTACTCTGAGTGGGCATTAAGTTGTCCTGAAGGGTGGTATATAAATCAAATGTTATTATTATTATTTTTCCTAGTTCATGAATCAGTTTGTGGTTTGTGGTTCATGGCATTTCAAATGCCCAGCGCCAGCTGCTGAAGCTGGCATGGGGTGTTTGAAACTGACAGCCCCCTTCTCCTGTTGCCCGGAAGCAGCAGGAGAAGGCTCTCAGTTTCAAAATATCCCACGCTGGCTTCATCCGATCGGGTGATGCCAGCACGGGGCGTTTGAAAGCCACAGCCTTCCCCGTCACTTGCAAGTGGCAGGGGAAGGCTGTCAGTTTCAAAACACTCCGTGCCGGCTTCATCCGATCAGGTGAAGCCCGAGCAGGGCATGTGAAAGTGACAGCCCCCTTCCCCTACCATGCGGGATGTGTGAAAGTGACAGACCCCTTCTTTTGCCGCTCATCCGATCGGGTGAAGCCAGCACGGGGTGTTTGAAACAGACAGCCCCCTTCTTCTGCTGCCGGTGAGTGGCAGGAGAAGGGGGCTGTCACTTTCACACACCCTGCGCTGCCTTCAGCCGATTGGCTGAACCCAATGCAAAGCATTTGAAACAGACAGCCCCCTTCTCCTGCTGCTTGCGGTTGGCAGGAGAACAGGGCTGTCAATTTCACACACCCCATGTGGGCCATGGCGCCAGCCTGTCTGGCTTCACAAACCACTCACAACTCTCACGAACTGAGCAAAAAAGTCATGGAGTTTGTGGAAAATGTGGCCCCACGAACTGCTTTTTCACAACCATGAATCGGCCCAGTTCATGCGTTTTTTTTCTTTGTATTGCAATTCATGCCCACCTCTATGTATAAGCACTATCTTCATACTGCTAATTAACAGCAAAGAACAACATTCAGGCCAAGTCATCACCCACTGGATTTGGAAAATACATTGTGAAAAAAGTAAACAACTTGCCACATTCTACATATTCTACCTTTTATAAGGGGCAAGGGAGCACAAAGTAGATGCTGAGCAAAATTTCACCCCCTTCTAATTGAATGAGAGTGTTAATACTTTGCAATTCAAAGATCTGGGGGTGAGCAATTGGCTTTATGAAGGCTGACATATCTGTTAATCTGGGCATGAAATGCCCTGTTAAGTATAAAGTATCACAGAAGAGATGCTATGGTAAAACCATACCGTTTTGCTGAATCCTGGAGCATCATATTGGGTATTCCAGGTATTTGTTAGAACAGAAGTGACATTGCACCATTGGTATGATGCCACTTTTCTGGCTATTTCTCCCCTACTGCCCCACTGAGTGGTGGTGGGAAGAGAGAGGCCAGGAAGTGGGAGACCTTGTCTGCCTAATGACTTCAGTGCTTAGTCAAACTTTGAACCTCATACAGCTGCATTAAAGATAATAAAAATAAAATAGTAAAATTAAATGTGGGGATACATTTTCTCATAACATGTCTACTTTCCCCCATATGTATGTGAAATGTATACAGGACCACCTTGAAGCCCACTGAGGATCCTTTGCCTGGACTCATATCTATATGGGCTAGTAGGGACCCAAAAGAGTGCTGGCCTTGTTAAGCGTTGAAATGTTATAAAGTAACTTTTGGGTCCCTAGCCTTTGAGTCCCACCTAGCCTTTTGAGTCCCACGTTCAGGGAGAATTTTTCTCACTGGACCTTATGGGTGGCCCTATATACATTTCTACAATTCACCTCTTTTTAAAAAGTTTTGGAGAAGGGACTGTGTTAATCCTTAAACCCCTAGCACTCACTTCAAATTCTTTCCAAAGTTTAGGTGGCTGGGATTACCAAAGCACATTCTCTGAAGAAAAGGAAATAGTGTGTGCGTCTGTGAGAATGCCTGCAAACCACATGATTCAATTGCTTGTGCCTCAAGGTAGTGCTTGGTATAAATTGCTTTTAGTACAGAGGAAAGCCCTTGGCTCTCCCCCGGCCCTCCGCCCTCGCTCAGCCATTCAATAAGTAACAAATCTCTGGTAGATGAGATTCCTTACTCATACGTACTTTTGTTATTCCTTTTTGTATGAGGAACTGCCTTACCAAAAACTGTATGGTTTCACACTCCTTGTAAAAAGCTGTTTGGCAGCCAACAGAAAACGATGCAGACACATTTTTCATCATGACCTTCTTTTCTCCTCCCCCAACCACAGTTAATTCTTCCCTTTTGCCCTGTGTTATAGGTCTTATGTCCGGAAACAATAGGAGCCTAGCACCTTCCCATATGATCTCCTCCTTCATTTTAGCTCCTTGTAAAAACCTATCCCAGTCTCTTGAGTCCCAAGGAGTAATCAGGATAGTGCCTCCAGCATTGCCTTTTCCAGCTGGGATTCTCATTGGGACTGTGAGGATTCATATTGAACTCAAATGAGGAGCTTCAGAAAATTCAACAGCTGACCTGTCTGGCAAGAGTTTACAACATGTGGTGTGTATGTGTGAGTGTGCACACGCACGCACGTACATGTACGCAACTTCTTGATGGAGTCCTCCATGATATTGATATTCTGCTGTCTGTCTAGTTTCTCTGCTGAAGGGGAATATTTATTTTCTGCTGTGAGAGCTACTACTCATACTTTTAGTTGAAGGGAAACGTCATGCAACATAAGAGGTAGTGTTGGCAGGCAGAAAGGGGGGGGCATAGGAGGCTTTGAAGGATTGTGGCCCAGTTCTAAAAAGAAAAGGCAGTCTACACAGACTGAAGTGGCAGTGCGGGTGTTTTATTTCCATGGGAATCAAAGCAACCAGTCCTACCTTGACTACAAACCTCTCAGAACAGAAAAATACAAGCCCTGATATAAATGATGGCAGTACCACTTGGTTCTGGCTTAGAGATTTCTGCAAGAGCATTGACCAAAGATTGTGTGTGTGTGTGTGTGTGTGTGTGTGTGTGTGTGTGTGTATCTAAGCATACCTATTGAGGTGTGAAAAGATCCTCAGCTTAACAGCACCTGATTCGGAGGATGGAAGCCTTAGTCCAAGCTCCTCTTCCCCCTCCCTGGCTTTTCATAAGATGTCCCATGACTTGGTAATGTGAAAGTCACCACTGAAATGCTTCATATTCATCAAGATCTATATAACAACAAAAACCACATAAATGCCTGACTAACAATCTCAATAATATATTTATTTACACATTCATATAGGCCAAATCACACAGTAAAACAACTACTTATACACATAGTTCTACACCTCACACATGGAAAACCATTAGTGCAATTGCTAAAATGAAGGTACCTCGAGATAATAAAGTGCTGGTGCTACAATATGCTACGTATATTCATTGCACATACAATCAATAAAGTGCAAATGCATAGTAACAACCCAGCTTAATTTCTATTTCACAGGTCCTGAATAGCAATGGTCCAAGTAGTGAGTGAGAATTTTCCAATAAAAAATCAGTCTTGGTTGTCTATTGTTCTGTAAAGGCTGTGCAAAAGAGAGTCCAATGGAAAATGGTATGGTCCTCCGACAGGTTATCTAGATCCTTATGTGACCCATTTCATATAATCTTTGTCAAAAAGTACACAGTCAACAAATCCTTCATGAATCCTACTCATAAGTACTTATGAGTAATTATCGAATAGTTTTGTGAATAAGTACTTATGAGTAGGAAATAGAAATTAAGCTGGGTTGTTACTATGCATTTGCACTTTATTGTTTGTATGTGCAATGAATATATGTAGCATATTGTAGCAACAGCACTTTATTATCTCGCGGTACCTTCATTTTAGCAATTGCACTAATGGTTTTCCATGTGTGAGGTGTAGAACTATGTATAAGTAGTTGTTTTACTGTGTGATTTGGTCTATATGAATGTGTAAATAAATGTATTATTGAGATTGTTAGTCAGGCATTTACATGGTTTTTGTTGTTATATAGATTTTGTGTTACCACTGTATTACTCTTCCTTGCTGCTCATATTCATCAAGAGGCATTTATGTGCCACACTAGCAAACTGCCCCACCCATGTCTAGTCCCATCTTTCATTTACTTATATTTCTTCTCCTGCCAACACACACTTGCAGAGAATTTCAAAATTCTGCAAAACCTCATAACTCAAGTTGTAATGTTACAGGTCCTACATGAAGCTTCTGAAATGCTCATCTGCATGTAGGGATCTCATTTCCCCAATGGGGCCTGGGGATCCCCTGTTTCCACCCTCCAAACCCCACCACTACTTACCTGGCCAGTGGGGAGGAAAGATGAGTCTCCCAGGGTGGCACAACAACATCACTTCCCGGGAATGATGTTATCATGCCACCCCAAGACCGCTCCCTTGCTTTGCAGTGAGCCAATTTGGGCCCCAAACGGGCTGAATTGGGCCCATTTGGGGCCCATATTGGCCCATTGTGAAGTGCGCAGGCACCCTCGTGCCTGCACAATGGCATCACTTCCTGCATCATGAAGAGCACAATGGGAGTGACGAAAAGGTAAGTGCTGGGTCCTCCCCCTTTCCACTGGGAGGGTAAGGGGACTTGGCAACCCTATCTACATGGCTGACATTCAATGCAGATTGAATACAGATTGAAACCAGTGCTGTGCAGTCCTTTAATGCCCAGGGCAGACTCTGCCAAGGATGAGAAATAAAGGCTTGAAAACTAGAAGGTGGATCCAAAGCACCAGTGGCAGAAACTAACGGAGTAGGCCTTTCCCACTTCAGTTCCATATTTGCATATTATAGGTAAATCTCTATATGAACTACACTATTGAAGGTAAAACATGATGAGAAGCTGAAGCATCTTTCATCAGATTCTTCCAGGGATGTTAAATAAATTCTTAGAGTTCTTGGTGGGGTGGAATACTGCCGAGCAGAGGCATTTTTAGCTACCTTCCCATCATGACTGTAACCTTTTGATCCTCATTAAGACTTAGAAGATGAACACTTTTAGAGAAAGCAATTGAACTGCATAACATTTGCATTTCTTTAGAGAAGAGGAAGGTGTATATATGTGTGCATGTATGAGGGTAAGAGGAAATGGGGGTGGCTGTAAAGCGAAAATCCCTGCAACATGAGAGGTAATGGGTGAACCGGCAGGGAGAAAGAGGATGGGCAAAGGAGGCCTTAAAGGAACCTAAGTGAGAGGGCTATCTGTGCAGGCTGAAGTGGAGGTAGAGGGGAATGGTCAGTTCCTATATTTTCCAGTGAAAAATCTTAGCAATATTTTCCCCCAGAAAGAAGGGTACTGGACTCTAGCCAGTTACTACTTACAGATCTTCTCATTTTGATGTAATGTTTCTGCCTGTACTTTTCCAAATAAGCAAAGACTCAGCAGATAAAAGTTTCCCTTCCAACAATTTTGATTCCAGTAATGAAAATCAGAAATGTACCTGCTATGGGTGTTTCTTCTCTACACAGTGTGTGGAATTTCCTTGGCCTTATGTATTCCTCGATAATGGACTGACTACGAACGTTTCTCTTACAGGCTGCGGCTGGTGTCTATTGAGAAATAAATTAGAAAATCCTTCCTTTTTTGGTCCCCCTCCCCCTGCCATGCACGTTTCATTCTTTTTTCCCACCAGATGGCAGCATGATGGATATATTTACTGCCGTTGATGTTGTGGGAAGTAAACTTTTTAAACAAAACTGGAGATGTGATTTACTTTGGAATATGGCACATAGCAAACAGTGAGAGGAATCAGAGGAAAATGCTCATTGCTCTTTCATCTAATGGTTGTATAATAAGATCTCTTACAATGCAGGACATTTGAAACTTAAAGATTTATTTAATTTATTTATACCCTTGCTTTCTCCTCAATGGGGACCTAAAGCAGCTTACATTGCTCTCCTTTTCCCCGTTTCATCCTCACAATAACCTGTGACGTAGGTTAGGCTGAAGGTGTGTGACTGGCCCAAGGTCACCCAGCAAGCTTCCAGGGAGGACCATGGATTCAAACCTGGGTCTCCTGGATCCTAGCCCAACACTCTTAAACATTTCACTGTACTGATGAACATTTTGTGATGCAGCACTTCAGTTCCATATTTGCATATTATAGGTAAATCTCTATATGAACTGTGCTATTCAAGGTAAAACAAGATGAGAAGCTGAAGCATCTTTCATCAGATTCTTCCAGTGATGTTAAAATGCTTACAGTTCTTGGTGGGGTGGGATTTGAATAGGGGTTGCATGAGGAGTGAAGAGTTAGTTCTCAACTTCCCCTCTGTACCACCCCAGGGTGAAACAGACCCATACAGGGCACGTTTTTTTCCAAAAAGCTGAAATGATCCAATCACAAATCTCACAGCATCTTGTCTGGCCTTAGTCAGATTCCTGGTCTGGTTAGACTGGCAGCAGCTTTCTAAGGTCTTAGGGAGAAATCCATCACAAGTTTCCTTGAACCTGAGAACATTTGGGTCAGTCACGGCTCTTCCAGAGCTCTCTCAGCCCCACCCACCTCACAGGGTGATTGTTATGGGGATAATAATAACATATTTTGTAACCACTCTGAGTGGGCATTAAGTTGTCCTGAATCATATAAATCAAATGTTATTATGTTATTATTATTTCAGCTGCAGAGGCCAGAGACCAAACTTCAGTGTCCTACACAAAAGCATGTGCTCTGGCACCAGGCCACAACCCTCTCCACTAAAGATACATTTATTTGAATGCCTATAAAAAAGAAAGTGCATGAAAACTTTCAGACTGAATATATGTTCTACAGCATGTATGCAAAGGGAAGAGATTGAGAAGAGAATATTAGAGTCTTACTGTAAATATGCTTTGGAAATTAGATGCAATAAAGACAGAAAAGAGAAAAAATATCTTTCAAGGGGATTCCTCTTGAATTCGATTAGGTGCGCATGGACAACAGCAGTGCCATCCTAAGAAGAGTTACATCCATCTTAAGTCCATTGAAGTTAATGGGTGTAGAAGGATACAACTGCATTTAGGATTGTTCAGCAGGATTAAGAAAGATCAGGCAGCTAAGTTATGTGTGCTTATAGCTGGTCAGAGTTGTTCATGCACAGTAAACCCTCATCACCATTGCCCACAGATGATAATAACTAAGTACCAAAAAATTCAAAAGCTGCCTATTACCTACAAAAAAAGAAATTGCAGTAAAATTCCTGTAATGAAAATAACACTACAAATGTGATTTGGACCCTATTACTGTTAGCTGGTTCTGTAATTAGTTGACAGATCACACCCAAAGAGTGCTTGTTAATGGTTCCTCAACCTCTTGGAGAAGAGTGACAAATGGAGTGCCTCAGGGATCGGTCATAGGACCTGTTCTGTTCAACATTTTTTAAATGGTTCGTATGAAGGAATAGAAGGAATATTAAATTTGCAGATGATACTAAATTGGAAGTAGTAGAAGACAAAGGCCATTTCCACACACATTGAATAATGCACTTTCAATACACTTTCGCAATCCTTTTGAAGTGGATTTTTTGTTCCACACATGGAAAATCAGTTTCAAATGTTCACTAAAGAGTATTGAAAGTGGATTATCCAATGTATGTGGAAGCAGCCACAGTAAGGATACAGGATGATCTTGACAGGCTGGAAAACTGGGCTACAACAAATAAAATGAATTTCAACAGAGATAAATGTAAAGTTCTGCATTTAGGTAGGAAAAATGAAATGCATAATTATAGGACAGGGGAGACTTGTCTTGGCATTCGTATGTGTGAAAATGATCTAGGGGTCTTAGTAGGCCATACACTGAACATGAGTCAGCAGTGTGATGTGGTAGCTAAAAAGGCAAATGTGATTTTGGGCTGTACCAACAGAAGTATCATGTCTAGATCTCACGAAGTGATGGTATTGCTCTACTCTGCTCTGGTTAGACCTCACCTAGAGTATTGTGTTTGGTTTTAGGAACCACAATTTAAGGAAGATATAAACAAGCTGGAACATATGCAGAGGAGGGCAACGAAGATAGTGAGGGGTCTGGAGACCAAATCCTATGAGGAAAGGTTGAAGGAGCTCAGCATGTTTAGCTTGGAGATGAGATAACTGAGAGGTGATATGATAACCATCTTCAAGTACTTAAAGAGTTGTCACATAGAGGATGGCGCGGAGTTGTTTTCCACTGCCCCAGAAGGTCAGACCAGAACCAATGGGTTGAAATTAAATCAAAAGAGGTTTTGGGTAGACATTAGGACAAACTTCCTGACAGAGTGGTCCCTCAGTGGAACAGACTGGTGGGCGCTCCTTCTTCAGAGGTTTTTAAGCAGAAGCTAGATGGCCATCAGAAAGCAATGCTGATTCTGTGAACCTAGGAAGATCATGAGAGGGAGGGCAGAAAGGGTTACATCAGTGCTTAGTTCTCGAGGCCCTTTCTTACATGCCCATGGTAATGCTGATCACCACTTTGGGGTCAGGAAGCAATTTTCCCCAGGCCAGTTTAGCTATGGATCCTGGCAATGTTTTGCCATCTTCTGGGCATGGAGGTCACTGGGGCTGTTAGGGGAAGTATTTATGAATTTCCTGCATTGTGCAGGGGGTTGGACTAGATGAACCTGGAGGTACCTTCCGATTCTATGATTCTATTACTGACACCCAAATTAAAGCAACTGTTGGATTATGAGTTAAAATTAGGTGGGTGTGAAGAATTGCCATTATATACAAGAACATTATCCAAAGGTTTCTTAACATTAGTAATACACCGGCAAAAATTAAGTGTAATACATTCTTTGATAGACAGATTTATATGTGACATTCAGATCCCAAGAATTTAAGATCAGTTAAATATTACATCATGCAGCTGTTTTGAAAGCCCTATGTGAAGGGTGAGACTGAGATAACAATGATTTAAACTAGCTGATAGAAGGTATAACTAAGCCATTAAAGGTTTGGGCAATGTCAAGGGGAGAAGGCAAAGCTTTGGAAGGACAAGCAAGTATTTCATCTCAAGCAACTATTATGACTTGTGGAGAAATGTCCTCCACCCTCAATAGATCAATACATTGGGCTGCCCTCTATACAAGCCCTGGAACCTTTGCTGCTGGTGAAAAAAAATAGCAACTGGAAAAGTATAGGAAATGAGTAACTGCTTTCCCAAGTGCAGCACTTCAGTGCTCACTTATGTGGATCGATCTGGCCAGAGTAGAACAGAAGTTCTACCATCTAACACCTCTGCTCGAACGTCACAACTAGCAGGACAGAGATGAGAGAAGCTAAATGACAGGTTGCATCTCTTCCTCTTGGGAAGAACACTGATCCAGAAAGGGGTGGGCAAAGGAGATTATAAATTCCCTAGGCATGACTCAGAAAGGGTCTTTGACTTTCTTCCATTTTATCTTCAGGCATGAAGGGCTAAGTCATCTGTGTTTACACTGGGGCTCCCTCTTGATCCCATGTTAAGGGACAATAGGGAGAAACTCCTAAACTGGAGAATGGAAGTAATGGAGGATTTTTAAACTGCTGCAACTGCAACAGAGTATGCCTAGAGTTAGGGCTAGAAATGTGCATGTTTTTGTCTTTTTAAAATAAGCTTGCTGAGTTTGAAGCTTGTAAAGATCACATAAGTACTTTTTACTTGTTCATTAAATTTTCATATAATTTGAATTCTCGAAGCACAATCTCTGTGCCTGTACCATGCTTGATTCAGTCACATTTTCCAAAGAGCCACAAAGGGGAGGGGCCATAGGTAAGCAAAATGGGTAAAGGGCAAAACTGCAAAACTGCAATAGATTGTCTCTGTGTTAACTAGTACAAGCAAAGCAGAAGACATGGGACCTAGGTGGAACCTTTAAATGGCAATGCAGTATAGAGTACTAGAAATACATGTCCTTTCAGCAGGAGGTATACTTTTAGATTTGTTGGTGGCAGCAGTTATTAGAAAGAATTGGAGAAATCTTCCTGGAGTAATAGGAGAAGGGAAGGTAGTGTGTTACCAGTGGAGACCCCAGGTAGCCATGAAACTCCACAAGCTCCTGGAGCCGGAGGAGATGGCGCTTGTGAGCTCATTTCCTCACTAAATACACAGAAAAAGACAAATGTTTAGACAGGTTAGGTGTTTATGTTGGCACAGAAAGATAAAGAGGAATCAGAGAGAAGCTTCCAGAAGAGAGAAAGAGATGTGTCACACACACACACACATATATATACAGTTTGGTTCTAGTGCAAAGAGAAAACAGCGCGCACACACACACGCACACACAGTGTCACCATTCCAAAAATATGATGTGCTTTGTATTTACTGTAACTAATTCACATGCCATTGTGCTGAATAAACTGGTTTGATTCATAAAAATAACCTGGTGTGTGTCTGGTGGGTCTTGCTCTTACTCGAATTCTGAAAAGAAACTGCAATATTGTGACCTACTCAGCAGAGGTGAGCTAAGTGGAACAAAATACAAGACTATTGACTATCCTCAGATTTGGGGTATGTTATATGGCAAATATTCACATAATTCTATGGGCAGATTACGGAGGCTGAATTGATGGAGGGTGTTTATGCATGTTAATAGATGTTAAAATAAGAAATAAAAAGTGCAGTTTAATTTTTTTTCCCATAGATAAATTGCTAGAAAATAAAATAAATCCTGATCCAACAGTCTAGATCCTAGGTGACTGTGCATAGTCCTCAAGCAAGAAGAGGATGAGCCATTGATTTTGAGCCTATAATTGATGTTCCATCAATCCTGAAAGGATCATCTGTGATCTCATGGAGTTTTACTGGCAGACTGCTCTGCCTAGAGAATACAGATGTTAGAGCTGGGAGAGGTTACTGCAGTCTGAAACTACAAACATTTTCCTATAAAGTGATATCATACATGATTGGTGAGCCAGATGTGTGCAGTAGACTTTTAGAAAGATGCACATCAGTCTTTGTAACCTGGGCTTCTAGAGCACTATAAGCAACCAAAATGCCTTCATCAGAAAGCAGCTTCTGGTATGTATTTTACCTGTTTTTCAATCCCAGTGGGCCGTGACTCATTTTTTCCCTCCTTTGTTTTGGCTTGACTATTGTATTGCACCATATTCAAAGAGATACCTTTACATTAAATTGATTACACTTGAAAAAAATGGAAAATTGTTGCCAGTTTTCTTTGTACAGTGTTTATTATGAATTTATACAGAGTTTTGAATATGCAGATTCCTTCCCCGTCTTCTTTGCTGCTTGTTAGTTTAGGCAGATTCCTATCAGACGGCTCTGGTGGCTCTAGTTGATTGCCTTTGCCTGAACGTAGGCAAAGGCCATGCTTCATTGTTGCTCCTCCTGGATCTATCTGTAGTCTGTAGCTTTCGACACAGTGTCCCCTGCCATCCTGTTGAGACATTTGGAGGCAGAGGTAAGTATCAGGCGATGTGCCTTGGACTGGTTTAAATTGTTCCTCATGAGATGGACACAAAAGGTTGCTATTGGAGACCTGCTATCTTTAGTGTGGGAATTATTTTGTGGGGTTCCACAAGACACAGCTTCTAAGTAAAGCCTTTACGAGAACTCATTTGTAGGAATTAGATGTCATCAATATGCAGAGGAAACCGAGCTCTATATCTCATTAATCAAATCCCCTGGTGATGCAGTAGAGATACTAAGTTGCTGCCTGACAGCTGTGGTCAAGGGGCTGAAAGTAAACAAACTGAAATTGAACCCAGACGAGATGGAAATGAAAAAAGCAGAGATCTTAGAAAAGCAGCAATCTTGAAGGTCAGTGTGGTTCCAACCTTTGATGGATTCAGTAGACCCTGGCTGATTTGATGGATTCAGTAGACCCTAGCCTAGGGGTCATACTAGACCCAGCACTGTTGCTATAGAAACAATTAAATGCAGCTGCAAAAAAGGCCTTCTTCCAACTCAGACAAGCCTGGAAGATCACCCCCTACCTTGACATGGCCAGTCTAGCTACCTGGATTTGTGGGACTGTAACATCGAGATTAGTCTACAGTAATGCACTCTACATAGATCTTCCCTCAAGGTCTCCAGCTGGTGCAGAATGCTGAAGCTTGTTTACTCTCAGGAGCTAGATGGAGCATGCATATCACTCCCACTCAGCAGTCACTTTATTGGCTTCCCATTCAAGGTCATGACTATCACATTCAAAGCCTTTTATGGCCTTGGCCCATTGTATCTGTGCAATCACCTCTTCCCCATGTTATGCCATGGAAGCTTTGCTCATTTGGGCATGGCCTTCTGCAGTTGGGCAAAAACCAACAGCTGCCTGCACACATGCTTTCTCTGAGATTATACGCTATGCTAATGGGTACTGTCTGCTGATGCACCTACTAAGGAGTTTCCACATTGCAAAACCTGCCATATAAACTTGTTCTCAAGTTTTCTGCTACTGTACCCTATTGTGCCTGTCCTAGCTGTTGATTATATTGTATTTCACTTGCACTGTTTAATTCACCTTGGATCTCAGTGAGAAAGCTGGAGTATAACTAAATAAATAAGCTTCTAGTTGCAAGGTGGCTGTGTAATAACAATATCCTAATGCGAACCACTCAACTAGGAAGGAGATCCCAATTAGAGCTATATAGTCTGGTTATAATAACTAAGCAAAATCCAATCTGAATAGCATTCATACCTCATTTAGTTAATTCCATTCAGTTAGGTCAACTGTAATTATAATAACAAGCATCAGAAAATGGTTTAAACTTTTTTAGCATGGCTGAAAAATCAGAGATATATTGATTTATTAGAAACTTCATTTGACTTTTTATTTTTAGGAAATTGCAGCTTTGTTTTTTAAAAAAACATTGCGTGCTGATACTCGGTGGATAAATCAGGCTATGGTTAGTACATTGTTTAACATGGGTATATCTTTTTTACATTTTAAATAATTAAAAATGATGCTGATTACTTCATTTCTTATTTGCACATTTCAGGTTTTTTATACTAAGCCTATCAAGCATCACTGGCTGGGCAGGATCCAATAAGATACTGACCATTTACCTGTATTTCTGATCTTTCAACTTTGTATGTATTGTTTATGTGGTTTTAAATATATTTTTCATATAGGAATAGCTGCACTTAGAGAATTTTGTTAAAGTGACCACAGAAAAACAAAGAAGAGATAGTGGGTTTGGTCCATTGATTATTATCAGTGAGAGTGTTTTATTAGTTATGAATATTTTATTTATTTATTAAAGGATATTTAACATGGTTAGAATCTGATTTGTATATATGTCTCCCCGCCCAGCCTCTATAGCTTCTCTGTCTCCTCCTGTCTCCTTCTATACGAAGCACACAACTTTTGTTTTGCAACAGTTGCTTGTTAGTAGAAGGGATTAGAGAACCTGCAATCATTTCCTCCAGCCTATCAGCTTTAACAGTGCTAGAGAAAGGGTCCAAAACAGGCAAGTATCCTTTTGTTGTTCTTAGTCCCCTAGGCCAAGACCAATATGTTTAACATGAGGATTACATGACTAATAGAACTAAGAACTAAGAATTTGTTCTAAGCGAATCTTCTCAGAATCCTATTTTGATCTATTCAATGGGATTTATTCCCAGGACAGGATTCTTAGAATTGCACTGTAATGAGTTGAGATACATAGGCCTCTAAACAGTGACAATAAAGCTTTTTGAAGAAAATCATGACACCATGCTGAGGAAGTCTAGCCTTCTGAACATGGTGCCTGCATGAACCAGTGAGGAAAAAAAAACAGCATTCAGCTCCAGCTTGACTTTGAATTTTGTGTTTGCAGCTGTTAACATGATCAAGGGAATCTTAACTCCAGACCTCTCAGCAGGATTGCAGCATTGTGTTTTGTGTTACACTGACAGAAAACTATGCACAGTAATCAGCAGATAAATTTTAATATAAATGTGGGCTTAATTATTAGGGTCCAGAAATAGAAAATATCATGACTCTATCTTCTTACAGCCCCTTCTTAATATTTAACTAGATATAGGTTGGGATCAGAGATGGGCATGAACCAAAATATGAACCAAAATTAAGCGTGAACCAGGCCGGTTCATGGTTTGCGAACCACGGTTCGTCAGATCCCATTTCTGATGAACCACCATGAATGTTTAGGCTGGTTTGTTTGGTTCATTTTTTGGTTCGTCACTGCAGACAGCCTCGTGCCAATCAATCAGTTTCCTAGGCATCAGGGGATGGACTTCCTGCAGACCTTCTGCTGACCCGGAAATGAACTTCTGCTGGCCCAGAAGTGACCTTCTGTTGACCCAGAAGTGACAATTTTCTGACCTGGATGTGATGTTTTCATGAACCAAACAAACCGGTTCGCGAACCAAGGGCGGGTTCATGAAAGTTCGTGGTTCGTGAAATTTGATGAACCACGAACCATATGTTTCGGGTTTTTTCTAGTTCATGCCCATCTCTAATTGGGATATGTCTTATTTAGAAAAACTCCCTACATATCCTCGAATGACTGCAGCATAAAGTCCAGTGTGTACAGGGCAATGTACCCTTTACTGTGAGTGAACAGGATATCAGTGTGGTTCTGTAGGTATAGGAAACTTATTTCACTAATCAGTTTTCCACTGATCTAATGAGGGTGAACCCAATACCAACTGTTTCCCTTGCCTAATTACCAACTTGGCCACCAGTTACTGTTAATGAGGTTGTGCCCCTCAGAGGATGGCTGTACTGGAGCAAAGCCCCTGGATCCCCACCTGATTCCCAATGAATTGTTTAAGGTGAATCTGCTATGGTGAGCTAAAATCTTAGCACCTCTTTTTACACATATAAATTATCTTGGTAAAAATCCCAGTCCATGAAACATTCCATAATAGCCTCAGTTTTTTTTAAAGGGCTAAAGATTTGATCCTACATGTTATCGACCAATTAGTTTGCTTTCCTTTTTAGGTAAGCTTTATACTTCATGTTTATATTTAAAGCTTTTGAATTGGGAAGTTCTGGGCTGGGAACAAATAGGGTTCAGAAGAGGTTCATCCACATTAGATCATTGTTTAGTGCTCTGTCACCTAGTTAAGAAATATACCTGCTTAGGTGGACATCATTTTGCAGGGTTTATGGACTGTATGGTGGCTTTTTATTCAATTTGTAGAGTGAGATTATGGGCCAAATTAGCTAATACAAATATAGACAGATGACTTTTGTGACTTATCCAGAAATTTCATACTGGTCTTACTGCCCAGGTTTGTTGCAGCCCAGAAGGCTATTTTAGTCTGGACTATTTAAAATAGATAAAGAAGTGGGGCAAGGATGCTTCTAGCCCCCATTTTATTTTATCTATATATAAATGATATCTCCAAATTTTGATGAGTCCACTCGTCTGCCTAAACTGGCCAAGTTTAGTGTCTCTATTGTACTGCATGCTTATGATGTGGTCCTTTCTCACACCAACATGGGGCTTCAAAGATCATTAAGAACTTTTTCACAGTATTGCTCCAAGGAGGGATTGCAGATTAATTATAACTAAGTGCAGGATAACTATGAAGAGACTGTGCCCAGAAGGATTACAAGTATTCCAGGAAACTTGAACAACACTCTGGATACTCAAAAATATCCAAAAAATACAGATAAGGTATTTTTCAGATATACACTCAAATCTGAAATGTCTGAATGCACATCCCTAGTCACAAGCCATCTCTCTTGTTGACATAATTCTTTCAGGAGATGGGTGCACCCACAGCAAGGCTTCTAAGGATGACCTCTTCATATGGCTTTAAGAGCACATTATCTACTATTATGCATTGATTCCATTCTTCTTTTATGGAACTCGGGTGAGCTTATACGGTTCTCTTCTTTTCCCTTTTATCTTCTCAACAACCCATTGAGGTGGGTTAGGCTAAGAGACAGTGAGTAGTCAGTAAGATTTATGGCTAAGTGAGAATTAAAACCAGATCTTTCCAGTCCTAGCACAACAATCGGATCACTAAACTACACTGGCTGGCTACGCCCACACAACACCCACAATAAGCCAAGATGAACTTTCTGGAAATAATTGGTTATGTTTAAGCAATAGAAGGATACTTGAAAGAGTATTTAGGCTTCCAGGATGTCTAATATCTCAAAACACTTCATTTTAAGGCAAAATTTTCATACGGAAAATATCCTTGTAAATAATATGAGGAAAGCTGGGTCCCGGTGGGACTCTTTAAAAAGTAATTACTTTTCCTCCCATGACCTTGGTTTGATCTTATAGAATCCAAAGTGTTTGTATTTGAAATGTGTAACACTCTGGCAAAAGAACTGTATACTGGAACAGTGTTTAAATAGGACACAAGAACAGGTTTGTATGTCCTGAGGGAACGTATTATTAGTAATGCTTTTGCAACCATTCACTTTCTTGTTGCCCATTTTCTGGGCTTGCTTCTGTCTGAAGAGTGTTTTCAAGTTGGCTCAAGTTAGATTGGCCCATTAGCAGATGCTAAAGGTCATCTAACAACTTGCCACATAATATATTCTCTCATGTGCTATAATTGGTGTATGATTTGATCTGTTGAAATAGTACTTGGACTATCAATACACCTTTGAATCCCTGGGCCAGGATTCAAAATGGCAGGCAGGCAACCACATTCCATGCATGCACATTCCATCAGAATACTTTAAAGAAAAACACTGCTATGTGTGAGGGGCGTTTTTTTCCCCTGGCATCAATGTAAATTTTCATGCCTAACCTTTGGGGTTCTTTTTTATTTATTTGAGAGCGAAATGTTTGAAAGCTCTAAGGACAGTTTTTGAAATGCAAAGTCTTTGGGGAGATGTACTTCATACTGTACAAGACATGTGCTAGACCACACTACTTTAAACAAAATAAACAAATGGTTATAAATGTCTTTTCATGTCAGTAAATGGGGATATTTATGAATATTTGGGTATTTTTAGTGAAAACTGTGAGTTCACTACATTAATCTAAGAGGTTTTTGGATCTCTGATTAGTAAGGATGGCACAATGTATTGAATGTTGGGGCAGAAATTTTTCTCTTGAGTCTTCAAATGACAAAAAGCTAGCAAGAATCACTTTTTCAAAAGAACAGCTGAAATATATTTTCATATCTGCAACTCTGCTGATTGTCCTGGACCTCTCAGTTTTCAGTATCATTGATCATTGTCTCCTTCTGGGCCTCCATTTTGGACTGGAACTGGGAGGCACTGTTTTACAGTGGTTCCTGTCCTACCTGGAAGGTAAGTTTCAGAAGGTGGTGCTAGGTGACTATTGCTCAGCCCCTTGACTTTTGGCCTATGGAGTCTTGTAAGGTCCATCTTAGCCCCTATGCTCTTTAACATCTACATGAAACTGCTGGGTGAGGTCTTCAGGAGATTTTGGCTTGGTTTTCACAGCATGTGGATGACACTCAGCTGTATCTCACACTTCCAGCCAATCCCAGGGAGGCTATAGAAACCTTAAACCTGTGCCCGGAGGGCAGTTTTGCAGTGGATGCAGGCTAACATACTGAAGCTTAATCCCAATAAGACAGAAGTGCTACTGGTGAGCAGAAGGTTGTCTGACCCGGGATTTAAGATAGTACCTGATCTGGATGGGATTGCACTCCCCTTGAAGGAACAGGTACATAGTTTGGGGGTGCTCTTGGACCCAGGCCTACTGCTGGATAAGCAGGTGGCAGCTGTGGCCTGTTGTGCCTTTTACCAGCTTTGTCTGGTTAGCCAGCTGCATCTCTTCCTGGGCAGAAAACATCTGGCCACTGTGGTGCATGCCCTGGTTATATCTAAATTAGATTACTACAATGCGCTGTATGTGGCACTGCCCTTGAAAAGAGTTTGGAAAATTCAATTGGTGCAGAATGCTGCAGCCAGAGCATTGACTGGAGTGGGTCATAGGGACCATGTCACTCCAGTCTTGGCCCATTTACATTGGTTCCCAATTTGTTTCTGGGCTATTCAACATGCTGGTGCTGACCTTTAAAGCCCTATATGGTTTCAGACCAGCATATCTGAAGGACCACCTACTTTCTTACGAGCCAATCCAACCGCTGTAGTCATCTTCAGAGGCCCTGCTTTGGGTGCCCCTGTTTTCTGAGATTAGATTGGTAACAACCCAGAAGAGGGCCTTCTCGGTTATGGCAGCAAAATCTGGACCCCTTTTCTGAGAGAGAGTTTTCTGTCTCTTTCTGTTACCATCTTCCACCAGTGGGTGAAGGTCTTTTTTCATTTAGCATACCCTCAGTAATCCTTCCTTCACACCCAATGGTTTAATTGTTTAAAATGTTTAATTGTTGGTTTTATGTCTTTGTATGCTTTTAAAGCTTTGGTTTTAACTGCTTTAATGATGCATTTTGATTGGTTTTAATGGTTTTATAATGTGGTTTTAGTATGTATTTTTTAATTTGTTAGCTGACTTGGTGGGCTTTGTAAGGGTAGAAAGGCAGGATAGAGAGCTGCTGTAGCATTGTGGTTAAGTGGTTGGGTTGTGAATCATCATTCTGCTGGTTTGAATCTCACTACTGCCAAGAGCTCAGCAGATAACCTTGGATAAGCCATTCTTCTCAGCCTCTGCTTCTCAGCTGTATTGTGGGGATAATAATAACACTGACTTTGTTCACCACTCTGAATGGGCACTAAACGATCTAGAAGAGTGGTATATAAGCATAATCATTATTATATACATTATTAAATACCTTAAATGTATATTTTTGGCTCTGTGAGAAAATCATACTGATATTAAGGATATATGGAAAACAAAATGATAATTTATCTTAATTTAAGATATTTTGATTGGCTCTAAAGGGATGGGTATCACCTTGAGGATTTCAACAAACATGAGAAGGAGAAATTAGGGAGAAAAGACAGCAAGAAATACACCTTTCATTATAAGTATGCACAATCACATATCTTGTAGAATATAGCAAGATGAGGAATAAATTGTAAAATAAGCTTTCTTCTAACAATATTATTATGTCTCAATTACCGGCAGCAAAATACGTATTGAGTAGTACACTAGTAAAGATGCTTTCCTGGGAGTAAGTGCCACTTAAGTAGGATTCTGAGTAGACATGTTCAGATGGCACTGCAAAGGACTTTTGTATATTATGTATCTTTCATTATGTAAGGTTTTTCATCATTTCTTTATTTAATATTTAGGGATTGTGAGTGTGTTAGGTGCTGTCAACTCACCTCCAACCTATGGCAACCCTTTAGGGATTATAACTTATAAAATCTTTTTAAAAATAGTAGCTGCGTAGAGCCTTAAATCAGAGCTTCTGTGTCGAGAGGGAAATCTCAGAGCAAATCTGGGTGTGGAGCCAGAGGGCAAAGTCCAATGTGTTTTGATGGGTATGTAGACTGAGCTCAGAAGTTTTTGTAAGGCCCTGCAATGTGGATCCTCCTTTTTCCTCTTCTTGAAGATGGGGACAATATTTGCCCAAGACCAATATTCTGGCACCTCACCTGTTCTCTATCAATTCTTAAAGATGATAGACAGATGCTCTGAAATTACATCACCAAATTCCTTTAGTATCCTAGGCTGCAATTCATTTGGCCCTGAGAACTTGATTTCATTTAATGAAGCTAGATGTTTATGTACCACTTCTATGCTTATGCTAGGCTGCAACTCCTTTCCTTCATCTTGTGTTCCCTTTTTGTCAGTTTGAGCACAGTTTCCCTTGCAAGAGAAGATCAAGGCAACATATTAATTGAGGAGTTCTGCATCTCTTTATCACGTTAATATTTCACTTTCCTCACCCTGCAGTAGCCCGACCACTTCTTTGTTGTTTATCTTGCTCCAAACATAACCAAAGAACCTTTTTTGTTATGTTTAGCATCTTTTACTAACCTGAGCTCATACTGAGCTTTAGCTTTTTTAACATTCTCCCTACAAGCAACTGGCTATTTGTTTATATTCATCCTTGATTATATGGCCTTCCTTCCATTTCCTAAATGTGTCCTTTTTAATTCTTAGATCTTGAGAAAGCTGTTTATGGAGCTCCTTCAGGTTCTCCCAATTCTCAACAGATTCTTGCCATGGCTCCTTCAGGTTCTCCCTATTTTTATTATCTTTGGAATTGTTTGTGTTTGTGCCTTCAATATCTCACTTTTAAGCAACTCCCCTGCATCTTGAACTCTCTTCTCCTTTAGTATTTCTGAACATTACCCAGCATAACTTTGAGCTTTTAAAATTAGCTTTTCCAAAATCCAACCAATGTTTGACTATGTTCAGCTTTTCCCCAAGATCAAATAATAAAATTACATGGTCACTACTAGACATGGACACGAACGGGAAAAAAACAACAACAAGCTGTTCGTTGCCATCCACGAACAATGAACAGTAACAGACACGACCCTGTTTACAAACATGTTCGTTGTTTGATGTTCATGGCCCTTTAAAGATCCCTTTAAACTATCCACTGGCAGATGGCAGGGGGGATTCCCCCCTGCCACCTGCCAGCAGATAGTTTAAAGGGCCCTTTCCTGCCACATGCAAGGGGCAGGGCCCTTTAAATATTCCACAAACTGACCTTCCCAATGTCCAATACCCACCAAATTTGCAGGGGACATAGTCCTCACTGTCCTCCAAAGACCCCCCAAGTTTCAGAGAGATTGCACCCCAGGAAGGGCATGATCCATGGCCCCCCCTTGTCATTTTCTCTTCACAGTGGCAAAAACAGGACTGTCTGCTGGAAGCTACTTTGAGGGGTTACAAACTGAGCTTCCCAATGTCCAATACCCACCAAATTTGCAGGGAACATAGTTCTCACTGTCCTCCAAAGACCCTCCAAGTTTCAGAGAGATTGGACCCCGGGAAAGGGGTGCAATTGCTGTAATTTTCTCTTCACAGTGGCAAAAATGAGACTCTCTGCTGGAAGTACTTTGAAGGGTTAAAGCCAGAAGGAAAGCCAGAAGGAGTTCAGACAGAGTTCAGTCCCTGCCTCCAATGGGGCCTCACGAACAGCTTGTTCACAAACAGACGAATGGCCTGTTTGTGGGTTTTTTCCATTCGTAATGCTGTTCGTGCCCATATCTAGTCACTACTCCCCATGGTACCCACTACTTTTACCTCATCAACCAGTTCTTCCCTGTTGGTGAGAATCAGGTCCAAGATAGCAGACACTCTTGTTTCGTTCTCCACCTTCTGGTAGAAGAAGTTGTCAGCAAGACAAGTCAGGAATTTCTTAGACCTTACATTTTTAGCAGAGTTTGACTTCCAACAGAAACCAAAGTAATTGAGCTAACTATATCAAAAAGAGTCCAGTAGCGCCTTTAAGACTAACCAATTTTATTGTAGCATAAGCTTTCGAGAATCAAGTTCTCTTCGTCAGATGCATGGTACAGAAACTTGATCAGTTTCTGTACCATGCATCTGACGAAGAGAACTTGATTCTCGAAAGCTTATGCTACAATAAAATTGGTTAGTCTTAAAGGTGCTACTGGACTCTTTTTGATTTTGCTACCACAGACTAACACGGCTAACTCCTCTGCATCTATGAGCTAACTATTGCATCAATTGAACTAACATGGCTACCAAACTGAAATTTTATTTTACTAGCAGCAACTTCAAATTTTCTTTCAGGAAAGAAAAGTGAGGTACAAGTGACTTTAAAGAAATAATTATGTACCTTCATGCTGTACATGCTGAAATGTTTGAGCAACTGCCTGTTTATTTGAATGATTTTCCCATGAAGTAACTCTTCGATTTGAGGGGGAAATTAGGTATTCCTACCAGGAGTCAAAGACCACATTCAGAGAGGATTACACGCATGTTTTCAAAAAGTGTTAATGTGTTAATCTGTTGGTTACTTGATCCGGGCAAAATGCCACGATGTTCCACATGAGCAAAATACCATATTGTTGGAAGTTTCATATAAATATTACCCACTGTGTTTCCATATTTGAAGTGTTGCACTTGTCTATTAAAATCAACATGATAGAATAGGTGTCTGGAGATAAGCACAGTTATTACATTAAACTCACAATAAAACACAATTTTAATAAATAAAATATTTCATTTGCTACATATGAATATTTCAGCCCTGCCTTGCGGCAGTCAAAACACATTTGACCATCGTGTCCAATAATGTTAGTCTCTCAGCACTGTACAGTATCCAAAAACAAAACAGAGAGCATGGGAGGCAACACACCAGGCTATGAAGAAGGATATTGATTTACAGTGAAAAAGGCCTCACACCAAATAAAAAGCTCATTCATTATGAAAACATCCAGATTTATACAGTACCCCTGACTCAGTTAAAGAGAGAAAAATTGCTTATTGAAGAAAAGGAATTTGGGCAAGTCTAGAGACCACACAGACTGCATCTTTTCATTTTAGTTGTATCACTGGATAAATCATAAAGTTAGCTGCATACAAAGGCTTTAAGTTAATGTTATTGGTGGTACTGGAATGAAATGACTAGGCTTGAAAATGTGGGGACTAGCCTTTTTTATCTGTGAAAGTGAACTTGTCTTTTTGCATTGTGGTTACAGACCTCTTGGTTCATAGCAGGATTTAAAACTGCTTGGAAAATAGCCTTTTGGGGTGACTTTCCTGCCTTTTTCACAAGCAGAAAACCTGGTTGAATCCAGCCCTATGCATTATGCTTATGCATATATTCAGTACTTTAAAGCTACGTTTGTGTTGGTATGCCAAAAGAACTTGAGGGCAGGAACTGCACTGTCAGAAGTCAGCATGTATAAGATTTTAGACTACCTTCCAGTTAACATACACTGAATAGCTCAGTGAACAGGACCTTAACCATGTTACTTCACACATATTGCAAATACATTTAAAGAAGAACTGTTTGTAACTTTCATTGTTGCTGAGGAAAGAATTTTTGAGACACAATTTTAACATCAATGAGATTGGGCCAGAATACAGTAAAACAGTATATTCTACTCAGTGAACTAGTTTGAATCTTACCTCAGACATCAACTCAATGGATACCTTCATCAAATAATGAAGGTCTTAGGATATCGTAGAAAGGCATATAGTTAATGAACTAAGCAGGCCTTGGTCTTTCCAGTGCTAAGATGCAGACCACCTGGGCATAACATATTTTTTGCAAGGAATTGAAGAATGGAAGAAATGAGAGAGAGAAAGGCAATGTTTTCCCTCCATTCCTGTTGCATATTGGGGTTAATAATACCGATCTGCAACCTGGCTACTGCAAAGTTTAATGAAATCATGTATGTGAAGACCACAAAGAATTTAGAAGAAGCAAAAAGGCCAGTTGTCTAGGTAATTTTATCATGAAAGTAATAGTGTGCAAATTACTCTCTATAAATATAATAAAGTAACATAGTGCTTTATACAAAATCCTTAAACAAACATAAATACAGCAGACATGTATATGAAAGACATTACACTAAATGAAAACATGAAGGTAAAGTGCATATGCAACAACCATACAAGCCGCCAATATTCTATACAACATCAATTACTTATAAATCAACCATGTAATCTTGATAATGCAACAGGTGCAGGAAGAGAATCAAAAGTAGGGAAAACGTCCAAAAGGTCCCATAATTACAGGTGAGTTGATTAATGTTATTCTCTTTTGTTTATCTTTGTAGGTAGTGCCTGTCAAATCAGAACGTCAGAAAGATGTTGCTCGCCTGCCCAACATGCAAGGCTGGCAAAGGAAACCTGATGTTTCATCATATGACTTCCTTGGGGGCAGTTAAAGGATCCACCAAGAATGCAATTTCACGATACAGTTTCTTACAGCACCCGTGAGTGGCTGCCGTTGATGACACTTTGCAGGCCTACTCAGGATCGCTCTCTTAATGTGTTACATAGCGGAATGCCATCAGTTTATTGATGAAATCACATTTAAAAGCTTCAGATGATCTTGTTAAGAGGCCTAACATAGATATTAAACATGGGAGATAATATAGAGCCTTGTGGCACATCCCCCATGTAGCTCCCAAGGGGGTAATTCAGCCACTTCTACTGCAACCTTTTGTGACCAGTCTAATAAAAAGAACTAAAGCCATGTCAACACTGCTCCATTCACACCCATGTCACTTTCCAGGTACCTTAGCAGTATGGCGTGCCCCAATGTATCAAAGACTGCTCACAGATCTAAAAACAACAAATGGAGATGTGTTCCTTTCATTCACCTGAAGATGAAGATCATCTATCAGTGCCATTAGAGCCATCTCTGCCTCCAAACCAGGCCTGAAGTCAAACTATAAGGCATCAAGGGCAAGTATATCATCCTGGGAGTTGCTCTATCAGTGTAAACACGAAATGTCAAAAAGCACGGATACATAAGAGAAATTTTAAAATCATGTCAAATCAGTCTATCTTGGAAACATGCCATTTACAACAATTAGGTTGCATCCTATGGCTGCATTAATCCAGATTAATTTCCAGTTTGTTAAGCATTCGAATCAGGGTACAATTATAGCATAATTCTGTAGCAGTGCCATCTTTAATCCCATAGCAATATGTTTTGTAACCTGAAACTAAATTTCCTTACTATTTTTTTATCCCAAAGTGTGATGTTATATTTCAAGAATGTGTCAACTGAAACTTACTTTAAAAATACTGTTAATAGAAATGTTATCAAGCAATTATAAAGTGATTTAAATTTACTTTTTCTCCTCTGCATTTCTGAAAAAAGAAATTAATACATAAATCCCTGTCAAATATATGTAAAAGCACTACATTCTGGTATATTGCCAACATATTCAATAACAAGGATTTAAAAGTTAATAGTCTAGAAGATTAGAAACTGGGGTCCGTTACAAATCCGTGCAAAATAATTTCTTTACATTAAGATGTAACAGCTGAAATGAATAAAGTATTTTCTTAATTTTGTTTTCATTTAGCTATAATTGAACTTTTGGCATAGAGGCCAAAGATGGTTGGGAAATGCCATTACTTAGTAAAAGAAAAAAAAATTAAAGGAAATTATTGTTATAGTTTATCCTGGAGGAAAAGAAGTAAAATTCTGTCTTTTAAAATATTATATACTTTCTTGACTATAAATGCACTTAATATTTTAGGGCCATAGAACAAATGTATAGGAAAAAATTCAAATGACAATTCTTTCCAAAGATAACAATATTAGTGCAGGTCATCAGCTAATGTGCAACATAAAACAATAATCTGGAGATTTCCAGGATGGGCCTGTGTGCATATGCAGCGAGTTTTGTTCTTCTCAAACTCCACACTCCCGTCATGGTTAACAAAAGCATTTTATGGGAAACAAAGACACCTAGCTAGTTTCTGTAAAAAGGGAAGGGGAGGAGAGAAAGAACCCTTTAAATAATCCTAATATAAAGATATTACATTTATTAATCAGTAGAAAAATAGTATTTCTATAATGTTTTCACAGACTGGGCTTTCTTCTTAATGCCTCAGGCTGCCATTAGCCCTCAGGCACCCAAAATTGCTCCGAGGAGGTACAAATAGGAAATAGGTTCACATCATAATTGGTGTATGCGGGTCATTGAATAGCTGGATTGGACATATAACCACAACCCAGGCAAGCCCAAGCTCATCAGATCTCAGAAGCCAAGAAGGGTCAGCCTTGGATAGTAATTGGATGGGAGACCTCTGATGAAAGACTAGAGGGGCAGAGGCAGGCAATGGCAAACCACCTCTGCTAGTCTCTTTCCACAAAACCCCCACCAGGGGTCGCCATAAGTCAGCTATGACATAAGAGCAGTTTCTACCACCACCACCACCATTCTCACTAGAAGAAAGTGCCTGCAGGAAGGTGGTTGTTTCCCCAGAACTCCTACAGTTCTGGAGCCATATAAACCAAGGATGTAAGAAGATTCTATTTTAGAAAGGCCAAAGACCTTTAACTGATTCTTGGTAAAACTAAATGAAATACTGCTTAACAATGAGGTAACCCAGAACCAGGAACCCACCAACATCTTCTGCACCTAAGGGCTCATTGTGTCACTCCTGGAAATTACCCTAAAACCAGATTAACCAGAGAGTAAAAAGCCCTTCCAGCATATTTTGCAAATTTCCAAGGTCATTCCAGGCTGTTAGATAGAGCAATCAAGATACTTTCCTGTATTAATTTACAAGCAGTGCATTCCAACACCCCTTTAAACCCTGTGACTTCAAAAGAAGGTGATAATTGCGCTTAGGACTGCACTAAACAATAGGAGCATCTCCTGTCACAATTAGCAGAGGCCTCCACCCCTGAATAACTCCTAGACAGAAAATCTTATTGACTGAACCATTGAGCCGTGTTTAGGGATGCCTATGTTCAGATTGGGACAGGAGTTCTCCCAGAATTACAACTGATCTCCAAACTACAGCAATCAATACCCTTGGAGTAAATCACAGCTTCTGGGGGCAGACTCTACATGGTAGAGTCTACATTAGGTGAAATCCCTCTCCAAATTCCCCCTTTCAAAGGCACCACTCCCAAATCTCTAGGAATTTCTCAAGCTCAAATTAGTAACCTTAGCCACTCTGGAAAGCCATAGGTAATGCGGCTCCCAATAATTTCACAGTACTTTTTCTACTCTGGCTCTAACCAGTAAGGTAGTTTTTCCTAACCAGTATTCTAAATGTAAATTAAGAGTGAAAAACAGAGCAACATGTTTTTCATTGCGGACTTTTGTTCCCATTATCATTGGATATAGGCTAACAGGTAAAGCAACTACAGCTCACACTGAATAATACTTTTGAACAGCTGGGTTCAGAGACTAGAGATTCTTGGCCACATGGAATTGCACTAGGCTGTCCTGCAATCTGTTTGTATTTTGTGCCAAGCAAAACCTTTGACTAAGCTGTGACAAACTGGAACCTGGACTCCTTTGACAGCAATGCACAGCTAAGGCTCTTGAACTTCACAGCAGCAGCTGAGGAAAGAAACAAAGAAAGACTGCTAATTAAACTTGGCTGTTTGTGACCCAAAGAAACATACGCTTAGTCAGATGTCAGTTGGACACCAGAACAAAAGAACATGAAGGCAGCAGAGTTCCAGACACACTAAGAGGTATGCTCAAAATGACCTGAGGTTAAAGTAGCCCCATCTCGGCTTCAGAGATGGCATGAAAAGCAAAGGAAGTGCAGGCTGACCTTCTCTTTTGTGTTCAAGTTACATGAATATGACAGGAAGATTCTTTCAGCTGAGCAAACCACAGTCTTTGGGGGGAAACAATTGAAGGGTGGGGGAAGCACAATGTGCTAGGGGTCCCATTCTTTGCAGATTCCAGAGGCCAAACATTAACTGATATTGTTTGTTAGAGTGTGTTTAAACTTCATATTTACTCTCTGCAAGCCCATGCACTGTCCTGAAAGGAACGCTAAGCAGGAACAGCACAAGCAGCTGATCTTATACAAGAATAAAAGTAGTGTAATGATGGGAAGTGCCGTCCAGTCACAGCCAACTTATGGTGACCCCAGCAGGGGTTTTCAAAGCAAGAGGCAGACAAAGGTGGTTTGCCATTGCCTGCCTCTGAAAGTGCTTTGACTGATTAAATTAAATATATTTACTTTACTTTGGTCATTTTTAAATTTTGTTCTTTGTGTGTGTTTTTGGGGGGGGGATCCTTAACTTGCAAGCTTATACAGTAGCACTGAAGAAGCCACAATCCACTTACTTAACATATTTAATCTAATTTTTAAAAGGCACTGGAAGAAATATGGTACTGACATGAAATGAGAAAGTTTACATGCAGGAAATATGCAGGAATATAAACAGATGTAGAAGATACAACAGCAACTCAAGGACTTCAAACATAGATTTGTATTGATGCTTTTCCCATGCAATAACAGAGGGTCCCTCATGTGCTAAACATGATCTTGTTTGGGAGAAACCCTAACTCAACGTGCTTTTAACATGTGACCCCAAGCTTAGCTTTGAAATGGGGTGGGGGTGGGGGTTAGAAAATTGGTTTTAGAAAATTGGCTTCTGTGCATACAACAAGGGCAGGAGGAGCATCTACACTCTCTCTTTTCCACCCCACACACTTTAAGAAGAAGAGAACAGCTGTTGGAGGAGTGCTATTTGTCTTACAGCGTCTACCCAGGATCTGCCTGTATTGTCTAATCATGCCCAGGCAGATGTATGGAACCAGCAACCCTCCTCCCAGAATGCCACCACTTCATAAGAATATGTGAGGTTTCACATGATTTATAGATTGCATTTAGTAACAGTCGTTTGTTTTCTACATGGAAAATTTGATACCATCAGGAAATTTTTTTGGATATTAAAGTTAGTTCCATGGTGACAACTTTGGCAGTCACCCCAGAAAGGGAAATAATGGAATGTAAGGAATCGTCTACACTGATTGAGAAGGTATAGTATCAGATCAATATTCTGTATCCTGCAAACTGCAAATGCTCAAATAGGGAGTGAGTCTAGTCACTTAATCCCAACAGGTGCTGTACAGACATGCTGTGCGTTAAAGATTTCTTGTAGAGCATGAAAATAGCAAAGGGACTGGAAAGAGAATAATATTTTAAGGAGTCATGTTTCCAGATCACCAAAGTCTGATACTAAAAGATCTTCTACATAAAAAAGATACGAACTTATTTATGTTTGTATGTCCTGAGGAGGAAGCGCAAAATTCACAAATGTGTTTGCATAGCACAGTTGGATTTGAAGAAATTAATAAAATGTGGTCCTAGCAGCTGCTTAAAACAATTAGGCTCTTCAAGGAAAGCCTCACAGACTACACAGAATCTTATGAAAATAATCCTTTCAATTAGTGTGTGGTCACTGGTGCACCTGCAAAAGAGAGTTGTCCAAGGGAAAGAATCAGCGAATGTCAATGAGAACAATCCAGGGATTCATCACTGAGACCTTTTTACATTACCACATTTACACAGATGTTAATCCCTGGGGTGCAAACGCCAGAAGGATAACCCTTTTGTAATCCAAAGAGCATGAGAAACATGAGTTCAGATCAGGAAAGCTATTAATTTTCATGTGTATTTAAATGAACCCTTATTTGGCTATAGAGAGGACGAAATTAATATTCCTATGGCATTACACTTAACAATATCTTTCTGTGGAAAATCATATATTATTCCCTATGAACAATGACATAATCAAAATTAGGACTTAAAAAAAAACACCCTGAACCGCTCTCCAGCTGTGTAACTTTCTCATCTGTACTGATCTGTGAATGAACTCATCATGATGAAGAGATAATATTTGACTTTGGGTTAGATTTTAAACTACTGACAGTATTTTGGCTTGGAAAGTGAGGCTGATATCAAATATGCCACATTCAGTCTTTACAAGATAAAAGACATACCTGTCCATTTAATGCTGGTGTGGTATACTGTGGTTGTGTGGTTTTACTGAAGTCAGTGGAACCATGTCAGGACAAGAAGGTTGTGAAGCATCATGAGGATATTATATTGTAAGAATAATAAAAAGAACTGGAATTAACAGGCTCTGCTCTGCTTCCCTTCCCCCTTTTCAATTAATTGTTTCTTTCTTAAATGACCACAGATTTCTAAAATTAGGGATGGAGAAGTACAGAGATATATGGAAATGCACTGTGTAGAAATGAGTTTGAGTATATATAGCTCAAAAAGTTTTCATCAAGAATGATGCCTTTGTTTAGATTCATAGTTAGAATCTGCGAAATAATTATGTGAAATAAATTTGATGAGGGACAAGCATAGCAAATTTATCTGATCTGTTAATCAAAGAATCGCTTCAACTTGTTGCCATGGACATTTCGTAACTGTGGCTAGTGGCCTTTGATAGTACAAAAAATATCAGATGAAATAAATAGGTTAGTTACACAAAGATGGGGAATGCAAGGAGATGGCTTCCTATGTCAGGCACTGGTTTTCCATATATTACCTTATTTTCATTTTGCAGATAAAGAATTTTTTCCCATTCAATTAAAAAATGGAAGCAGTGACCTTAAAAAATCCACCATATGGTTTAAACAAATGATTGAACATGAATTTTTAAGTCCACATCTAGACTGAAAGCAAAGCGCTTTGTCATAAATGTTTATTTTATTTTGTATCCTGTCTTATCTTTTTATACTCAAGGAATCTAACAAAACAGCAACTTTTAAATTTGTAAACCATAATATAACAAGCAATCAGCGAGATAAAAAGCACTACAGCCAGCTCTGCTAAAGCAATTTATTCTCTCCTCCCAATGCCCTTTGAAATGAAACTATTTCACATGCATTCTTAGGTGCCTTCCACAGCCACTCTGCTAAGCTGTTTCAAAGGACTAATCCTGCCACAGAAAAAGCTTGTGACTTGACTATTGACAAAGAACAGTCTGACAAGAGGGTACCATAAGAAGAAGGCTGTCTGAAGAGCAAAGCTGACATGTGGAAATTCACTGGGAGAAGCAGGTGGTAAGTAAGAGGTTCCTAGGTGGTGAAGAGCTTTAAAACAACTCTTTGAATTGGACCTGGAAGCAAATAGGTAACCAGCGCAATTGATGCAGCATGGGAGTTACATGATCCCTGTTGCTGACCCTAGAAAGAAGTCTTGCTGTCTGTAGTAATGTGTTTAAGCAGCCTCTAGGGGACAGCTTTCTACTTTGTGTGTTCTTCAGTCTTGGCCCTTCAGTGCTTCTCTAGCAAACTGGTGGCTGTTGAGGCTTGACTGAGAGGCTAACTAAAATGCAGGCTCAGCCAGAGTAAGAGCAGAATAAAAACCTGTTTATTGTATACAAAGCTGGCATATCCTGGTGTTCAAGATATAACATATGACTAGAGGTGGACACAGTCCGGAAAACAGACCTAATTTTCCCACAGATTTGTCCTGTTAGGCATTCGTGAAGAGGCAGGCCATGGGACACACGTTTTTTCATGGACGTGATGAATTTTGGGGCATTCCATCCATCTGTCCATTGGCCCATTAATGCAGAAACCCTGCCAGCGCTGATCAATCAATTTCCTATCCTAGGGAGGCCATCCATGCATTGCATTCCTGTCCCGGGAGGTGGATGCTTGCCATCCTGAGGAATTGGTCTCAACCTCCCCAACCAGGCACGGGGAAGGGTCCTTCAGAATAAGGGAGAAGAAGTCTCCTTCCCCCAGGAGGAGGCCACACCCCAGTCACTGAGATACACCGCCCTCCAATACAGGAGCCCATTGCCACTGGAGCAACAGGCTGACTTTCCATTCCCTCACAGACACCACGTTCGCTGAGGTGGGTTTCCTCAGTGACAGCCAACCTTCCATATAGGGGAGCACCAGTCTCCTTCTCCCAAAGTGGGGAAGGTATTCTTTCCATCCCCACAAAGGGACTTAGAATCGCCTTCTCCCAGGCATGGGGAAGGCAGACGTTCTATTCCCTCATGGCTGCCATGTTGCTAAAGTGAATTTTGCCAGTAACAGCCAATCTTCTATATAGGGGAGCACCAGTCTCCTTCCCTCAAGCATGGGGAAGGGTCCTTCTTTCTGTATAGGGGAGCACCAGTCTCCTTCCCCCAGGTGTGGGGAAGGATCCTTCCATAGAGGAGGCCAGGTCTCCTTCCCCTAAGCGTGGGAAAGGGTGCTTCTGAATAGGGAGCTTTTAGTCTCCTCATGTTCAGGCTTACCTTCTCATGATGATTGTTTTCCCTCCCCGAGTGGCAGCTTCAAACCTCTCCTTCCCCCCAGGATTAACCTCCTTTCATGGATCACCTCTGTCCTTTCCTGTCAGAGATATTCTCAGGGCTTTTTTTCAGCTGGAACGTGGTGGAACGGAGTTCCGGAACCTCTTGAAAATGGTCACATGGCTGGTGGCCCTGCCCCCTGATCTCCCAAAAAGAGGGTAGTTTAGATTGCCCTCCATGCCACTGAGTGGCGCAGAGGGCAATCTAAACTCTCCTCTGTCTGGAGATCAGGGGGCGGGGGGCACCAGCCATGTGACCATTTTCTCCGTGGGCAACCCACTGAGTTCCACCACCTCTTTTCCCCGGAAAAAAAGCCCTGGATATTCCTATCTCCCCAAAGAACATCCACTCATTCCCCCCAAATGTCACCTCTTCTCATGGATTGTCTCTGTCCTCGTGTCCTTTAAAAGAATATTCCTCCTGTCTCCCCCCAAACATCTCCTTGACTGTGCCCTGAAAGAGTACTTCTCTCCCTGGCCATTGCAGCCCCAGAACAGGTTTTCTACTCCCAGGAACCGTCATTCCACTCTGGGGGGCAGTCGTTCCATTCTCGGAGGAAGATTCTCTGACTCAATCCAACGTTTTTATTCTGGGTGCTGCAAGCCAATGCAAGTGAATGGGCATTTGCGGCTCCTATTGTATGTACTGGAAGTTTCCTGGGGGTGGCCACTTCAGGGGTCTGTAACTCGGCTGTCCAAAATGCAACCTTGACCCAACTTGGAGGGTGGCTGAAGGAGAGGCTGCTGAAGATTCTCTGTGAGTTTGGGCTGTTTAAGTGTGAAGGGGTAGGGCCAGGGCCAGCAAAAGTGACAGACCTTGGACCAACGAACCGGTCCGCAAACCAGGCTAGTCCATGAAAAGTTTGTGGTCGGTGGTCCATGAAAATCGATGGACCATGGACCAGCAGTCCATGGGGTTTTCCCGGTCCATGCCTACTTCTGCATATGAGGAGGAGGTTAAACTGAAGCCCCATCTTGGCAAATGACTGGCCTCAAAGGGGAGTGTTTCTCTATTTTTAACATAAGTAATTCCTCAAGAGAGGGGGAAATGGCTGCCACTGTGGGGACTGTTTAACAGTTTGATCTGGGGCAACAAACTTGGGAAGAATACTGTGAAATTATCACACATTTTTTTCACTGCAAATTATGCAACAAATGAGGATAAAAAGCAATTATTCTGTTCAGAAATGTGGGGCTTTACATTTATAATTTAATGAGAAATCTGTCACATTTGGAGTGTTAGTAAATTTTTTGAAGAACTACTTTAAGCCTGTTCCTAGTGAGATAGTGGAGCTTTTTAAATTTAATTCACGATCCAGAAAGTCTGGGGAGTCATAGTAGAGTTTACGGTTTTTATGGAAACTTTGGTTTAGGGTTGTTATGTCACCTAGCAGCCATAACTGTGAGACAATCACATCTACTAGTCCTTAGAGCACATGTTCTGCCCTGCAACAACTTATAGCCAGTCAGATTATGCCAAGGGTATTTGTTCCTACTTTGCCATATAAAGTAATGTAAGTGCCTCTAAAAACTTTGTAACTGCAGCAGTAAAGGGTCTTTGAACTTCGTTTCCTAGGCCCATGCATGTATGTAAAACTGGTTTTGGTTTACTATATTCTTTTTTACCTTTTGAGTCTCTGGTTTAGGGTGTTGGTTGTTTCCAGGTTTAGCTGACAGGGTTAGTCCAGTGTGCTCTCAAATTCTCAGCACAGGCTGAACTGAGGAAGTTCTCTCAAAACTGCAGCTAAGGTGCAATGCTGACACAGATGTCAAGGGATCAATTAGTATGTGGAGTAAAGGATGCGAAAATCCAGAGGCAACTACTGTCTGAATCCACCTTGATCTTGGATTTGACATTGACATTGGAATCTGTTCTGAACTTGCAGGCACCACCTTTATACCAGGAGAAGGATCCCATGCTAGGGATGCCTGAACATGTTTTGAAAGTTGTCATAGAACCAGAAAAGAGAAAGAAAGTTTGGGATAATGGTTGTTGTGGGTTTTCCGGGCTGTATTGCCGTGGTCTTGGCATTGTAGTTCCTGACGTTTCGCCAGCAGCTGTGGCTGGCATCTTCAGAGGTGTAGCACCAAAAGACAGAGATCTCTCAGTGTCACAGTGTGGAAAAGATGTGGGTCATTTGTATCTACTCAGGAGGGGTGGGGTTGAGCTGAGTCTGACATACTTGTCAGTTTTGATGTTGTATCCCTGTTTACCAAGGTTCCAGTAAAAGACACTATTGCGCTTATTAATCAGATTTTCCCAGAGGATGTAACAGTTGTCCCATTGGAAGTAACTGGTTGTCAGACAATGGTGGAATAAGGCTGTTACAACAGGGATACAACATCAAAACTGACAAGTATGTCCTGTGGACTGAGTTTCAGAGAACTGATTTTGTTGATGAAATCTGCTGAATCTTTGATGTAAGACGAGGTTTTCCCGATCAGCAAAAGACAGTAGAGACCCCCTCACCTCTGCAGGAGTATACCGTATACCCTGCAGCTGTGGACAAGTTTACATCGGGACCACAAAGCGTAGCATCCAGACAAGAATAAAAGAACATGAAAGACACTGCAGACTTGGACAACCTGAAAAATCAGCAGTGGCTGAACATAGCCTAACTCAAACAGGGCACAGTATCTTATTCCAGGACACCAAAATACTGGACAACACTTCCAACTACTTTGTCAGACTGCACAGGGAAGCCATTGAAATTCACAAGCATAAGCAAAACTTCAACAGGAAAGAAGAAACCTTAAGAATGAACAGAGCATGGTTTCCAGTTCTGAAAAACACCAGGCTAACAAAACATTCTATCCCCGACAATAGCCCTGCAGAGAAGATTAGCACATCAAGTACCAATCCATATGCAAAAGAACCTCCTCAGGATACAGTGAAGCCTCCCGCCATTAGCATTCCACACCCTGGGAAACTCTCACAGGATGACTCAGCTCAACCCCACCCCTCCTGAGTAGATACAAATGACCCACATCTTTTCCACACTGTGACACTGAGAGATCTCTGTCTTTTGGTGCTACACCTCTGAAGATGCCAGCCACAGCTGCTGGCGAAACGTCAGGAACTACAATGCCAAGACCACGGCAATACAGCCCGGAAAACCCACAACAACCATCGTTCTCCGGCCGTGAAAGCCTTCGACAATACATTGAACACCTCTACGGGAAAGTTTGGGATAGCTGTTACCATTGTGCTGGATTTCATGCTGCCACAACCTGTAGATTTAAATGTTATTATAATTGTAGTCTCATTGGCCACATTAGAAGAGTCTGCAGAGCTGTGACACAAAGTAATGAGGAACATCAATCCTTAACTCATAGAATGAATGCAGTAGAAGATGAAAATCCTGTAAGTGTGGCGGAGGATGTAGCCTATATCATTTACAATCTGACCGGAACAAAAATTCCTAAGGTGGACCCTATTTGCATTATTTTGGATGTAAACAACAAGAAGGTACCCTTTGAACTGGATTTTTAAATAGGTTGTTAGGTTATTAACAACCTATTTAACCTATTTAACAACCATTATTCCTACCAAGTGTTAACTCATGTTCATTATTTTAAGAAATGAAGAGAATCATCCATAGCTCAGCTTGCCTTTCAGGGATAAATAGAGAAAATTGATTACCCTGGGCTTTCTGGAATGTCTTTTGCAAGGGTGATTTTACAGAATGAGAGCAGCAACCAGATTACTACAAAAAATTACCAGGAAATGGAAGCCCTGTTTTATTTGTGGCTTGCAAGCTATCCTGGACCATGAGGAATGGTGGGACATAGATATTTAAATAAATAATAAATAAATATTTATTAACTTGATCTACTAAAGAAATATTAACCCATGTAAGGAAAGTACATCAATACCAAATACTCTGCCTTCCCAACCACCATCAGCTTAGTCTTGTTTAGATTCTGTTTATTCATACTCACCTACTTCCTCACAGCCCCCAAGACACTGATCCAAGACCTTCACAATTGAAGTGATATTGTTGTGTCTGATAAGAGAGGTGTAAATACACCAAGAACTGTTTATGACTACAGCATTATTTACAAGATTGAGGATACTGTTGTGTCAAATGGCTTTCAGGCTTATGATCCAAGCTATAAGATCATAATATGGAGACAATGAGCCCTTAGTGTATAGTGCTAGAGGAATGTGGCCATATGAAAAGTAGACTTAGTGGAAAGTAGAGTTAGGATCCAAGTAAAGTTACCAGATCCCCTTAGCCTCCTCATGGGAGGCGGGGGACATGGCACTTATTGCCTGGCCCATGATGCTCCTGCCTGGCCCATGATGCTCCTTGTGCGCACACTTTGTGTGCACACGTCCCCACACTGGCACGATGACATCACTTCTGGGAAGTGATGTCATCGTGCAGGCTCAGGGACACATGTGCTTCACAGAGGGCCGCTTTTGGCCTCTAATGGAGCAAAATAGGCCCACTGGGGGCCAAAATCAGCCCACTGCTAAGCACAGGAGCGCTCTTGGGGCAGTGCAATGATGTCACTCCCAGGAGTGATGTTGTTGCACTGCCCAGGAGTGCGCCCGTGAGTCCTTTCCCATGCCTTCCTCCCCCACCAGCCAGGTAAGTGGAGGGGAGTGAAGGGTGAAAGTGGGGGATCCTTCGCCCCTACCAGGGGAATGGGATCCCTATACTCAAACTATAAGGTCATAATAATGTGGAGAACGTGTGGTAGCTCCTGGTAATTAGGAAATCCAAAAAGATAAGGTTTTAAGGGTAATCCTATTTTGTCTCCACAAACCAGAGTCAAATATGCAATTCTTTGTTCTTACAAATATTCGGTTCAAAAGCTCTCTATACTTTTCCATGGTAAAGGGAGAATCTGATTGTGTGGTGGAGGAGTTCTATGTACACATTACAACTCCTGTGTTCCCTACGCTAACCAGAACTCCTGTGTCTACAAAGAACTACTGGATATAGATATAATTCTTGCCCTCAGGGTTGGAGAAAGCAATGTTTCAAAATATCTGATTCGAAGGAAGCCAGAATTTTCTGTGTAGGGGGACGAGGGGGGAAATTATTATTTAAAATATGCAGTTTCAAATCCAGTCTCTGGATTTGCCAATTTTGATATCAGTGTACAGTGTCTCCCCATTCTGTTAATTCTAGATACATTTTGGGCCATTGGACATGCATTCTTGAATGGAGATGAATTTCCTTCTGTCTGCCAGCTTCAGTACTCTTCCATTAGATAAGTTAAGGCAAATGATTTACACTCATCAATTGTGGGAGCACATTATTTTAACCTTTCCCAGAAAAATGAAACAACTTTCTTCCTCATTCCTTGGGCAGACATCAAGTCCTGTTTTACAATGCATAGCCTCGGCCTGACTAATGGGAACACTGCAGGCACAGATTTCAGGACTAGGCTTTCTGTTAAATGTAGTGGCGGGCTCCATGCTCAGATCAACATATTACTTTCAAATATCAACAATTCTCAGTTCTGGGAAAATAAGAACAATCCTTGATTCCAAGCATACACGTCACATAAAATAGAAAAGTCCAGAATAAGATTTCCAAATGAATTGCATATTTGCTTCTACACATTTTTGTAACTTCCTCATGCATTGCACTCCTGCTGTTCTATCTCATGTCTGCATTTTTATATTTTCAGCTTTACCTCTTTATACAGATTTTTATCAGGAAGGAAATGCTTTCATTTTAAAAACTTTCTCATCTTTCAGATGCTAATAAATCTCACAGTCCTAGAAAATAGAAAGATGTTGTATGAGAGGTATGAGGCTAGACTCCACAGCACCCTAAACCTCATCATGTTCTACTAGTTATGAAACTTGGTCATATTGTGATCAAGAGGTTGAACTAGACATGGGCATGAACAAAAAAAAAATGAACATGGTGTTAATTGTTCGTTGCCATCCATGACCAACGAACAATGAACATTGACAAACATGACCTGTTCACGAACATGTTCGTTGTTCATTGTTTGTGGGGGCCAGCAGGCTCTCCTCCAGCCATCAAGATCCCTACCACACCACTCCCAGAAACCTCACCTGAGCAGGCAGCAGGAAAGGTACCAATAATAAATAATAGCTTGGCCCAGAGCCTGGCAGCAGCTCTGTAACCTGAAGGGGTAGATCCCTATCCCACCACACAAAAAGAAAATTCAAGCTCCAATGCACTCTCTCTCTCAAAATGCCAACAGCAACTGTCTCTCCCTCACTGTCTGCAAAACCAGAGCTGGGAGCCCCCCTCCCCCCTGCTCTTTGCTTCCTTGTAACAAATTTGGAGCTCCACACTTGAAAGGAAAACCTGCCTATCAAGCTAAATTGGGCTTAGATTGGGGTTTCCAGGACAACAGCAGGAGTTCAGACAGAGTTCAGGCAATCCCTGCCTCCGGTTGCCAAGGGAATTGATTGCAGGTGCCAGATTGTCTGGCTTGACAAACAGCAACGAACAGCAATGAACGAGGCTTGCAACGACCACTTGTTCGTTTAGAATGGGGCCTCAGGAACAGCTTGTTCGCGAATCGCGAACAGCTGATTGGGCTGTTCGTGGCTTTAATTAGTTCGTATTGCTGTTCATGCCCATCTCTAATTTCATGACCAGAAAAACTTGTTCAGTTATGTTTATTGAAGGCTAGTGTTTAGTTATGGATCAAGACCTTACTCCACTCTTTCAAATGATATAAAGAAGGTATATTATTTGTATCTTCCACAATTCTCATACTGTCTGGGGCCTTGCAGAAATGTTATCTCTTTCACTGCCTTTAAGGGCTTGTAGATTCTACAAGAGTTTAATAAATAAATAAGGGCAGCTGACGGTTCCAGTTTATATCAAGATGGTGTTTCTTGATTCTGTTTCCTCTCTTGGTAGCAAAGGAAGTCTCTCATTATCCATTTTGTCCATATGATATTAAAAATAGGTGGGGATAGCACATTCTTGGCTGGAAGAGGCCCAGATTACATGGACAACTTTCACCCTGTTCTCTTCTTGGACTTTCACTCAGCTCTGGCTGGTGATGAGATGTCTGGCCAGATCACTTGTTGCAAATGTTGTTTGCATACATTAATTGGCATTAAATGGATTAATAATTTTTTTTAAAAACTTCCCCAGAGCTCTCAAGATTTTTTATCCCATAATCATTACAAACTTCCTAAAGAAAGTTGAATAAGCCAGTACATTGAAAGTAAAACCATAGACCCAGATAGCTAAATAGTACCAATTCTTTCAGACAGTTTGAAATCAGAATGCAACAGCCAACTGATATAGAAAGCCTTCTCCCCTGGGAGTATAATGCAAATGTTTGAATGTGAAAAAGAACATGGAAAATCATCATGGAATATTGGCAGACTCCTGAAATAGCAAGTTACTAATTCAACATGAAAAAATATATATGGCAAGTCATATAAATGGAAAAATACAGCTTGTGAAAACAGAAAAGATAGAACACAGCATGTGAATACAGAAAGATAGAGTTTATTGAGGTAGATTCCATTCATGGCAATATCTTGGAATAGAAATTGTACTCTGCACATGCTCTGTGAAGTAGTTCTGTGTTTTAATTACATGTTTTAATATGTTTTATTAATTTTAAGATATATTTATTATTTTATATATTTATATTTTGTATTCTTGATAGATCCCCCTAATTAAGCTGTTGCTAAATACATAGGGGTTATATAAATGTTAAAGACTTCCTTTGCACCATTTGCCTTTTTTCCTGTAGTTTCTTGGAGTAGAAAGAAAGAGTCCTAGTATAAAGAGTCACTTTCCCTATAAATAACATGGACAGATCGTTCGGCAGGAAGGCTACAAGTGGGTCTTTGGATGAGGCCTTCATGGCAAGAGTTTGGTAGGACATGAGACAAGAAAAAAGGAATCTCCCAAGAGAGACAGTAATAGAGGAGGAGTCACAGGCATTCCTGCCTTAGACAAAGAGAAGTGGCTTACTATGAAGACAGTTACACATACACATAGAGAGAGATACAGCCCCCGCCCCCACCCCCAGTGTCCAAGGCATGCTGAATCGCCTATTCCGTCAAAAGCAACATAAAAATCAACACCCGTTTCTTACACCTAGGAACTGGCTAATTGTTCATTATTTTGCTACTTCATGACATGATCAGGTTGACAAGTAGTGGGGGAGGGGGGAACCCACAGAGGAAAAATCCTTTGTCAAGCTTCACTTTAGTGTCTGTGAATCTTAGTATTATAAAAAAAAACATTCTGGTAGCACTAGGGGAAATTCATACTTTACAGAATGGCAGTCTATAATATTGAGAAGGAAACGACCAACAGAATGCAAAAGATGTCATTGGATTGGCCCAATAGAGGGACACGTAGAGTTATCATACTAACACTTGACCAGGAATGGCCATCAAGATTTAAAGGTACAATCTCTTACTGTTTAGTTTACTGGTTAGTTCTGATTACATATTTCCATGTTTATAGCGCTAGGCTAATATAATCCCCCAAGCTCTTTCAGCCTGTTTATATTTCCTTTGCCAGGAACAATATGGCCAGGTTGACAAGTTGTGGGGGGGGGGGGGGGCAGAGGAAAAGTCATTTATCAAGCTTTTATCACTACTTTAGTGTCAGTATTAGCAATGCTAATATTAATATTATCCCAGTCCCAATGAACTGTTCCTGCCATATACACCTGGAGATAGTCTTGAATCTACTGAGGTGCTGTCTGGGGTTGCAAAGTCCTCCACCTAGACTTTTGGTCCCTGCTGGAGGGTTAAGCAGCTGCAGGGATGCCAAAGACAGGGGCAGACATGGCCGAGTCAGAACCTCTGGAGGATCAGGCCAGCAGATAAGGTTTTGAGAACCGCAGCTGTGACAAGCAAGGCTCTGAGAGCAGTGGCCACACCCAGCCAGGGCCACGGCTGCAGCTGGTGATGGAGAGGCCAGCTGACAGGTGAAGCTCCAAACTCCATGGCCTCACAAAGCTTGTTTCTGCCACCAGCTGCCCCCCAGCACTGCCATGCATGATCTGACCCGTGAGATGTTCCAGAGAATGGAGCCTCCATGGCTGTTCAGAGTGGGACAGCCAAAAGGCATGCAGGTGCAGTGTCCTGGCTGCACTATCTGGAAGGGACTGACCAGCCCCCCCCCTGCAGGGAGGCCTTAAAGGGCCAGGGAAGGAGTGGGGGCCAGGTGGACCCCTTGAAGCCCCTGGATGTGGTCTTTGGCCCTGTCTGTCAGCCTGGGGGAGGGGGGACCATGCCCAGGGTGGGATGAAGCCTGGGGGAGGGTGGGATTCCCCCCCCCCAGGAGGCCCTATAAAAAGTGAGCTTTCCAGGAGCGCTGGGGAAGAACAGCCAGGTAGCCTTCTGGTGCAAGAGAGAAAGATGACAGGCTACTCAGAGGAGAGATAGGGTGCAAGGTTGCTATAAACGTTCATCCTCCTCATTACTGAAATGCACCCAGTGACCATCCTAGGTGAAGCAGCCATTCTGGAGTGTGACCCCCCCCCCCCAGGCTCTGACACCCCCACTGCGGAGCCTGACAGATGCATTTGAACAGTCACAGGCAAGCAAAGAAAATACACAGGGAAGTAGACAAGGTCTTTAAAGAGGGAAGAATAATTAGATTGCAATAAGAAAGTTGCATAACTATAGTGTTTGAAGAACATGACAAGGTGGAAAATACAAACATGAACTGCAATCATAGACCTAGGAGAAGATATATTGTTTCATAAGCATTGGCCCATTGTAACATCCCTATTGTAACATCTTAGAAACCATGTTGTAAATGACATAAATAGAAGAATGCATGTGAAAAAAATTGTTAAACTCAGTTCAGTAATACCAAACGGAGCGGGGAAAATCAGTATTTCCCAAATACCAAATTGATTCTCTAGTTTGGTTCGGTATTATAGAGGAAATTCAGTAAAATTCAGTCATTGTTTCCTATGGGAAACTCAAATTGGGTTTATCCCAAATTGAGGTTATTTGCCCCTCCAAAGAAAGTGATCCCAGCCACCTTCAATATCTATTATTCCAAATGGGGAAAACTATGGGGGATATCCAGAGGACTGGGGGTGGCATTTTGCAAGCAAACCCCACTAAATCTGCAGGGTACCTAAGAGCCTGACCAAGTTTCAGGGAGATTGGACCCAGAGGTCTAATTCTGTGGACTCCTGAACAAAGTGCCCCCAGTCACTCGATTTGTTCCTATTGTGGGGGGAAAGTCCAAGCTGACTCCCACTGCAGAAACACATGGACCAAGGCTGCTGTGACCAGAGGCACACTGCCAAATGCAAGTTCCACACCAGACAGTCCAATAGAACCAAACTGATGCCACCCCCCCAACCCCAGCGCCCCCTCACCAGGCTGATTCGCCACTCTCCATTGTTCCCTATGATGAGAACTTTCCCAAGTTCTTTCCCAGAGGCCCATACACACAGGGCAAGGATGTTATAGCCAAGCCATGCTCCCAAATGCAAGATCATCCCTGGGGAAGCCCAACCAAACCAAACTGATGCCCCCCCGAAACCTCAGTGCCCCCAACCAGGCTGACCAGCCACTCTCCATTGCTCCCTATAAGGACCCGAAGTAGAGAGGGTCACGGAAGAAACAAGCAGAAATGAAAAAACCATAACCAACTAACGAATAAAGTCTTGTAATAACCAATTCAAAAGAATAAGAAATTATATGCAAAAGTACAAAATTATTTAATAGTGAAAAATATCAAACTCTGAGCGGACCACAAGGCATAAAGCTTCAAAAAGGCTGTGGTAAGACAAATCTCCCAAACACCCAAAAGAAAGGGGGGAAGGGGAAACGCCCTAACCACCAACTCAGTATAGTGTCCATGGAGTATGAATCAATTGAAAAGGCTGAAAAGCTCATATAAATTCCAAAAGGTTACAACATTTAGGGCATAGATACAATGTATATAAGTCACATTTAACAGAAATTGCAATATTTATCCAAGTACAGTACATCCATAGTACATTTACAGTGCAAGAATAGCTGACCAATACAAAACAAGTGAAACCCCTAGTAATGCAAAAATGCTTTATAAGGTGAATATTTACACTGTAACCGCTAGCGGGTTCGCTAGCAAGAGGTCCCGTTTCCGGTTGCCCCTTCTTCAAAGCAGTTACAAACACAATATCTCAGAAAAAAATCACAGCCCATACATCTGCATAGTAGCGGCTCGCTCATCGGCGTATAAGGACCAGCATCACACCAGAGAATCAACCAAAATCAAACTGAAGCAAAGGACAGTCTTGCAACTAGAAGCAAACTGAAGCAATGGAATGGAATCCCCCCAAGAACCAAAGTGAAACAAGGGGAACAACTTCACACCAGATGATCACATTCATTCCACCTAAACCAAACTGAAGCAAGGGATGCTCTTACAACAGAACCAGTGCCAGTACCGGATTTAGCCAGTAGGGAAACACCACAGAGCAGGACCAAGCAGTACCCAGCCACAAGCACAAGGCAATGGCAAGCAAGCACAGTTGTATAAGATGGATCCCACCCACATGACCTCAGGCTGAAAGTGACAGTGAGGTACTTGGGAAACCCAAGTAATTCTCTCTCCGCAACAGCCTTCATCACCAGCTCCCTTCCACCTCTGCAAAGAGGCAAGTTAAGTTAACATTAGAACAACACGTTACATACATTATATTACACAACAGCATTCTGTAGCTTCATTTGGATGTTTCTGTGGGTTTCCACTGGGCAGTAGGATCCAATAGGATTCAAACAGGCCATGCCCAGGCCAGACCACAGATAGAGAGAGTCCACAGCCAGCAGCAGGCAGGGTCTCAGATCTCTCCAGGTAGCCAGAGCACACACACCACACAGAGGCTGCTCTGAGGCAACCTTGCCTCTTTACCTCCTTGCAGGGTATTTTTAAAAAGGCACGCTCCTACAGAATCCCATTGGGCAGAGGAGAAGTCCTGAAAGGATTAGCCACTTACTTCCCCTTCCTTCCTCCTTCCCCCTCCCTTCTGCCTCTGCCTCACTGCCCCTCCCTTCCCCCCCTTCCACCTGTGAAAATATGTGGGGAAAGTGTTTCTTTGCTGTTCCTTAGAAATGGAACAGCAAAGGAACAGCCCAGCCATGATTACTGAAGTTTACCGAATTAACTCGAATTAATTTGGTAAACTTAATTTTGGATATACCGAATCTGATTCAGTATTCCCTTTTGAGTTTGGTAATACCAAATTTTACCAAATTTACCAAATTTAAATGAATACCAAACCCAAATTTCACATCACTAGGCATAAACACATTTTTAAAGCAGTGTTGGCAGATGTACATTAAAGCTGGACCTGGATGCATGCTAATCCCCTTATCTTATAAAAGCACAGTTGTTGCTGCCTTGGGGGTTGCTCTGACCACTGCAAAAATATATAGTCTGCATTCAATAATGAGAATCACCTGTAAGAAGTGTGATATTCCAGAATGTCATCTAACTATAGATTTCACTAATTTCTCTGATTCAGACAAATATTGATTACTTGCAAAGTTCTGTGGACGTACTGGAGCCAGATTTCAAGGAAACTTTGTAAAGCATTGCAGGAAAGCTGAGTGATTTGTTTAAATTTTTTAATTGCTTCTTGTCTTTCTGGCCATATATCTGTTTAATTGCAATTGTGTGTGTGTGTTTTAATAATACCTGGTCAACACATACATGAACAAATTAACCAAGCTATGGCTGAATCCAGTGAAATGTGAATCCCGCCCCCCCCAAATATGTGTACTGAAGGATATACGGTTGACCTTCTTTTGAATTAATAATAATAATAACATTTGATTTATATACCACCCTTCAGGACAACTTAATGCCCACTCAGAGCAGTTTACAAAGTGTGTTATTATAATTCCCCGTGCCTATTTTCACAATCACCCTGTAAGGTGGGTGGGGCTGAGAGAGCTCTGAGAAGCTGTGACTGACTCAAAGTCACCCAGCTGGCTTCAAGTGGGGGAGTGGGGAATCAAACCCAGTTCTCCAAATTAGAGTCCTGCCACTCTTAACCACTACACCAAACTAGTTCCAAGCATTTGTTCTTGATAAGGAGGATTTGATAAGTGCAAATACTGATAAAATAAATGACATTTCTTAAGATCTTAGCTGTTTTAAATTGGTTATCATGCCTATATTTAATTTATACATATACATTTTTCCATTAAGTTCCATGCTAGCAGTTTATTGACTTTATTCTCTCATTTAAAATGTCTCAGCTTTGCAAAACTATACACACAGAGAGAATATATACAGGAGAGAGCCTTGAAAAAAGTCCTGGTATTCTGTACCAGTAAGTGAGGTGGAGAGTGCCCTCAAGTCATAGCTGACATATGGCAACCCCTGGTGGGGTTTTCATGGCAAGAGACTAACAGAGGTGGCTTGCCATTGCCTGCCTTTTCAACCCTGGTCTTCATTGGAGATCTCACTAACCAAGGCCAGCCCTGCTTAGCTTCTGAGATCTGACAACATCAGGCCCACCTGGGCTATCCAGGTCAGGGGGAAAGCTAACTTTCTCAAGTGGTATATATGCCCTGTACTTTGAAGCCCCCAAAATTATGATGATATCACACCTGGAGGTGGTGGAGAAGTACCATCACAAAAAAGCCATGTATATTTATAACTACAGCTACAGCTATAGCTATATTGTAAAGTAGCAACATACTTCTCTCTCTCTCTCAGCTCAACCTACCAGACATAGATTGCAGTCTTAAGAACACTTTCCTAGGATAAACCCATTGAATAAAATGAGACTGAATTCCAAGTAGACCTGCTTAGGATTTCTGCTCTGTGCTCTTGGAAGGAAAGGTAGGATAAAAGTGTAATAGATGGAATAATTTTAATACTATTTCAGTCTGAGCTGACTCTTTAGATGCAAAATACAGCTTCAATCTGGCTGTGGAAATCAACATCAAGAAGCTCTACTAAAGCAAATATAGTTGATATTTCACTGAAGACCTTCTCCAGCATGTCATTTTCCTCCTTTTCTTCTGTGTTTCAGATTCATTTCAATGGAAGTTTAGTATTAATCTGATGAGCGGTTTGGTTGAGAATCCCGTGAAAAGGATGCCTGACTCAAGAGAATCAAGTACAAAAAAATATGCAAACCAGTTTTCAACAGTAGTAAAAAAAAATCACCTCCTTGAACTAAATTGCAAGGCTCCAATAATAGACCTTGATGACAAGTGGAATTAAATAAAACAGGAGTGATGAAACCTTGAAATGTTTACCATGAGGTAGTCCAGACAGCTGATTATTAACTGTTACCCAAACACTGTCTTGGCAGTAGACACGCAGCAGCCACAATAAGCACTGATAGGGAGTTCAAATTATAGGAAAAGGTCAGGTCCACTTTAGAAAAAAATACTTGCAGGAGGGGAAATCATATTGTGAAGCAGTTAGAAAATGCAATCTGAGAGTTCATACTCCTGCTTTCATAAAATTTCACAGTAAAAACAGTACCATTTCACTTTTCTTCAGTTCAGTTTTACATTTCAGCATAACATAGTGTGGTTATCCCCCCTCCCCCTTGCTTTTGCCGCTTACGTTAGTGGTGATGCTTACAAGAACAGATGAACTGACATTTTAAAAGTTCTAGACCACAGCTTGAAAAAGATGGACAATACAGGTATTTCTTTTCCACAACAGGGGAAGAGACATGGTAAAGGCATAGCCCTCTGCAGCATGCAAATTCATCTGACTGTCTCTCGTGCAGAATTCTTTTGCAGTGCTTCAAAACTCAAAAACAGCTGTTTGATCAGAGGTGGTAGCAGGAGTCAAGAAACATGCAAGTAGGGGAAATTTTGCCAATTTCCCTCCTCCCACAGCAGAACTCCAATTCTTCCCCAGCTATTCCTGGGGGGGGGGCCATCCCCCAGGAATAGCATCGGGGGGGGGCATTTCAGGCTGCATTAAGAGGTGGAGATGGGGAAGTTGCACCTCCATTGATAGAGATCCTTCCATTCACAGAAATTGTAGGCAGGATCCATTCCAAACCCACAACAATGAAGGCTCTAGTATTCCATCTATAATTTGTTCAAAGGACAAAAATTAATTTTTAATCTTGTGTTCTCCGATTCCCCTCAGAATACCTGAAAATTATAGCACGATGAATTAAAGAAGAACATTCAACACAATGAAGCCAAGTTACTATTAAGGGAGATGGAGGCAATTAGCAAACAGTTTATCCCCACAGCAAACTTACTTATTTGCAAACCTAGGCAAAAGCTCTGTTTCATTCCTATTTAAAGGTAAAGGTAGTCCCCTGTGCAAGCACCGAGTCATTACTGACCCATGGAGGGACATCACATTATGCCATTTTCTTCGCAGACTGTTTGTTACGGGGTGGTTTGCCATTGCCTTCCCCAGTCGTCTACACTTACCCCAGGAAACTGGGTACTCATTTTACCGACCTCGGAAGGATGGAAGGCTGAGTCAACCTTGAGCTGGCTACCTGAACCTGGCTTCCGCCAGGATCGAACTCAGGTCATGAGCAGAGCTTGGGCGGCAATACTGCAGGTTACCACTTTGCGCCACGGGGCTCTTTTCCTTCCTATTTATAAGTCAGTAATTTCAGAGCTCTAAGCTGTAGTAATCCTGTCCCCACCAGCACATGCTACTAGCTGATGGCATTGTGTCCCGTCTTCTGCTTCTATTCCCTTAGCTCTTGCAGCCAAAGCTCCAGGTTGACAGGATGAAACTTCCAACCCAGATAATGAAACCAAACCAATCAGTGGAGAGTATTCATGCTATGCTGCTGCTGTTCATTGGCTCTATTGTGCCAATAGAGCTCTATTTGCAACTGTATTGCCATGAGCCAGCCAGTCCTTCTTGCAATACACACCGCATGCCATTTTACTATTTGCTTCTTTTAAATCATGGGAAGTCAAAATATGTGTCTTTTTTATAATCAGTATCAGAACCCCAAAGTCACGTTCCTTCATGTCTGTGGTTTCTGATGTCACTAGAAAAGCCTTCAGCAGCTCTGCAAGTGCCAGCCGCCTAGCATTTCGTGCCTCTGTAAAAAGTAAGAATTAGAATTTGCCTGTACATTTAAAGCTGTTCATCGTTATATTAAAATGGAAAATTAAACAGTCCACTAAACAGATTCCTTAAACAAATTGCTTTCTGGGAAGAAAAAAAGAATGAATGTTGTGGTTTGATTTGGCTTTAAAAAATAATAATAATGGTCTTCAGGCTAGATTTCTGCTTTTTGTTTCTCAAATATCTCAGGCCCTGCCATTCAAAACGATGTCACCCACAGTGCAAGCCTAAGAAGAGTTACTCCAGTGTAAACCCATTGAATTAATGGGCTTAGACTAGACTAACTCTTATAGGATTCAACGGCCAATTCATTTTCACTTCTCAGATGTCAGGATATTATACAACTAAGGATTCTCAGCAAAGAATTTGAAATCCTGGATGTTTTTTCTCCCATTGACAGTTTGCCAGAGGCAAGGTTTTGGATCGCAGAGGGCCTGGCCTCTCATATTCTGAGTGTTTTCAGTCTTGCATGAGAAACAGATACTACAGTTTTGCAAATGTTTGTTGCAAGGTGTAATAGGAAAAGTATGGATAAGGATCTAAATTAAGTGAAGATATTAGGATTGACAAACAACATGTCACTCATTTCCTATTAGATGATAGCTGCTATTTACTAAAACCACATGGATTAACTTCTCAGTATTACCTTTTTGTACCTTTGTTACTAAGTATATCAAAGTAATCACTAACAGATTACCTACAAATTACTTTTAATGTCCTGTGAGAATTGCAAACACTCACCCACTCAAGTATGACATTCATTTTTTTCATATTTCAAGCTGTATTTCTCATATGTGTACAGTAATGAGGGCCATTCACAGCAACTGGATTCTGACTTGGTTTGGTTTTATTCATTAATGCTTTTTATGTTACTTTGTTATAGTTATTGCTTATCTTTGATTTCTTTATTCTGTATTTGTTTCCTTTGGTTTCATAAGAAAACATGTTTCTTGCTTCCCCTCTATACAAAACTTAATGAATTTTTTTCACATTTAATCTGGTAAGAGGTGTATGTGCATTAATTTCCTGCAAGGGAGGGTGATGTCCTTCTAGGACCCCACAGCCCTGCCTGCCAGCTAATACGATCACAGCATTGATCTTCTACAGGAACGGGTAATCTGTTTTATCAGTGTTATTTCTCACATGCACTTTTCATGCAGCCTTATGAAAGTCATGGTTTCCCCTCATGTTATTTAGTTACTGGTCTGAACCATCCATGACCTTGGAGAAGACTCAGTTTCACATATGCACAAGCAGCTACATGACACTCAAGCACCACAAGTGTGATCCTGTTTGACACACACTCCTCAAGTCAGACAATGGCAGGCCAAGGAGATTTGAGGCTCAGTTCATGCATGATTAGGGCGTGTTTGCAGCAAAATTTGCATCACCCCTAATTGGCTCTCTCTATTTGTTGTTTCTTTCTGAATATGAATATTCTGTTTGGAATAAGAAAGTCATACATTCCAGACTCGGGTTTGCCATATCTTTGAGAACTAGGCAAGAGGGTCCTATCATAGAAAGCTACACTTGTTAACATTAGTTAACATTTTGTTAACATTTAAGATGCCATAATGGCATCTTAAACATTAACAAATCTATTGTAGCTTTCTAAATTTTAAAAATCTAACATTTCTAACATCATGAATATATTTAACATAATGTACATTTCCATCCTATGCAGTTACTTTCAGACTAAAGTCAATGAAAAAATTAGAAAAGAGTAAATTTGCATATGATTATAGAGATAGTCAAGAAAATTATTGATTTAATTTGATTTATTCAATTTATATTCTGCCCTCCCCATAATGGCATTTTAAATGTTAACAAATCTATTGTAGCTTTCTAAATTTTAAAAATCTAACATTTCTAACATCATGAATATATTTAACATAATGTACATTTCAATCCTATGCAGTTACTTTCAGACTAAAATCAATGAAAAAATTAGGAAAAAGTACATTTGCATATGATTATAGAGATAGTCAAGAAAATTATTGATTTAATTTGATTTATTCAATTTATATTCTGCCCTCCCCACAAGTGGGCTCAGGGTAGGTACAGCAAAAGTTAAAACTACAATAAAATCATAAATACAGAACAATTCAATTCAGTAAAATATCACCCAAAATGGCAGCAACACTTTCTTGACCCCAACTAGGGGTGCCATACCCCCACCCAGGGCAGGGAATCCCCTGCTCCCACCCTTTCCCCCCATGCCCACTTACATGGCCAGTGGGGGGGCACATTCCCTGGAGCTCCCCCCTGGGAGACACAGTGCACCCCAGGCAGCATAGCATGCCCCCATGCCCACAGTGGCCCAATTCAGGCCAAAACATGCCTCACAGCAGGGCCCGTTTTGGAATAAATCGGGCCCTGCAGCAGGCCAATCCAACCCCTTGGTAAGCAGAGAGTGCTCCCAGGCTGCCCTTTGATCTATGCGATGAGTGACATTATCACACAAGCCAGGAGCGCATATGTGCTGCATGCACATGCAACAAAAGGGCCTGGGGGCACAGCAAGGTAGGTGCCAGGCTCTCAATCTCCCACTTGGGGGAGTCAAGGGACCTGGCAACCCTAACCTCAACCAACACACCCCACGGAGTGGAGGAAGTAACCAGGTAAGCTGATAAATTAACTGGGGGAAACCAGAGCAGGGGGTTGCATTACACCCCCAACAGAAGACCAGCCAGGGCCCCTGCATCAACCATGTGCTCGGTGGAACATCTCTGTCTTGCAAGCCCAATGAAAGGATAATAAATCATGGTCAGCCCGGGTCTCAACAGACAGAAAGTTCTACCAGGCAGGCGCCAGGACAAAGAAGGCCCTGGCTCTAGTCGATGCCAGGCAAGCCTCCCTGGAGCATCCCTGTATATTCTACACAATATAAAAGGGGCATAATGAGAGACACAATCCATCCAAAGCTAAGCATTTTAAAATCCCCATTGACATGAAAGAGAAACAACATGTGCTTAACCAGTGCTTTTTGTTTTGCTGGTATTCCTATATAAACTTGTGTAAATTTCTACTAGTTCCCCCTTCATGACTTGGGACCCCCTCCACCAAAAGATACACAGTACCACCACAAAAAAGTTCTGCACTTTACTAAGAGAATTACAATGGATTCCTAATCATGTTTACTCAGAAGTAACCATTAATAAATTCAATGGTACTTATTCATGGGTAAATGTACAAAAAGTACATAATAGCAGTAAAGCGCCTGCAGTTACTAGGGTTGTGCAAAAGATAAAAATGTAAGGCAGGCATCCTGTCCACATACAACCCTCGAAGGGATTCACTCCCCCCAAAGTATCCAGCCTTTTTTCCCACCATGACTCAGACTCAATCTGGCTATCATATACCCCCACATTCAGCTGGATCCAACAAGGGACGCCCATTGATTGACTGTAAAAGTCTCTCCCTTTCCACTTTTCTTCAGTCAATCCAATAGGATTTCTCCAAGAGCATCTTACCTGGTTGCTAACTGGTGTATTTGGTTCTTTCAGTCCTTGCTGGCTGCTATGGAAAATAAGTGTACGGGAATGTGGCCACTATAGCAAGCCGCATTGGAAAAAAAGAGTGCATACATGGACCTTGGCCACAGTGGTTGAAGGTTTACTTAAATATACATTTTTTATTGGACAGAAAAGGAAAATGCTGGACTGTCCAGTTCAAAACTGGACACCTGGTAACCCTGAGAGATGAGGGGCTCCTGTTTTCAGAAGCCATGCATTTCAGCTCCTGAAAATGGTACAGGGGAGAGGAAAGAAGGCCTTCATCCTCCTACACCATGATCCTTAATCCATGATTGTGCCCCTGAAGTGATTTTAAAAGTTTTTAAAAAAGACTTTAAAATGGCATGGCATCCCCATGGCAGACTTGGGAGTATAAATGTGCATTCAGATGCACAGCAATTACAGACTGAAACAGAGGAATGGCCATGCTGCTCAGAGGGCCAAAACAGAGCTTCAGGTAATTAAAAAAAATTCTCAGGCCCTCATGCTTGAAAATTGAGATTTGAAAATTCTGTACACAGAATCCCAAAGCATGCCTGGTTTAGCCTTCTCATCTCTGCTGTCTGAAGCATCTTGGATCGAATCACAGCACCCCCACTGGTGAGGAAGAGTCACTGCAGGGTTACACTGCAGACACACCACCAGACAGCTGCAGCTCGGATCAGGTACGAGGGGGGGGGGGGTTACATTATTACAGCTAGTACCACAGCCTTGCCAGCCGAGTTAGGGTAGGCTGCCACAATCCTTTGGGCACCAGACAAACTTTGAAATATTGGGTCTACCTCACTCCCTTCCCTTGGTTAATTCCTTTCTTGCTGAGCAGGGGGTTGGCCATCAGTGGGAAACCTGAAGGTTTCCCATGATTCCAAGAGAGGATTGATATCACTCTCCAGTTTTCCTCATCAGCGTAACAGCCATTTGTTTTACTTTTCTCCTGCCTCCGTTTAGCGCAGTAGCAGGAAAAGAGGTGGGGTGGGGGATGCCTAGGGTTGCCAGGTCCCACTATCCTCCCAGTGGGAAGGGGAACCTGGCACTCACCTTTCAAGTGTCCTCATGTGTGCAAAGCATACGTGCACTCCTGGTGCCAACGCGATTACATCATCTCCAGGAGTAACATCATTGCACACACCCTGGGAGTGCTCTCGTGCTTCATGCCAGGCCAATTCTTAAAGAATTCGCCTGTTTGGGGCTCAGATCAGCCCAGCGCAAAGAGTGGGAGCATTCCCAGGGCCTATGCAATGACATCACTCCTGGGAGCGTCATCGTCACTCACATCATGCCGAGAGTGTGCCCTGGGAGGCCCATTTCCGCACCTTCCCCCCCCAACAGCCAGGTGAGTGGTGGGGGGGCAGGGGCTGGGAGCAGGGGATCCTCTGTCCCCACTGGAGGACCAGCAACCCTACAGACACCTCACTCCACTGGAAGGCTGGCAACCCTTTGGCTTATCCTTGCCCAGACTTAACTGCAACTGAGTTTGGCAGTCAATTTTTAATCCTGTTGGAAACACACCCATATTTTTAGGACAGAAAGAAGCAAACATTAGTATGTGACTTGCCTTTCCAGTGACAGAATATTGCCACGCACACACACACACACACAAAATGTTTCAGTATTACTGTGTTTTGAATTATTCTTTCAGGATTGGAATTGGGTGGTAACTAACTCGCTAAAACAACACTCTTGTGTCATCTCAGTGTGATGAACTTAGCCTTAAATATCTTAAAAATTATGGAAAGCAAAACTGTTGATGGAGATGGTAGTCCCAACAATGCCAAATGGAAAACGTTAATATAGGTTATGCTGGACTTGTGAAAAATGTAAGAAAACTGTCCTCTCAGAGAATTTTCACTCCCCCTCTCCAAATGGAATAACATCACGAGCTAAGATTGAAAATGAGTTCATTTCCAGCATCCAGGGAATTAGAGAATTTAATATTCCAAAGACAGATAAAAAGGATACGAGAAAAATACATTTTCCTGATGTTTCTAAATAGGCCAGAAAACAAAAAAAGTGTGGCTTAACTTTCTGTAAAAAGCCAACAGGAATGTCTCCATCAGCTTCCCCCCCCCCCTTTAGTTTTACAAGTCACAGAAACAAAAGATCGGGATTTTTCATGGCAGCTGTCAACAATTGAGAGACATTTTAAAAAACAATTGGCAACCTAGTCTGCTCTCTCTCTCTTTTCTAGTCCCAGTGGGGCTAAGCCTTGTTTGTACCACTGTGGTTAAAGTAGAATGTAGGCCTGGACTGCGGTGCAGGCAGAACATTACAGCTCTGTCCCATTTTCCAGGCACTCCCATCTGTATCTACAACAGGCTTATACTTTCCTCTCTGTGCTGATCAGAAGTCATAACAGAGGGAGTTTTCATGTTCTGGTCAGATAAGCAGCAGAAGATGCCTGCTTATCTTTGATGGAAGAAACTGCACCTGCCTAAAGGCTCACATATATACATTCAATGAAGGTATAGAAGACATGTCTTCCCTTGCTTCTGGCTATCCTCTCATCCATCCTATGGTGAGAAAAACCCATAGCATGCCACATAAGTAGGTAACCAAACTGTAGATGGGGCCCGGAGATCTCGCAAATTAGAGCTGATTTTCAGGCTACAGAGATAAGTTAGCTTGGAGAAAATTGTGACTTTGGAGGGTGGACTCTATGGCATTATTCTCCACTGAGGTCCCTCCGCTCCCCGAACCCTGCCTTCTCCAGGCTCCACCCCCAAATGATCAACAATTTCCTAACTTGGAGTTGGCAACCTTACATAAGCGTTCTTCAACCCACCAGGTCACTAAAATTGTGATCCTAACTTTGACGATTTAGTTAAGATTAAGATTAGAGATATGGTTACCAACAGAGCTTTGGGAAATAACTGATTTAGGGGCAGAGCCTGGGGAGGGTAGATTTGGGGGATGGGAAAGAGTGCAGCAGTGGTATGAGTACCACGGAATCCACCCTCTTTCATTTTCTCCAGAGCAACTGATTTCTGTGGTCTGGAGAGCAGTTTTAATTCTGGAACTACTCTAGGCATCAGCTGGAAGTTGGTGACCCTAAGAGATGAGCCAGTGTGATGAAGGAAGATGCATTGATGGGTCTCTTGTCCTGTAAATACCAGCCATGGGAAATCCCCCTTTGTAAAGACAACAAAAAAGGGAAGTGAAAGATGACAACCCTGCAAACTAAAGGTAACCAAGGAGGTTGTAACAACAGAAATAATACACAATAAGAGTTGTGCTTCCTTTGTCCATAAACCAAAGACGAAACAGAAATGAAACTCTTCTGGAAGAATGAGTTACCTGCTTGGGCCCCCAAGTAGTTTTACTCTTATGCAAACTTCTGTTTCAGTTTGGTCAGTATTCAGCACTCCATCTTGAATTTTACATTCTTGAACTGGCTATAAGATTTATGGGCAAAGGAAGCACAATTCCTATTAGATATCAGTGCTCTGACTTAGCTGGTGATCTAAATTGGGACTATCTAGTTGCTGTTTATAATTTTCAGAAGCCTAAGAGATCTGTTTATGGAACATCATTACATCTGGCTTGGCTCTGCATTCAAGATGGTTGTTTATTTAGATCTGCAGGTTAAATAATAATAAATAATAATAACATTTGATTTATATACTGCTCTTCACGACAACTTAATGCCCACTCAGAGTGGTTTAAAAAGTATGTTATTATTATCCCCACAACAAAACACCCTGTGAGATGAGTGGGGCTGAGAGAGCTCCAGAGAGCCGTGACTAGCCCAAGGTCACCCAGCTTGCTTCAAAGAAATAAGGAAGGAAGATCTAACTAAGCCCCTGAAATTCTGTGAGTATCAGGGAAGACATACAGTAGGGGTTATATCTTTACTTCATTTTCTCATGTATATCTAAGACATTTCTTTAAAAATAAAGTTTGAATGCAATGAACACATCTTTGCAAGTAGGAGTATCGTATGTAAACTAGGTGCAATGTCTAGGTTTGGCTCTGTGGAAAGTGTGAAATTACTCTGATGGTGATAAAAAGTGCTATCAAGTCACAGCTGACTTATGGCAACCCCTTCTGGGGTTTCCAAGGAAAGAGACAAACAGAGGTGGTTTGCCACCACCTTCCTCTGCAACTCTGGTCTTGGTTGGAGGTCTCTCATCCAATTGCTGACTAAGGCTGACCTTGCTTAGCTTCCAAGACCTGACGAGATCAGGTTTGCCTGGGCTTTCCAGGACAGGATGAAATTACTCTAAGCAAGCAAGCAAAAAAAAAAAAGGCCATGTCAGAGACCAGCACTGACCCACAGAGGCCACTACAGCCTTTGAAAGAGAAAATTTTATACATCCACTTACATTCTCTAACTTTCTTCCTACACTCATTCATATAGCAGAAATCTGAGAGTCCCTCTGAAATGTACAAAAATGCTTAGTTTAAAACAAGAAATTCATGAAAACTGGCAATTATGGGTAATCTCTTTGGTGTGATTTTGTAGCCAGGAGTAATCGGAACTTGATTGCCATCTACTGATCACCCAGAATTACAGACATGATGCAACCCAATATGCTTTGGTGCATTTCAGCGGTGTCATGATTTTAGTAAGAGGCGAAACACTGGGTTTCCTTTTGTAATAGGAATAATTGCATGGGTGAAGGGAAGAAAGAAAAAGTAATTTGGTCTTCATAACCAGCTCTTGAGAGATCTGTCTTGCTGGAGCTATGATTTCCATCATAATATATTTGCTAAAATGTTTAGTGAGGTTTCAAATATATATTGAACATCTACTGTGATTTTGGCATACTAAAACACAAGGCACACAGTATGCTGCTATTGCACTGCAAATGTTTTGTATGTTCAATCTGGAACCTGTTAAAAAATATTTTAGGAATAATTGAAACATTTCACACATGTAGAATGGATGCAGGATATTTTTAGATCAAAACCATGTGTATCCTCCCCCATATACTCCCGGTATATGGCAGTGTCCCTGCCGACAGTGTTAAAAGAGATCTCTGATTTGCTGACATTCCTTTGGACTAGAGGATACCTGACTGCTATAAATAACCGAATCCTCATTTATCAGTGAAGGAAGCACAGTGCAATCCACAGATTTTGGCATCCAAAGATAAGAATTATTGGCTGCCAGCCCACCACAGATGTAACTTTAAGAAACCAGTATAAGTTAAAGTGAAGAACAGTGAAAAATCAAAATGATTTTTGAAGTGAAAAATTAAAATGATTCTCTCTTATTTTTTTTAAAAAGCACATTTGAAAATGTTGATTTTTTTTAAAACCAAAGGGCCATTTCAAGGCTTTCTCTGTGAACCTGGAGGATTTGGGACCTTTCTGCTGCTTGGATTCTGTTACATCTGCTAAAAAGCTACACTTAAAGTATTGAGGACATTTCATAGAGGCATCTGGTGCAACAGAAGGCATTGTAGTTGGAAGGAAATCCCATTACCATCAAATGGTGTCTGCAGGTTTATACATCTTCCATATATGTGACTGAAGCACATTGTGGTGCACAGAGACTCTACCATTTCCTAATGTCCTTTTCTAGTTTGGCAGTTTCCATGTACCCTGAGCTGGATAGTCCAGGCAAGCCTGATCTTGTCAGATTTCAGAAGGTAAGCACGGTCTAGGGTAGACATGGGCACAAACAGCATTATGAATGGAAAAAACCCACGAACATGCCGCTCAGCTGCTCGCGAACAGGCCGTTCGTGATGCTCCATTCCAGCCGAACAGGTGGTCGGCGCAAGCCTTGTTTGTTGCGCTTGGCTGCCATTTGGGAAGCTAGACACTCAGGCACCTTCAATCAATTGCCTCGGCAATGGAGGGGGGAGTGCCTGAACTCTGTCTGCACGTCCTCTGTCGCCCCAGACACCCCAGTCAAAAGCCAACTTAGCTTGATGTGCAGGTCTTCCTTCCAAGCATGGAGCTGCAAATAGGTTACAATTGGTAACGTGAGAGCAGACACCAGGGGGGAGGGAGGGAGGAGGGGGGTGTTCTGTGGCCATGGGAACTCCAATCTCATCCCTGCAAATCCTGTTAGACAGTTCTGACTGCCAACCACAGACCTCCTGTGTTTCTCAATGAGTCCTCAGCTTATAAAAGGGCACTGTGCTCCCAGTTCTGGTTTCACTTTCAGCAAGCAGTGGAGTGGGACAGAGCTGTTAATAGCATTTGGGGGGGGGAGTGCATTGGAGCTGGGCTTTTTTCTGTATGTGATGGGTGGGATAAGGAGCTATCCCCTCTGGTTCCAGGGCTGCAGCCAGGCCCTGTGGCCAAGCTCAGTGGGCACCTCGGCTGAGGGCTCACATTATTATCACTGCCTGATCTGGTCAGGTCTCTGGGAGTGTTGGGCTAGGGCTCTACACCCTCCCTCTGGTTCCAGGGCTGCTGCCAGGCCCTGAGGCCAAGCTCAGTGGGCACCTCAGCTGAAGGCTCACCCTGATTATTATTATGATTAGGATCAGTATCAGACAGTGCCTGATCTGGTGGTCAGGTCTCTGGGAGTGCTGGGCTAGTGCTCTACCCCCTCCCTCTGGTTCCAGGGTTGCTGCCAGGCCCTGGGGCCAAGCTCACTGGGCACCTTGGCTAAGGGCTCACAGTGTTCTCTCCTTTTCTGTCCTCCTTAATTCTAGTTTGGGGGCACAATGAGTCTTCCTGTTGTGTTGGCCGCCAAGGGTGGTCATGGGGTGAAGTGCAAAGGCAGTCCTCCTGGTTTACTTGTGGAAAGCAGTACTGGGTGTGGCTCATGGGCAGCAGAGAGTCCTCCCACTCCCCCAAATTCACCTGTGGGGGCTGTGGAGGAGGCCAAAGAGGTCTTTCCACTGGGGGGAGAGGATCTCTCTCAACATTTTGAGGAGGGGGTGGGTAACGGATCCCTGGAGGAATGGTTTGTGTTTTATGAAACATCCCTCCTGTCCCCATCCCAAACTCTCAGTGGTGTCCCTGCCTGCAGTCCATCCCTCACCCTGTCGTCCATGGCCAGCTCTGCAGCGCAGCCTGTAACCGTTTGTCCTCCTTCCCCTGGGACAGTTAGTGATCCATGTTTCAACACCTCCATATGGAGGCACTTTTGGGCCCTTCCTAATGACCCCTGTGTGGTGTGGTGCCATGCCTGTGAGGTCCTGGTGCTCGGGGGCAAAAACATGAAGCACCTGTCATCGACGGCCCTGGCTTGGCACCTGAAGATGCACCACCCAAGCCTGTGGTCTCTGTCCTCACCCAGCGAAACATCTGTTGGGGGGAGAAAGGGGGTGACCAACTCTTCTGAGCGGGGATCAGTGGGAGGGTCACCTTGCCCTGAGAGTGACTCTGGTGGGAGCGGAGCGCTCCGGCAGGCTGCGCTCGCGGAGGTTGTCCCCTCAGGGTCTGGGACAGCGCCGTGTACAACGGCGAGTTTGAAGGCTCATTAGGTGGGTCTTTGCGTCTTGGTAGAGACGATTGCCCTACATGGCTTGCCCATATCCATCATGAAGTGTGTGGGCTTCCGCAGGCTACTAAAGCATCTTGCCCCTTGGTTCTCCATGCCATCGCCGCGCACCCTTGCCCATCAAGTCCTGCGGGTATCTCAAATTAAAGCTGGCACGTTTGGGTCAGGTTTAGCCAGGCCCACTCCCACTGCTAACAGGCTTCTGAGACCTTGCTAAGCCTTCATGGCACAGCCAGATCATCATGAAACCTCCTTTTTGCGAAGGCAGGAAAGTGGGTGATGCTGGCAGCAGCCTCCTTTGGACACTTGCGCAACAGCTCAGGAGCTATTGCAAACGTAGTTGAGCCACACGATGGCCCTATCCATTGCAAATGCTGTGCCTTCTGAGCACAGGGGAATGGGTCCCTTGACTCATGTCCTTCCCGCAAAGGCAGGAAGGTGGCTAATGTCAGCTGCTGCTGCTGCTGTCCCGTTTCTGTCTCTCCCTCTTTGGAACCACTCTGACCCATCCAAGTAATGTCTCCTGTCCCTTCCATTCCCTCCTTTTCGCGAAGGCAGGAAGGCGGTTGGTGTCTGGCGGTGCCACCCAAACTGTTATAGTGCCCGTACAGCCTGCACAGGTGAGGTGTCTTGGAGTGGTGTGGAACTTCTCTGGCCCCACTCATTTCTCGGGGCTGCTGGTCCCTCTTTCTACCTCTCCCTCTGTGGAACCACTCCAACTCTTACGAACGACCTCTCCTGTCCTGCTCACCCCCTTCTTTCCGCAAAGGCAGTATGGTGGGTCATGTCAACCGCCGCTTCACAAGGGACTATCCTGTTACTGCTCCCTCCTTGGTCACAAGGGATGGCTTGGTTGCGATTGCACAGCTGATTGTACCGTATAGGGGTACAGTTGGTTGCACAGCATGGCGGCTCCCCTGTCAACGGGACTGACTGGACCCCTTTGAGCCAGGGGTGAATGTGTCCCGGGCCATGACTCCCATCCTTTCTGCAAAGGCAGGAAGGTGGGCGATGGCAGCTGCCACCACTGCCCTATTTCTTCCTCTCCCTCACTGCGACCCCTCTGACCCCTCCCAAGTACCTCTTGCTTGGGAGCTTTCCAGTTCCCAATCCATACCTCTCCCTCCCAGGTACTGCCATGAGTCCCTTCCCCACCACTTGCACCACCCCATCCCCTCCTTTTTGTGATGGGAGGGAGGTGGGTGATGCCAGCAGCTGCTGATGGATAAGGGTCTTCCAGGCCCTATCACAGGATCTTCCAGGTGCGGCTCATCACCACTCCTGGAACCCCTGGGTCCCCCTCTCCCACCCTGACCACTTCGTGTTCCCTCTTTCCTCCTCTCCCTCTTGGGTACTGCCACGAGTCCCTTCCCCAACACTTGCACCACCCTGTCCCCTCATTTCTGTGATGGCAGGGAGGTGGGTGATGCCTGCAGCCACCAAATCATGGTCTTCTCGTCCCCCTCGTAGGATCTTCCAGGTGAGGCTTGTCGCTGTGGCCGGAACCCCTGGGTCCTCCTCTCCCTGACCACCCGGTGGCCACAGTCATGAACCACCTTGCTGCACAAGCGGATGCTTTGTCTGCCTCTGACCCTCAGGCCTGGTGGGCGGGCACATGGGGGGTGCCGCTGGCGAGCAGCCAGACCCCCTGCCCCCTGAGGGGAGGCAGCATGCTGCAGCCTCCCTGAGCCTGCCAGGCCCAGTGGCCACAGTCTTCACCCACCTTGCTGCAAAAGTGGATGCTTTGTCCACCTCCGACCTGCAGGCCTGGTGGGCGGGCACATAGGGGTGCCACCGGTGAGCAGCCAGACCCCCACCCCCTGAGGGGAGGCAGCATGCCGCAGCCTCCCTAAGCCTGCCAGGCCAGGCGACCACAGTCTTCACCCACCTTGCTGCATAAGCAGATGCTTTGTCCACTTCCAACCCGGAGGCCTGGCGGGCGGGCACATGGGGGTGCTGCTGGTGAGCAGCCAGACCCCCTGCCCCCTGAGGGGAGGTGGCACGCCACTGCCTCCCCGAGCCTGCCAGGCCCAGCAGCCACAGTTTTCACACACCTTGCTGCACAAGCAGATGCTTTCTCCGCCTCCGACCCAGAGGCCTGTTGGGCGGGCACATGGTGGGGTGCCACCAGCAAGTGGCCAGACCTCCTGTCCCCAAGAGGGGAGGTGGCATGCCTTCAGGACCACCACATGGGGCACAAATGAACTGGGGAGGGTGGCTCCATTTGTGTTGATTGGGTGTTTCCTGGGGGCGTCGAATTTGGGAATGTATAACTCCGAGATCCATACTGCAAACTTGACCAAACTTGGGTGGTGCCTGGAGAAGAGCCTGCTTCACATTCTGTGTGAATATGGGCTCTCTATGTGCTAAGGGGGCCGCTCTGGCGCTGACTAAACCAAACACCAAATACGTTCGGTAACGGGATATGTTCAGTCCCATTAGTCTGTTCGTGTTCATCGTTGGAAATGAACACTGAACAGCCTGTTTGGGGTTTTTTTCCTGTTTGTGCCCATGTCTAGTCTAGGGTTGCCAGGTGTCCAGTTTTGACCCAGACAGTTTGGTCATTTCTTGGACTGCCCGGGTGAAATGGAGCAAAAATAACCTGGCTCCTCCCTAGCAATGATCTGAGGGACCCATAGAAGAAAACTAGACAGTTTGCAAGGACCTGAGCAATTGCAGACCTAATCAAATGCAAGAAAGTAATGTACACGCTCCAGAGTGTTTGCTAAGTGACCAGCTCTGTGCAATGAATCAACCTTCTGAAAAGCATTGCTCAGCTTCTGCAGAGCATAGCTCAGCTCAACAAGCTCAATTACAACTTGTACAGGCAAGAGGCTCAGGGCTGCAAGAGAGGCCTTTGCAGCAGGGAAGTTTGAATTCTAGGGGCACTTGAACAAGCTTTTCTACTTAGGGTTGCTAATTCCTCTTAACCTCCTGCTGGAAGGGGGGGCAGCACTCACTTTTCATCTTCATGCATGTGCACTCCCAGGGCAGTACAATGATGTTACTTCAGTGATGTCATCGTGCATGACCCAGGAACGTTCCCACTCTTTGCAGTGGGCTGATTTGGGCCCCAACAGGCCCAAATTTGGAGAGAGATTGTCATGCCACACAGGAGCTCACCCAGGAGGCCTGTTACCCCACCTCCCCCCTGCCAGCCATATGAGTGGTGGCAGGGGGCTGAGGATGGGAGCAAGGAACTCCAGATAATCAAGGTAATGATTCGAAAACAGCAATTTATGAGTATATTTTTGGCTCCAATGCTTCCTTTTGCACACCCCTACTGGTGTTGCCTTCTGAGAGCTGTAGTTCAGGAAATGAGAACATGCTCTTTGTACCCCTTATGGACTTTAATGTAATGAAGTGGCTTCCCTTCTCATCCTTAGCCGAGCTGTAGGGTTTTATTTTATTATTAAACATTTATGTAAGCATATACTGAAAAAAGGATTTGGGGCCTAGGACCTAGGTCTGATTAATAGAGTGCAGATACATAGATAGACCAGACTAGCAGATAACTGATGTGTACCTAGGTTTGCATGAATTTGCATGTTTAGAAAAGGCTCATGGGGCATGTGTTTAAAAAGCCCACCATGACTAGGAGAGGTGGTATAATGCAGGACTAGGCTAGCTAAAACAACTGGAAGGGAGAGAGGAGTGTTGAAGCTACTGTTCTTTGGAAGGCGAAGTTTGTTTCCAAGCTTTGGATCTAAGAAGGTCATCGAGCTGAAACTGCTAGCTGGGAAGAATTGTACTGTTATCCCTGAGAGAACAGCAGTATCTGGGAAGAGCTGAAGAAGCAAGGAAGAGAAAGAGCAGGGATTGCTGGCAGCTGAACTCTTCATTGACTGCCTGAGACCAACACCCTAGTACAGAGCTGCCCCACTTTGTCTTGCCAGGAGGAAAGGGGAACTGCTCCTAGGGTAACAAACAAGCTCCAAGATTCATACAGCATCTTCACAAAAGAGTCCTGCTGTTGCAAGGCCTTCTGGATATTTTGGACTCCATTCTAGGTGTAGCCTCTGGCCAAACCCACAGAACTGCCTGCGCCCTCTACCAAGTGGATCGTTTGTGATTAGGACTCTGCTCTGGGGTCACTGGTTAGTACTGATAACTTTGGGGACATTCTGTTATATTTAAATAAATTGAATTCACATTTTGAATTTGTAAACATATCTCTAGAAATTGAATCTGGCCCTTGGGACTCTGGCGGCGGGGAGTGTTACATTTATATAGGGTTGATCTGAAGACATTTGTATAGGGTTGACCTCATATTGCTCCATGCCAAGTAGATTTATTACACTTTAAGATTCTCTCTCCGACAAAACAAGCCCCTTTTAAATGCCCGCGGGTCAGTGGTGGCCTGGCTGTGCTTCAGTTCTCCCCAGCAGGGCCCCAAAGCATCTCTCACCATCTCCATGCCTCCATTTCCTCCATGCAACAGCCTTGCAAGGGAGGCAAGGCTGAGAGTGTGGAACCAGCCCAGTCACCCAGGGAGCGGCCTGCTGATCAAGCTTGCTTCTGAATGCCAAAGGCTCTGCTGAGCCCTTGCTGTGGCTTCCCTAGAAACTGCTTAGAAATATATGCATCAGAGGGCCTCCTCCTGCCTCCTCTCCCCTCCTCATTGTGCTTCCAGCACAGCAAGGTCCCCACCCAGAGGCATCAATAGCTGCAGAAGGCATGATGACATTACTTCTGGAAGTGATGTCATTGTGCCAGGGCCAGGAGCACATGTGTGCTTTGCACATGCACAAAGATTATTCACTGTGTGAGTACTGCCCCCCTTCCCTTGTGTCCAGTATTTTTGCAGAGACTGTTTGGCAACCCGGTCCCTAGCAGGGACAGCCTGGGTTAGTAATTGGATGAGAGTCCTCCAAAGAAAATGAGCAAAGGCAGGCAATGGCAAACTACCTCCTTTAGTCTTGGGAAAGATTTTAGTAAAGCATGGTTAGCTACCAAAAGTTAAGATTTTCTTGCTCCGATAACAGCCATTTTCCTGACAGACAATAACCATTTCCTCCCCCTGCACCAGGGGGCTTTAAAAAAAAATCAGAAATGTAATTTCATTACATCAATATATCAATATGTGTACCAGGATCTCTAATTCACAGTATTCTTTCTTTCTTTCTTTTTTTTAAAAGCAAGATTCTAGCTTCTTCTGTTGCAGATACAGTCCCACTGTATTCAGTTTCTAATATAACTATGGGTTGCCCATTTACTTCCTCCTGAATTTAAAAAAGCCCCTATTTATTCCTCTTAGGAATATAATAAAAATGTATAGTGTATGGAACTGGAATATAAAAGAACTGTACATATTACTTCACTTCAAAAGCTAGTGTCTAGCTGAGTTTTTTGGAGGTTCTAGAGAACAGCCACCAGCAAGTACTGTGGCCCCAGGGCAAGAAGGGTTTTGAGTTGTGAATGAGCCAAGGGAGGGAAGGGTGGTCCAGGCAAGGGCTCCTCCTGAGCCAGCCATGCTACCAAGGGCTCCAACAGAAGCCTTGGTCCTAAAGGAATCACAGCATTGCTTATCCTGCTCCTCCTTGAGCACTAGCAGAAACCAAGCTGGGCTCAGGGAGGGAAGTGACCAATGCTCTCTCTCACACCTACCTTTGCCCATATCTCCATACAGCTTCTTACAAAGGCGGTGGGAAAGGACCTGTGAAGGTACGGCAGGTGAATGGCAGGGATGGCGAAGGCCCAGATGGGGGGAGGCAGTGTTTCTGGGGCCCCGTTCTGGATTTTTGCCCAGGGCTCCAGAATCACTATGGCAGCCCTTGCTGGTGAATTCTTACAATCTCAAGGCATATTTCAGAAGTGTGGTTTTAGTGGCCTACAAATCTCCTTGCTGCTCCTCATGTATAGCAGAAGCAGAATTTTGCAAAAGAAGGTAATATATATGGTTTATTTGCTTATTGTTATATGGCCACATCTTTTTTTGAAACAGAGTAGTACATACTGTTGAGGCTTTGGGAAATGAACTGGGCCAGGAATTTCATAGAATCATAGGGTTGGAAGATACCTCCAGCGTCATCTAGTCCAACCCCCACTATTTACTATGTCCAGCTGATTTCTAGAGCATCCCTGTAGTGTTCTGAGCATTAAAACAGCTCCACAAAACATGCAAATCCTAGGAAGAGACACACACATTGTATCCCAGTTCCATTTCATTAATCATTTTAAGCTGTAACTTGCAAATTGAACGGAATATCATCACATCATATTAGAAAAAATCACACCTGGGAGGAAAATAGGCATGGGGGATAATAATAACATACTTTGTAAACCGCTCTGAGTGGGCATTAAGTTGTCCTGAAGGGTGGTATATGTTGTCGAATGTTGTTATGGAACTGAAAGCGAAAGGCAAACATAGAGACAGAAGAAATTTTGATGCCTAAGGCAGAAAATTCCAATGGGGCTTCCTCCAGAGCAGCAAAATTATAGTAACTGAATAACTGAAAAGTCACCCTCTTTTTATGATAGCCTAAAATCTGCCTCCTGGAGGAGGCTGGCTCAACTGCCCACACTCTTGAGCTGAACACACATTTTTTTAATGTTCAGATGCTGGCAGCTACTGGTGCAATGAAACTAACATCACTTCAGAGGGGGAACGTAAGCTAGAGAAATACTTTTCTTGTTATACAGGCAAACATTCAGAATTCACTCTTTACTTTGGTCTTCCAAAAATGAGTTTTATCCACATTCCCTATAAAATGCAGGAAAGTGCAGTCTTAATATGAATGAAAGATTTTTCTGTATATCTTGGCTCCCTTAGATTGAATACTTAATGCTACTAGTATTTATTGAGCTGATGATGGGTTTGTAGAGATATTAAAAATATTGGCTCACTATTAAGCACTGTCTCATATGTATAGAAATGTTATATTTTTGACATTTTCCTTTGCTCGTTAAAATAGCCACTGAGAAGGGGAAAGAATCCTGTTTTGCTGCTATAATGGCACAAATAAAAATAATACTTTTTCCTGTGCTATGGAAATATCTTCCAAGTGAATTTTCTTAGAACCACATTGTGCAATTTTGTGTAAGCATTTGAAAGACGTACTGTCTGCATCCATATTTTCCTGCTGTAAGACTAATGGATTTTTCATCCATTGGAGGGACTGTGGTTCAAAGACTGAGCACACGTTCAATGCCTTGCAACCCCCTTTAAAGGATCTCTGATCATACATGCTGGGGAAGACTTTCCTGATCCAGAGGCCAGTAAGCTTAGACAGAGACTAGACAGTACTGGCTTGAATAGATGAATGGTCTGACTTGGCATGAAGATGAGTCATATAGTCAAAAGTACCAAACTATTTACAGAAGGTGGTTCTGATTGTATCCAAAGTACTTTCAGGATTTTGGAAATCAATACGAATCATTATTGCACATTCAAAATAGCTAATGGAAGCTTCCTATTTTATACCCACCCAGCTTGATCTACAGCCAAATGGCAGAATTATACGGAGAAGGCACTATCCCTGGACTTGTTTAAAATATCACAGACTAGATTGTGGGATTTAAAATGTTCTGTCTGTAAAAACAGCCTGTGAAATTACTTGAGTATAAGAAATGGATCTTCAAGCTTATGTTTCCCAGAGATATTTTGTAGATGTACAAAAAAATAATCTTGATTCCCAAGCCTGGTGTTTGTGCTCCTAATAGACAAATTGAGAAGAGGGGGGTGGGGTGGGGGGACTATATTAGGCTTCATGTTTTCAAGTCTCACCAGCAGGAGACATATGGAGACTCTTCAGAACATAATTGCCCATGAGCTGTTCCACTTGGTAGGGAGGCCTGATCTGGCAGCAGCTGCTTGCTCATACTTGTTCTATTGCATAATGCAAAAAAACAGGAACTGTCACTGCTATCCTGTAGTTTCTAGAGAGAGATAAACCAGTGAATCCATATGTGGAAGCAACAGCATACATTATCCTTCTCCCACCATCACAAAGCAACTTGTGTACCAGTACTTAAGCTAGACACTGTTTGTCTGCAGTTGCAATGACAGGACTGAAATATGTAGCTGGTCCTAAGGTTTCATTTGCAAAGGTATATGAGAGAGCAATCCAGCGCCACTAAACTGACTGGAAATTTTGTCATTGAATTCACAGGGAGATGCTTTGTCCTTCTGTAAATGAATAATAAGGCAACAGTGTTCAATGCTGAGACTTCTGTTACCATGTGGGTAACGCATGTCTGCCATCTATCATTGATAGGAAAACACAAAACCACATTGCGATTAAAGATAAGACCACAAGATCATCCCGCTACCATATGGCCAGTTGCTTCAGTCTTGACACGCATTGAGAGATAAATAATTGGGACTAAGCAGAAAGGCAAGAGGACTGCAAACAATCAAATACAAAACCTTGCAGCAATAGTGCAGAAATTAATAGCAAACTGCTCTTCAGTTTGTACAGCACAGCACGTTCTTTTGAAAAAGATTCTCCTATTTTTTATGACCAATTTCATTAATGAAAAGTGATCACTTCTTTGCAGACTGTTATATTGCTCTCACAACCTTATTCTTAATTTCTGATTATGGGACACTGGAACACTAATCACCAGTGGTATTTTAGGACAACTCTGCCATTCTTTTTGTCAGATCTTTGCCTTTCAACTGTTATTCATTCTTAACAATCTCAAAATGACACTCCCATGCTGCAACATTTTACCAAGGCAATCTAGGCTTATCAATTTCTTATGTCTGACACTGGTTATGTACACAACATCTGTCCACATCAGGTGGATTATGTTGTTATGCACCATGTTAGCAACATCTGCCCCATTATAAGTGGTGCTGGTAGCATGGTACACAGGCATCAACCTGTCCTCACCATGAGAACACATAATGTATATGTTACCATGAGCAACATGGAAGCAGACACAGGACAGCAGCAAAAAAGTACTGTTGTTGCCTATAACATATGAAGCACCCCTAAGATTCTTTCCCATGTAGCAGAAATTGGTAAATTGATCTTTGTAAACATGATTCATAAGCCAGGTAATGTGAACTCCTTGGATTTAAGTCAGTTTAGTGGCTGTGAAGTCAAGGAATTGTAAATTAGTAAAATTGCCACTTGCATTGATATTCTTACATTTAAATGCCCTCTTTCAGTCAAAGGATGTCTTGCAGATTTGGGTTATCAGTATCAGGTCCATCTGGAGTTTCCTATTTGATTTCACTAGTAATGCTTCACAACTTTTATATTTGCAAAGGAACATAGCATGATTTTAACAAATACAGCCTCCCAGTAGAGTTGGGTCAAGCTGTTTCAAACTTTTATTCCAAGCTGTATTGGAAAATAGGTGGTCCCAGACATACTTTAAAATATAGTCAGACACATCTTGAGCTTGTTACACTCCGTGGGTTAAATGGAGACAGGACGTTTTCTTCCAACAGAGGCATTGTCAAAATACAGGCCCATCCACACTACCTGCCTTGAATAAACACACTGTCTGAAGCACCGCAAAAACAAGTCCTTCTTCACATTACATGTATTTAATTTATGGAATTCATGTCTACCCATGTTACTGAGGGCCAGTAGCTCTAAAAGAGAGAAGATAATTCAGGAATGGAAGATCTACCAGCAGGCAATAGCCATGAAAGCCAAATGGAGCTTCCATGGAGCTTCCATTATTAAAGGCAGTAGACCTCTAGGTGCCAGGTTCTGGTGTCAGCAAAGGAAGCCAGTTTGATCCTTGTGCCCTGTTTGTCAGTATCCCAGAATCATCTGGGCTGGCCACTCCTGGAAACAAAATGCTGATCCAGCAGATCTGCTCTTCCGTTTTCATGAAAAGCACACCATCTACAGATGCAGAAGTAGAAACATATCACAATGAAACAAATTACCAACTATTACACAGCCCATCCTTCACTAATTAGCTTCTAAGGGCAACATTTTATTGGGCAACAATCTCCCAATAGGGAAAGCATGGCACTGGTTTAATACTAGAGCTTTATTCTAGCCCCAGGGAAAGGAAAGACCAAAGGATCAAGGAAACAAATGGAAAACAAACACACAAAGCTGCCAAGTTTAAAAACACCAAGAGGAGGAAGCCACAAAGGAACTGGATTCGATTTCAGAGGGTTTTTTTTTTTTTAAGAGGGGAGGAGAGAGCACCATGATATTTCTTGTAAATTAATCCCACGCTTAATTTTTGGAATTCTTTCTTATTTATCCATACTTCAGCCAAAGCGAAGTCAGATGAAATGTTATAGGAAACTGGCAACCCAGGATATGGTGGTAAACTAGTTGATTTTCTCCGTTTCCTTTCATATGCAGATTGAGCGCTGCCTTCCCTTTTGTCATTGCTTACCAAGATCTAAGCTTCCTTCCTAAGGCATCATCTTTTATTAATCAGCTTATCCACAGCAGAGTCCAAAGAGACTGGAAATGGCTTTGGACAGATGTTGATAAATGTCTTAAATTTCTTCTAAGCTAAATCAAGGCCAGCTATGTTTTATTAATAAGCTAACCTTCAAACATACTTGAGTCCTCTGTGTACAGTGTCACACTTTTAGACATCGTCCTGTTTACACTGGGTGGGTTGAGTTTTTTAAAAAGGTTGTTAACATCTTGCGTTTGGATTCTGGTGCGTATATTTGAATCATTATAATTAATTGTAAACTGGGCCGAATCCACATTACCTCCGCGCGGCGCTAAATGTCCGCAAAACACCCGGAAGTATAGCGTCTTTCAAGCGCGATTTCTGAAATCGCGCTTGAAAGACTCTATACTTCCGGGTGTTTCGCGGACATTTAGCGCAACACCGGGACGCGCGAAGGTAATGTGGATTCGGCCCTGAAATATCCTACACAGAAGTCCTTTGCTACACATCAGGTGTTGTAACTGTTAAAACATCGCAAAAATGACATTTCCTTCCGTATTGCTTGCAATGTTTTCTGCTCCTTACTTCAGTAACCCAAACCCCATTGCTTTCTTTCAGTAAACCAATGCCCAAACCCTTCCTTCAAGGGACATAAAAGTTCTGTAGTTCTGAAAAAGTTTCTTCCTGCCACAAACCAGGAGGAGTCCAGGGCATGGTCATATTTTTATGCAAATAGAATGGGAAGAAATTTGATATGATCCAAGGAAAAGAAAAGTCATCTTTTAATCTCTTTCATTTTCCAAATTCCTCAATGCCTGCCAAGTCCATTTGGTCAGTAAAAGATCTGCCAAGCAAGACTATTGTATAGATTTACTCTTAGCCAATCAAAAGTCTCCTTTTTTAGGGTGTTATAGCAGAAGTTATAGGGAGCAGTTGCATTCTTCCTAACACCCTTTTTTAGGGTGTTACAGCAGAAGAGTGTTATAGGGAGCAGTTGCATTCTTCCTAACACCCTTTTTTAGGGTGTTATAGCAGAAGAGTGTTATAGGGAGCAGTTGCATTCTTCCTAACACCAGTCTTTCATTCTGCTGTCTAGTCTGACTACATGGGAATTTCTTTTTCCCCATGTGTCAATTGGTTACCTATCAGTTCAAGGTATTGACTATCACATACAAAGCTTTTCATGGCCTTGGTCCAGCATACCTAGGGAATGCCTTTCTCCTTATGTTCCTCCATGGCAACTTTGCTCATCTGAACAGGGTCTTTTGCAGGTGCCACCCTGCACATGGACAAAATCAACAGCTTCCCACACATGCATTTTCTGTGGTGGCCCCTGTCCTACGAAGCAGCCTGCCTGAGGAGATCAGGAAAGCCCCAATCTGTTGGCTTTCTGCAACCAATGCACAACCAAACTATTCAAAAGGGCTTTTTTACTCAGATAGGAGGATTGTATTATAGGGAGGTGGTCTCAAAAAGATGCTTCTCTAACGAGTTAGGGACCATAGATTTCACCACTATGTTGCCTTACACCCTGTCTGTTGCTTTAAGTATGTGCTCCTCTGTACTGCCTGTGCTTTAAGTATGATCCTACTGGGTAGTTCTTTTTTTTTTTTCTTGTCGAATGTCAGTCCTAGAATTGTTTATGCTGTTTCAACATTTCTTCAACTCTGTATTGGATTTTTGCTAATGTTGTGTCTTTGTAAACTTGCATTTGTTTACCCTGTGGCATTGTTTATTGAAATGCCCTTGATATTAACTGTACTAATCTCACACTCTGTCATCCGCTTTGAGTCTCAGTGAGAAAGGCAGACTATAAATGATATAAATAAATACCTCTAAAATGAGATAGGACATTTCTAGTAACTGTGAACTCATCATAAACAACAAAAAAGATTTTATTGCCCCTTAAAAGCTAACAGATGTATTATGGTATCAATTTTCATGGCATAAAGCCCGCTTCATTATTCTTTTGTTGATTAAGTACAACTTTCAGAATTTCAAAGGAAGATTTCAGAATTAAAAATTATCAGGATATGCTCTGCTTAGATCTCATTCAGTGCAGTGCTTTCTCTCAGGGGTCAAACCACGCATGATGGGACCCAGGCCTGGACCCTGACTCATGTAGGTAAGCGCAACCATGGTGAAGGGAATGTGACGTGGATCAGGGTTGGGGCTTCTGTAATTGAAAATGGCTTCTCCTTCCCAGCTGACTTGAACCCCTGTTAAAGGGGGGAAAGTCAGGAACTCATATTCATGACGAAGATATGTCATGAAATAAATCTCTGACAATGCAATCATAAGCAAAGTTACATCCTTCTAAGTCCACTGAAATCAACAGGTTTAGGATGCTAGAACTCTGAAGTCCACAGGCTTAGAAGGATGTAAACCTAAAGTTAAATGGGCTTAGAAGGATAAAACTGCTTAGGAATCTTTCAAGGGCTGCAAGATTCTTTATCTTATGTTTGCTGTGATATCTGAATGAGACAGTTCTTTTCTGGAACTGGTACATTGAAATCCCCATATGCAGGTGTGTGTAGAACAGTGTAGGATGGATTCATCTAGGACACCATACTGGGCTTCAGTAGGGCAAGGGGGAGTAGGGAAATTTCAAAGTGGCAAAGGAAGATTCACAATAAGAAAGACCTGCCCTTAGAGACAAACTAGACATGTAGATTTTTTAAAAGTTGTGTCTGGGTTCCCCAGACCAAACTTGGGTTCCCTGTAGCCACACAGCAGCTGTGGGGAATGGATGTTAAAAAATGAAGGAGAGCTCACCACTACGAGGGGAGGAAGGGCTCCTGTCTCCCCTTTCAAGCCATTTTCCAAAATAACAGGTGTGTAGGGGGGGTGCTCTGTTTTGCTGCTCCATGTGGAATATTCTATGCAACAGAGCAGTGGTGGTAGAGACTGAGTACTGTCAAGTCATAGCTGACTAATGGCGACCCCTGGTGGGGTTTTCATGGTAAGAGTCTAACAGAGGTAGTTTGCTATTGCCTGACTCTGCAACCCTGGCTCTTCATTGGAGGTCTCCCATCCAATTACGGCCAACTCTGCTTAGCTTCTGAAATCTGTCGAGATTGAGTTTGCCTGGGCTATCCTGGTCAGGGTCAAGGAGCAGTAAAAACAGGGAAATATCCCCCTCTCCCCGTGTTATTTTGACAAAGGGAAACAGCTTGGGTGGGGGAGGCAGGAGTTCTACCTTCCCCTGAAGTAACTTTCTAAGGCTGTTTGGGCTCTCCTTTATTTTTGAACAACCATTCCCCATAGATGTTGTGTGACTGTGGGGAGCCTAAGTTGGGTCTGGGAAACTTGAACCCAACTCTTTAAAAATCTGATGTCTAGTTTGACCCCTTGATATGCTGAGATTAAATTGCAACCATACAGTCAACGTGTACATTCATGTGCATGTTACTGCTATTTTATATCACCTAATAACCTGACATATGGATGTTCCTAAAGAGTATGCGGGAGGAAAGGCAGCGTGGCATAGCCCGATCTCATCAGATCTCGGAAGCTAAGCAGAGGCAGTACTTGGATAGGCAACCATCAAGAAAGACTCTGCAGAAGAAGGCAATGGCAAACCACCTCTGCTTCTCACTTGAAAAGCCCCTTCTTGGAGTTGCTATAAGTCGATTGCAACTTGATGGCACATACACACACAAAGGATATGGACTCAGGCAAGACTGAGCTGATTGTCCTCTCCTCCCTCCATGGTCCCCCTGGGATTCATACAAGCCCAATCTCTGATGTGCCTTTTCTTGACAAACTGATTGAGAGAGCAGAAGCAGACCAACTACAGGTCTTCTTGGACTCTTTTCGGCATGGTTTCATAAAAGAATTTCAACCAAATTACATACCGTACATTTTAAAACATTAAAACACACATAATAAAAAAATCACAGTATCAAAACATAAAAACTGAAAATTGATATGGTAATAAAAGATTTTGTTACAACTATTTTCATTTAATTTAATGCAATATTTAACATCATAGACTCTCAGGAGCCAGATGGAGCATGCATATCACTCCCATTCTGCAGTCACTCCGTTGGCTTCCCATCAGCTACCAGGCTCAGTTCAAGGTCATGACTATCACATTCAAAGCACTACATGTCCTTTACCCTCATATCTGTGCAACCACCTCTCCCCCTATGTTCCACAACAGCAGCTTCGGTCATCTGGACAGGACCTTCTGCAGATATTGCCCTGCAGTTGAGCAAAATCAACAGCTGCCCATATACATGCATTCTCTGTGGTGGCCCCCACCTTATGGAATAGCCAACTTGAGGAGGTCAGGAAAGCTCCCACCTTTCTGGTTTTCTGCCATCTATGGAAAACTGAATTATTCAGGAGGGCTTTCTACTGAAATAGCTCAGAGAGATGGATTGGCAGGGACAGAGATGGGACACAACACTGTTTTGGTATTGTCTGCTGATGTAGACGGTGCCTGCTGGGGAGCTCCATGTTGCTAAACATGCCATGTAAATTAGTTATGCTTTGTTTCAGAGAGATTTCATCTTTGTGCTCAGCTTTATGCTCACTTTCAAATTTTCTGCTCCCGTACCTTTTGTATCTCACTTAATGTCCGAACTGTTGTTCAGTATTGTGCTTTGTTCAGTGAATGTCCTAGCTGTTGATTATATTGTATTTCACTTGCATTGTGTAATCCATCTTGGATCTCAGTGAGAAAGGCAAACTATAATAAATAAATAAATAATATTCAAATACTTTTTCCAGTCTTATATGTGCTACTGCTGAGTTGGATTCTACACAACACAAATGGTGAGAGTTCATGAAAGGGAATTTTGCCAATTTACTATTTCTACGTACTTCTCCAAAAGGTCAACCCTAAGGGTAAGGTGACATTTGGAAACTGTGGGAAGTACTATGTGGGCTACACACAATATCCAGGTAGCTGAGAAATGCACCCATTTATCAGAAAGCATATTCAGCCTTACTGTAAGTTTCTTCTCTCACACAGTATACATTAGCATTAGTAGCTACATAGTTTTCTATATTCCCTATTTTCTCACTTGTCTCCATTGGCCTCAACCTTTAAAGCATAGGGATCTGCCTGTTTTGGAGCCTTTGAAAATTACATGTAAATTGCCAATTTCTCATTCTGATTACTTTTAAAATAATAATTAGAGTCACTTTAAATGCAACAATAAAGAGTTTTTTAAATAAACTGACAGAATAAAATGCAAGTTTTGAAGAGCTTTTCTGTAACTGATGAAGTTTGCACTCACATTCAGTGCAATGCAATGAAGACAGCCCTCTACATTAATGATACTACTGGCCTACTATGCGTTTCATCCCCAGGGCTCGATATGTTTTTCAGATCATACCTGTTTAAATAAGCTCAAGCCATTACTGCATCTAAGTCAGATTTTTTAAATATTAGATATATGCATTCAGATCAGCTTGTTCCAGTTAATGCTCTGAGTTCACTGAAGTATTTGAACAGTTTCCAAGGGCAGCCTTATATATAATGTATTGCAGCAGTTTAGCCTCAATATTAAAAAAACGGAGGAAACTGTGGCAAAGTTATCTCTGTCCAGGAAGCGCCATAGCTGATGTATCAGTCTCATCTGATGGAAAGTATTTTGTACCATGGAAGTTACCTGAATTTTTAAGGTAACAGCTGCATTGAATAGTATTTGCGAGCTGGAAACGTGTTCTTTAAAGGAGACTGCTGTCCCATTTAGGCTAAACGCTGTCACCTAAAAATGTTGAACCATTTGTCAACATTAACCTCTGTCTTATTTTAACTGAATTTCAGATTGTTGTTACATTAATTTATTCCAGGCCCTTACCTGCTCAGCGCTTCTACACACCTGATTCAGATGTAAGATTAACTCTGATTTTATTGCCCTATTTATTGTACTGTATCTGTATTTTATTTGTATGTTGTAATCCACCCTGAGCCCGTTCATGGGGAGGGCGGACTATAAATTTGATGATGATTATGATGGTGATGATGATGGTGATGGTGATGATAAAGCGACAGAACTGGATGTCGTCACCATATTTATGATACATTGCTTGACATTCCCAGACTACCTCTCCTAGCTGTTGAACAGTACAGCGAACAAAACGTAATCTTGAGGACCATCAGAATGCCAAAACTATAGTCACTCCAGAATGACCTTCTGGCATCTGTCCGCTAGATAAGACTTGAACCGTCCTAGCATGATTTCCCCTACGGCCAGCCTGGACGGGTGATCCAGAAGCAAACTATGGTTAGTGGTATTGAAAGCCACTGAAAGACCCAGGGGAATTAACAGGGCTGCATTCTACAACAGTCCAAATCACACCGGAAAAGGAAATGCTCAGAGCCACCCAAAGTTCCAAAAGGAACTCATTGAACAGAAAAAAACCTCAAATGAAGCATCCAAGAAGTACCTGGGATAAATTCTGGTGATGGTATCTTATGATCAGATTGCATATCACCATCTGATGCTTGTTTTGGTGCGACTAAAGGAAAATGGACAGAAATAGACTCCAAGCCACCAACTGATTTCTTCAAATTGAGTCATCATCACTTCAGAAAAAATAAATTGATTGAGTGAAATCCATGTTACCATAATTAAATCTATCAGCCTCCACTAGCAGATTTGGCACTATATCTGTACACAGAACTTTTTAATGCTTACTTTATTTACTTACAACATTCACTGTCATGTTTTTCTGTATGTGTGTCTAAGTATATAAGCCTTTGAGCCAACAGAATTTGACATACTGCTTCTTCTGACGGTTGTTTCTTGCTCACATGTCTTCAGGCAGTAAATATTTTTCATGATGTTGTAAAAAGCATTTTACAACATGATGAAAGCATTTGATTTTTATCTAGAGAGGAAAATAGCAAAAAAAATATGTGTAGCAGTCAAAATGCAATAAATCTTACATTAACATGTGAAAACCTCACACAGAGCCTTGAGGTGACTAGAAAGTATCACATGTCACATTTAGGTGATTTGAATGGTTCAGTTGTGGGTATGAAATCCTCTTTGGTTTTACTAGCTTTGCAAGCAAAATTCCCAAGGAATAACTTCGAAAACAAAAATAAATGGTTGCTAGTTCAAATAAACTTTTAAAACAAGAAAAAAAACCTGATTGGCTGATAATGTCATAAATACAGGTCACCTGATATCATATAATTTAAATTTACCAAATTAAATCATCAAGACAAGAAAAATAAAACAAGATGGAATATAAAGGGTAATGTGCAACAAAAGGTTCTGAAAAACTAAATAGCCCATTTGTTTCATATCTAGGGATTAAACTGAATCCTGGTTTATTCAATAAAACTCTCATAGTCACTAATGCTGTTCACATGTTACAGTGAATGCATGGACAGTCTACATGGGCATGTGTGCACCTGTTTTTAAGAAATAGCCAACATGCAATTACTTCATAAATGAAACCAGAAACCAGTACCTGGTAGTTTAAATTACACATTGAATTTTACATACATTGAATGTAAAATGAGAATTACTCAACACATGTATAACCATTGCACATATATTTGCTATAACTCATGAACAGGACGAACAGGCATCCAGGTATGGCATGGGGGCTTGAAGAATCTTCTCAGGGAGCTTCTGGTATAGATGTGTGTGTGAGGGAGATTAAAAGAGAAGTTGAGGAAGACTTGTGTTTACATATATGGCTGGGAGGAAACAAAGCTGTGTTTGCATGTACAGAGCAGAAGGTGTACGCCTGAAGATGAAAAGGTACAGATAGGAAATGCAAGAGTATTTGCTGATTTTAACAGACACTAACCACCTGCATTATCCTGGCCAATTCACATACGTGGCCCAATCACGCTGGCCAGATCGCAACCCCTAGGCATGCTTTCTTTGGCAATATGCTATAACGGGAAACCAGAAGCAGTTGCTTTCCCTGTCTCCCACTCACATCCACCTTTACTTGGAGTTCCCTGTCAGGATTCCCTCCAAGACATCTTCTAGATTATACCATTCCAGACTGCTGCAAACAACTTCCCTGCACCTAGAAAACTGAATCTCAGGGAGAATGATTTCAGCCTAGCCTTTTCATTGACATGTTTGTTTTCTATGTGGAGGAGGGGGGGGGCAATATGGAAGGACTTTGACTCATGTGAACCCTGACCTGCAGTCTGATCTGGTACAGCCCAGCTTATGCTTGCCAACTCAATGAGAATTGGGCTACAGTGAGAGTGAAAAATATATAAGGTTACATTCGGCCCTGAAAATACCCATAGTAGTGTTGATAAATATTGATGATAAGGGAAAATAGAGAAAGCAGATTTTTTTTTTCAAATATCATACAAGTGAGTGCTGCTCACCAAAGTGGAAAACCAGATGTTTCAAGTTTTAAATCATATGCATCTATTTCACACAAAATGTCTTAACAAACATATGACATGAGAGAGATGGCCTGCCCTACTGCCTAGCCAAGTATTCATGGGGGCCTCTGTCCTCTGCCAAACAGCTCATTGTCAAGATAGCACTTAAACAGCGAGTCAAAGGTGGGCTGGTAGTTAAAAACAGCCATGATCCATGGATCTTAGTTTTTCAGGATCACTGTATTGGTCCCTCTACTCTAGAAGCAGAAGCGCATTAAATTGTATATGTATGAACAAAATGGTGAGACTGGAGAAAAGCCATGCCAACCTCCGTTATGATTCCTTGCAGACTGTTCCCAACAAACCTATCCTTCAGTTTCTTTCCCCTGTGATAATATGATAGGAAAGGGGCTAATGCAAGTTTAAGATTGGCAAATGTATGGCATATGCTCCAGAATGGCCTTGGAAACACATCTAGTTCAAGTAAAATCACTCTATGTTCAAGATCACACACGATTAGCCTGAACTTACTGCTGCTGTGTTGGCATTAATGCCAACTCCTTTGAAAACATTTTGAGCTGATATTGGGAGATGTGACCATTTTATAGGCGATGAGTAATCTGAGACTGATCGTTCTCATATGCATTGTTGATGCTCATGGTGAACATCCTTGTGTGAAACATTCATAGAGACGAGCAAAACTAACCTCCATAATTGTATACAATTATTTGTGAGCATGAATTTTGAACATACATGTTTATTGTTTGATAGCACTTAGTAGCCATTCTGCAAAAGAGGGCGAGAAAGAGCAAGGCCCCTTTGATCAGCCTACCTGGTCAACCTGCCCTTCTCCCTTGGACTCCACCACAACCTTCCACCCTGCAGAAGAAAAAGGAGAGAGAATGACTCTTCTGGACTGGCCCAGTGTTACCTGGCCCCTGCCTGAGACTCCATCAGTGCCCAGACAACTGCAGGAGAGGGAAGGAGACACAGCAGAGCTACCTTTTATCTGCTAATTTGCATTTTTATCTGTATTTTATCTGCCAATTTTCATTTTTATCTGTATTTATTAGCTTCCTTGGGTTTTTCATTTCAAAAAAGAAAGACGATATACTTATAATAAATACATAAAACTCTACTGTTAGATCCACACTTCTGAATCCCCAAATCCTTGCTAAGTCCATCTGGGGCGCAGTTCAGCAGCATCTCTATTTAAATCTCACTTGGATATGTAACAGTTTGTGGTGCTTCTGTGTAAAATATCATTTCCCCCTTATTTGGATGTTATGATTTTTTGGGATGCAACCCAAAGGGCCTTTCACAGTCTTTTCTCAAGTAAACTCCTACTGTCTTCAGAGAGTTTGAGTAAAAAATTGACAAATGCTTCATGCTAAATTCACACACTTAAAGGAAAGCACTGTCAGCAGGAGTCTAGTTTTCCTGCTTGCCAAGGAACAATCTTAGCTACTGAAGGTGTTTCTTTTTTCTTTTACATTCCTTTGCTGGTGCCTTCTTTCTTGCATCCTGCATCCTCATCTCACTCTGTGCACAAAGCTCCTATTGACTTCCCGAATAACTCTAAAACATTCATTTCTCCAAACATTTTTTGATTGTGAGTTTGCTTCAGGACATGTCTCATCCATATGTGAGGACCCTGAGTGATTTGCTCTAGTGCCCTGCCCAACAAGATGGGTTAGGATGAATTTCTGCTGTCTAAAAGGCCCAAGGGAGAGGAAGGAAACAGACCACTTGGGATGACTCCAGTCTGGGATTGCAGGCCATTCCATATGATCCTTGCCGAATCCAAAAAGCAATCCAAAATCCAAAACCTATTTTGTCTATTTACTGGGCCACTTATGAGCAGATATTTGAGTATGATATTTAATGAACAAGACTATGGAGCATCAATGATGAGACAGTCTTTCCCTTGTTCAGTCTCTGTATCCCCTTTGACCCTTACCCCTCATTCTATTCTGCCAACAGAGCCAACCATGTCTGTTCCCAAGAGGGGTTTCTTCCCTGCCAGATTTAGGGTGGAACTAGATGTGGCTAGTTACACAAGTTCATGTGAGCGTACCTACTTACATATGTTTTACCATTAGTTGCCTGTGCACTCGCTCATGAAGTCACACGCCTCTCAGTTCCATAGATGGACTGTCACCAGTTTTATCCCAGTTCCTTCAAGACTGGGGGATGGCATCCCATGTTGCACCTCATCTTTGCACATATGCTGTCATGGGCCAGGCTTGCCCAAGCAGAGTAGTCCAAGTCCAGTCCACAGTGAATGCACTCATTCAAAGCCAGGGGAGAGTTCAGAATCCAAAAGGCCAGGGCAATCTGAAATCAGAGCACAAATGCAACACCAGGTGTGTCTCCAGAATCCAAAAAGCCAAATCCAGTCCAGTCCAGTCCAAAATCAGTTTTCAATAGAGTTAAATCTAGGTGTAGACACGGTACAAGGTTCACAGAAGCGGTTGCAGACATACAACACATTACTTCCACACCTGGTAGTTCCTTCACACTGGCTTTTGTAGCCAGGCTTGGTAGCCAGCTACACTGGCTTTTGTAGCCAGCTGCTGGGGCTCACTCCTTTTTTTTTTAGAAAATTTTATTGGTGAGTATACTTTTCAAATTCAATACATACATTCCCTCAATATCTAATTAACCCTATCCCCCACCCTTTTCCTCCCCCCTCTCTATCGACTTCCAACAGCTTTCCAACCCTTACCCCCTCTTATTACTTGATAATTCCCTTAGTCTAAGCACATTCTAAGTTTTTTTTCCAGGTATTCTATCATATATATCAAATACCCTATCAATATAGCATGCTTCTATCAATTATACTATTAAATATTCTATCAGTATAATATACATCTATCAATTATACTATCAATATAGTATAAATCTTATACTCCTCAATATAGACCAGTATAATATAATATAATATAATATAATATAATATAATATAATATAATATAATATAATATAATATAATATAATATAATATAATATAATATAATATAATATAATATATAACAAAAGTCTTAGTTTAAACATATTCTATTTCTTTTAAACATATATTCTATCAAATATACTATTGTCATTATAATATGTATTAACACCCCTACTGTGCACCCTGCCACCAATGTGGCACCGCACACAGCACCATACTGCACATTCATTATATAATATACAATCTAATCTACCAACATAATAGTATATATAGTATGCCCCATCAGTATATTTGTTTAACTATTCCCTTATTCATATACTCTGATAAAGGTATTACTTATCATAACCTCCCTATCTTATTCTTTAAAAAATCAGTTCTAAATTTCATCCCTCTTCTGCTATATTATAATCCAAGCTTAGATTAAAATAGATATAAATTCTTAATGGTAAAGTCACTTCTCTCTTCTGTTTAAAATGTCTTGTTTCAAAAGTTCTCAAACTGCCACAGTTCTCCTTTCACATCCCATTTTTTTTCCAAAAATTGTTTCAGTTTCGCCCAGTCCGCCAAATACTGTCCCGGATCTAGGTCTTTAAGTTTTCTTGTCATTTTATCCATCTCTGCCATGTACAGCAATTTGTAAATCCAGTCCTCTACAGTAGGTACTTCTTGCACTTTCCATTTCTGCGCATACAGTAATCTTGCTGCAGCTGTCATATAAAATAACAATGTTCTATTTTGCACTGGAACATTCGCCATTCCCAAATTTAGTAGCAGCAGTTCTGGGTTCTTATTTATTTGGGTTTGTAACACCTCATTAATTACTTCTATTATATCTCCCCAGTACTGCTTCGCTACTTCACAAGTCCACCACATATGGTATAATGATCCTTCGTGCTTTTTGCATTTCCAGCACTTATCTGACATTTTAGCGTTCCCCAGCGCAATGCTGGGGCTCACTCCTGATGCTACTCACCCTTGCTCTCCAGCAGCTGGTCTCAGCTCAGAAGGTGAGCATTGCACCATCTCTCCTGCAGCTCTAGCCTCTGCTTATGTCTGCGGCACTCTTTAGGTGTAGGTGAACCTGGGGAGGTGGAAGCCCCTTGCTGGGCTTCCCCAGTGGTGTTGGAAGTCCCTGGCTGAGCTTCCCCAGTGGTATTGGGGCTAGAGAGTGCTGATGGCGCTGTTTCAGCTGCTGGCTGTGAACTCTGATTAGCCAGCAGCTGTGGTTCCTGATCCATGGCTTCTGCTGAGTCAGGGCTAGGGCTGGCTACACAGAGCTCCTCTTCTCCTGAGGAGTCATGGCTGTCTACACGAGGCTCCTCCCTTCCTGAGGAGTTCCCACTCTCACTGAGCCCAAACTGGGCCATGACACATGCATGGGAAGAGGAAGGCAGCTTGCTTCTTTTTGCTAGCCATCACCGGGCTCACTTCTTCAAGTACACCCATTCTGGGCCTCTTTGCTGCTTGGTGATGAGACTGACCAGACACCAGGGCTCCCTGCTCCCTGCCTGCTTGCCACCTGTTATTTTCCCCACTAACGTAATCTGCAGCTGATGACAAGACAGAAAACACACACACAGGTTTATAAGGGATGGAGGTGTCTTTTCACACAGCTATAAATTTGTGAGCTTTTGCAACAATTATGGGTGGGAGTGGTATAAAAGAAATAGGGAAAGGATGGCTGTAATACATAATTCAAACCTGCCTGCCCTCATGTCTTCTAGAAAAGCAGTGTGTAAAATGCTTTATCAGAGATTGTTTAACAGTCTGAAGGGGAAAGGGGGAGAAACACCTCAGTTGCTGTGATTTCAACCAAGTAACTCAACTTTTACAGAAACTACCCTAACAAAGAGTTAAAGCAGCATCATGATCTTCATTTTATCCCAACAACAAGCAAGTGAGGTATAACAGATGAGAACAGATGAGCAAGCTATCCCATGGAATAGCAAGGTTGAAAAAATCCTGGAAAAGAAATCTCATGTTAGAAAACAAAATGAAAGTGCTTCATGGCTGCTATGACTTTTAACATAACAGTAGGGGAGCGGGGACTGAAGAAGTGATGATAAAACAAGTGAATTGGAGTAACTGTACAAGCTCTTCTCAACAAGAATGACACCGATGCCATGGGAGAGAAAAGCAGAAACAACAAAACTGACGTTCTGCACTAGCGAGCCTGAACACTTGCAAAGGCAACCACGCTCCCAGACAGCCTGTGAAATTAATAGAATGTGCTCCACTTGTGGGAAAGACAACATGTAAATGTAAGACCACATATAAATTTGCACATTTGCACATCCCTCACATAACTAGTCACATCTGGTTCCTCCCCTAGTATGGTGGTTAACATGGTCCCATAGCTGATCAGGCAGAATCGTGGATCTTGGCTTCCTGTTAGAGAGCTTATGGATACTGGGGGTCTCATCATAGAGTTTTCAAGGTAAGAGATTAGCAGAAGTGGTTTACCATTGCCTTCTTCTGCTTCTCAGTACTAACCAGGGTTAGTTGAAGTGACACTGCCATTGTCTGTGAAAGATTCTCCACCAGTGTCACCTTCTACTACTGCTGCTGCCCAGTAGCTAACCTTCAAGAATTCCTCCACTCCCATCACCATTGGAACATTCAGTTCTCTCCTGCTGATGTGACCATTGATTCCTGAAGGGGATGGATGCAACTTAGTCTGCTGTCTCAGCTTTGACCATTCCGCCTTGAGTGACTCTTCCAAGAGCTTAGACTCTTGACCAAGCCTGTGCTTCTGACGGTGTTGCTCTCAGATTCACTGACACACTCAACTCCCCTCACTGTGTTAAGGTGTGTATACAATAGCTTCTCCCTAGAAGATAAAATGACAAAACTAAGGCTATCATACTTTGGTCACATCATGAGAAGACAAGGTTCTCTGGAAAAGTCAATAATGCTTGGGAAAGTGGCAGGCAGTAGGAAAAGAGAAAGACCTAAAATGAGATGGCTTGATTCAATAAAAGAAGCCACATCCTCCAGTTTGCAGGACCTGAGCAAGTCTGTTAATGATAGGACATGTTGGAGGTCATTCCTTCATAAGGTCGCCATAGGTCAGAGGCGACTTGATAGCATATAACACTCACACAGATACTGGGGGTATGTGCCAAAAAACATCTGAGAAATCCAGATGCTAGTTCCAGGGATCCCCCTCCCAATATCCAGGATTCCTGAAAACCAGAAGAGATTCTCTGATCCCAGATGTATCTACTCATTATTCCCTATAGGGAAAACTATCCAGAGGAATGGGAGTGGGGTTTCAAACAAACTCCATAACATTTGCAGGCAATATACTCCTGACTGTCCCCCAAGTTTCAGGAAGACTGGACCCTGGGGTCCAATTCTATGGGCCCCAACCACTTTCCATTATTTGCTAGAGGGAAAACTATCTGGGGGTTATCTGGTAGGCTGAGGGTGGCCTTTTTCAAGAAAACTCCACAGAATTTGCCCAGAACCTACTAAAGACTCTCAAATTTCAGGAAGATTCTCATATGGGAGAAGGCAGTCCTTAAATTATGCTGGCTCAAAACCATGTAAGGCTTTAAAGATAAATACCAGCACCTTGAATTGAGCCAGGAATCAAATTGGAAGCCAGTGAAGATGGAACAAAACTGGTGTGATGTGATCTCTATGACCCATTCCAGTCAGCATTCTGGCCATAGCATTTGGTACCAACTGCAGTTTCTGATCAATCTTCAAGGGCAGCCCCATGTTCAGTGCATTACAGTAATCTAATCTAGATGTTACCAGAGAATGCATCACAGTGACAAGATCTTTCTTTTGCAAGAAGGGCTGCAGCTGGCTCACTAGCCAAAGCTGGTGAAAGGCATCCAAAAACCACTGCCAACTGTTTATCCAACAGGAGACCAGGATCCAGCAGCACCCCCAAGCTATGAACCTGTTCCTTTAAGGAGAGTGCAACATGATCTAGAACAGGAGATAAGCCATTTCCTGGGACAAACCTTCCCCCCACCAATAGAACCTCCATTTTGTCAGAATTAAGTTTCAGCTTGTTAGCTCTCATCTATTCCAAAACTGCCTTCAGGGACCTGTTTACAGTTTTCACAGCCTCCCTGGAATTTGCTGGTACCATGAGATAGAACTGAGTGTCATACATGTATCGGTGGCTATTCAACCCAAATATCTGGATGACCTCTCCCAGCAGCATTACATAGATTTTTTGTGGTCAAGTCCTTATTTATTAATCATCTTGCACAAGGATGTCCCCAACTAAAAACACAGTATGAGTATTTACCTCGTTTAGAACCCATCTTTTCCCCCAATGTGGCTCCCAAATGGCTTACATCTCTCCTCCATTTTATCCTTACAAAAACAACCCTGTGAGGTAGGTTAGGCTGAGACTATGTGACTGGCCCAAGATCACCCAGTAAACTTCCATGACAGAATTGGAATTCAAAACTGGCTCTCCTAGATAGACATGGGCACAAACAGAAAAAAAAACCAAACAAGCTGTTCCTTGTTCGTTGCCATCCACAAACAACAAACAACAAATAGTAACAAACATGACCTTGTTCACAAACATGTTTGTTATTCATGGCCCCTTAAAGATCCCTTTAAACTATCAGCTGGCAGGTGGCAGGGGGAATTCCCCCCTGCTGCCTGCCAGCTGATAGTTTAAAGGACCCTTTCCTGCCATGTGCAAGGGGCAGGGCCCTTTAAACACCCCACAAACTGACCCTCCCGATGTCCAATGCCCACCAAATTTGCAGGGGACATAGTCCTCACTGACCTCCAAAAACCCTCCAAGTTTCAGAGAGATTGCACCCCGGGAAAGGCATGATCCATGTCCTCCCCCCTTTGCTGTCATTTTCTCTTCACAGTGGCAAAAACGGGACTCTCTGGTAGAAGCTACTTTGAGGGGTTACAAACTGATCTTCTCAATGTCCAATACCCACCAAATTTGCAGGGGACACAGTCCTCACTGTCCTCTGAAGGACCCCCCCCCAAGTTTCAGAGAGATTGCACCCTGGGAAAGCCATGATCCATGGGTCCTTCCCTTTGTTGTCATTTTCTCTTCACAGTGGCAAAAATGGGACTCTCTGCTGGAAGTACTTTGAAAGGTTAAAGCCAGAAGGAAAGCCAGAAGGAGTTCAGACAGGGTTCAGTCCCTGCTGTTGCCAGGGGAATTGATTGAAAGGCCCCAGACTGTCTGGCTTGACGAATGGCTGACAAAGGCAACGAAGGAGGCTTGCAACAACCACTTGTTCGTTTAGAATGGAGCCTCACGAATGGCTTGTTCGTGAACAGACGAATGGACTGTTCATGGGTTTTTTCCATTCATAATGCTGTTCGTGCCCATGTCTACTCCCAGATCTTAGACACTAATCAATATGTCATATTGGTATCCTTGGGCCAGGAGACTGAAGCTTAGTTAGAACAGTGGGTAGAACCAATGTTGAATTTAATTCCTTCTGTTGGTTCTTCTGAAGGACTTTTTGCTCTCCATTAGCTAGACTTCTATCCTATTGGTTATTATTGTTATATTTAATTATAACTTAGATTTTATGGTGATGTAAACCTCTTTGACAATTCTTTTTGCATCCAAAAGAAGGCTATAAATATTTTAATAAATACTTAAGGGTAAAATCAATCACATAAGAGATGTGTCAGAATCTTAGTTCAGGCCTCTAAGCAAAATAACCACTGAGGTCTATTCATCAGTGCTCTCTATTACCAATGTGTATTTTTTTTAAAAATCCCATTGCCACCAAGTGAAACAAAAAAATAATGGAGGAGAATCTTTGGGAGTTTTACTTGTTTTGCATCTTATTGGTAGCATACCTTTAAACTGCTGTAAGTAATAAAATATATGTGTGTGCAAGATGGCTATAAGAAACGCCAAAGTTTCACCTAATAAAATTTTGGTATGCCTCAATTTTCAAAGTAAATTTGATTTATTGGAGCCACCAGCCATATGATGACAGTCTTGTGTTTTTTATATGAGTCATGTCCCCAAGGGCTCCCGAATATGCCAATAGTGTACCTTGGACTGGATCCAGTGTCCGCAAACAGGTTTTCATTAGACTTTGATGCCAGTTGCTTTTGGGAGCGGAGAGGCTGCTGAAAACCAGCTTTGCTTTGGGATCGTTTCTTTCTTTCTGCAAAAAAGAAATAACAAAGATCTTTTTTAGAGAAGCTTTACGCCTCCGCATTGTAGGTGTAGGACAATATTTTAGGGAACAGTAATCTGTTATTGCAGGTGGTCATGCTTCAAGCACTTCCGTATTTTGAGAATAGATCAGACAAAGTGCAACGGCTCTTACTGAAAAATTGCCGAATTTGTAAATTAGAAACACATTGGTCTGTGGCTGAGATTAAGTTAGCATGTATTACAGTCACTGGGACTTCTCTGAAACACTAAGGGGAATATAATTACCTACGTTATTCCATATGTCATGGGGCTGGGGACATAATCACATTAAAGGAAGCTGTATCGCAATATCCTACCAGGCTCATTCTTTCGTTTCAGGGAAGACTCCACATACACTTTAACTGGGGAACACATGACAGCCTAACAGACAAAGTGCTTTTTTCTCCCTTTGACCCTGTCAGTCCAAATACTCTCTTTGGCTTAATTCATACGTTACCACAGTGAGTATTGCATACCATACGGGAAATGCTTTATCTTCTAGGGCTTTATCTTTCTATACTCCTTGGATAATGTATTTCCTGAAAAACCACGTGAGAGCAGAAAATGACATGGTTCCCTTTTCAAGTGAATGTTCCTTGGCCCCTGGAGAGACTGGTGTGGAAAGGAAATTCCATTTAATCATATTACCAAAGCAGTGAGAGCATGAACAGTGAGAATGCAAGTTCCGTGCTATTGCACAAACATATTTATCTGGCTGTTTGTGGACTGAATGAGGGATTCAAAAGTATGTATGTTCCTCCACCAGCACAGAGTTTGTACAAGAACTGGCAGAAGCATGAAAATGAAATAGAACTATTTTTTTTCCACTCACAGTTCTTCAAATCCAACCCTGTTGGATTCCAGAAACAACACAAATGACCTTCTTGGTTCTAGTGGAAACCAAGTGGTAAGTGTTTAAAACACACATACTGCCTGCTACCATATCTGGTGGTGGCTATAAATACAAATCAGGCAACCAAAAACGTGAAGCAAAGAAAGGGGAAACAACAACAACAACAACAAAAAGAACAACAACAACAGCTAAAGGACACCAGTCTATCCTTCAGTTTTTCAAATTAGACAAGGCCTTTCTACAGTTAGGCAACAATTAGGGAAGCAAATAAAGCAGAAATTGAGGGAGCAAATGAACCAAATCAAGATGAAAATGATCTCAATATAGAGACCAAGTCTGTGGCACTGGCAACTGATAATAAAGAAAAGCTGCCAGAGCATACATCATGTGACTCCAGTGTAATACTTGAGGATAGCCGGGTAGTACCCCCACCATATTCAGAAGATTTATAAAAAGCAAGGAGTGGTTCTTTTCTTTTCAAAGATCCAGACTCATGGCCTGAAAACATTACAGATTCTTTCTGTCAAAGAATTGTTCTAGCTGATGCCCTGAATTTGAAGAACTGTGAAACTACCAAGAACAATGCCAAAAGATGTTGATGGGCATCATTTCCCTGAATTTCTTCTGAACTGTAAGACTTCCAACATAGAGAAACCAAGAGACTGGCTTGTTTGGAGTGCTATCAACCAACCATTGTAATGTTTTCCATGTCGTCTATTTCCTAAAGGATGTTAGAAACTACACAGTATGCTGGCAAAAAGGAAAGGGTATTCACCAGTTGTGAAAAAATGGCATAAACTATAGTAAACTTCCTGAACATTAAAAGGGCATAGAACATAAACTTGCTATTGCCAGTGGAAGCGATTATGCAACCAAGCGAAGGAAAATCCCACCAGGAGGAAAACAAGGATATGTATACAATGTATTAATTGATGAAGTATAAAGTTGCAAAATATTAAAGTGCTAAATACAGTACTCTTACTGTGCAAAATCACTGCTGGTCTACAAAATTGACAACAATCACACTTCATACAACTGTTCAAATACAGCACTATACCCCTAAAACAAATCAAGGTATCGCAACTGTAAATCGAGGACTGAGGGTGAAGCTACAAGTGACGAATGACACTTGAACGGCAAGTGTATTTCTCCCTGTTCACTTGCACTCCACTCAATCCACTTGCCGTTCAAGTGTCATTCGTCACTTGTAGCTTGGCCCTCAGTAATCCAAAAGGTAAGTCCTTACTCATAATATCATTTCCAAAATGTCTCATGTATTGCACTTCTTTTTGCAGGTATATAAACAAATAGTGGATGGTACTCAGTACGCTCCAAGCCCGAACTGGGGCCAGCTGTTTGATGATGCAGATTTCGTCCCGAAGGACTTCCTCAAGGGCATGGATGTTGTCCACTGTAGAAATTACCATGTGATATGAATATAATTCACAAAATTCACAACAACCCGCAGATGGCGCTAGTTTCTTCCTCAGCGCGTCAAAATATTTTATATAGCAGTGGAAGCAATTATGGCAGTCACTGTGTGAGTCTCCTCCCTCACTGGCACCCCCACCTGACGGCCTGCCCATCCTACCAACTCTCCAGGCAGGTTTCCTCTAGCCTCAGAAGGGCAGGGAAGGAGTAACAACACACTCCAGCTGCCTCTCCCTGCAAAATCCTCCTCAGCCTTCAGAGAAACCTGAATTTAAAGGCCTACCCTTGTCCCACCTCCCTGTCTCTGCTCCCAATAGGGTTCCCATCCCCCTGCTTGGGGCAGGGGATCTCCCAATCCCACCCTCCCTCCCCCACGCCTGCTTATCTGACTGGCAGGGGGGCATGCTCCCTGGGGCGCCCCCTCCTCGGATGGTGCAGCGCGCCCCTGGGTGTGGGGCGCGCTCCCGCACCGTGAGAGCAGGCAGCAGCAGAGAGAAAGCAGGCGGTGGTTGCAAGAGCACGCTGCTCTCACTGCCGCCGCCATGGCTGCCGCAGCCCGCTCTCTCACCGCGGCCGCTGCTGTCCCTCTGCAGCCGGTGCCAGCAGGGACAAGGGGCACGGTGGCGGCGGTGGCGAGAGCGTGAGCTGTGGTGGCCACGGCCTGCTCTCTTGCTGCCGCTGCGCCCCTTGTCCCTGCCGGTGCCGGCTGCAGAGGGGCAGCGGCGGCCACGGCAAGAGAGAGAGCAGGCTGTGGCCACCACAGCTCGCTGTCTCACTGCGGCCGCCACTGCCCCTGTGCTTGCTGTACCGGCAGGGACAAGGGGCGTGGTGGCAGCGGCAGCAAGAGAGACAGAGAGAGCTGCCCGCTCTCTCTGCCCTCCCCAGCTCATACAATGCATCATCCCTGCGTGATGACATCACTCCTGAAGTGATGTCATCATGCACACCGGGAGTGTGCGCACGCAAAGCACGCATGCGGGCACAAAAGAAAAGCCCCAACAAGGTAGGAGCCAGCGTTCCAGTCTCCCACTGGGAGACTTGAGGGACCTGGCAACCCTAGCTCCCAATCTCCACCCAGCCTTCCTGACTGGCCCTGTTCCAGCCTACCTGATAGGAGGGCTGGGTAGATTCTGCAGTCTCCTGACCCCACTCACTCCATCCCCGCCTAGAGTGGGGCATTTGGTTTGGTCTCTGGCTGGCTCACCCCTGCTGTGTCTGAACCCTTCCCAGTAGCTCCCCTGGCAGCTTGGGGCCTGGGCCTGCCTGGCTTGTGCTGATGGAAATCTCCTGTGGGCCTGGATGAGGTGGAGCTGTCTGGGCAACTGCAGGAGAAGGATGAGTCTGCTGAGTGGTTGCAGGCTGTTCCCCAGAGTTGTGCCTGGGCGTCGGCTGCAACTGGCCTAAGGGTGAGAGAGGCCTGGAGGCCTGTAGGGGCTTCTGCAACTGAGGTACTGCCAGAGGCCATGCTGCAGGGCCTGAAGATGGTGTCTGCTGCTGCAGGACTGGTGAGGTGAGCGGATAGAAGGATGGCGTCACCGGGCACACTGTCAGGAAGACGTGGAGTATTCTGCGATATTTAAAAATAAATGTTAACAGAAGATACAAGATGGAAAGAAATTTTGGAAAGATTGTTCAATGTTACCTTATTCTTTGCTTCAAGAGGTTTAGCAGTCCAAGGAGAAAATAATCTGATAGGTGATCTACATAATGGTAACTTTCTTGGAACTCTTGAGATTATAGTTCATTATGACCACAATGAAGTCAAAACGAAGAAAATGGAGGGCAAAACACTAAAACAGTCTCTTTAACTGTCATGGGAGAGTCAGAATAAGTTTATTGAATTAGTTGGTAAGAATGTACAGAAGGCCATAACTGCAGAGAGAGAAAGGGCTGTTTATTATTCTGTCATATGTGATGCCATGCCCAATGCCTCTAAGCATGAACATGTGTTAATACTGCAATTTGTTGTTCATAGTAGTGATACATTTAACATTAAAGAAAGGTTTCTTTGAACTTTAAAAAGAAAAACAGATAGCTGAAATACTAATGGACTGCTTGAAGCATATTAATATTCGTCTGGATGACTGTAGAGGTAAAGGATTTGATAATGGGTTTAACAGGTCAGGGAAAATAGAAGGGCCGTTTTCACACATGTTACCGGCCGCGCAAAATCATGCAAAACTCCCGGAATGATGGCATCTTCCTGGCGCAATTTCCCGTCATGACTCCGGTTTGTGACGCGCTTTGCGCCACAAACCAGAGTCATGACGAGAAATTGAACCAAGAAGATGCCATCATTCCGGGAATTTTGCACAATTTTACACAGCCAGTAAGATGTGAAAATGGCCAAGGTGTTCAGGACTGTATTACATCCCCCAAATGAACTTGCTGCATACTTTCCTTGTGGTTCCCATTTTCTCAGTCTTGTAGAGGTTAATGCTGCTGGAATCTGTACTGAAACATTAACATTTTTTGGTTGTATTTCGCAATTTTTAGTATTTTTCAGTGTTAGCCCTGTGAGGTAGAAGATTATAACAGTTATGATTTACTGCTCACTCCACTGTCAGTCAGACACATGTTGGAGTGCATATGTGGTATTGTCTGTCCACCAACAAAGCATCTTCCAGGTATCCTAGAAGCACTGGAATGTGGTCTAGAGTTAAACTTGACACATGAAGTACAATCACAAACAGAATCACCAAAAAGGTACTTCCACTCATTTTTATGCTTTTTGATTACTAGTTTTTGGTACAAACTTCTTTCAAGTATTAAAGAAAGAAACAAGATTTTAGAAGCCAGAAGTAGGGATGTGCACCAAAATTTTAAAAAATGGTTGAATCCAGATACAGGTTTCAGAGAAACCATAAAAATTCAGTATCCTTGAAATCTGGGACAGATTCTGATATCTGGTTCAGCAAGATTAGAGATTCTCAGAATTATTTGGCTATTATTTCCTATGGGGAAAACTATCCAGGGGGTGAGGAGAATTTTTCAAGCAAACTCCACCAAATTTGCAAGGAATCTACTCCTTCCTATCCACTAAAGACCTCTCCCCCCAAACTTCAGGAAAATTGGAACCCAGGGTCCAGTTCTATGGGACCCTGAACAAGGTGTCCCCAGCCACTCTTCTTTGTTTCCTATGACAAAGAAACCTTAAGCAAAGGGGCAAGTCCTGGAGCAGTGACAGCATAAATCCAGTTATACGCCTAGATCAGAAAAGCCAGATTGAACACCCCTAGCCAGAGGATCTCTAGAATCAGAGGTAGCTCTCATTTCTGATATTACTGAAGGAATAAAAAACAATTTAGAGCTCAGTGGCACAAAATTCTACAAGACATGGGAACTCTGGCAGAATTGCCAAAGAAGAGAGGGATGAAATGGAAACTATTTCATGATGACAACTTTGAGCCTGAGGTATTATATTATTTATATTTTTAAATATTATGTAGTCTTGCAGCTTACAAGTGCCAACTTTTTAATTACAGTAGCAGAACTCTGCAATTAAACAATAGACTAATCTAGTATTTTAAAGTCCCATTGATTCCAGTTAGAAAGTGAAAAATGTGGTTCATTCTCTCCCATGGAAATCATTAAGATTATGACAGCACTTCACTTAGACTGGGTCATGCCCCCAGTATTCATATTTTGAGGTACTGGATTTTTAAAAAACTGCTTCAGTGATTTACACATTCCTCTTGTGAGAATCTGAATGTATTAATGAGATGAAAGACATCTGAAATACTACCAAAGTTCAACTTATTTATTTATTAAGAGTTGTATGTAAAACTAAGAGACATTGTCAGCTGGGAAACTTGCTGGAGAAGATGGGTATTGTAATAACAGTGTATTTATAATAATAACAGTGTGCTTATATACTGCTTTTCTGGACAGATTAATGCCCAATTAGAGCAGTGAACAAAGTCAATGTTCTTATTATCCCCACAATACAGCTGGAGTGCTGGGGCTGAGAGGAGTGGCTTCCCCAAGGCCACCTACTGAGGTCATGGCAGTTGTGAGAGTCGAACCAGCAGAGTGCTGATTCAAAGCCCAGCCACTTAACCACTATGCTACAGCAGCTGTCTGTCTGTCCAAGTGCATTCAGTTAAATTTAAGCCAAACACCTTCATTCACATTTCTTTGGGAGTAAATATCATTGCTACAAAATGAGTGTAAAATGTGATACACATTTTATAAAATATTCTACCTGATTCTATACTTGTTGACTCAAAAGAAGGTAACATTGATTTCAGTGGGAGTTACTTGTAAGAGAGTGTGCTTAGCATTATAGTCTTAGTGGTATACACTTCTGAAGATACCACTGTTTGTGTTCTCGTGAACTAATTTATAATGACTGAATATCATTTGCTAATTTAAAAAAAATAATATATTGATCATGAGAGTCCATTTTTAAAAGTATTGTACTGTAAATGACACAACATTAAACTTTGCTTATGTTGTCTCTGGATGGCATCGTAACACTACCTCTTCCTCTATCTTGACCCTGCATTATTGTTCTTTGCATTTCCCTCCCAAATTACAGAATCCCTACAAAGGCCACCGGCACCACCATGCAGTTCTTGGTATTGCTTGATTGCCGTTGTCAACACCCTTTCCTTCACTCTAAACCCTGGAAATGCTCCTTTTCTGCCTCATTCTTATTCCTGGAAGCTTTCACTTATTAGTCCCTGTTTTTTTAATTCTTTGCCATCATTTTCATAGAGAGGCTTATTAAACATTCTTTCTTCAAATTGTACACATTTGTGGTGTGCAAAATGCTTCCCGATGTAATGGACTCTAAGAGTTATAATGTTTCTGAAATGTCTTTTGACTTTCTTATATTTTCACATCTGCGATGCTGTTTGTGACTCTGGTAAATATTCACTAGTCTGAACCACAAAAGTTCACTGTCACACTTATGTCAACAAGTATTACATATTACAGCAATGTGCAGATTTTCACTGCATTTTAACCCTTTCACATGCGATCATTTTTCTACTGTAATTGTTTATAAGGATTTGTCTAACGTTTTTGCCTTTCTGGGAGAGTGGGGGGAAAGGAAGACCTAGGAAAGGGGCTAAGAGAGATCAGAGAGAACATTTCTGGGAACAGAAAGAATCTAGAAATAAGGAGTTTCTGGTTTAGAGGGAGAAGACACAGCCAATCCACACTCCTCATTTCCATAGGTAAGTATAACAAAAAAAGTTTCCAGTTCAGTTTGGTGTGTTGGTGTCCATGTATCAGGTGATCCAGATGGACAGATGGATGTCTTGCTTTTGTTGCAGGAAAAGTATCTACAATGAGAAGGAAGTCAGGAGCTTTGTTCATTGCTAGGCAGTAATAGAGGACATTTGGTACTTAGTGTTGCCTATAGGTTCCATCTTAGATTCCACCAGATTCCAGCTGTTCGTGAAGAAAGTTCCATAACTTGGAATGCATCTCACTAATATGTGTACATATAACAGGCAACAGACATCTGCAGGAGGAGATTAATCCTAAATGTACACCAGTCCATACTCAGCAAATTCATATCATACATGTTAGTGTACTGGTCAGCTGCCCACACCTTCAACAAGCAGGACAGTTTTATTTTTTTAGTGGCTTTGTCTATACATTAATAATAACCTCATCTTTTAATAATCTTTTGTAGAGATCCAATAGCAGAAGAATTTGCAGTTTCATGTTGTGAGTAAATATTTTAACTAACCTTCCCTTGGGCCTTTTGTACAGGACAGTTTAATTCTTTGTTCTCATTATCTGGCTTAGTTCTGCCATTTTGGATGCACTTCAGATAGCTGTGCCAAATCTAAAAATGAGGGAGGAGGTGTCAGTTGTAATGCTGCCCAGGTACTATGTTTAGGAGGCTGAACTGGTTTTGTAATGCAGAAAGGATCATTTGAGCACCTTTAAAAACTAATAGTTAATGCCAAGCTAGCTACCTAAGAGGAATAAGGCTCATTTAGTATGTGATTAGGGGATCAAACTGAAATCTGTATGCAGGGTAAACTAGACTTCTCTGTCACCATAACTGTGGGCAGTTTCTTTGAAGGTTTTTGTAGATAGATACCAAAGAAGCCCACCCATAAAGGGTGGGGAGATTTATATATATAGCTGGAGGGGCATATTATATCTACTCTTGAATACAGGGAAGAAGGAACGCTCTGTAGTTCATCAGAAAACCAGGGTTAGTTAAGACAGTCAGCGTGACATAGTGGTCAGAATGCTGGATTAGCTCCCTGCCATGATGCTCATTAGGTGGCCTTTGGCTGGTCAGCCTCTTTCTAACTAACACTTCTCACATGGTGGTTGTGAAGGTAAAGGAAGAACAGAACCACGTACATCTCCTGGAAACTTCTTGGAAGAAAGCAGAGGGAAAATGATAGAAAAATATGACAGCTGAGTCTTCTTTCACTTGTTAGTGTTTGTAGCTTTTGCAGAGATGAAGTAAGGTGTGACGGACTCAGCTTCAAATGTTGAGATTGCCGGACAGTAAAGAGGATGATTGACATGATTCCCACCCCCCATGTGGCTAGCTTGAAATGGCAGTTGGTGATGGAATCTTGAGGGCTTGACAGTGGGAGTAAACTGATGAGTGAGGGGAGTTGGAGTCTGGCTTCTGACCAGAGAGGGTCAGCTAGAGAGTCCTCTGTGTGAGAAAGGAAGGGAAGGAGTTCCCTTAAAAGTGAAATCGGTACATTCCTGAAGCACTTTTAGTCCTTGGAAGTTTTGTTTTGAAGTCAGAACACATAACCTGTGAAGCGAAATCTACGAAGGAACCTTGTTTAAGTAAATTAAGTATGAAATTACCAACTGCTCACTTCTAAGATCTGTAACGACTGAAACTAAGCTCTAAAAAAACTATTGTGCCTAATGCTTGTGAAGTATTCTGTTCAACAAACAAAATTTACTTTGGCTTTCCTTTCCCTGCCTGCCTACTTACCAACCTTACCTGTTGAATAAACCTGCTGTTATCTCTTTGAATTTTAATCAGTCTCTAGTGCCATTTCATTCTAAAGAAGACATGGGCTTCTGCTTTTCCCCTACTTAACTTGGGCTGGGATATAAACCAGATTTATATACATATTTAAGTGTCGAACAAAAGGAATTCTAAGTTATACCCAGATACATGCTACCAAAGGCTTCCCAGCCCCCTCAAACAGCCTCATCCGTTTTGGAGGGAAAATCTGCCTCAGAGTGAGGGAGTGAGTGGGGCCTTTATACTATTCCTTTACATTTCTGTTCTTCTCATACCTTCTCTAGATCAACCCTGACTCCCATCAACTCCACCTGCTTTCCAAGATTTAGCTACCCAGTTTCTAAAATAAGGTGTTGTAGATCATCCACACAAAAGTTAAAGCCCTTCCTTTTTAATCTCACATAAATAGATACTGACTGTGGTAACCTAGTGGTGAAGGAAGTACTTTCTCCACATACCAGGGATACTGTTTGCTGCATTAACATTTCCAAAACAGAGTCTGAAGTCTACTGAATAAATATGTTTTACCAACATGTTCCCTTCTACACAAATAACAGAATCAATTTCTGGCATTACATTAGACAGCCACAGATTCTTGTCTGGCTTTGGCCAAATCCTTTTCTCTCCACTGGGGGCTCAAAAGTTGATGAGAGATCTATAACGGAATCCTTTCCGTAATATTAAAATACTCATAGAATATATGAAGAGGGGCTGAATCATATCAGGCCCATGTGGGTGGAAGAGAGTAGGTTTAGCACTCCCCACCCCCATAATCTAACTGACTATTGTTAGGTCTCCAAAGAAAAGGCAGGTTTCTATACGTCTTCCTTTCTAGGAATACTAGCAACACTGAGAAACTGACTGCAACAGGCAAAACTGCAAAGTTGGAAGAATTAAACCTCTGAATCAGGTTCATGTGTGCCTGAAAGTTATATAGAAAACTTGTTGGGAGATCCATGATACATACTTCATCTACTCTGGCCTTTAATTCCCTCTTCATAAAGGAATTAGTAGAAAATCATGGAATCATTGTGTCTAAGATTTTCTGCCACAAATGCATCCTATCAATCTCCTCAGCAAAACCTGAAGCATTCCTGCATCTTAAACAGAGGAAGGCACCTTAGGCAAGAGAGAGGCTTCAAGCTCTAATGAATAGGGGCTAGGAATAGATCTTGCATTATAGAAGCTGCTTTCTTTTACCCTCTGTTAAGGTGGGGCTTAGTTAAGAAGAGATAGGTATATAAGACCTGTGCCCTGATCTGGATAGCCCTGGCAAGCCTGATCTTGTCAGATCTCAGAAGCTAAGCACAGTCAGCTTTGGTTCATCATTATGTGAGAGATCTCCAGAGAAGATCATGGTCACTATGCAGAGTCAGGCAATAGCAAACCACTTCTGTTAGTCTCTTGCCTTGAAAACCCCAGCAGGGGTATCCATCACTGCTTGACAGCACTTTCCATGACATATTAGCATTTGAAAAGGTTGGGCAGAGGGTGGAGCTTTGAGAAGCATCACTTGTGGGGGTGTACCTGATACTACATGTGTTTCAGTTCTGCCAGCATAAACCAATACCAGAAATTTCAGTGAATATGCTTCTTAATGTGTTTCAAATGACAAAACTGCATTATAGCACCCAGTGTATCAAAATAAATCAATATCTCACATATTTATTACCCTAAACAAAATGCCTTCTGAGGTTAGTTTCTTGGGTTTTTATTTTTGGAGCAAACAAAGCATTTGAAACACCTTTCTGTTTCCAAGGAAATAGAAGGGAACAACCTATGTGAAATTCAAAACTCACACAAATACTCAGCCATAAGAACTAAAAATGAGACTTTTACGGCATTTTCCAACAAGTTGGCTCATTTTATGTCGATTTATATTACTGTGTAAATGTGATAAATGATGATGAAATGAGATAATGCTCACGGAAATCATCGTATAACTTTCCAAATTTCCACTGGATTTCATTCAGATCTTCCACATTTGTAATGCTTAGCAAAGCTTTGGCTTCACAAGTCATTAGGCAGCCTTGGTCCCCAAAGTATCTGTTGTTTTCAATATAACATTAGAGCTGAAAGCCTTCTGGTGAACCTCATAAACAAGAATGTCGAAAGGCTCTTTGGGAAACATTGAACAGACATGAATACTACAGGCCAAACTCTGCTTGACTTATAGCCCACACAGTTCCATAGGAATTGCTGGGATTGTAGTAAGGTCAGAGAAGATTTGGGCCCTTGGATCTAAAATATAATAGCCTTGACTTGACCCAAGAAATCTAGATCACCTTTAAAAATTTACCTTATCCTGTTGAGCTCAGACTTGTGGAGAGTGCCAGTTTTTTTCCCAATAGAATATTATTAAAGCACAACAACTAGAAGAAAAATGGCAAGAGTATTTAAGGGACCAGCAGGATATGAAGCATAATAAACTGGCACTTCAGTCATAAGAGCAGCTACTTATGGCCAAGCTACAAGTGACGAATGACACTTGAACGACAAGTGGATCGAGTGGAGCACAAGTGGAGGGCAAGTGAACAGGGAGAAATACACTTGCCATTCTAGTGTCATTGTAGCTTGGCCCTTAGAAGCACAGGTGCAAACTACAGGGGGGGCTGAGGTGCTCAAGCCCCCCTGGATTTGGCCAGGGACTGAGCCCCCCCCCCCCCGCCCAAGCAACCAGTGACAAACTCACATGAGGGACTCAGTTATAATGGCAGCTGAAGCACAGGATTGCCCACTCTTCCTGTTTTATTACATTTTTCATGATTCTTTGGGGCTTTGTTCCTGTATTTGTGTGTTTATTAAGAATTTATAATAATAAAAAAGGAGTTGGGTTTATATAAACAATTTATAAATAAATTTAAAAATAAATGTGATAGAAGAATTAAGCAACTCAGATATACGACTTTGAAAATCAGGCTCCCGGAAGGCAAGATATATACACTTGCAACAATATATGCCCCAAACAATGCAAGAGAAAAATTGTATGGAAACGTTTTCCAATCTATTTTATATTTCCAAGAAGAAGCATGAATCAGGTAATGGATCTAAAAAAAGACAGGTGAAAAAAAACTAAAGAAGTCAAACTCCCCCAAAATATGTTTAATTATATGTAAATGTTACAGTTGGAAGATGCTTGGAGGATCAAAAATCTGAATACTAGAAACTTGCTTTTCTATCCAGATATGTGCTGGATATCAAAAACCTTAGTTATTAATCTAGAGTGCAAAGATACAAACAAAAACCTTTGCAGATCACAATCAGTTTGTTAAAAAAAAAAGGTAAAGGTAGTCCCCTGTGCAAGCACCGAGTCATTACTGACCCATGGGGGGACATCACATCATGATGTTTTCTTGGCGGACTTTTGTTACGGGTGATTTGTCATTGCCTTCCCCAGTCATCTACACTTTACCCCCAGGAAACTTGATACTCATTTTACCAACCTCGGAAGGATGAAAGGCTGAGTCAGCCTTGAGCTGGCTGTTTGAACCTGGCTTCTGCCAGGATCGAACTCAGGTCGTGAGCAGAGCTTGGGCTGCAGTACTGCAGGTTACCACTCTGCGCCACGGGGCTCCAATTTGTAGTAACTTGGCAACAAAACAGAGACAGAAGAGGAAGATGGAGATGAAATGACAATCTTTAATTACAAGAAGACAGCAAAATAGTTGCTATTATATAATTTACTGTTTACAATATCATTGTTTATTATATTATATGTTTACTCTTCTTTTTTCTTCTGATGTAATAATTGTGATACCATTTTCATTTTATTTTTTCCTCTTCTGTTTATATTTATACAAAATATTTTTTTATTTAAAAAGAATTTAGGCACTGTCTTAAAAGATCTGTGGCTATGGCCCACACAAAGTAACTTAATCCTTAACCCTGACTGACTCCACCCACTTTCAGTGTAGCAACAGTCAGACGGCAAGACCTCTGTTGGGCGCTACATACTTGCTTGGCTCCAATTTACATTTGGGGAATGTTAGAAGAGGAGGACTTGATGCTGCCCCTTTCCTCAGATTTCAGGGGGGAGACAAACCAGAGTTAGAAAGATAGAAAGGTTAGGGCATCTGCTTACTATTTACACCTTTACTGCCCTGAACTATCCTTTGATGTGTAGATTGCTAATCTCAGGACTTCCTCCTCATGACATCCTTCTCTTCCTCCCTTTGTCACACCTCTACCTTTTCTCTCCATCTTAAACCATACATACCCATCCTTAAACTTAGGTAGATAGGAATCTGTCTCTCCACTTTCCTATTAAAATATGGAGTTCCTCTAATAAAGTATTCTTACTTCTTTTCTAAACCTAAGGCAAGTGTAACGTTACTTTCTTTCTCACACTCATGCCAGCCACCATGCTCCAACTGCCCATCACATTTTCTTTGCATTCTATGCTACTCTGTTAAGAACCAGTTTCTGTTCCTTTTAGTAGGGAAAAAAGAGTCTGTATTTTATTTTACTTTTCAGTTATGCTATCATTACATTGTATTTTGGAAATGGAACACTGGGGAAGGGTAGGCCCTATGTTTCCTTGTTAAAATAGTTTTGTTACTTTACTTGCTTGCTGCTGCTGGGTATGGGATGGGCCTACATAACATTGATTGAGAACAGTTCACTTTTCATGGTAGTGTGTGAGGGGGCTGCTTCAGCCACTCCTAAGCTCCTCTTTCAATTTCCATTCCATTTTTAATTGGTGAGGTGGTATCTATTGAAGAAAAGGACCATTCCTAAAATGGCAGCCTGGGTGTTGGCTCTTTGAAGCAATGAGAAAGCCCATCTGTATGAACAAGACTGGGGGTGGGAGATGCAGATCAGAGGCCTTTTTAAAATTTCCTTTTGCCCTGTGTGCAGTTCAGAGAGAACATTGGCAAAGAATGTGCACTCTGTACATGTTCATGCTCTTCATTTTGCTGTTATCTAAAATGGTATGATACAGTTTCAAAGGGGCAACCAACTAGATAATGCTTAGAGAATAAATTGGGGTGCAGTTTTGAAAGTAGCACTTTCGAAACTACAGCAAATGTATTGCTGTAGGATTTGGGGATTCTTTTGGTGGATAGATATTTTGTGTCTTCTTCAAGCCTGTGATTTCTTATGTTTGCTGAAGTGGATGCCGAACCAGATACTTTTTAAAGTTAATTAATGGCCCAAGCAAACCTGTTAAGCATTTTTTTAAAAAATGTCTATACTCTAAAGAGTTGGTCAAGTAGATGGGTATTGACAATTGTTCACCACCTAGGCAGCAACAGCTAACATGAACTGGTATCAAGCATAGTATTATTGCACTGTGGCTTACTTTGCCTGGTGGTTGTTTGGATTAAAAGTTATAAAACACTCTGGCAGATTTGAAATGCTATTACAAAAAGTTAGACACACCAGGGATTACATCCTGCCTGCACAACCCAGGCAAGCCTGTCCCAGCAGACATTTGCACATATTTGCCAAGAGCCAAAATATAACATCTAATGTGTACAGGCCAGAATATTCAGACAAGGAAAATGTCTGCTTCAGCTACTACTAGAATTAGCTAAACTTATCAGAATAGGCCTTACTATACCTGTTTTCTCCTGCACCTCAGAAAGTTCATTCTCATGCTTTTGTAGAATAAAGACCTTTCTATGGTCAATCATGAGACAGGCAAGGCTTAAACACATGGCTCTTTTTCATTGACATAAACAGATCTCTCAGGAAATTGATCTTAATGGTATAACTAATGAGATCTTTCAAAGAATATCAATTAGAACAAACACATTCAGTGAAAATCCTAGGTGGCATAACTGAGTTTTCTTTGGAGTCATGGCTATGGGCATTGTTCTGAATTGCCTCAAATGTGCTTCTACTCACTTATAGGATAGGAGTTTGAAGTGAGAAGAAGATTGCTACTACTTTGAACTCTCTACATTGCTCAGAAATTGAGTGCACAACAACTGTTTCATATTCTGCCCTGGCTCAGAGACTTCAACTATGCATTTATCAAATGAAGGCATCTGTGATGCCATAATTTAGTAAATTTCAGTACTAAGTCACCCTTATGAATAAGACACAAACAAGACTCCTGTAAATGAATGTCAAGAAAAACTTTTAAAATGTTCTCCTACAGGCTTTTTTGTGTTGCCTTTCTTAGTGTCAAATTTGTAACCATTAATTTGTCCTATGCACAAGGTGTGTATATTTGTTGATCTTAAAGTTACTATCCTAAAAGTGAATTTCAAAAATAGGACACAGCAGGAGATCGCTGAGATACCACTATAACCGCTGGCTAACTCCCACCTTTTCCTACGTTTGGCCCAAACAAGGGACATTGCTAGGGAGGTGTCCAGGGGAGCCTGGGCCCCCCTAAATTTGTAGGGATCCCCTCCCTAAATCCCCCATGGCCCTGCCACCATAGATAGTAAAGTCCCCTCCCTATGATGTCACTGGGCCCCAGTTCTTTTAAGGACCTAGCATAGCAATGCCTCTGGCCCAGTCCCAGCCCCCATCCCAGGAAATTGGAAAGTCTACATCCCTGCTAAAAAGTAAGACCCTTTTGCTTCAATGCAATCTATTTTAAAGCAAAAACATGTCTCTATGGCAAACTGCTTTTAAATCTGTTTACCTATTAGTGATTTCCACAGTATAAACCTCCATTATGTTTTTTAAAACCTTCCCTTCCTCCCAAGACCTCAGAGCTGCATCCATTTTATCTCCACAACAGCTCTGTGTAGAATAGTGAGCGAGTGAGAGAGAGAGCGCGCACAACAGGCCTTGGTCTCTGGAGTGCTGGTACAACACTTGAATCACTACACTGCACACTGGATGGCTTCCTGGACCCTGTAGGATAGTGCAAGAGATCTCTGTTATATCACACAACCATGAATGTCAGCATGCCAGAGAGTACAAAAAAGGGAAGGAATTTCAGTTGTGTTACATCAGTCTGAGTTCCGGCAATAACACACAAACGCCATCTCTTGGTTGGAATGGTTACAGCTAGATGGAGCATTGGCCAGACATAAGGGCAATGGTAGGCCCAGTCGCTGTACAATGCATATAACTCCAGCCCCATGCTGGTGCACCACAGCAAGTGTTATTCTGCTGCCAGCCATGCTGATCGGCCTTTGCCTCCCAATCTGCTGGGGTGAGCTGCCCGAATGCCCCACTCACCCTTTTATGATCTGGCCCAATGCCTCAAAACTGCCACAGGAGGAAGGCCGAAGGCTGGACTCCCAACAACACTCCAACTGCTGTAGAAAAAATTGGAGCCACCCTCCTCCCAAGGTTCCCAACTTTGATGCCCAAAGGAAGGTGAAAAAACCCCAAGAGGCGCCGGCCAATTTGGCCCCTTGTGGCCTTCCTTTCTGGCCCCCACAGGCGAACTGCACAACTGGCCCTGGGGATCTCTGCTGTGACCCCCCAGGGGCCCAACCACATCCCTCCATATCCTTTCCTTGCTCATCCAGGTTTTGCCTTTGAGCCACATGGCCTTCTCTCCAAGGGGAATGTCATGCCTGTAACTAGATCAAACAACACTAATGCTTTCCCCCCTCCTAACGTAACCCAAGTATGCTCTAGAAGCCCATCGGCTGATGGCCTTTATGAGGTCTGCTGACCGCTGTGGTGCTGTGGTGCTGTGTGTGTGCTGCTGTGGTGGCTGTCCCAATCTGGTATGAGTGTGAGCCATACTCTGCTGATGGGAACCCCACCGCCCAGAGGCTGGATTTCAAGACAGCTGTGAATTGGAACCTCGTGAGCAGGCTCTTGTCAGCATGGACCAAGAACTGACCTGCAACTGTGGGAAACATGCCCATGTACTCCCGGATGGCCTGGACAGAGCAGGGGGGCCTGTTCCCAGCCGCTCGGAGCTGTACCACTGCTCTCTGCCCCTGCTGGTCTGTCTTGGATTGCCGGACCTTGGCCCTTAAGCTGCTGCCCTCAAGCATGATGTCCCCCACTGCTAAGGCCCTGCTTGACGTATCTCCGGCTGATGCTGCCACAAGCTCCCCCACCCGGAAGGCCCCGTAAAATGCCAGGATGAAGGTCACCCTGAACAGTGCAGTCTTGAAGGGAGAACAACATCAAAACTGACGAGTATGTCCTGTGGATCGAGTTTCAGAGGACTGATTTTGTTGATGAAATGTGCTGAATCTTTGATGTAAGACGTCTACAGGAAACCAAGTCACATGGATCGGTACTTACACAAAAACTCCAATCACCACCCTCGACAGAAAAGAGGTATAATAAAAACATTAGTAGACCATGAAAGACGGATATGTGAACCGCACTTTCTCAACAAGGAAACTAATCATCTAAACCATGCACTTCAAGCAAATGACTACTCCAGAAATGAAATCAGAAGAGTGATTAAACCAAGGATAAATCAAACAACTAAGGAAAAACAGTCTCCCACAGGAAAAGTGTTTTTGCCATATATCAAAGGAATCACTGATCAGATGGAAAAACTTATGAAAAAGCACAACCTTCAAACAATATTCAGCCTAACATAGCCTAACTCAAACAGGACGCACTGTCTTATTCCAGGACACTAAAATACTGGACAACACATCCAACTACTTTGTCGGATTGCACAGAGAAGCCATTGAAATTCATAAGCATAAGTACAATTTCAACAGGAAAAAAGAGAGTTTAAGAATGAATAGGGCATGGTTTCCAGTCCTGAAAACACCAGACTAACAAAATACTCTACATCTTACAATAGCCCTGCAGATAAGATTAGCATATCAAACACCAAGCCATATGCAAAAGAACCTCCTCTGGATACAGTGAAGCTTCCCCCCATTAGCATTCCACACCCTGGGAAACTCTTACAGGATGACTCAGCCCAAACCCACCTTCCTGAGTAGATATAAATTACCTGCTAACAACTTCTCCACACATTGACACAGAGATCTCTGTCTTTCGGTGCTACACCCCTGAAGAAGCCAGTCACAGCTGCTGGCAAAACATCAGGAACTACAATGCCAAGACCACTGCCATACAGCCCGGAAACTCTACAACAACTAACAATCTCCGGCTGTGAAGGCCTTCAACAATATATAGAACTCTGTAACTTGACAAGTAGAGAGCCCATCTGAGAAAAACAACAGTCAGGGTATATTTAGCAAATAGGTGTGTATGGAGCAGAGTTGTTTTCTGTTGCCCCAGAGAGTCGGACCAGATATACCGGGTTAAAATTAAACAGTTTCCAGCTAAACATTGGGAAGAACTTCCTGATAGAGCAGTTCTTCAGTGGAACAGGCTTCCACAGGAAGTGGTGGGCTTGTCTTCCTTAGAGCTATTTAAGAAGTGGCTAGATGGTCACTTGACAGCAATGATGATTCTGTGACTCAATATGAATGTACACAGATCAGGAAAGGGAGAGCAGGAACTGATGAGCCAGTGCTTGGCTCTCATGGCGCTTTTTTACATGCCCTGATTCACTTTGGGGTCAGGAAGGAATTTTCATCCAAGAATAATTCCTTCCTCTGGGCATAGAGTGGGGAGGTGGGGGGAGCTGTGAATTTCCTGCATTGTGCAGTGGTTTGGACTAGATGACCCTTGAAGTCCCTTCCAGCTCTTTGTTTCTATGTATTCATCTTTAATTTATAACTTTCCTCAATCCATTGGTTTGCAAAGTATGTGTGCGGGCATTTAATTATAATAAATTTCTTATTTTGAATGCTGGAAGTTTGCAAAGGTCTCATTCTAATCTCTCTCAATGGCTGGCCTGCACATGCGCAGTTCCGATGTGCGCTTGCATAGAGTCCAAATTGACACCGGCAATATCATGGTTCTTTACTACATAAACAAGCAAGGGGGAACAGCATCACTCATGCTGACAGCCAAAGCCACAGACCTGTTATGCCAATATAGATTAAGATCATATGCCAATAATCAATACTGAACAATACTAGGCCTAACTTCTATACTCTCTAGATGAACTTTTAAACTTTGCATGAATTTTCAGTGTATTTTTTCTATGTATAAGGTAATTCAACAAGTGTGCTTTCATCCTTTGACAATTAATTAAAATAGTGGACTCTACCGAGATTGATGTTCCTCTATCAGAGATTCAACCAATGGTGATCGTCCAACTTAACTTTTCCTGACACTTGTTAGAGATTTGTAGTTTTGTTGTGCAGTTCAGATTATGACATAATTTTTTAACTAATTGGAAGGCTGTACTATGAAATTATGAATATTCAGTGAAGTGTCAAACCAATCAATATTTGTTTGTGCTATCATGTGAATAGACCCTAAATATTTACATATGATTAGGTATATAATTGCAAACACAGAAAGAATAAGCAGGGTACTGATGGAAGAAATCTCTTGGGAGAATCTAGGTGAGAAACTATTTCTACCTATGTATTTCATGGAAACTTTGAGCAATGTAAACTTAGGATTTATTGAGAAATGTTAGTGAACTTATTTCTTATTGCCTTTCTATGTTCTGTTGTTATAGGATTCATATTAATAGCCATTTATATTTTGATTGCTTGCTTCATTAAAAAACTAGGGTGTATTTTCAATAAAGTGAAATAAACTCTAGATTGGTGTCTGTGTGTTTGATAAGGAGTTGCAAAGCAATATTGAACCCTATATAAATAAATGTACTGATAAACAGCTGGTTCAAAGAACTTATCTGTTTGACAGGTCTAAAGACTAACTGCTTTCGGCTTCCCCGGAGAGAGATCCATCTTTCTCTTGGCAAGTTGAAACTTGGTTTTAGACACGGGAACTGATTCGTTACAGACCTGTGGGAGTGGGCTATTCAGAACAACATGCTTCCTCACGCTATTCACATAGCTGGTGTGGGAAATACCAAGGTGGATACCCTGAGCAGGGTTTTTTATTCACAGCACAAATGGTCATTGGATATGAAGTATCTCCTCCCTGTTTTCCAATGGTGGGGTTTTCCCTTAGTGGATCTATTTGCCATGCAAGACAATTCAAAAGCCCAGAAGTTCTGTTCCAAAGCGGGCATGGACCCCTTATCAATAGGGATGCTTTCCAAATCCGGTGGACACTAGGCCTTTTTTATGCCTTCCCTCCAACACCACTAATAACTAGGGTCCTTTGCAGGATCTGTTCTTTTCAGACACACTATATACTCATCACCCCTTTCTGGCCTCAGGAATGGTTTCCAACCCTCCACTCCATGGCACAAGGCAGATACATTCAACTCCCTTTGGAACCAGATCTGTTGCACAGGGATCAAGTATGGCACCACAATGTAACCACCCTACGACTGACAGCATGGTTATTAAACCCACCGAACCAAAGCTTTCAAATAATGTAGTACAGAATCATTCTCAATGTCAGAAAGACATCGACTAGAAGGTCTTACAGTTATAACGTTTTATGGCCTGGTTGATGCCTAAGGTTTCCCCTTTCTTCTCCTTAGCTACTATTCTTGACTATTTGCTGTCTTTAAAAAGACAAGGGCCGTTTCCAGATGGCTTACCTGCACCCAGGACATCGCGCCATGTTTCGGATTGTGCCGGGGAAAATGCGATATTTCACGTTTTCCCCGGCACGATCTGAAACATGGCGCGACGTCCCGGGTGCAGGTAAGCAGTCTGGAAACGGCCAAGGTCTCTCAGTCTCATTTGTTAAGGTGCACATGGCTGCAATATCAGCATTTCATAACAAAATAGATGGGAAGACTGTTTTTTCCCTACCATTTATCCAAACAATTTCTTAAGGGCATATTGAAAACTTCTCCCCCTAAGGCTCCTCCAATCCCACAGTGGAATCTTCCATCAATTTTGACCTAGTTGATGCTGTCCCCCTTTGATCCTATGACTACCTGTTCATTATCACTACTGACATGGAAAGTGGCTTTTTTGGTTACTGTTACCTCAGCGAGGCATATGAGAGAAGTAACAGCATTTAGAGTTGACCCTCTATTTCTCCAGTTCTTTGCAGAATGAGTGATTTTACATGATACCAGCACTGAGTTCCTACCTAAGATGGTTTCTTTTTTTTTTTAAGAAATTTTTATTGGATTAGAAATTATGTAAATATTCAATACAATCATTTCCCTTTAAATAATTTCAATTCTAACCCCCTCCCTTTCCCCCCCCTTTTGTTGACTTCCAACAGTTTTCCAACCCCTTGTCTATCTTTTTTCTTACTCATTTCAAACTTACTTTATACTATTAAACCTACACTTTCATTCTCTTCTAAGCTTGTATATTATATTATAACACAGTGCTACCTTTATTCCCTTCCTCTTTTACCTTATAAGGCTAGCTATTACATTCCTAGCATATATTCTTTAATAATATAACATTTTATCCATTTACTATTCTCTTACTTAATCCCCCTATCCTTGTCAATATGGGTCAACCAATTTGACCCGTACTCCACATACTTCTAAATGCTTCTATAACACTGTATACATTCAATATAAATCAATCAATTTAACTTATATTCTATATGTTACTATATACTTCTTTCCCTTTTCCACATTTCTTATATTCAATCTATTTAAAATATAATTTATCTATTATACAGTTATCTGCCATAAATATATTTGGTTGACTTATATCCTTATAATTCTTATAATAACACCTCTATTGTTTAATACTATATATGGTAATCAAATAAAATAATTGCTTAGAACTTCTTATTTAAATTCCCTCCCCCCGGTAAAGTCACTTCTCTCTTCTTTTATTGTATTTCAGTAATTTTCAAACTGCCACAGTTCTCCTCCCACCTCCCATTTTTTCCCCAGATATTGTTTCAGCTTCTCCCAATCCATGTTAAACTGTCCTGGATCGAGATCTCTCAGTTTCCTTGTCATTTTATCCATTTCCGCCATGTACAGCAATTTGTAAATCCAGTCCTCAATAGTTGGCACTTCTTGTACTTTCCATTTTTGCGCGTATAAAAGTCTGGCCGCTGTTGTCATGTAAAATAACAATGTCCTATATTGTGCTGGAATATCTTCCATTCCCAAGTTCAGTAGCAGCAGTTCTGGGTTCTTATTAACTTGAAATTGTAAAATCTCACTTATTACTTCTATTATTTCCCCCCAGTACTGCTTAGCTACCTCACAAGTCCACCACATGTGATACAAAGATCCTTCATGCTTTTTACATTTCCAGCATTTATTAGACATATTCGAATTCGCTAGCGCAATTTTCTTTGGTGTCAAATACCAACGATAAATCATTTTGTAGACATTCTCTTTAATATTGGTGCATGTTGTAATCTTCAACGTATTTTTCCACAGGTATTCCCACGCCTCCATTGTTATCTCTTTATTAAAAATTTATTGCCCACTTCACCATTTGAACTTTAACTGTCTCATCTTCTGTAAACCATTTTAACAACACTTTCCTTTACCTACCTACAGATTTCCTTTACCTACCTAAGATGGTTTCAACGTTTCACGCACAACAAAAGGTGTTTTCTTCAGTAGTTGAATGTTAAGAGAGCTTTATTGTACTATTTACATAGAACAACGAATATTCGTAAAACCAAATCCTTGTTTGTATGTTATTCTGGTCATCAGGTGGGACAACCAGCTTCGTCGCAGACCCTATCTAGGTGTATTGTTGCAACTATTGAACTGTGTTACCAGAGGGCAGGAATTCAGTGCCCTCTTTCAATTAGAGCACACTCCACCAGGGCTCAGGCTTCTTCTGCTGCTTTTTTTGGGAAGTTCCATTGTGACATGTCTGCCAAGCCACTACGTGGTCCTCCGCCAACACTTTTGTAAAGCATTACTCCGTGGATACTAATGCCAGAAAAGACTCTGCAGTGGGAACAGCTGTTCTACGATCTTTGTTCAACTAACTACTCACGCCCTCTTCCCTTGGTGAGTAGCTCGTTATACTCCCAATGTGGGACTGCACAGAGGGACAATGACGAAAACAGGGTTGCACCTACCTGTAACTTGTTCATCGAGTATCTTCTGTGCAGGCACACGTTCCCTCCCTCCTGCCCTGCAGTGAGCGTTATTTAATGATATTATCTCTGGCAGCTCAGGAGAACTGAGGGAATGTCAGGGGCACTCAGCCTAGACACCCATTTTCAGCAGGAAAGCCTCTGCACATGTGCAGTAAATGCTGACTGCCCCTTTGTGATTTTAAAAGCTACAAAAATCTCTCCACATGCACAGTCTCAATGTGTGCCTGCACAGAAGATACTCAATGAACAACAGTTATAGGTAGGTGCAATCCTGTTTTGTAAATGAAATTTAGAAACCACCTTCAGAAGGAATTCTAGGCTGGTGTGTAAAACAACCTTCTCAGGTTAAAACTAGATAAATAGCTGTAAGTGCCACATGCCTCACTGAGTGGACTGCTACCAGGAAGGCTGTCTTCCAGGATAACAAAGACAGAGGGTAAAAAGCTATGGGTTCAAAAATAACAGCATGAGTCGTGAATGAACCAAAGTTAAACTCCATTGAGGAACAAAGTATGTCCTCGGAGAAAGGTATTGTGTATGTCTTTAAGAAACTGTTTTGAGATGTGGTGCAAAAATACAGTTCAGCCATTTATCCACTCATGAAAGGCTGATATTGCTGCTAGGTGAACCTTAAGGTATGAGACAGATAAGCTTTCCCTTTGCAGGGACAACAAATAGTCCAGAATAAAGGCTAAAGGGCAGGAAAAAGGAGAAACCTGTTTGGGTTCTAACCAAGATCCAATTCGAGAAGGCTATTAAGGAAAACAAGATGCTGCTGTGCAGACTCTGTGCCTGCCTGCTACTGCTGCTGCTGAGAAGAAACAAAACAAAACGCACAAACTTTTTGGTGGGGAAGGTATCATTACAATTTGATTTCCCAGATTTGATTCACCATTCCGGAAGCTGCTTTAGCTAAACGAAACAGTGATTTTCAGGTGTATTTCTGGCACGTTTGTTTCATTTTGCACACCTTCAGTTTTCACATGAGAAGAATGGAAACATGGAATAGCCTGATCTTGTCAGATCTTGGAAGCTAAGCAGGGTCAGTACTTGGGTGACCAACAAGGAAGACTCTGCAGAGAAAGCCAATGGCAAACTACCTCTGCTTTTCAATTGCCTTGAAAGCCCGTTGAGGTCACCTTAAGTCAGTTGTGACTTGACGGCACTTTATACACGCACAGTTTTTACGTGGTAGAGCATTCTACCACCTAAGAACTCAGCCTGTCAAGACCAGAAAGTTATCAAGAGGTAAACATTCAGCAGCATGAACAATTTGAGGCCTCTCTTCACTAAAAACAATAATACTATGACACCTATTTGTCATATGGCCTGAGAAACTATTCTGTTTGATTTGCCATTGATTAAATAATTGCCTAATCACAGATGGTTGTTCCTTTGTTACTAATACGTTTTTCACATTGGCAGCAATCCATCATAGGCATTGAATCTAGTAATGTGCCTCCCTCCGTGTATCTGCTATAACATATGCTGTGGGTAGTACTATTCATCTGTATGCACATCTGCTGATTCTCCCCCACCACCACACTTTTTTTGAGGGAAAAGTATTGTGCCAATTAGCCATACACATGTACGTGAGGGAGAGCAAACACCCCTACTGCTCCTTTCACGTGCATAGCATTCCAGTTTAGTAAATGTGTGAACCAGCCATAAATGATGACTATATTTAGGGTGATGAAAGCTCCTCAAGGCAATCACAGCACATTGATCATTTCATTTCCTGCCTATTTCAGAAAGGCAAAGGTTCTACACACAACTGAAAAAAGAACAAACAAAAATTAAAAGCTCAAAGTTCTTTCCCACACCAATACTGGGAAATATCTTTTTTTCCCCCTTCCATTCTCTGCAGCTTGAAATTGGTTTGTCATAACAGTTCAGCTCAAGGAATTCATGAGGAAAAATGAGAAAAAGGATGAAAGGGGGAGGGGGGCACCCTGCCAAGTGCTGTCAGTCCATGAAACGTATTGGTCTAAGATTTCTCCCTTTTCTTGCCTTAGATGATGTTTCATATGCTGATTGGATGTTGCCAACATCTAAAATATCTTTTAATGCTCTCTGGCTTTTAAAGTATAATGCTGACTGGCCTACATATGTTTAACATTATCCATAAAACCATCAGACCCCTCATTTTCAATAGAAGCAGCTGTGGATGAGGGCCAGGGTGCACAAAAAGGCAGTTCCAATAGTGAAATTAACAACTGGACAATATTCTCAGAGATACAGTCCTGTTCAGTTGAGTTCTGGCAGAAAGCCAACATATGATAAAAAGAGATCAGCAGGAATTATGTTCTGTTCATATAAATGCATAGAGGACCAGAGATGTGTTTAAGTATATAACTGAACAGTGAAGATAAATTTTATCTTGTGGTGTATAGGCATTAAATATACAGAGAAGATAGCTATTGCCATCCAAAATTGGTAGAGTGTGGTAATTGGTAAAATTAAATTGGTAGAGTGTGGTTGGAATCACTCATTTGTCAGTTTCAGAGATGGAAAACCATAAGAATTGCTGGGAATGTCTTTGTAAATTGCTCTTACAGATCACTTTCTAAATCATGCTGCTTCCTCCAATGCATGGCAATAGGCACATGCATTATATCTAAGACTATGCATAATTTTCCTACACTGAAGTGATACCTTTGGGAGAAACATATCATATGAAGTGGCACCACCAGTTGTTTAGTCTAACTATGTTCTAGCCTAGACATAGGGCACAACTGTCCACTGAAATGAGTAGAGCATTAGCAAGACAATTGCCCGGAAGTTTGGCCTCCCTAGTTTCTTGCTGGTTAATGTGAAGCTCATTGCTGAGCCCTAACTTCAGTGTTCTGAGATATCTGATCCTCAATTTTAGAAAATCAACAAAAAAAAAGTCTCACTGCTTTTGAAATGAAGCTCTCTCAGCAAATCACAGTGTTCTGAAATCTTGGATAGCAACATTTAATCCCAAAACAATGACAAGTTTATACTGTGATATAAGAGCTAGAGAACTTTTAGTTTTATGTTATCAGCAAACAGAATTTCTGCTTTCCAGTGGGATAAAGAATATTCCTTCTCTTGGAAAGATTCCAGATAGCAGATTTTACAATTATGGTAGATGAAGTCCTGGCCCAGTTGAATTGTATATGTGGGCTTTAGTCAAACTATTATATCACTCAACATTCTGGCTTTAGACTATCTCTTCCTACCTCTATAGACACATAAGTATGTCTTACTCTGTAATTGTAAAGACGGGTGGGATCAAAGACAATTGGCTTTAAAATGAAAGAATAAAAATATAACCTAAACATATATTAGGCCATCTTAAATAAATCATTTTTTTCATTAAATGCACTCCTCATATCTGAGACAACTGAGAAATATAAGGAGGCTCTAGCCTTCTCAGCTCTAGCTCCAGGCTGGTGGAACACTCTCCCAGCTGAGATCCGGACCCTGTGGAACTTATTACAGTTCTGCCAGACCTGCAAAATGGAGATGTTCCACCAGGCCAATGAAAATGATTGAGGAGCTGGCGAACTATCCTGCTGGTTCCTTGCCTAGTCTGCTCCGCTTCCAAAGCCTAACTGAGATCTGTTGTGCCTACCCACAGTGATATGTACTGAAGTTACCACCCTGCCATGTCTTGGAGGTCCTTGTTAGACTGCTTTATTACTTTACTGTTTTATATGGTTTTAAGTTATATTTTATATATTTTATAGTATTTTGTGGTATTTATATATTGTTGTAAACTGTTATAAGATGATGTTGTGAGTGACTCGCCCTGTCTCTGCTTGCAGGAAGGGCAGGATATAAATCCAATAAATAAATAGAGTCTACCCTCCAAAGAAGCTACTTTCTCTAAGGGAACTAATCTCTGTCATTTGTTATTCCAGGAATCTCTAGGCCCTGAGTATCATCATGCCTTAGATTAAAGCCAGTTTTCCCAATTAACTTGAGTGGAGCTTGGAGCTTAAATCTAAGCACTTCCATATCTAGATTAGGGACTGTCTGCTATCATTTCGATCTCAAGTTCCACTTCCTGCATCTCATCTGGTGAATGCAAGAGAGCAGTGATGTCACTGGTGTGAAACAAAAAGGATGAGGGTGCCAAGAACAACAAAACATTCTCCTTCAGCAGGCCAAAAAGTAGTCAGCAGATAACATATAATCAGCAGCCCAGGTGGTATCCACGATATTTTTTGCATAGTTAAATAAAATCATCTTATAAAATTTATCCTCCACCCCTCAAGATTTTAAGCAATTAAGTTCCAAGATCTCTTGCTAGCAATTGACTGAACTAATTATTGTAAGAAGTGATGCTTATCTTAAAGATTTAGGGCTTATCTTTATTACAAAGTTTGGCTTGTTTGCACTTATTCTGTTTACCAGAGAACTGTTGTTCTGTAAAAGGAGGGTAGGGCAAAGGATGGCTAAACAACTTTTCAGCACCTCACTAATTTGGTTTGTTTCTGTGAATTCTCTGCTGAAAATCACTGGCCCTTCCCTCCTGACAGAACTATAATTCCCATAATTCTTTAAGGGTTGACTTTTTCAGAGATATTTATGGTAGCTTTCATTGCCCAAGGGGTGACCTCAAATGGGAAAGTTACAGTACAATGCTAAACACAGTTCCAGCTTTCAAAGCCTACTGACTTCGATGGGCTTAGAAGAGTGTAGCTCTGTTTAGAATTGCACATTTGTATCACTAGTGCTGCTTTCAATATGATCTCACTATGAGCCAAACTACACATCATGGTGACCACAGGTATAGCCTGTGGCTGCCAACACCATTTTAGAGGAGAATTCAGCTGTTTAAAAGAATTGCTGCAATAGCATATGCTGCTGTGGTGGCACCATGAGATCTTACCACCACCTTTTCAAATGCTGAAATAGTTGTGGGAGGATGTTTTGGCACCTGAAAAGGCACTGGGGGGAAACAAGATCTCAAGGTGCTGCCACACCGTGGTGCCCTTGCCTCAATTTTTAAGTCTAAATGCTCTAAAATTTTATTTAGCAATTTTTCAATGGCTAAATTTTCCTCTAAATTTTAATTAATTTATTTAAAACATTAAATAAAAATTTAGAGGCAAACATAGCCATCTTAAAAAATGCTGCAATTGGGCCTGTAGCACGGTGGCATCATGTGATCTTGATCCCCCCCCATGCCTTTTCAAGTGCCAATTTAGCCTCTCACAACTATTACGGCACTTGAAAAGCAGGAGGGTGCAAGACTGCATGGTGCCACCACACTGCGAGTCCTATCAGTGGTTACCAGGTCCCTCTAGTCTCCTGACAGAAGGACGGGGGACCAAGTACTTACTATTCCAGCCTTCTCATGACCCTCCTCATGCGTGCACTCCTGCAACCATGTAATGACGTCACTTCTGGGAAGTAACATCATTGTGCAGGGGCAGGGGCACATGCACACTTTGCCACGGGTCAATTTTGGCCTCAGATGGGCCAAAAAGCACTCTTGGCGCAGCACAATGATGTCACTCCCAGGAGTGATGTCACTCTGCCCCTGGAGCATGCCCAGGAGGTCTGTTCCTATGCCTTTCTTCCTTGCCAGCCAGGTGAGTGGTGACGGGGGCAGAGGGTGAAAGAAGGGATCCCTCACCAGGGATCCCTTTGAACCCATCAATGTTGGTAACCATGAATTGGACCCATGAACACCATAACATGTAGTTTGGCTCCGTATTCATTCTAAATATGAACTTTGCTTTCAGGACTGAGCTGTGAAAGCTTGCCACGGAAACCAATGGTACATAATTTTTATTTATTCATCTTCGTTCTTCTGTGCCTCCACACATGGGGACTGCGCAGGCGCAGGCCAGCCGCCGGAGAATTTTCTAGAGCTTCCAAGGCTCCGAAGGGGCCGTTTGTCGCGCGCCTCAGCGACCGTCTTCCCACCCAAACGGTCACGTGATCCTACAGCGACCAACGGCCCCTTCCCTCAGTTCTCTTCTTGCCGCCGCATGGAGAGAACGTGAGCTTCGTTGCTCTGTGCTTTTGTGCTTCGTGCTTACTCTAACTGATTGCTTGGCTTTTGACTTCGGACTTCGTGACCTCGACTATTCTTTGGATCTCGCTTTGGACTTTGACGTGGACTCGGTAATTTGACTCGGACTGTTTTTGACCCTTCTTTCGCGTGCCCCTGAAGATGGCCTCTATGGCTCTCTTCAAGCATTGCCTAAAATGCCACACTAAAATGGCCAAATCCGATGGCCATGATTTGTGCCTTTTTTGCTTGGGGGAGACCCACAATGTCTCGGCCTGTAGGATCTGCCAGGGTTTCACCAGCAAGGCCCGGCAGGATCGCAAGGCCCGGCTAAATTCCTCGCTGTGGCAGAAGGTCATGTCGGAGGGAACCCCGTTACGTCCGTCCAAGGCCGGCCCTAGCCCCTCTGCCGAACGGCAATCAAGAGCTGGCTCAGTGGCCTCCGCGAGGTCGGGGTCGAAACCGCTGCCCCCGAGTGCCTCGGCGTCGAGAGCGGCCTCTCCAGCGCAGGGACCGGTGCGGCCGCCCCGTAGCGCGTCATCTACCAGGTCGGATCCGAGACCAGCTTCGGAACCGAGGGTCCTGGTACCGAGTCCCCGGTCGGAACCGACGACCGGTTCGATCCCAATCAAGGCGAAGAGGTCGAAGCCGAGGTCCCCTTCGAAGGCGAGGAGCGCGTCGGTTCCGAGGTCTTCTTCGGAACCAGCGAAGAAGAAGAAGAAGACCAAGCATCACCGGTCGCCGCGTCCCGCTCCTCAGGAGGAGGTCATCGTGCTTCCTCACACGCCTTCCCCTCATCTGGGCTCCCCGGAGCCAGAAGACATCTCTGTGCCGGTGCCGGATCCGATGGCCTTCGAGACGGTGCCCGCAGAATTCTCTTCGGGACCGGAGCCGAGTCCGCGCCGTCGGAGCCGACCATCGCTTCCCCTTCGGTCGCCGAGGCTGGAACCAAGCCCGTCCCCTCGTCGGAGCCGTCCGTCGCCTGCCCGTCCGTCTCCACCTCCGGTCGGTCGTGAGCGGCATGGTTCCGGGGACAGTGTCCGATCTGTCCGGTCCGCTGCGTCCCGGCATCGACAGGCTTCCTACCTCCCCTCGCCATACCGTTGCCAATGGGAGGGGGCACCTGCGGGCTTCTCCGTGTCGGAACCGAGGCCTTCGACATCGAGGTCGGCGTGGGCTCCCCCTCCGCTCCAGGTTCCGGAATCCCAGCTCGGTTCCGATGAGGAGGAAGTGGGGAGCTTTGGCGGCTACCAGTCGGAGTCCTGGTCCGAACCATCGCCGGCTGAGGAGCTAGTGCCATCGGCGGACTCGCCATTCGAGGACCTCTGCATCTACGCCGACCAGATGGCTAGGATGGCCAAGGCTCTCGAGATGGACATCTCTTCGGCAGTCCCCCAGACCAAGGACAAGCTCCTCAAACGGATTTACGGGGACAATCCGGCGTACGTTGGCTTCCCCATGCTCGAGGGTATTGAGGAGATTGTGGAGAAGGTGTGGCAGGTGCCCTGTGATCAACCTCCAACGTCCAAGCGCATCGAGCAGCTGTACAAGATCAAGCAGGGCACCTGGCCGGCGTTGGTGAAGCACCCTCCACCTTCCTCCTTGGTCACAGAGGAGTTCAACCCCCGGCGATCGGGTCACTCCTCGGTGCCTGCCGATAAGGAGGGCAAGAAGCTGGATGCCATGGGCAGGCGCCAGTACATTGTTTCTTCACTGGGTCTGAGGATTGCCAACTACCAGACCATCATGGCAGGGTACCAGCTGTACCTCTGGGAGAAGTTGGCATCCTATACACGAGACCTCCCTCCTGAGCAGAAGGCTGTGGTGTCCCTGCTGCAGACGGAGGCTGTGAGGCTGTCTAAGCAGCAGATGAACGCTGGGAGCCACGCTGCTGACACTGCTGCTAGAGGGATGGCGTCGGCGGTGGTCCTCAGGCGCCACTCCTGGTTGCGGTCTACGGCCCTGTCCCAAGAGGTGCGTTCCAGGGTGGAGAGCATGCCGTTTGAAGGGGACTCGCTGTTCTCCAAATCGACCGACGAGACCCTGAAGAAAAAGAAGGAGGACCGGCAGACGGCGCGGTCTTTGGGTCTGGCTCCAGCGGACAAGCCCTCCTCCAGGTCACGGTACGCTCCCCGGTCTGGCCCTTACCACTACCAGGGCAGATACCAACAGCAGCGGCCGGGCTACCATCAGTATCCTGCCTACCAGCAGCGGCCTTACCCTCCCGCACAGCAGCAGAGGAGGCGTCGGCCCTTCAAGCCTCGTCAGGCACAGCAACCGGCCCAGCAGAAAGACCAGCAGGGCGCCGGGAGGCAGTACTGACGGGTCGCGCCAGCCGTATCCCCGAACTTTTCGGACAGACTTAGTCCACTCCTCTCTGAGTGGGAGTCAATAACATCTGACTCATGGGTCTTAACTATTGTTGAACTGGGATACGGGCTGGAGTTTGTTGAGCTGCCTAGATGCAGTTCACCCCTGACAGCTGTCAATAACACTATGGCCGAGCTGGATGCGGAGATCGTGTCGCTCTTGGCCAAGGGTGCTGTGGAAGAATTACCCTATGAGGACTCTGTAAAGGGTTTCTTCTCTAGGTTCTTCCTGGTCCCTAAGAAGGATGGGGGCTTACGTCCCATTTTAGATCTGAGGGGCCTTAATGCCTTCCTCAAGGTGACCAAATTCAAAATGGTTACGTTGGCGGCTGTGATCGCCTTACTGAAGCAAGGGGATTGGTTTGCGGTTCTTGACTTAAAAGACGCATACTTTCACGTGGGCATACGGAAGGAGCACAGGAAGTACCTGAGTTTTGTTTACCGGCAAAGGGTTTTCCGGTATAAGGTGCTCCCCTTTGGCCTGTCCACTGCCCCACGAGTGTTCACTAAATGTGTGGCCCCTGTGGTTTCCTTCCTACGGGAAGAAGGCTGTACCATCTTTCCGTACCTCGATGACTGGCTCATCGTGGCTGAATCGGAGTCTAGGCTGGTGCAGGACATTGGCTTGGTACTTAGCACTTGCCAACGCCTGGGGCTCCTGGTGAACTTGGAGAAGTCCAAGCTGGTGCCCAGCTGCAAGGTGTCCTACATTGGTGCACTTTTAGACTCTGTGGAGGGTAAGGCCCTGCTCCCCTTGGAGAGGGCTCGGTCCCTAAGGGGTCTAGTGTCCATGTTTAAAAGGAACCGGTTCCAGTCTGTGCGCACTATCCAGTGCTTACTAGGGCATATGGCAGCGGCCACCTCTGTGGTGCCTTTCGCTAGGCTGCGTATGCGCCCTCTCCAGAACTGGTTTGTGCGGAGGTATGATGCTCTGCTGCACCCTCCGTCCCTCAAATTCTCTATCCCGAGGGTCATCCTCTCCTCCTTGGACTGGTGGCTGTCTGATGACAACTTGTTTAGAGGGACCCCTTTTGGGTATCAACACCATGACATCACGGTTACCACTGATGCCTCTCTGTTGGGATGGGGGGCTTACTGTGGTGATGTGTCTGTGCAAGATGTCTGGTCTGACAGGGAAAAGACCCTCCATATCAATGTGCTTGAACTAAGGGCCATTCGTTTCGCACTTGTGTCTCTTACAGCACTGCTGAGAAATCGTCAGGTCTTGGTGCAGACGGACAACACGACTGCCATGTACTACGTGAATCAGCAGGGGGGCACAGTGTCCATGGCCCTGTGCCGGGAAGCCACACTCACTTGGCAGTGGGCTATCAAGAACGGCGTGTCGCTCCGTGCTATACACGTGGCTGGGTCAGACAATGCCCGGGCAGATGCCCTCAGCAGGGCCCCTTTACTAGACCACGAGTGGGAACTGAACGGAGAGTGCGTTGGGCCGATCTTCCGGATGTGGGGTCATCCAGTGATAGACGTGTTCGCCACTGCGGCAACCACCAAGGCCCACACGTTCTGTTCCAGGGCAGGGAGCGACCCCCTCTCTATTGGGGATGCCTTCCAGTTTACGTGGACGCAGGGCTTGCACTACATGTTTCCTCCGTTCCCCTTGATTCCCAGGGTCCTGTGCAAGATAGAGGAGGACGGGACGGACTGCATCCTGGTGGCCCCCTTCTGGCCACGGCAGGTTTGGTTCCCGAAGCTCCTGCGAATGTCCCAACGGACATATGTGAGTCTGCCCCCTCGGCAAGACCTTCTCCTAAACGGGAGCCTAGTCCACCACGATCCCAGGAAGCTGCACCTAACGGCGTGGCGGATCATTCCTCCCCGGTAGGCTTTACTGACGAGGTGCGGAGAGTCCTCCTGAACGCCCGTCGGCCATCCACTAGGCGCGCTTATGCGGCCAAGTGGCGCAGGTTTGAGCTCTGGGCACTTGCCAGAGGGGTGGTGCCTGACAGCAGTCCCTTGGGGGTTGTGTTCGAGTATTTGTGCCACTTGCGTGGCCTGGGTTTGAAGGTGTCCTCCCTCAAGGTCCACCTGGCAGCGATATCAGCTGCTCACACCCGAGTTGAGGGTGCTACGGTGTTTTCTCACCCACAATCCCGCCAGTTCCTTAAGGGCATGTACAATCTTTACCCACCTGTGTCGGCGCCAGTGCCTCAGTGGTCACTGTCCTTGGTGCTCTCACGTCTCATGTTGCCTCCGTTTGAACCTATGGCTACATGCCCCTTGGATATGCTATCCTACAAGGTAGCATTCTTGGTGGCCGTCACGTCGGCCAGGAGGGTCAGTGAGCTGTCTGCACTGCGGTCTGACCCCCCTTTTCTTGTGTTTCATCCCAACAAGGTGGTCCTGCGTCCCTGCCTCGGGTTCCTGCCCAAGGTGGTGTCCGCCTTCCACCTCTCGCAGGATATCTCACTGCCTGCATTTTTTCCTCAACCTTCCTCTAAGGGGGAAAAGGCCCTTCATTCCCTAGACTTGAAGAGGGCCCTAGCCTATTACCTGGATAGGACGAAGGAATTCCGCTCCTGTCCTCACCTGTTTGTATGTTTTGGGGCCAAGGACAAGGGTAACAGGGCTTCCTCACAGACCCTGTCTAGGTGGATTGTGACGGCCATTAGCAAAGCCTATTCCCTGGCAGGGGTGGCTTGCCCGCTTCATGTCAGAGCCCACTCCACGCGGTCCCAAGCATCCTCTTCGGCACTCCTCAGGGGGGTGCCCCTGGTTAACATTTGTAAAGCAGCCACATGGTCCTCTGCAGACACCTTTGTCAGGCATTACGCCGTTGATGTCAATGCGGAGCAGGATGTATCTGTGGCCAAGGCTGTCTTACACTCCCTTTTTTCCTGAGGGAGTTTTGGAATGACTTTTTTGGCGTACCTGCTGGGTACCCTTGAGTGAAAGTGTGTATATATGTACCTGGGGGTGTGTATATATGTAAATACTGAGCATTTATGTGTCCTTACACAGTTTTTTACATAGATGTATATATGCATATCTATTTATTGTTGTTCTTGTTTGTTCAATAAAATTGTGTTGGACTTCACCCCCGCCTTCCTTATTGTGTGAAGCTTGGTACACTCCCATGTGTGGAGGCACAGAAGAACGAAGATGAAAACAGGGTTAACATACCTGTAACTTATGTTCATCGAGTTCTTCTGTGCTGACACACAACCCTCCCTCCTACCCCGCTGTGAACTCCAATGCACAATACTGTGATGGCTGTAACGGATATTGGTGTTTTTAAGGTGTTATGGCTGAAGTGTGTTGGTCAAGCGGCGGCAAAGGAGAACTGAGGGAAGGGGCCGTTGGTCGCTGTAGGATCACGTGACCGTTTGGGCGGGAAGACGGTCGCTGAGGCGCGCGACAAACGGCCCCTTCGGAGCCTTGGAAGCTCTAGAAAATTCTCCGGCGGCTGGCCTGCGCCTGCGCAGTCCCCATGTGTGTCAGCACAGAAGAACTCGATGAACATAAGTTACAGGTACGTTAACCCTGTTTTTCTTTACATAATGTCTAGGCCACCTCTTCAGAGAACATGTTCAAAACAGCTTACAAAATAACATGTAATAAAAACATAAAACACCATAAAAGTTGTTAGTCAAAGGTCCTTCAAGTGCTTTGGCCCCAAGCTGCCACCTGTAATATTATCAAGAAACTACTCCCTAGCCTCAGAGCAGATCATTTAAAAAAATATTTTTAAAAAATAGATAACAAGATGAAAGAATAAACAAATATGTATTTAGTACTCTTTTTTAAAAAGGTGGACAGCTTATTTGAGACTTTCAAATTTTCAAAATTGGTCCTAATTGAATATTTTGTCCTCAGAAGGCTTTGCCTGTTCTCAAATTCCTCTTCCATCATCTTTGTAATATTTTAAAAAAAAAATAAAAAGAGGCTTTTGTGTTCCTGCTTTTGGAGTTCATGGAGTTGCAAAGTTTGTCTTTCTAGTCGTATCCTATTTTGCCAACCTAACTCATGACAGTGTTCAGGTCCAGAATCACAAAAACTTCATGCATATTCATTCTGCTATTGCTCCCTTCTCGTTCTTGTTCCTTGGTTGTCTCAGTCCTGCTGGGTGGAGGAGAGGGGGAACTCTGTTACTTTTTCCCTATAATATTCCAGTCTTGGTTGTTTTGCCCACCTGGCTTCCAATGCTGAGTGAGTCCAACTGCAAAATATTTATTGCATTGCCACTGGGAGCTGTAAGTTAAGTCTTGTAAGTCCTGAGCACCGTTAACATGGTGAATGCCGCTGACTAGTGAATGCTGCTGACTGCTCAGGCACAAAAGTCAAATGTGTATGTTGGCATGAACTGCCCATGATGACTAGTGGGCCCAAGTAATCCAAGCAAACAGTGACTATGCTCGAATAGTGGCTGGCTATCCAGTCGGACACCATGCTAACCACCACCATTGTGCCAATGCAAAATGACCCCAAATGCTGCTTATTTTGAATTGTGAACAAATTGTCAAGATGATCATATGATATGGGAAGAGGGCAAGTCTAATTTTCATATGCTGCTTTGCAAACGTTAATAATAATTATTATTTATTTATATTCCACCCTTCAGGACAACTTAATGCCCACTCAGAGTGGTTTACTATAATAGTATGTTACTATTATCTCCACAACAATCACCCTGTGAGGTAGGTGGGGCTGAGAGAGCTCCAAGAAGCTGTGACTGACCCAAGGTCACCCAGCTGGCTTCAAGCGGAGGAGTGGGGAATCAAACCCAGTTCTCCAGATTACAGTTCCACTGCTCTCTTAACTACCACACCATGATCCCTGTTGTGGGAAACCATCACTGTAATCTTCATGTCTTGGAACCCTCTGGTCATTTGGTGGTTATTTCATAGGCTTTCTATTAAAGATGACTTTCACTTTTATGAGTATGGTTTGATAAATTAAAAGAACAATTTTAACAGAGTTTTATTGTGCATTGCTCTATTAACTTTATTGTCTGTAAATGTCCACGGTAAACTATGGAGGCCAAAGCTATGACATGAGTCCTTTTCCAGTGTGGGAGCAGAAGCCTGTCTGCAGAGCAGAGAGGACAAAATGTGTTTGCAGAACATATTCATCTTCTCTTTGGATAAACTGGATTTTCTTAACTGAGCCAGTATAAATCTTACAAATCCTTTGGACAGGAACCTCTTCACATTGGCTGAAAACAGACTGAGTGACTTTTCGTACAAAAGAGAACCCACCCCCTCCTATTATGAATTAGATCACAGGAATGGCCCATAGAAAGAAGAGAATATTAGTAGTGCAGTATGGTCCCAGAGTACATGCACCCAGATACATTACATACTACTGTCTCAAACACTAGTTTTGAACTATTTTGTATATGGAGTGCTTTGCAGCTGGAAAATATATAGCTTCTACCAAGAAGGCAAAAGATGACTGTTATTTTATTATGTGAAACAAAATTAGCAAGGCATACCAATCAACTTTTTACAGATGTTTGTCTATTTTTAATATATAAATATCTTTAGAGGTAAATTTGGAATTATTATCAAATAATTCAGAGAACGCTGAGACAGCTTTGGAATCAATCATCAAATGTATTCCCTAAAGCTAGAAATAATATTTTTGTCCCTCCTTTTGCTTCAGTTTTATATTAGCTTGGATCATGTGGTAAATTTCTGCTGATTGAAGGGATTTCCACTGCTGAAATGGGATTTCCTCATCCCTCTCCTACTGCAGTCCAAAATAATCTCCCAAAAGTTGTTCCTGTGGGACAGGGGATCCCCAGGAACAGCATGAGGGGAGAATTAGAGATCTCCAACTTAAAGGGAATTGGGAAAGATCATCCCCCCTTTGGTTAATGGAAATTTCTGTGGAATCCATCCATCAAATAAATATACTTAATGAACACTTTCTATTTACTGGTAATACTGGTAATATATATTTTTTCAACTTTTTTCTTTAAACTATTTAAAAATTACAGAATAATTGTGGACCCTGTTGCACTACTGAACAAAGTACTATTACACGAAGCACATGCTTAATTAAGTTTTTTCTGATACCATTTACAGTACCCTGTTCAATTCATATTCTTCTACATAATATCCCCTGTTGACCTACTGAAGGTATAAGGGTATTTCTTTTAACCAAAAATTAGACCTTGGTTGCAGAAGACTGAATGGCTGGTGATGAAATAGATTCTGATCATAAGAGGACAATGCTATGATTCTTAAACCTCAAATGATGCAAGATCTCTGGCTAAACATCAAATTTGAACATGGTAAAGAAAAACTGGTGCTCTGCTCATCAAGCCACCCAGGTATACATTAGATAAAGCAATGGTACATTCAGCTCATGAGCACTGATTTTGCAAATTCTATGAGCAGTGCCTTTCCTGTCGTTCATAATATATTCTTTTTTTAAACCATGCATTGAATTCAAAGGCCCTTGATAAAGGTTATAGTGGCACTAAGGAACAAAATTGCTTTCTATAAATTGGTGGGGTGATAGTAGCTTTTTGGCATTCTCCACAACAGATGTTTCACTGCATTGCTCAGTTGTATCACATAAGCTATAAAATCAAGAAGAAGGCTTTGCGTATGATTGGCATACTTCCAACATTTAAATCAGCTCTGACTAGCATGAGAAATGAGTGAGGGCAACTATAAGGAAAAGCAATTTTGGTATACCATACCTATTCCAGCTTGGCTGCTTGCTGTTTGAACTCCCCTTGCTTACAAGGACATGGAGGGAGTATGGGGAAGGTATGTTTCCAAATAGTTTCTGCACAGCACTATTAAGTATCTTACTTACACTTACTGTATCTAAATTCTCTTATGTTACAAGATACATATGAAGTTTTCATTTCTTCCACTTAATATACACTGTTGGAAAATGTTGGCTGTTCTAAATGTGACACCTTCAAGGTCAACATGGATTTCAGTAACATCTTCACAAGGCAAACTGTATGTGGCATTGGAAAAGCAAAGAAGGGAAGAAATATGCTCAGTCTCCATCTGTTCTACATCCCTATCCTCCCATTCTAGCCAGGAATCTGAAGCTAGCCCTCCACACACTATGTCATACAAAATTCCCATGACAATGTCAACGAACATAAGGGCTCCCTCCTTAAATTTATCTTCTTAATAAATCGGAATGCTACAGAGAGACCTATAGATCCTTTTTCTTCTCTGGTAGCTCTTCTGGCCTTGAACAATCTTCATTCTTGGTTCACATCATAGATATGGCTGTGCAAGGTACTATACAAATTGAAAACTTATTTATAGTTCACAATGAGTTTGGATTCAAAGGAGGGTTTTCTGCATATTGAATTTCTCTGCTACTGATAGAACACAAAGTGCTATGTGTGCACACTGGCATCTCTGCTGCATATTTAGCAGAATTTTGCAGCCTTGACACCAGCAAAGTCATAACTCTGTCCCCTCTTCCTGTCATGTGACTCTGATATCACATGACTTCCTATCACATTCTTGCTATTTAGTGGGTCCAAAGTGGAAAGGTGAAGACTCCTCCTCTAGGATCTATGGGCCAGTGAGTGTACTACACAAGAATAGCTTCAAAGCAGCGTTAATTCAAAATTTGGGGTTATTCAAAAGGTAACCAAGGAGCTAAAATTTGTAATGGGTCCACAAACTGATCAGGCAGGAGATATACAAAATCCCAGATAATGATCATGACACACATTGAAGTGAAACCCATCTAGTGCAAATAGAAGAGGCAGTTCTCAAGGGGCTAGGGAGGAGGAAAAGGAGAAGTCACAAATTATGGAACACATTGCCACTTAAGGTTCATTTGGCCCTCCTCTAAGGACCAAGCTACAAGTGACGAATGACACTTGAACGGCAAGTGGATCATGTGGAGCGCAAGTGAACAGGGAAAAATACACTTGCCGTTCAAGTGTCATTCGTCACTTGTAGCTTGGCCCTCAGTTTATTCTAAAAATGGAACATTTAAGTAGTTCATCATCTCTAAGTGTGATATTAATGGTATTAGAGGTGCTATGCCACTGCAAAGGCTTGGGAGCGTGGAGGGAGACTCTGGAGGCATAAGCTTCATCCACAATGGGATAACTTTGTAACCGTGAGAGGACTGAGCTATTAGGCTATATGAGTTAAGAACAGAAGAATAGTGCTGTTGGATCAGAGGGAAGCTCCATCTAGTCCAGCATCCTGTTTCCCACAGCGACCAGCCAGATGCTTCTGGGAACTCTCCCAGCAGGGCACGAAGGCAATTGCCTCCCCACTGTTACACCCCAACAACTGATAAAACCCTCAGACGACATATTTGGCAGTGATCTTCTTGATATACTCTAGGGTAAGTGTATTGGATTTTATGATTAACTATAAAATTATTGTGTCACAGTTTGCTTATGCTTCACAAAGCTCCTGCTTTGCACTTTATCATTTTGGAAATGAGTGCTTGCTAGATTGCTCAGTCTGTGATTTGTAAAGTAACTACTTGCAGATGGGAAGCTATAAAAAGGGGGTTCTGCTATCTTGTAGTTTGAACCACAGCCTCTAAATTTATGAAATATTGATTTTAAATCAAGCTACATATGGATTCCCTGGAACAAAATCTTTCAAAAATCTGATGTCTCTCAGCGTTGCTTCATTTTCTCCACTTTAAGTAAACTTTTTTTAAAGAAAGCATCTTCATTGCATTTTATTCAAACTTTAACAAAACCATTAAAACAAATGGTTTATAACATAAATGGCCACAGATCATTGCATTGACTACATATGAAGCATTTTACTAGCATTAAATGGTTTTTTAAAATAAAAAAACATAGTGCCAAAACCAATATAAATTTTCAAAGTAAATTAAACAAACCCTCCAACAGTGCCTGATGGTTCGAAGATGAACAGTTTGTGACTACAATTTGCAAATTTGAATTTATCGGTTATTGGTGATTTACAATGCAGTCCTATGTAGAGTTATGCCAGTCTAAGCCCATTGAAATCATCACCATGCAGATGTGACATTTATAAAAGGAGTTGCAGCACAGCACAATCAGCTCCAACCTGCTCTTTACCAAAATGGAAATGGAGGCTGAATAGTTGTTATGATATAATGACATTTCTGAGAATTCTTAAGTCAGACAGGGTTGTCCAACATCACCACTATTATTTATTCTGGCAATGGAAATATTGGCTACAAAAATTAGACAAGACACCAGAACTGCTGGAATAAAAGAAGATAAAGAATACAAGATGAAAAGCTATGTGGATTATGTTGTTATATCAGTAATAAAACCAAACATTTCTTTGAACTATACAATGAAACAAATAATTAGATTTGGAATTTATTCTGGATATAAACTGAATACAAAGAAGACCAAGATAATGTTATTAGTGGCATCCAAAGCAGAACAAGAAGAGAGAGAAAAAATTACAGAAGACACAACCCCCCCCCCCCCAATAAAATAGTTGGGTATATACGTAACCGGGTAAAATGATAATCTATACAAAGATCATTATTAAAAAGTCTGGGCAAGCATTACTGAAGATTTACAAAGATGGGAAAGATTAAAAAATTTATGATTAGGAAGAATTTCTGCTGTCAAAATGAACATATTACCAAAGTTGATTTTTCTGTTTTGAATGTTACCAAATGAAAATAGATCCAGAGGAGTTAGCCATGTTTGTAGTTGCAAAATAACAGAGTCCAGTAGCACCTTTCAGACTAACCAACTTCATTGTAGCATACACTTTTGAAAACACAGCTCTCTGATGCATCTGACGAGGAGAGCTGTGGTTCTTGAAAGCTTATGCTACAATAAAGGTGCTACTGGGCTCTTTACTATAGATGAAAAGACCTTTTAAAAATGACAGAATAAAATAATTTTGTATGGAGTGGGAAGAAACCAAGAATAAGATTTAAAATATTACAGGATGAAAAAAAGAGGAAGTTTAGTCATACCAAATATCAAATTGTACCACCGAGCAGCTGCACTAGTCTGGATATCAGATTGAATTATAAATCCAAACAGAAGAAACATCAAACTGGAGACAGCTGATACTAAAGGAGGAATCCATGATTATTGATAAGAACTACTCAAAGACAAGATGGCACTCATATTTTGAGGGATGGACTCTTGAGAATATGGTTTCAGAATAAGAATAGAATAAGTCTGCCAACCTCACCACAAATACCTCCAATTGATGCCTATTATATTAGTATAAGAAACCAAATTGATTACATAAATTATGAATATATGATAGAAGAACAAGGGAAAATAAAATCATGGCAAGAAATTCAAGGTGAAGGAAAAAGCATTCCATGTTGGCTGTATTATCAAATAGTGTCTAAATTCAAATAACAAATATCAAAAGATGAGAGGTGGTTAAGAGAGAAAATGATTTTTGAGCAATTACTCATTGGAGATTCAAACCACCTATTAGTAAAAATCGTAGAATCATAAATCATAAGGTTGTGAGGGACATCTAAGGTTATCTAGTCCAACTCCCTGCACAATGCAGGAAATTCACAACTATCTTCCCTTCCCACACCTCCAGTGACCCCTGCTCCATGCCCAGATGGCAAAACACCATCAGGATGCTATTTAAACTGGCCTGGGGAAATTGCTACCAGACCCCAAGTTGGTGATTGGCCTTACCCTGGGCATGTAAGAAAGGGTCACAAGAACTAAAATGTTACTGCAATGTGAAACAGAAACAGAGCAAGTAAAAAATTGTATGATAAAATGGACACAAAACTTTAGAGAAAATATATTCATGAGCCAGTGTGAAAATGTATGGACTATTAAATTAAATTTACAGAATGTCAAATGTTAAAGGAGATGGTATATTATTCCTAAAGAAATTGCAAAAATTAATAAAGAGTATAATGGAAAGTGTTGGAAATGTCAGAATACAGATGCATTTTATCACATGTGGTAGATATGCAAGAAAGCAAGAAAATATTGGATAGAACTACTTGAAGAAATTCAAAAGGTATTAAAATTTAAATTTGCGATGAATCCCAAAAATACATTATTAAATATTTTACCAAGTGATATTACAAAAATGCTTAGTGAATTATTATTTAAGTACATGGTGATGGCAGTAAAAGTAATATTTGCAACAAAATGGAAGACAGAAAGAGGTCCAGATCTGAAGGAATGGAAGAATAAATTATACTAATATGCGACAATAGGCTGATCTCAGAGTTTCAAGAAAAATGAAAAGTATTTTTGATTATATAGTTGAAAATTAAGAATAATTAAGAATAAATTTAAATTTAAATTAAATAGAAGAAAAGGGAGGGGGAAAGAGGAGAATGACAATATATGTTTATAATAAATAATTTAATATTTAATAATAAAATAGGAAGATAGACAGAAAAGGTAGAATAAAGATATTTAAATAGAAGTGAAAAATTAAGAAAAAATATAAACAAGTTTGATATAGATATATGATTTGATTGATGACTATATGATTTAAATGATAATTTATGTTTTATGTTTCCTTCATATGGTTTAGATTATTGTGTTTATGCTTTATGTATGACTTAGAAGATTGTAGACAACTGCAGTAGTGGACAACTGTAGATGAATGATTTAGATGACTGTACAACTGTAGTTCATGTGTTATATTTGTGAGTTTATTAACGGAAATAAAAATTTATAATTAAAAAAAGAAGAATTTTTAAGCACTTCCCCTTTCTTAAATTACAATTTGGAACTAAAACAATACATTTTTTCCATTGTATACCTCTGGCTATATCAAGTCATAGTGTGGTGTTATGCAAACTAGGCATATATCATTGGAGCAAAGTCAAAAGCTCCCTTACCTCTGCAATAAATCCCAAGGATAGCTTAGTTTTCATGCAATGCTAGATAAGAGGACAGCATACTTTGCCACCATCTTTACTACATAATATTTATTTATTTATTTAAAACCCACCTTTCTCACTACAGCACAAACTACTTTGCTCATGTTCATTGTGAGTTTATCTTCATTTTTTATTATTTACTTCATTTTTAACTCACTTTTATCCCCAAAGGGGATAATATCCTCCTCCATTTTATCCTTGCAAGAACTTTGTAAAATCGGTTAGGTTAGAGAGAGTGTGTCTTCCCCAAGGTCACCTGACAAGCTTTCATGGAAGAGAGAGATATGAATATGGGTCTCCCAGATTCTAGTTTGACTCTCTAACCACTATATCAGGCTGGCTATAGACTTTGCAATCAGAGCTCTATTTCATTACCATCTCTTTTGTGTATTAGACTAGGGACCGGTACAATATCATATAACACTGCAGTATACCACATTCAGAACCACCTGTTTCCAACCACTGAAAAATACGGTTTTCTGCAGTACTTCCTGATTAACTTTCAGACCGGGGACTCCTGTGATTCCTGTCCCTGCTTGGATTAAGGTTCAAAATATGGAAGGCTGGACAGAAGCAGCCAGTTCCATCATCCCTCTAACCTGCGAGTTGTTTTTGATGTGTATATTCATTATTTAATAACTGTAACTTGCCTAAGTGAATGAGCGATCTCAGGGTTAACTCCAGAAGTAGAACTTTCATACTATTGTACTAGTCAGATATTTTCTTTCTTACAGTCTCAAGACACAATTGTTGTCTTTGAGGTATTTATTCAACTGGCATATAGTAGTAACTATTCAAGCAACTTGTCATGAATAAATCCCAGGAAAAGAACATTGACTCTGTGGTTAGCAACATGCCTTTAGTCTTCACTGTTTTACTTTGAGAATCACTTGTATGCTCAGAGTAATGTTATGAAACAGATAATTTAGCTGACTGGGAAAAATTAGAAATAGGATTTTTCACACACTCCCTTTGTATAAGCTCCCAGCTCAACCTGACATATAAAAATCTCAGATCTGTATTCAGTGAGAAAACCTTTTCTGCATATGTGCTGGTTTCATTCTTAGATTCAGTGTAAGCACAGTAGAATTGTCATGCATTCTCATTCACTTATAATGCATTCTACATATGCCAGTGTGGTTAGTGTATCTTTGATTCTTTGTATCTTATTTTCTCACATTTAGTTATACTACTTTTAAATAAAGTTTTTAACTAGAACACTTGAGTGATTATTGGCTGGGAAATCAAGGTGTTCACATTGGACCTGGGATAAATAAACTTCTAATTTCCCCTTCAAGTCCAAAAATTGGGCCTGGAAGTGATGAAAGCCAAAGGGAGCATTCACTCACAACTCAGTGCCATGAGCTAGTGGTTTGTGTGTTACTTTAATGTAGCTAAAGAGATATCTTAGGTCTTCGTATTGTTGCTTTTTGGCAGTATCCCTCACAGTGAGCCTTTTAAGACTTTTCACAATGAGACCTCAGACACAAGGCTTTTCACGTTTGACTGACAGTCTTCAAATATGGAGAAATAAAATTAAATGCTTGGTTGTGTATACCAGCCACAAATGAGAAGATTTTCCTCTGCCCTCACTGAAAGGAAGTTTCTCCTTCTTCTGAAAGCTATAGTAGAAATCCTGTTGTTTTGTAATCCTCAAAAATGTAATAAAGCTAGCTTTATTACTTGTGTGATGCCTACAGACCAGTGTGTTAGTGTCTTTGGCTTCTTCCAAATAGCAGTCTGCTACAAAGTATGCGTGAAACAACTGAAGTCAGATGGTTAACTGTCACTTTTTAACAATGAAGGTGCTTGATATACTAATAGGGGGGAAAATCTGAAAACTGAAAAGTGAATTGTTCCAGCCCTGCTTCGTACTATAGCAATCCCTGGTAGTGTTCTTTACACATTTTGTCATATGGAGCAACTTCTCTGTTGTCAAGATGCTATTTAGATCACTTGAACACTTGCAGGTACGTTATTCTGATGTTCCACTCCCCCTCTCGCTTCTGCCTGCTGTACGTATTTTTATCCATTACCCAATAAATCTTTTCTCAAGTGATACCTGTAGCTTGAGTTGTTGTAGAGATGGTTTATGGCAGGTTTTACAGCTGAATATTTCCAAAAGAGCAATTTTATCACTACTGCATTTTCAAATATCTTTTAATGTAAGGGTTTTTTTTAAGTGTGCATGCCTGTAAGAATTCAATATAAAATGTGTCTTTCAAAGACATCCTGGCTGCATCTCCCAATACTTTATATTCATTGCAGTGTCCATTGGGGTGCATTTCTCTTGATGGCATAGTAGCTTGGAAAATCTGCACTGAGATCTAGGCCGTTTCCAGACGGCCCCCCGCCTCGCGAAACGTCGCGCGTCGTCGCGCGTCGTTGCGCAGAAAACGCGAAATATTTAACAAGAGGTAACTTTCTACTGTGAATGCTGACAATGCAATCCTAAAGTCAGCCTGTAAACTCCTTAGGATGGCAACTAAGCCAATCAGCATGAGCAGCCCATCCCCAGAGACTGGGTCTGATAGTACAAACTCCCTTTGCACTTGGGATTCTTTCCAGTATTCTGTAGTGGTTAGTCCATACAGAAGTTAAACCAAGGTCCACGCATTCTAAAACCGTACTTTCCCACAGTGCTATACCTGTCTCTCATGCAGGGGCGGTGCAAGGATTTGCGGCGCTCGCAGCCGGCCGGGCGCCCCCCCCCCCGCATCGGCCTGCGTGATCCTGGCTGCATCTCCCAATACTTTATATTCATTGCAGTGTCCATTGGGGTGCATTTCTCTTGATGGCATAGTAGCTTGGAAAATCTGCACTGAGATCTAGGCCGTTTCCAGACGGCCCCCCGCCTCGCGAAACGTCGCGCGTCGTCGCGCATCGTTGCGCAGAAAACGCGAAATATTTAACAAGAGGTAACTTTCTACTGTGAATGCTGACAATGCAATCCTAAAGTCAGCCTGTAAACTCCTTAGGATGGCAACTAAGCCAATCAGCATGAGCAGCCCATCCCCAGAGACTGGGTCTGATAGTACAAACTCCCTTTGCACTTGGGATTCTTTCCAGTATTCTGTAGTGGTTAGTCCATACAGAAGTTAAACCAAGGTCCACGCATTCTAAAACCGTACTTTCCCACAGTGCTATACCTGTCTCTCATGCAGGGGCGGTGCAAGGATTTGCGGCGCTCGCAGCCGGCCGGGCGCCCCCCCCCCGCATCGGCCTGCGTGATGACGTCACACGTGACGTCATCATGGGAGCGTGCGCGTGTGCGCACACGCTGCCACCGCCAGCCCGATCAGTGCAGTGGGCGGCCTCCAAGCTCTCCCACTTGGTTGCCTGTGCCACCGCAGATGCCTGCCTGCGGTGGCTGCACCCAGCCGGGGGCTTGTGCTGGTGGTGGTGGTGCAGGGCGGGAGGGATAGGAGGCTGCTGCTTTGTGGTGCATGTTCCCGCCCCCTGCACCTCCTCCGGCACTCCCTCCAGCACCCCACGCCTGAGGCCACCACCTACCTGGCCTCTATGAGCACTCCGGCCCTGCTCTCATGTCTTTCCTGCCCTGGTTAATATAGGCTGATTTCAACAGCAGTGTCATTAAAGGTTTCTCAATGCCCCATGCCATGCCTGTTTCCTGTATGTGCTTGAAGGAATGCTCTGCAGTTTGTAAGGTGTGGAGTCTAATCCTGCCTCCTTTTTCAGTTGTTCCACTAATCAGGGTGTTGCTGGGAAAGGTAAAGCTTTGCCATATTCCCAGTTGGTGGGGTTTGGACCCAAAACCTGATTCCCACACGAGTGCTTTTTCCAAGTGAGCTATTAAGAAGATAACAGAAAGATCTTCTGTAGGTGTTATATTCTGTACTATCCAATTTCTGTCCTTATGTAGGAGTCCCCTTGCCTCACAAAATGATATACCTTGGGTCATTATTTTTCTCCAAGCCATGAACACTTGCCTGTTAGAAGCCTGTGACTTTTTATGGGAATCCCACTTCTGAGTGAGTCGTGGTATTATCCAGGTGATATTGTTGGAGTAGCCATGTTTTCTTGCCTGGTTTCAATGGAGCAAAAAGTTATGTTAGAAATCTTCAGTATGTTGAGCCTGGGCCACTGGCAGGCTGTGGGACCTCCTAGAGGGACTGGAGGCTGCTGGCTGCTGGGGAATATGATACCCAGAACAGCTGCAATGGTGGGGGTGCCTGATTTGCATGGCCAATCCACCCTCCCGTGTGGGTGTGTGGCAGGGCCATCATTCCAGGGGCTAAGAGGGCCTCCATGTGGATCTGTGCTGCTCCTACGGCTGCCATGAATGGTCCCAGACCCCCAGAAACTGGGCAGAAAGTGAAGGAACTTAACTAGAGTTAGAAGAAAGTGGAGTGAAAATTGGTGGAAGGAACATTAACAGTTTGAGCTATGCAGATGCACCATTTTACTGGCAGAAAATAGTGAAGACTTGAAACGTCTACTGATTAAGGTTAAAGGAGAAAGTGCAAAAGCAGGATTACAGCTGAACATCAAGAAGACAAAAGAAATGACTATTGAAGAATTACACAGTTTTAAAGTTGACCATGAAGAGATTGAAATTGTTAAGGATTATCTATTCCTTGGCTCAATCATCAACCAAAAGGAAGACTACAACCAAGAAATCAGAAGAAGTCTGAGAATTGGGAGAGAAGCCAAGAGGGAACTAGAAAAAAGATCCTTAAGAGTAAGGATGCATATTGGAAAAAATATATATTGTTTTAGTTCCATATTATAATTTAAGAGAGGACAAAGTGCATATGTCTTAAGAATTCTCAGAAATCATGGACACTCCCCAGACTCCATTTCCGTGAAGCGCTGATCGGAGCAGATTGTGCTCTGCTGCAGCTGCTTTTACAAATGGAACATCTGCATGATAACGATTTCAACGGGCTTCAAGTGGCATAATTCTGAGTAGGACTGCATTGTAAATCATCAAGAACTGATAAATTCAGATTTGCAAATTGTAACCACAAATTGGTCATCTTCAAACCAGCAGGCACTATGGAAGGTTTGTTTAATATGCTTTGAAAATCTACAATGCTTTCTGTACCATGTTCCTTTCTTTTAAAAAAATATTCATTTAATGCTACACTTTGTATGTAGTCGGTGCAATGATCTGTGATTATTTATGTTAAAAACAAGCTTCTGCAAGTGCCCCCTGGATGTCTTCCAGGCCCATAAGCCAGCCACCACAGCAACAGTAGGCAGCATAGCTGGCCCTCCGTGTCATGCTGGAGTTGCCTGATGCCATCAATCTCCCTCTGTCTATATGCATTTCAGGATGGTTGCCACCACCTGTTCTAGTGTCTGGAGATTGGGACTGTTCCTGCCTCCTTCTTTCCCCTCCTTGACATGACTCACCTGAGCCTGGCAATGGCAGCCCAGTGTACCTTCCCCTCCTTTTTATCCTTTTCAGTGCCAGAAGGGTGTAGACCAGTGAGCCCCAGCCAACACAATTTTCACATCTAGCCAAGCTTCCATTCAATGCTGGACAGCTAGAAGGCCCATGAGTGACAGCACTGTAGGAAGGAATAGGGGCGCTGTCAGTGTTCAGGGCCTTCCATGGGCCCACTTCTCCACTTGGATGTCCCCCTGGTCCCCTAGCTGCTGCTCTGTGTTTGGTTGGTCCCCCCCATCTATGACAGCCCCTCCATCACACCTCTGTGATATCAAGCAGGTGCAATGGTGCTGTTACTGGGGATGCTAATGTGGCCCATGTGGTGCTGCTGTTTTGACATTTGCCCAGTCCCCAGGCTCTGTAGCTTCCCCTAAGGGAACAGACCAGTGCCACTGTTGTTGTGCTGGTAGCCAGGCACCTCCATCTCTGCAACCCTTGGAATTGCACTGAAAGACATTTAAGGTCACTCCAAATATCAATCCTTCTAGCCTTACTGGTTACAAATTGTCACACAGCACCAGGAAAAAAGAACATCATGACTTTGAAGCAGCCAGGGTCCACCAGATCCCATAGACTGTGAGCCATCTTCATGCAGCTCAGCTTCTAAGTAGGGGTCTATAAAGTTGCAACCTGGATGAGTCAGACCTACATTAGCAAATACCAGGAAAAAATTAAGTCAGATTTAAGTCACTTCCGGTTTGGGGTAATGGCAAGACCGACGTGATTCGGAACTCCAGATCATCCGAGGTGCTGTTTTTCGGGCTGGTGGGGCACTCAGATCGCCCACAGCCTCCGGATTTCAGTCAGAAATCCGGCAGGAACGCTTGTAGCCCTGAAAGTGAAGGGTCTCGGCGGGTGGGAGGCTCTGAATTAAGGGCTTTCCTCCCAAGCCTTGAGATCCTCCTCAGAGAAGGGCTGCCAAAATCTCTGCAGCAGCTTTGGGAGTCATTAAATTGACATAGGCTCGTTGTTCCCCAAGGCTCGGGAATGGAATTGAACAGAATTGGACGTTTGAAGCAGTGAGTACATCCCATGAAGTCTATGCTAAGTTAAGATTACTATCTCCCCCAACGGACTGTTTTACTGAATAAAGACCGAACTTTTAAAAGAACAAAAGACTGAGTTACCAAGCTGAAAAAGTATACTAAAAGACTGAGTAGTTTAATTTGAGCTGTGAGAGTGAGAAAAAGTTAAAAAGAGCTAAGAAGAATATTGTTTTGTATACCTGTGGTTGGGGAGATAACGACGCGGTGGGCGGATCGTGGGAATCAGAAGGCGGGACGTGAGACAGGAAGTAGAGGATAATAGATGGAGAGGAGATAGAGAGAGCGCGGCGAGGGAGGTCAGGAAGACCAGGAAGACCCAGAAGAAAAATAAAGCTGGAAGAGGAAGTGAAGTACCCACCATTGGAAGTAAGGGAAAGGAAATGTAAGCAAAGTATTCACCATTGAAAGTAAGGGAAGACCATCGATGTGACAGTATTACCATAGAGAAAGATCGCCCGACATTTTATATCATAGAGAAACATCGCCCGACATTTTAAGGGTAAGGAAAGTCTCAATCGCCATTTTAACTGAGGGCAAATGTTTAAAAATTTTGTATATATAAAAATAGAGACTTGAATTAAAAGAAGATGGAGTTAAGAAAGAGAGATGATTCGTGGGGACCCAAGGCAAGTCCGATGGCCTCCAAAAAAGAAAAGGACTGGCAGGTTGCTATTGAGAATTTGGATAAGAAAATAACAGAGGGAAATAAAGAGATTCAGGAGATGATACAACAATTACAGCAAAATTTAATGACGGAAATGAAAGAAGCGATTAAGTCGGAGATTATGGAAGTTAAAAAAGAGATGGAGGCAATAAAAACAGATGTACAGAATACCCAACAAAAGGTGCAAGAAACGCAACAGATGGTGCGGGATGGGGAGAAAAAAACGGAAGCTATACAGACAGAGACTGGCTATGGGCGAAAGAATGGTGATGATGGAATGCAAAGCAATGGACAGACAAATTCGTATGAGGGCGGTCCCGGAAAAAATGGATGGATCTGCTCTTAAACAAGTAGCTGAAATATTGGCAAAATTTTTGGGACAAACAGAGGAGGAAATGATGACCCACTTGGATATCGTGTATAGAGTCAATTCAAAATATGCAGAACAAAAGAACTTACCAAGAGATATTATTGTCCAATTGACCACAAGGAGAATGAAGGAGGAAATTATTAGAAGACACTTTGAAACTCCACTGGAAATAGCCAGGACACGGATTCGAATCATGAAAGAAGTACCACATAAAGTGCTCCAGGATCAGAAAAAGTATAGAGATTTGACACAGAAGCTGAGGGCAGCTGAAATTAGATATAGATGGGAGCTGCCAGAAGGAGTGACTTTTGAATTCCAATCAGGGAGACAAGTGATTAAATCGAAATATGCAATGGATGTATTTCTGATGGAGAATGGAAAAGACTTTCCTAGCTCATCCAGGTTATAATTATGGAGTACAAATTAATTTCATGGAATGTTAATGGACTTAATTCACCCTCTAAACGAAAATCTGTGTTACATTGGTTATCTAAACAAATAAGTAATTTGATTTGTCTATAAAAGAAGAATTGCAACCTAAATTAATAGTGTCTGATAAAAATGGAAGATACCTGGCTCTGGAATTTTTATGTAATGCAAAAAAGCCGTTGGTACTTGGACTATATGCGCCAAATGGCTCCAAGGATATATTTTTAAAGATTTACAAGAATAAATGGAGCAATGGACTTATGATCAGGTAATTATAGCTGGAGATTTTAATGGAGTGCTAGATTTGCAATTGGATAAAAGTTCATCAACAAGTAAAGCAAGGACGGGGAAATTACCAAAGTCTTTTTTTGAAATACAGGGACAAGAAAACTTAGAAGATGTTTGGAGAAAATATAATCCTAAAGTGAAGCAGTATACGTTTTTTTCAACTAGTCACCAATCTTTTTCCAGAATAGATATGATCTGGGCGTCTAAAGAACTGGTAGTGTTTACAAAAGAGACTGATATATTACCGAAAGTTAGCTCGGATCATAATCCTGTGATGTGGAGATTTGGAATGAGACATAAGAAACGGAGATGGAGAATTAATGAGGATCTTTTGAGTGACCCAGAATGTGTTGAGGTGCTTAGAAAAGAAACGAAGTTCTTTATTCAGTGTAATGTGGATAAAGGGGTGTCAATGCACATGGTCTGGGACACTTATAAAGCTGTAATTAGAGGTGTGTTGATGGACTTAAATGGTAGAGAGAAGAGCAAAAAAGAAGCGAAATTAAAAGAGATTCAGGAAAAAATTATTCAAGTAGAACAACAACTGAAAAAGAGGCCAGGTAAAAAGAAATTGTTGTATGAAATAAAGTTACTGCAAGAACAAATTAGGGCTATGGAAAATAAAGAAGTGGAGTGGGAGTTGAAGAAAATGAAGCAAAAATCATTTGAAGGAGCTAATAAACCAGGGAGATATTTGGCGTGGCAATTAAAGAAAGAGAGAGAGAAAAGGACAATAAGCAGAATTATAGAAGAGGGGAAGGAATTATATGATCAAGTGTTGATTGAGAGAGCATTCTATAAATACTATGCCAAGCTATATCAGAAAAAAAAGTGGATTATGAAAAGATAAGAGACTACTTTGATATGATTGATTTACCAAAGGTGCCAGAGAAGCTGAAAGAGAAGCTTAGTGCTGAGATAACAATAATGGAAGTGCTACAAGCAATACAAACTACTACAGTTGGCAAAGCTCCGGGACCAGATGGAATTACAGCAAAATTTTATAAAGTGATGGCGGAGGATCTGAAACAAATGATGCAAAAAGTAATGAATGAGATATTGGAAGGGGTTGAGATGCCAGATACATGGAATGAGGCTAATATTACATTGATACCGAAGGAGACATTAGGCTTAAGTAACGTTAAGAATTACAGACCAATATCTCTAACTAATAATGACTATAAAATATTTGCAAAGATATTAGCGGAAAAACTTAAGGCTTGGTTAGTGGAATTCATAGATGAAGACCAAGCTGGCTTTTTACCGGAAAGGCAAATAAAAAAAAACTTACGAGTGTTGTTGAATGCCATTGAGTATTATGATAAAAATCCAGGGAAGCAGGTTGGGGTTTTTTTTGTGGATGCAGAGAAAGCGTTTGACAATTTGAACTGGGATTTTATGTTTGCAACAATAGAGAAGATGCAGATGGAAGAGAAGTTTATACAAGCAATAAAGGCAATATATAAAAACCAATCTGCAAACATAGTTGTCAACTCAGATGCGATGAAAAAGTTGGACGTAAAGGAACAAGACAAGGGTGTCCGCTTTCCCCACTTCTGTTTGTAATGGTATTGGAGATCTTACTTAGGCAAATAAGAGAAGATAATTTAATAAGAGGACTGAGGACAAAAGGATTTGAATATAAAGTGAGAGCTTTTGCTGATGATATAATGGTGATAGTGGAGGATCCAATAGAGTGCATGCCAAAATTGATGAAGAAAATGAAAGACTTTGGAGATTTAGCGGGATTTGTAATAAATAAGGTGAAGTCCAAAATACTGTGTAAAAATATGACTAAACAACAACAAAAGGAGTTGATGGATAAGGTGGAATGTGAAGTAGTGAACAAAGTCAAATACTTGGGAGTGGAAGTTACTGCGAAAAATATTGATTTATATAAGAACAATTATGATAAGTTATGCAAATAGCAAATAGATAAAGATATGATCAGATGGAACAAAATGAACTTGTCATGGTTAGGTCGCATTGCAGTAATTAAGATGAATGTTCTTCCAAGAACATTGTTTTTATTACAGACAATACCTGTTGTTAAGGATAGTAAACAATTTGAAAAGTGGCAGAGAATGATTTTAAATTTTGTTTGGGCTGGAAAAAAACCCAGAGTTAAAATGAAAGTACTTTATGATGCAAAAGAAAGAGGAGGTCTACAATTACCAAATTTTAAATTATATCATGATGCGGTATGTTTGGACTGGTTAAGGGAATGGTTGTTATTGAAGCATTTGAAGTTATTAGCATTGGAAGGATACAATAAACTATTTGGATGGCATGCATATCTATGGTATGACAAAGTAAAAGCAGACTCTATGTTTTTACATCATTATGTAAGAAGAAGTTTGTTTGCTGTATGGAACAAATACAAGAAATATATGGAAGAGTCTATACCAATGTGGATTATCCCTGCGGAAGTAGTAAATCCAAGAACAGAATATGCAGGGGAAGACTGGTTGACATATAAAGAGATTCTTGAGATAAAGCAGAACAATTATTTGCTTAAAAGCAATGATGAATTGCCATTCTAATATGGATGGTTTCAATATATGCAGATAAAAGACTTATATGAGAAAGATAAAAGGAAAAATGGTTTTAGATTACAAAATTCTGAGATTGAGAACTGTTTGCTTCAGGGGGGGAAGAAAATAATTTCTAAAATATATAAGATATTACTGAAATGGTTTACAGAGGAGGAGGTTGTTAAAGTTCAGATGGTCAAATGGGCAATAAATTGTAATAGGGAAATTTCAATGGAAGCTTGGGAAAAGGTGTGGAAAAATGTAGTTAAAATTTCAGCATGTCCCACTGTGCGTGAAAATGTATATAAAATGTTGTATAGATGGTATTTAACACCGAAGAAGTTGGCCAATGGTAATAGCCAGATGTCTGATAAATGTTGGAAATGTAAACAGCATGAAGGTTCTTTCTATCATATGTGGTGGACTTGTGATAAGGCTAAGCAGTTCTGGGGGATATAGTTAAAGTTATGTCAGATATTTTACAAAGGAATATAAATAAAACCCCGGAATTGCTGTTATTATGTATGAACCTAGAAGATTTTGATAAAATGGACAGAGTTATGGTGTTTTATATGATCACGGCGGCCAGAATGTGTTATGCACAGTTGTGGAAGACTCAGGAGATACCATCTATGGAAGATTGGATTTTGAAAGTTTTTAATATGGCAGAAATGGACAAATTAACAAGGAAATTGAAAGAACAAGAAGAACTGGATTATACATTAAACTGGGAAAAATTCAAGAAATATGTGGAGAAAAAGTGGGACATGAAGAGGAAACTGTGGTCTTTGGACAATTAAAGGGGAGATAGAAACTTACTTAAGGTCAAAAAGGGGTATATTTCATTGTATTTTATTGGATTAGTATGGAGTTATAGTGTTATAGTAATAGGTATTTAAGGAATAGTATGTTACACATATATATGTATCTTTTTAGTTAGTATATTTAGTAGTACTTATTATATACTTATATAATTTTTATATTTTTAATTAAGAAAAGTAATATAGTAAGTGTAGATAAGATAAGTAAAGAGATTTGATTAGTATGCATAATATAGATATACATTATAGACTTTAAGAATTTATATGATATACTTTTTAGATTAAGCTGGGTATGGAAAACTGCTGGGAGTCACTAGAAAAGGGGGGGAAGGATGGGGAAATTATTATGGGGTAGATAATGTTAATGATTTTTGTGTATGTTTGTGAACCCATCCAATAAAAAATTTAAAAAAAAATTAAGTCAGATTGTGTTGATGTGTATATTATTCACTGCCAAATCTGCATAACTTGTGACCAAGCTGAAAACAGCCTATCAAGCACATACACTAGCTCACCAGGAGCTGTTTTCCCTGAGACTATAAAACAGGAGGGTTATCAGGAACTAGACAAACTACAATATCTTGCTAATGAACTGTGTGGGGCTTGGTGAGTCTCAGTTTGTAAAGGCCTGTAGTAGTAGTCTATCAATGAGAGGAAAATGGTGTCTTAAGTCTCTAGTATTAGTTCTAGTTTAGTGACTACAGTGACACTATTGCAAAAGTGATCTATTAGTTTGGTCCAGCAGATGGCAGCCTCTCTATTGACTACAGATGTCCATACTGTACTGTACTGCTCCAGTTACTTTTTCCACTTTCATGGTTGAAACAATAATGAGAACATTTCCCAGTAAACAGACCCAAATTATTCCGTATCATATTTTTTCGTCTTTTCTGAAATTCTGGGGTTTATATGAATCATTTATATATTCCGTTGAATAATTAATCAGAAAGAATAATTTGCTTTGTAGTTTCACTGTGTTCTTTTAATAGTTGTTGGACTTGTTACAGATGTACATTCCAACTCAGCAAAAATTATCCCCAATTAATTATCTTTAAAAATCAATGGTACATACATTTAAAAGAAAAATATTTGTATGCCACTCACTGCTGTTTCTTTTTTTAAAACTAAGTGCACAATATGTAGGATTTTTTTAAAAAAAAATTACATACATTACAGCATTCAACTTATTTCTACTTCCTCACTAAAACAAATTGGAAGTCTTCCATCTTACCATTAGTACTCACAAAATAACTGTTAATAATGTCTTATCCAGACAGAAAATGTATAATTGGTGCTGGAACAGTCTTCAAAGGCTATTGGCCAAAATATATACTTTAAAATTAGTTGAACACATTCAATGTAATTCTATTTTTATATTCAGTAGATATATTGAGGGGCAAGCAGAAGCCCAACTCACTAGTACATAGGCCTTTCTAGATACGTGTTTTACTCTGTAGTTGTTGTGATACTGGTCTGTGGGTGATAAAATTGCCTAATGTCTTAGTGACAAGAAATTGCATTTTCTCAGAAAAGAACCACAATAGTTTTGCCTGTGTTAAAAAAGCATTCCTACCCCCATACTATTTGAAGTAATATAGTTACGATGGCCACCTGATATGGCGGCCAATGCCATAGAGTGAAAATGGACACATATTATCCTACTATTGTTAGAACTATTGCATTCTTCTCATCCTATTGTTGATACGGCTTCAGCAGGGACACTCATTTAACCTCCTGACATATGGAAAAGATGCAGTTCTTTCCATTTTGAGGATTTTTTTAATTAGTTCTAGGCAGTGTGAGTACTTCTGCATTGCTGAAAGAAAGAAAGAAAGAAAGAAAGAAAGAAAGAAAGAAAGAAAGAAAGAAAGAAAGAAAGAAAGAAAGAAAGAAAGAAAGAAAGAAAGAAAGAAAGAAAGAAAGAAAGAAAGAAAGAATGGCTCTCCGTCTCTATCCTTACACCAACAGCATCTTCCCCTCATCTGTTATACAAGATAGATATAGGATAGGAATAGGATACCACTGTGTGTCCCATGTGTGAGTCCTTTCAACTTTACCTCATCAATCAACAGACCAGGATTTGTCACTTACCCACCTTACCAGGGATCCCAGCAAGAATAATGTTCTGGGATAGAATTCTAGCTTGGATATAAAACCCATTTCAGCCCGTAGCCAATAACTGAGGGGACAGAGATAAGGAAAAAAAACCTGTATAGGAATGAAGCTTATTTATTATTATACAGACTGAGGTAACTATGAACAGGTAACACAGAAATATGGATTTTCGGATTTCAGACTGTACATACCAAGAACAACAAAAAAAAAATCCTTCCCAGGCAAACTTTACTAACATTGTAACAAATATATGCAGTATCCTGACTGCATGTTTGTAACACCTTATTCACTCAGCAATGCAGGTATTAAAGGGGGATCTTAATGAGACATTTGATTCCTATACAGGTTCTTATTTGACCTGTTAAGCTAACCCTTCAATTAACTACTCTGCTTTCTAACCGACCACCTCCAACTATTAAAACCCAGCTGTCAAATCTGAACTCTCTCTCTCTCTCTCTCTCTCTCTCTCTCTCTCTCTCTCCTTCCTAGCCCATAGTTTAGAGTTTGGGATTAAAGTGCCTTTTCTTCTCCTGCAGTAGAACTAAATAGGGGAGGTTTCCCATTTACAGTGGCCATGAAAACATCATTGAATATTAGCTAATTCATTCTCACTGCATCCAGAATTTTCTGAAGAATAATTCTCTGTCACTTAATGATAATTTATTTAGTATGTAAAAAGTCACCAGTTCACTCTGATGTCTTCAGCTATAAATCTCGGGACCAAATCAGATCCAGTGGAAAGATCCATATATACTTACATATCTCTATCCATTCACATCTATAGTGGTAGTTGGGAGGATTTAACATAAACAGAAAGAATACATAGGTGAAGGAAGCTAAACCCTGACATCTTCCACACCTTACCTCAGCACTCTGTTGCTGTCAACACTTTTTTTTAAGCTCAGCTCCAATCCTGGAAATGAGCTGATGGTAAGAAAAGTACTCAAAGTGCTGAAAGCAAGGGAGCACCTTGAGGTAAGGCAGAGCAGATGGTCCAGTCTAGTCCCCCTCAACTTTGTGCTCCATATCTGTTTTTTACGAAGCCTCCCACCCGCTTTAGATGTGAACAGAAGACTCCTATATAAAATATACATGTATTTCTCCCCTCTCCCTGTCTAGTTTGGGCCTAGCAAGGCTGGTAAAAGTCTCTAGTTAGTGTCCAGATAGTTGATGCCAATTACAAAACACAGTATCCATGCAGAAAGTAAAGGGGTACTGGCTGCTTCCACACATGTTGGATAATCCACTTTCAATACACTTTAGTGAGCATTTGGAACTGCTTTTCCATGTGTTGAACAAAAAATCCACTTCCAAAGGATTGCTAAAGTGCATTGAAAGTGCATTATTCAATGTGTGTGGAAATGACCATTGTCTGGCGCTGAGACCTGGTATAACTTTAGCAATAATATGCTATTTCCACCATAACCATCATTTTGCTGTAACATCATCTCAGTGACTGGCAAAGTCATGTGGTAATTTCAGCTAATGTAATCCTATATAATTAAAAAAGCAAGAATCCTTCCTCAAGATCATTGCTATTCTTTTTGAAACAACATAAAGTCTCACACAAGACAACTCCTGTGCAGCACTGGAAATTATTAGATTGAGGACAGCTTAAAAATTAGCCTGATCAGTAGAAGTGTTTGGCTGTGTGGAGCATAAAGCAGTTGGCGCTGGTATAGTCAGGGCTTTTTATCAGGGGGAACGCAGGGGAACGGAGTTCCGGAACCTCTTGAAAATGGTCACATGGCTGGTGACCCCGCCCCCTGATCTCCAGACAGAGGGGAGTTTAGATGGCCCTCCGTGCTGCTCGGCGGCATGGAGGGCAATCTAAACTACCCTCTGTCTGGAGATCAGGGGGCGGGGCCACCAGCCATGTGACCATTTTCTCCGAGGGCAACCCACTGAGTTCCACCACCTCTTTTCCCAGAAAAAAAGCCCTGGGTATAGTTAAAATGATGTTAGCAAACTTTACTGTGCTAAAAGAATAGTGAATATAGTAGCATTCTGGCATTAGCAAATATTATTAAATAACTACCCAGTCCTTTTTGACTTTTAAAAAACAGCTTCAGCTAAAGAATACCCAAAGCAGCCCTCCCTTTGCCAGCATTACAGCAGTTGCTTCACAGTATACGTTCACAGCAGAGTGAAGTGCCAGCATTCACCTGAAATTTTGTAGTGTTACAGTTTGGATTGTTATTAGCTGCAGAGAGCATATAAGTGGTATACATGTTTGATAAATAAATACATAAGCAAGATACCACACCCAAAAGAAGCTGTTGTAGTGATTGTGACACTAATTTTGTGAAGATGTTTTCATCCAAACCAAGAGCTTTTATTTTATTTGTATGTAACAGGCACTATCAGATGGTTTTAGCACAATCAGGACTTGTAGTATACTTATCTGTTCCTTTGGATTTCTTCTTAATGTACATGGAATTAAAATAATCACTTTTCAATTTTTAAAAAAAAGCATTTAGTTTTCCAGATCTGGTTTATTAACCTTTTAGATATAATGGATGATAGAAAACTCATGGTAATTATACATGTAATAATCTTCACTAGAAGCCATGGGAAAAGAGTTCTGATTAAACATAGGTCTTTTATATTTTTCAGCTTTTTCATATTTCTATTCCTTTCCTGGGTCACCAGCTGAAGATACAAGTCAACCCAAAGATCTCAGCTTGCTCTGGGGAAGTCTTTTATCTGTTGTGTGTGTTGGACAAATAAGTGTTCTTCTCTGTAAACAACAATCATATCCTTCTTACTCTGGAGCAGCTACTTTTGTATATCTCATCTGTGTCTCAGAACATAGATAAATGGTCTAGCAAGGGGAGGGTTTTAGTAGAAAGTCTTGCCCTGCGGATGGTTGTTGCATTTTTGTACTGTTGGCACTCTATGGTTCTAGCACAGCCTTTTTATTTGAATTTGACACCTTATGTAGTGACTGTTTTTTTGTGTGTATTAACTGTACTTTTAACTTTGTATTTAATTTCTGTTGTGAACCACCCTGAGCCCACTTGTGGGGAGGGCAGGATATAAGTGTAATAAACTGGACTGGACTGAATAAAATTTGGTGAGTAACCTGGGACAATTCACTCAATAGATGAGACTCCTCAGATTTCCTTCTGGCCTATACATATTCCGGGGGAGCACAGTTACTGCTAAGTTTGTTGCTTCAAATTGAAAACATAATTGATTTTTAATGCGCAATCCATCAATATATTTTCTTCATTTTTTGTGCTGGGCAACATACCAGGCCTTACAGATTTTCATTGTAGCCACCTAAAGATGCTACAGCTGCCAGAAAATGTCTTGTTTGTATGTTGTGATGCAAATTCTGCATGTACTGTTAACATTGTACATTGTAGAGTGACAGCTAAATTCCTGTCTCTCAGAGCCAAACTTCATGTTATGGTTTGGTTATGGATGCTTTCAGAATTTTCACATCTTATTGTTCTCCCTGGATTTTGGAGTTCTGAATTAACTGGTTTTGTTTCTGGTAGGGAACCAGTGCATTAGTAATTCTCTGTTAGTCTTTCTAAACATTTCTGAATTTTATATAAAGCATTCTGAATGTGCCATTTGCCACAGCTTTCAATCTCTACCATTCAGGTACATCTTTCCTATCAGTGTACATGTACATTGACAGAACACTGCAAAAAAAAAACCAGTTCATACAATTGTATTGAGATGCTCTTTGTGTACTGTTTTACTGATGTGTGATGTGAACACCAGTGAATGCTGCATAAAAAGAATCTTGATGCAATTACATACAACCACATAAAGATAGTGTGTGTGTTTTCTTGCAGTGTTCTATCAGTGTGCATGTGAACTGTATGGAAACAACATGCAAATGAACAGAAGAAGTGAAAAGTTTGGGCAAACATGTATGATCCATTTCCAGAATGAATTAATTTTTAAAATTCTCCTAATTGTCATGGCACTGGGCAGGAGTCAAACCCAGAGAGAGATTCAAGAATAATAAAAGAATGGAAAGGTAAGTCCATTCATCCTTAATGACAGCGATAATTCCATGTGTTTAAACACAGAACTGCACACCACTTAGCATATCCTGATTCCAAATAGTATGATCAGAGTCTGCCCCATTTATTTCAAATATACGTAAGAAAGAAAATGGGAAGAACCCAGGGCCAACATTAAGACAGTGTAATGCCAGCAGAGATTTGCAGTGCAATCCTAAGCAAATTCCCTTCTAAGGCTGTTAATGTCAGTAGACTTAGAAGAGTATAACTGGGCTTAGAGTGACACTTTTAGAGACTTTTGGACAACTTACTATACTAATAATGGTAGACTAACTTGAATAAAAAATGCAGTATGAGAACTTTCTAAGCATTCATTCTGAGCATGGCCCTTAAGAATGCCTGGGCATGACTATGGAACTCAGTCAATGTTTTTTTCACCCTGTTATTATTAGCACATTAAATAAACGGGGGGAGGAGAGTAATCTGACACAGTACCTTCATACTGTAATGTGGGCAAAAATGGGATTTCTGTTGGGATATGGCTCTCAGTGCGTATTAGATGAACCCAAAATGTTTACCAAAATATTTAGTTTGATATCTTTATTGAAGGTTTTTAATATTTTTTCCACAAGAAGTCTAGCACATATTTTTAAAATAAGATGGAAACTGGTTAATAATAACTGCACTTAAATGAGTTTACTTGTCATTGTATTTCACATGTCATTGTATTCAACGTCACTTTCAAAAGGCATGTACATAAAAAAAGTGAATTTGAATTTTTAAAATTCTGGAAAGCATAGCTTTGGGATTTTTTTTCATTGTATTTAACTAACTACATTGAAAATATTTGTGCAGAAGTCTGGAAAACAAAGAAGAAATGGTGTTATTTTTACATTTATATCTTGTTTTTCTTTCATGGAGCTCAAGGCAGTATAAGTAGGCACTGACCAGATACAAACTTGTTTAGCTTCTACAAAGTTGCTAGTTCACATGTTTTCCAATTGTACTTGAAATTCTTCATGTGGTTTATTGTGGAAAAGTTTGTATACATTTGCACATTAAACACATAGCAAAATTACACCCTTCTAAGTCCATTGACTTAAGCATATGTAGCAGCATGTCGCTCTGCTTAGGGTGGCAACAATAAGCACACATTAATATAAAAATATGCAGAGGCCAAGGCTAGTTATAAATCCTGGTTACTGACTATAAAAGCTTTATTTGCCCCATTTCACTTCTTTGTAAGTAAAATTCTAAATTCCATTTTAATTGGATTTATTTTTTTGTATTTTATCTCGTAGTTAACTCTCTCATAGCTGACATGGGGCAAAGGGCCAGGGCCACCACTAAAAAGGACCTAGTTCAAGCAGTTATTGACCACATGAACTGAGATGAGAGCTAGGAGGGATCAAATTAGTAGACCATCTAGTCAAGCAACCTGTTTCACGCAGCATTGAAAACAGGGAGCTTTGAGAGGATATGAGACAGCCAGCAATTTAGGACTTGGATGATCATTAAAGCAGAGTAAGGTTTTCTCCATATGAAAGATTTCTGAACCAATTTCATGACATCAATGTGAACAAAAATAACTGTCAAGTAGGCAACATGGTAAAGCGGTTTACAGAAAGAAGAGTCTTTGCAGAAAAGATTTCGCACCTTCAAGAGTTTCCCTTGGCCTGCCTACAGAAAACTATGTGAATACCAGGAACCTGTATGCACTTTGTGAAATTTTCTGAAACTTTCAAGATCATCTAGTCCAGCGTCTGACAGTTAAGAAGATCTTCTCATATGTAGTTTATCCTTAGCAGATGTCTATCCAGATGTTTATCCATCATGGCTGTTCACTTGTTGAAAGTAGGAAATAACACATTATAATTCCTGGAAACTATTAGAAATAAATTATACTAATCCTCAAGCAGAGGTTTCTAGCAACATTTTAAAGAAGAAATGCTGCTAAAACATACATAATATTGAGCTTTTGAAAAGCAGGATTGTTTTTTGAAAATGTTCTCAGAAAAAAGGGAGAGTTGGACACTTCATTTCTTCCAGTTATTGAAGACCAGTTTAATCCATGATCTAACAGATTTATTTTGGCTGGGTGGCTTTCTTGTCTCCTGAAGAAAAAAAAAGTTTTTGAAATGTGAAAGTCTGCTGAATATTCTCCTCAGAATACTTTGGGGTGTTGGTTACAACAATCCTGCAGTTACAAGTCTCCATGGGCTAATTCACATACATCCATGTTTATTACCTCATGACTACAATGTCATGCATGTGTGAATGAGCCTTCACAGAGCACCTCACCGAAACTTACATACCACCCCTTATGCCTTACTTTTCACTGGAGTCAGTTCACTGATTCCTCAAGCGAGAAATGCATTTGTGAACCAGCAATGTTCCGTGGAATTTACTTCCAAGTGAGAATTCATATCAGCGAGCTAGCCTGGGTCCTCTGAAAAGACTTGCAGACCCACTAGAATATCCTCACAGACCCCAGTTTCAGAACACTGCTCTAGGGTATTTGAATACTACGGAATATATTCCACTGTCATACACATACATTCTCTCCTAAAATAGCTCAACCAAATAGGTGTGTTACAATTTGGACTGTTTGCTCTTGATGCACTTCCTACTCCAGACCATCTAATTGTTCATGATGAGCACAGACCACTGGCAAAGTCCGGTTGAAGTGACCCCCTACTTTGAACTTCTTCTATCTGTGTAATGAATGAGTCACTCAAAAAACTGGCTCACTATGGCCATAATACACATATTATGGCAATAAACTAACATGATAACCAGTCCATAAACATACATAAGCAGCATTCATACATACATAAGTAGAGTTCACACATATTTAAGCATAGTTTATTCTTTGGCTGGAAGTAGGGCATGCAGTCAACCACTGCCAGTGATCCTCTACTGTTGATCACTAGAATTTATGATGATAAGGCTGGGCTATATTAAAACATAACATGGCTTGACTGATGGAAGACCTATCCATTTCCTCTCCATATACCCCCTCCTTCTAGAGCCCAAAAGGCCCCCTGAAATCCTGCTCCTGAGGGATAGGGAAGAGCATGTGGAGGTAGGTGGAGGTCTTCCATGGAAAGGAAGACCTTTGTGAAATTTGTGAAAACTGCCCCCCTTCTGTCAGTGAAAATGATCCATGGAATCCAACCTTTCATCTCAAAATCCAGACTTTGGTGCCTTCCTGACAGAGCAGGCTCATTTCTGTGCGAGGTGCTATAAGACAATCATGCAGGAATCCAGGCATTATGATCTTAATTGCAATTCCATTCAGCACTGTTGTTAATCCAACTGCGGTCTGCTAATTGATGGCAAGCTAGGGTTTGGCCTCATATTTCTTCTTTTACATACAGTGCTGAGTAGATGTGTGAGAAATAACTTTTTTGTTGCATAAATGTTTTGAAAACTATATTTTCAAAGGTTTTGCAATAAATGGCATAACTCCCGTCGCCCTGTTCTCGCTTGTGCAAGCAGAATTACATAAGGCATGGCCCTTTGGAAACAACATTCTTCCTCAGATCCAGGCCCCCCTTTCCTGATGCCCAATGGAGTGCCATCCACAGTTTCACCTGAGGTATCTGACCACCCCTTGGCTAACTAGTGTGCTCTTTTATCACCTTGGCTGCACCAACTGGCCAACTCATTTTGACATCATTATGTCAAATAATGAATCTTGTGCTGTGGGTCTTTAACTCTGAAAGTCTACTTCAGATTCAATTAAATTTCTGGGAGTAGGCAAAAGGCCATTGGAACGTTGTTTTTTCCTTCAGTTTAATGGGCTTTGGCCTAGAAGGCTAGTGTTTTAGTAGTTTATCCAGCATAATAGCGGCCTTTAAAACTTCCCCCTTGAGACCTTGCTAGCTATAGCCACTAACTGAAAGCTGGGGGATGATGAAAGTGCTACATATTTCTAACTCTGGACAGAAATATTGAAAGGCAAACAGAGTTTTTTTCCCCCTTCCCCCTAGTAATTTGAACATTTTTAAGTAATGAAAAGTCAGGGGATGACATTGCCAAAACTCATAGTCAAGACTTGAGGTTGAGGGGGGAAAGGCCATTGTAACCCAATCGATAGAGCTGCTGTCTGGAAGATGTGTGTTCTAGTCCATCTTCTCACAGAAAAGAAAGAACTGATGGCATAGAACAAAAATAATTAGTTGAGAAGTCCCTGGTTCAAATTACAACCTGGCCATTATTTATTTAATTTATTAAAATTGTCTCCCTCCTTTTCCATCAACAAACTCAAGGTGGCTAACATTTATCAATAAATATTATCTGAAGGGACAGAGGTTGTAAGGCAATTGAGGCCATTTTTATTCATTCACTTTGTACCATAGACAGGAATGTGTAGCCTTTTCTAATGGTATACTGTTTTCTTTCCCAAGGCAGTATGCTTTGTACTCTCCACACAACAGAACGCTGGAAATCAGAAGTTAAAGTCCGGTTTAGGAATCAGAAATCAGAAGTGGTCCATTGTAGAAGGGACTTTCCGTTTCTACAATAAATTAGAAGACAGGTCTGGACCATATGTTCATTGCTTTTGCTGTCTTAATAATGGAAATATAAACAGTTTGATGCTTCCCATAAACAATAGAAGCCCAGAATCTGCAGGCAAGCTTTTGAAGCTTCCGTTCTGCATGGATGATTACAGTCATCATTCGCTACAGCACTTCTTCCCATTATGTGCCTTCACTGTATCCTTCCTGGAATATTATCTTCTCTTAGTCCTTTGAAGGTTTCAGTTGGCTAATTGGTTCTTATGAATGTATCTTATGAATGTATCTATCTTATGCATGGATAGTTTCCACAATGTTATGCAAGTGTATTGTACTTGGAAGCGGCATAGCTGCAGCTATGACAGATGCAATTATTATGGATGCAAAGAAAAAAAAAGAAAAATTAACCCTCCCAACATGCAGACTTGCAACAAGAAAGAATATTTCTTCGTGGAGAGGGGCTGGAGTCACTCTGAGGAGAGATTATTTAATTTTCAACCTCCATATTAGTTAAATAGATACATGTAAGCAACAGAAAGTGTTCTTGGCAAAGTAACATAAAGTAATATTTGTGGCTTTGGAAAAACCAAACCTGATTCTGTAACTTAATTTTTATACACATATACATAGTACACAAAGGCAAGGGTAGTAATACAGCTCAAATGTCAGATCTAAATGAATAAAACTGAGGTTATTACCTTTATTTTGTTATGAATTGAGAGACTGAGATGGATTAATGTGTCAGTTCCCTTTTTTTAGCCTAACCAGGGATGTTGTGGATCAAAAAATGCTGTCATGGACAGCTGGTCGACTCAACCATTAAAACATAGCACATCGTAGTATTAAATGGCTGCAGTGGCCGAAAGTACTTAAATTAACATAACACACATGCATGGATTAATATAATGTCAATGCAGGACAAATATATCAGTGGAAATCCAAAATAATTGCTAATTTGTCATCTTATAAGTAGAAGGAAGAATGGTTTCATGTGAACATGCCCATTAATGGATGAACTTTGATTAGTAAGTAGGCTCTCCCCTCCCAAAAAAATTCTATAGGAAATCAGACTAGCAGACATACCACATGGGGCAATTTTCAAGGAATGTTTTCCAGCCTGATATTTCTATCTATCATAAAACAGAGAATTGTCCCAGGAGTTAGGGCCAACATTGCAGTTGCAAGGATACTGATGAAGAGTAGCTAAGGCTATTTTGATGTCAGTATTTCTGTGCTATTGTGATTTCCCACAATAGATTTAGGTTTAGATTCAGTTAAAAAGTGACAATCATTGTAGCGATACTGTTAGGTTAGTGGAAAATCGTTTTGCTGAAATTCCTTAAGCTTATGAGGTTTCATAGAGCCTGTTATAATCAACATGAACTAAAGCGATGACAAGTAATCTAACATGATTTGCCTGCATATTCTGACAACAGAATAGGAAAAGGTTAGTGGGGTTAATGCAGAAGGTGGACATGAACAGTGTAATCTTCCTCCATTTATAATCTGATTCAACACATGTGCAACCGTCAACAATGATGGGCTGATGATAACGAGGCCAATAATCTTTAGATCCTCTAAGGACTCAGAAACGGTCCTTTTATACAAGAAACAAAAAAGCCCTCATGAAGCATCCTGTGTCCTTTATGTCAAAACATCACAAAAATGTTCACAGCAAGGATCAAAGACTCCCTGGCCTTCATTATACAATATTTCTTCCACTGGAAGCTTAGATTACACAGTGGTCATAAAGGGGAGAGGAACCCACATATTTCGATGCTTTAAAAGCAAACCTATAGCACTGCCTGGTCCTAAAGAAACTCATTATTTTTACAAGAAGAGAAACAGTCCTTATATTTCATAGTAAAAAAAAAAAAACCTTCTTCAGCTCTGCATCCAACCCATGGTCTACTTCTAAAGACAGGGAAGGAGTCAACATTTGCATCTTGGAAGGCGATTTGCTTGCTTTGATGCCCATTAAATGCTGCCAAATTTTCTTTTCCTATTCTCATGCACTGTCTTAGGGAACGTAAACAAAGTGCCATCTGGCTCTTCTTTAATTCTATTAGACTTCCTTTGATCTTATGTAAACTCTGATCAGGAAACGATCTAAGGCTCCTTTCTCCTCTTCAAACATGTGCATAACTTCCATCAATGTCAATGTGCCTGTGGAGAGAGAAATACAAGCTGTGTAATGCATACTACACTTTGGCATCTTTGTGCTGGGGCAGGGAGGGGGAGAAAATGTAAATGATTCCATTAAGACGCTTGCACAGTGTCGCCGCAGAGCCAAAGTTCCTGCCTGAGCTTCCACTACTTCCTGTTAGGTCTGTCAGGCACTACAGGTCTCGGAAGACTGAGCCAACCAATCAGCCCTACTCTCTGGGGCCTCTGCCTGGTGCTACTGCCTTCAGAGGCCAGAAAGGGAACTGCACTTCAGTCTCCAACAGCTGCCACTATCAGCTGACGCACAAGTGACAAGGAATGCAGGTACATCCTTGTACACAAGAGCACAGACTTGATTTTGTGTGTGCGTTGAGTATTTCTCGTGTTATATTCAGCACACGTACAGCTCAATGTGTGATTTAAACCCCACACTTACTAAGTCTCTGGTTTCTTTATAAATGAACGTGCGTTGGCTTTTTCTTATGAACAAATGTACGTGCATTCACTGTGAGATATGAACAGGGCTATATGCACAGGTAGTAGTACTTCACAAGGCCTCACTTCCTTTTCATTGCTAGCTCATTATCTGGCAAATTGTGGACTGATCTTACTGGTTGAATCTTCAGGGTCACCAGCCTGCTCACTGGTCCTTCCCACTTGCCTACTAAATTTGACATTGGGTATATTTACACTAAAAAAGTTGTAAGAGTTTTATGGCTTCTCCCAAGAATCCTGGGAACTGTAGTTTGTTGAGGTCTCTAGCCCTCCTCACAGAGTTCTATGGGAAGGACTGTCATGTTTATAGTATAAATGTACCCACTGGATTCACAAGTCTGCTGAGTTCAGTCCTGAAAAGTCTTATGCTGCCTCTGGCTTCTTGAAAATTCTGTCATTCAGGGTCAGTGTTCCAGTAGAGCTGCCATGATGCAATTCATGTACACAAGCCTAGTTCCAACAGAATCAATAAAGGTCACAAAAAGGGACCCTGCAACCAAAGAGATCCATCATATCTCAGTTGTGGCTTCCTGGAGGACACCAGTGGGAACTCAGACACAACACTGAAACAGCATTGCCGCACTGATCCTGGCCATCCCTAATGGCATGAAATCTAGCTGGGCATCATCACGTTTGGGGGCACCAGAAGCACACCTGTCAGCTATAGCACCTGTGAAAGAGTGGCAAATGATGATTCTTTAGTAAGCCTTCCTGCCTCTTTGCGCTGCGTAGATACTGTGTGTGTAATACACAGTGGGCCAGTTATAAAGATTTAATAAGTTTTAGGATGGCTCCATTACTTAAAAGTGGCAAAACCATGAGTGAATTATGCAGTTTATCCCACATGAGTGCTAATAAAATCTTTATTCCACACCACTCTGTGTGTTCTGTACATTCTGCGTGTTCAAGAAATGGAGGGGAGACTTTTATTGGGGCGGGTTGCTGTTTTTTTCTTGTACCCATAAAGCCAGGTGCTTTACTTACGACAAGTCCAACTGTTCAGAATGCAGAAATGGAGAGAAAACTAACTAATAAATCCAAGACACCTTTTAAAATGACTTTAAATTGCTATTTAGTATATTAAAATGTCACAGCTTGATAGGTGATGTCTTGGGGCTTTCCCAGGATTCTGTGGGCAGAGTTTCTGAAAGCAGATGTGTCATTATGCACCGTGGGGTATATTTGCAGGCAGGCTGTGAGTCCCCGTCACTTTTTGCCTGTTAAACTTACAAGGGTAGTGTTGGCACATTCGTTTATGCAGCTGTAGAACCATTTGCCAGTCCAAATGGGCAGAGGCAGGAGTGTAAATGCTCTGCCTTCCATGAATCAACACAGCCTCCCCCCCCCCCTCCAAAGTTTCAAGCGCAAACAATTTAAACAAATTTCCGTTCTGGATGATTTGCCTGGAGCGTGCCTGAACATTAGTGGCTATCAGGTGTACTTGTGTTTAGATCTCTTGTACGCTCTGATGTGTATATGCAGTATCTGCACCAACATGCTTCCTAATTTATCCTAATGGACACAGCAACCCCATGCTTGCAAAGTCCCCTGTGTTTCATGCAGGGCCTGGCAAACAAGGGTGCATCTTTCTGTGCTAACTGTGCACTGTAGTGCCACACTGGTCCTGCGCAAAGGATGACAGGTAGACCAACCCAGAGGGAAGCACTAATATGAACAGTATATGGACAGAAGAACATGAGAGTTTGGGTTTGGACTAAGGGTCAACTCAGTCCAGCTGCTGATCTCCAGCTGTGGCTAGCCACGTTCCTCTGGGTAACTTCTGGCCAGGACTCGATGGGGACAGCCCTGCTGTTTGTTTCTGCATCTTGTAAATCCAAGAAACATTTCCCTTGAATATGGAGGGTCCAGTTTTAGTAATCCTGGCCTGAACTTTCCCTTGGCCTGCCCCTCACCCTTTGCTCTTATCTCCTCCATCTCCAGTGCTTCCTTAATTTCCTACAAGATCCAGCGCTCCTCGTAAGGCTAAGAAAAGTCTAGAGAGAGGCAAAGCTCTGCGGTTTGGTTAACAGGACCCAGCAGTCAAGGGAGGGAGGCGCTCTGCCCAGGCGTCCATGGGGCAAGTTCCTAGCCCCACAGGTGGCTATTTGGGAAAGAAGACATTCGGCAGGAAACGAGAAATGCCCGCCCAACTGCTTGGGGACTGGGGAGGGGGGAACTCTTGCAGTGGGGAATCGGTGGCGAGATCGTGTCCGGCTTAAGCCCGCTGTGCCTGCAGTGTGCTTCTCCTAACCCTTTTACGCGGGGCTGCCAGATCGCCCGCGCCGTCTGCATTCTCCGCTTCTCCTCCTGCGCAATAACCAACACTCATTTGAACAGCAGGGGAATAACAGACGGCCTCCGAAGCGATGTCGACTTCGCACTCGCCGTTCTGGAAAGTCCTTCGCACTTGTCAAGCAAACAAATCAGAGAAGGGCTTTGCGACTCAGTCCCGGGAAATTCACAATGTTCAGAAAGCCTTTTAAAATAGACAGTCTCCTCTCCGATAACGCCAATACATTCTTTAAATCGCCGAATTTATTATGCCAAGCCCATGCCAAGCCAGCCCACTCGATATTCTTTCCAGCACCCCCGAAGAGAAGTCGTCGGGTGCTGAGCTCCGGGGAAAGGATGGGCACTGCTCTGACCGCTTCGAAGTCTGTCGGTCTGGCAAAGGAATTTGATTTTGGAAAGCTTTAAAAAAAATCCTTTCTTGCAGATGATAAGAAAAATCAGACTGTGCTCTTGTACCCAGATTGAGAGGCGGGGAGGGAGAATGCCAAACGTTTGCTGCATGCTGAAAAAATCTGCTTTGGCTCTTGGAGGCTGTCGACCAGATGGCGGAAGGTTCCTCCTGCGAACGTGTGTGTTTGAAAGTATATGCAATCACACAATGTAACATATATATATATAGGGGGGGGGCGGACTTTTTTTTTAGTAAACTGTTGCCAGCTCCTGGCCGATATAAAACTCGGGCTCAGTTATCTCATCTGAAGCTTAATGGGTACGATTTAGGAAAAGCGTCCCGCTGAGATCCGTTGAAAGCCAAGCGATTTCCTCCTGAGCTCCCACTTCCTCTACTCATCAGACATCCCATCGGCAGCCTTGAGTCTTCCTCCTTCCACGTAATGTGATCTGGAGCTCAGGGTGAGGCGCTGTCGCTCTTTTCCCTCCCGATCCTAGCCCTGGTGCCTTGAAAGTGATTTCCGTGGAACTGACTGCCCAGCTGCAGGATCGCAGCCTTTAGCCCCCTTGACACAGAAGTGTAAGCAGCGATTTTTCGAAATATATTTTATGCTAAGATGAGGCTGTTTTCTTTGATGTTTGGTTGTTAAATGGGTTTTTTAATGGCTGGGACTGTGGTCGTTTTTTTAATTTTAATGAATGCATGGTGTTTTAGAATGTTTATCATATACGCCTTTGTGAGCCGCCTGGAGTGGGTTTCCTGGAGAGGCCTCATATGAAATGTTCTCAATAAATAAACAAGTATCGCTTTGTCTATAGACGGAATTGGAACAAAGCTGAGTCTGAAAACCGAAACCGGAAGCGAAGCGTAGTATTTGGGAGACATATTTTAAAAGATAAAGATTTTTAAGGGCATACAGAATTTAGATTCAAATCTCCGCTGGTTTTCAAGGACTGTAAATTGCGCCCCCCCCCCAACTGGAACAGCGACGCTCCACTGCAAGCCCGAAAGACAGGCGGGAGGCAATGCCGGTGGGCCCGTTTTGTAAAGGTTCGAGCCTAGCATGAAAAACAGGTCAGAGAGACGGTGCGAGGGCCTCGCCACCCTTTCCCTCGGCTACCAGCCAAGGCTCCGACCAAGAAGTAGCCCCAAGGCACCATTCTTTGGGGCAGGGGCATCAGGCAGGCCAGCATCGGTGAACCACACCCGCCTCTCTGGCGCAAGCAGGCGGACCGAGCATCTTACAAAGACCGGGAAGAGGCTGGCTTGTACAGGCAGGGAGAAAGCGAACCAGCCGGGTGTTTTGTCCAGGGGGGAATTGGGTTTATTGGGTTCCTATTGACTTTTACTCTGCCATTATTATGTAATCCGCCTTGAGTCTCAGTGAGAAAGGCGGGCTGTACATAACGTGGACAGACGGACAGATACAAGAAGCCCCTGAAGCAGCTCCATCTTCAGGCCGCTGGCTCCAGCCCTCCAGGCAAAGTTAAGTCTGGGGGAGGGAGACCCAGAAACCCAACAAAGAGAAGCCGCACCTTCACCTTTGAGTGTGTGTGTGGGGGGGGGTGCAGCCAGGGTGTGTGCATTTCGTTAGTGGGAACTATTCTCTGATTGTAAGTTTGCTGGCCAGGGAAGCCAGGCTTTGCTGGGGGGGGGGGTGTCGTCTAGGCCTGTGTGACAGTTGGGCCACATCGTGCTATGTTGGGGGGGGGATTAGATACAGTTGTGTGGTCAAGAGAAGATCCACATGCTCAGAGGCATTTTCCCTCAGAGATTCCAGCCTCCGTACTGAAAACAAATTATAGGGCTTATGCTTAGCGAACTTTGGCAGATCCCGTTTTTTGTCTTGTGGGTTTGGCCTGAGGTTTGTGTGTATGGGAGGGCAGGGTCCTGCCGCGATTTTACGGCTCGAAAGAGCCGCGGCTCAGGCAAGATGTTAAGCCCGAGACCGCGGCTGAAGGACAGCCTCACGCGGCTTAAGGGGGTTTGCGAGGCTGACATAGTTGAAATGGGCCACGGGAGCGAAATGTTCTCTGCGTGCTCAGACGCCATTTCAGTGTGGTGGCTGGAGTGCCAGACTAGGACCTGGGAGACACATGTTCGAGTCCTGCTCTGCCTTGGGCCCCCAGTACTCGTAGCCTAACCTACCTCACAGGGTTGTTGTGAGGGTGTAATGGAAGAGAGGAGAACGATGTAAACCGCTTTGGGTCCCCCTTGCGGAGAAAGGCGAGGCATAAGTGAAGTAAAAAAGCGGGGAGAGAAAACGTGTGTCTAGGAGCTTGGGGGAGCCGGAGGTCTTGGTTTTTTTAAAAAAAAAATTAAAAACTTTGTTCGCCAAGCCACTAATCTTTACGGTCATTGTCCAAATTGCCGATCCGCTCTGGGGGATCCTGCTTGTTTAAAAAACGCAAACTCGCGGAACATAAGTGGATTCATGCAACGCAAATACGGTTAGCTTCAATACTATTTATTACAGGGTGTGTAGAACTGAAACTGGCAGCCATGATCCTCTGCATGTACTTTGCATTACAGGATTGCGGCCTTATTTGCCCAGAAGTAACATCCGTCCAGCTTCTGGGTTGGAGAAGCGGTGCGAACGACCCCAAATATATTTCGGGTCCCAGTCGGAGGAGGGGAGGCAGGGCAGCTGGCGCGGGATGGGGCGGAAATGTGTCTCCGGGATTTCAGCCTTAGGGCGGACTCCAGTGGGTCGCAATCGTTCAGAATCGTTCAGAGACAAGCGCAGCCACACGTGTAGTTTCAAGCCTAACACACGGGTCATGATCCGGTTTTCCCAAGTGGTGTGTGAACAGAATAGGAGGAACTCGGTGTGGCGCGGTTCCGTGCCAGAGTTCAGAGGAATTTCTGAGCTCAGCGCGTGCGTGAAGGGCTGCCGGGCCTTAAGATCATTTCTTGCACCATCCCTTTCAAAGGCAGGAATAGTGAAGCCAGAAAGGGATCCATCCGACTTCGGCCTCGGGGTGAATGCTCCGCTATACATTTCCTTCGAAATGGTTCGGTTAGTGGGTCTGTTTACTCCCCATCAAAACGCATTTAGAGGCATTTAAAACCAACGCTAAATAATATATTTGCTGTTTTGTGTCAGTGATCCGCAGCCAATGGCGAGGGGCCAGGCGCTGCAGCTTCTGCTCCCCCGTCTCCCCTCTTCCAACCCGAAATATATTTAGGGTCGTTCGCATAATTTCACCAAAGCAGAAACTTTTGGGGGGTGAACAGAAAACATAACCGGACCCGACACCGGTTTCTTTGACACTAAACTTCCTTCCTCTTAATGGCATTTATTTTGAGTTAAGGGTTAGCTGCATCCGGGTCCTATGCATTTTAAAGGAGCTCCGCGACGTTCAGTGAGGCTTACTCGCAAGTAAGTGCGCACAGAATCGCAGCCGGAATGCAACTGGAATCGTTGCACTGAAATCATTACAGAATACATTTAGGCTTGCTTTGCACGGGAGTCGATTGCTTGGGAAACGATGGGGATGGGTTCCAAGCAAAGGTGTTTCGCCTCCGGTCTACGGAGCTGGTTGTTCCGACGCTTCTCCAAACTGAGGAGCAACGTTGAGGGGCAGAGTGCGCACAGCGGCACCAGCTAGCCCGAGCCTTGGGGAGGGGAGGTTCTTCTCGAAGTGGAAGGGAGGGCATAGGCAGGTCTTCCCAGGTTTCTTTCAAAAAATAAAAAGCCGGCCACTCGCTCTTACTCGCACAGCCTTTGAGGCAATCTGGATATTGTTCGACTTCTCAGCTGGTTTTAGACGCGCGCGCACATCCCCAGGTAGATCGAATTTCTCTCTGTCTCTCTCTCTCACACACACACACGATGTCAAGACGGACTGGCAAAGAGCGGATATTTTGCAAACGAAAGAATAAAGTCGTTTTAGGAACGCTGCCCCCCCTCCCTTTTGCTGCCCCCCTCCCCTGCCAGGCACCGCGAGGCCCCAGAGCAAGTTCCGCGAGCCGAGGCTGGGGTTGCCGGGCCAGAGGCGGCAACGAGGGGCGAGAGAGAGGCGTGTCTTGCCTGGGGGTGAAGAAGCCCGTTCCCTCGCTCGAGCCGCGAAGAGGGTTCGCCCCATCTGCCCTCCGCTCCGTCTCGCCTGAGGATCCCCGCTGAGTGGGAGGATGGCCCTGCCACGGGACGGAACAGGCGCTCCCCTTGCCGCGAGTCCTGGCTTAAGCTCCTGCGCGAGCTGGAGCGGGATGGAGGCCGGGCGTCGCTCCTGCCGCTTCGCTCGACAGCCGCACAGTTCCAGCCGCAGCGACCCTTCGACGGAGCCCGCCTGCTTGGAAGAAACCCCCTTCCCCGGCGGCCAAGCAAGCCGATGCGCAGCAGGCCGGCGCGCGCACACCTGCGCGCCAGGTGCGAGCCTCCCCCGACCGGCAGGCAGAGCGCGACCGGCTCCGCTCTTGCAGGGCCGCCCGCGCCGCCCCGGCCCGATCCTTTCCTCGATCTGGCCCAGTCGGAGCCTCCGGTGCCCGCCTCCCTTTGCTGCCCGCTGGCACAGAACGGTCGGGTTGCAATCCTCAGGCGCCCCGCAAGCCCGAAGCCTTTGGGCGCGATCCAGGCCGGTTCCCAGGGTCCCAGGCGCCTCCCGACTACAACTCCTGCCCTTCCTTTCATGCTCACACTTTCTGGAGCGAGTTTTGTCCCGAAATGTCTATTCCTTACCCCACTTCCGTCTTAGTCATTAAAAATGAGCATTCTTCTCCGAGTCCTCGTTTCACTGTTGCTAACCTTGCAAGTTAGGACACGGGTTCTATCTCTGCAGACCCCTCTTTTTGGAATATTATATTCTTGTGAATAATGTTACATAAAACACTCCTTAAAGAGGCCAGTAGCACCTTTAGGACTAACCAATTTTATTGTAGCATAAGCTTTCGACTAACACGGCTAACTCCTCTGGATCCTTAAAGAGGGATTAAGGTATGGCATCGTTTTCATGTTGGTGGATAATTCGCTTCCTCTAACTGTGGATGCCCTTCTGTAAAGCGGCTTAAATCTCAGAGCTGTGTCCTGACAGGGTGCAGAAAGGGAGGTGCCGCTGGGCCGAAGAGACGGGCCTTGCTGTTGACCAGGCAGGCTTTCCAACCAGTTGTCGGCACACGTTCCGCTTCCAGACGCTCCTTCCACCTCCCTCAGCCTCCGGGGACTTCCGCCCAAGGCGGGGGACTTCGCTGGAGGCTAAGCAGGAGCCCCGGGAAGGTAGAGGCGGTTGCGTCTGCGACCCGCCGTGCAAAGCCGGGCGCGGGACCCGATCCGTGGGTGCAAAGCGAACGGCCCCGGAATCCGTTCAGATCTCTCGCATTAAAATAAGCCGGGCTGGAGCAGCGCGATCCTATTTCCTACTGCGGGGGATCCCACGATATTCCGTGAAGGTTACGGTCACGTTTGGACACTTGGGGGTGCTTCGTTGTTTGGGACTCGCTCCGAAAGGGTTCCGTTTCTCCTTCGGCGCTCAGCACAGAAGCAGCGACGCTCTGGCGCTGGTCTGCCCAACTTCTGCGGAGGCCTTCGGAGCCCTTCGGTGGCGCACAGAGGCCGCAGCTGTGGGGCAAACGACGGGGCTCAGGCTGCCCTAGGCTTAAGCACAGACCCTTCGGCTGGTTCGTTTCCCTCCCTCGGTCTCCCCTGGCTTTGCAGCCTTCGGTGTCCCCCCGGGGCTCCCGCAAACCCAGGTATCTTTCAAGGAAGGTATATTGCAAAAATTAACATTACAGATGTCATACACACTGCGAAGCCTATAAAAAACGCGTTTACAATAGTTACTCTAAAAACGAAATTTATAACTTTCATATGGACTTTCATATGCAATATGCAATATGTTTCTTGGCTCCATGATTCATCCCCCCCCCCCTCCCCGCCTCGGACGGCTGGAGTAGGTAGAGCGTCTTGGAGAGTATCGGGTGTAATCCGAGAGCCGCCTTGCCGCAGCGGGGCGGGGTGGGGGTCCAGGCAGGCGCTCCCGACGCCTGCCCAGCTTTCAACCGCTCCTGCGGGGAGCTCCAGCGCCCGAGTGGCGGCCGGCCGGCCGGCCTTTTACTACCTGGGCAGTGGGGAAGGAGCCGGCGGCATGGGCCGAGGCTTCCACCCGCTCCCGGCCAGAAAAGGGAGCTTTTAAGATCCTGCCCGAACCCCGAGCAGGTTGAGTCGCTCTTCCTTTTCACCTCCTGGACTCGTTCGGTTCCGTGGCTGCTCAAGCCTCTCGGTGCCCGCGCAGAAATAAGCCGGCTATGCTCAAGGGGCTAAATGTGCCCAGCCTGAGCCTCTGAAGAAGTCCGCTCTGACTCGGGGCGCCCATGTTGGGCGGCAATAAACCTTGTTCGTCCTTGACCTGCCTCTGGGCCTTGGGCTTGATTTCGCGGCCTTCCAGTCCGTGCGTGAGGAGAGAAACGCCCGAGGGCCATTCCTCGGCTCGCCCGCTGACTCGGGACCTCCACGCATTTCAGGGGATGGGAAGCCAGTCCTGAACGCAGGCGGCAGAAAGGGCTTTTCTCCCGTTCAGAAGGATTCTTCCAAAAAACAATAGAAAACTTAACAGTTACCAGGTAGGAGGAGGTGAGCCCCAATCGCGGTGGCAATAGTGATACTGATAGTGATAGTGATAGTAGAAAAGAGCAAGAGTCCAGTAGTTGTATCTGAAGAAGTAACTGTGGCTCGGGAAAGCTCATACTCCACAACAACTTTTGTTAGTCTTCTAGGTGCTACTGGACTCTTGCTCTTTTCTACTGCTACAGAGACTAATATAGGGCTACCCATCTTGATCTATCTCCAGGAATAGGAATAGTGCAAGGTTGATTCCAGTAGTGATAAGAGCACGGTTCCAAAAGGACTAACTCAACGCCTAGGCGATAACAATTAACAGCAGTCACACTACTTGGAACATGCCACATACTAAGGCCACACTGCACTGACTCCTTGACTCTTGGGTAAAAGTTGAGTAGGGCGGGACCAGAAATTCCAGCCCAAACTATCTGGAGGACTGTGACAAAGTCAGGTGGTGGTGGTAGTGTGATGACGGCCTATTCAATTGAGAGTATTTTCGGAGCTCACCTAACAGGGTTTATAGTGACCTTGACTCTAGGGACACAACACCTGCAAGGCGACTTCCCTTGAGCCAGGCGGAGGCGCGCCCTCGCAGCCTCCACTTCACTTTCCGGAAGGCGAGGATCCCCACGGACGATTTGCGGCGCATGCCCAGCGAGCAGCAAGCTCCGCGTGAACAGATCTGGGCGGGCCCGCGCTTCAGGCGCTGAGACTCCCCGCGCGGCCCTCGCTCGGGAAGGGCGCGCTCCCACTGCCTAGAAGGCACGGCTGCAGTTGCCCCCGTGGCCTTCCTGGAGACGGCCCGTTTGGTCTCTTTCCAGGCGGTACCTCGTTGTTTGGGGGAGGGAAGGGCGCCCAGGCGAGTCCCATTCGGATCGCCAGTCGCACGTGGGTGGGCAGGTTGCCTGGGAAGGAAGCCCCGGGAGGTGGGCGGGGGTCCCTGGGCAACCAGTCAAAGTCTCTGAGGAAGAGCGATCGGTGCAGGAGCAGATGGGACTGACACAAAGGGCCTTGCATCCTCTGCGCCGGCGCGCCAGTGTTAAGGGGGGGGGCTCGCTAGGAGAGAGGATCAGCCGGTCTGGGATGACAGGCCTCGTCCTGGAGCCTGGGAAATGCTGTCCGGGTGTCTCTGGGCGTGTGCAGAAGGCAGACACGCGCTTCAGCCCCATTTATTTCAGCAGGCAAAGGTTCCTTTGGGCCGGCAGGTGCCCGGCACGGCTAAGGCCTCCGTTTCGAGGGAGACCGTCGGGTTGGCAGCCCCTTCTGCGCGCCCTGCCTTCGCGCTCTCTGCTCCCTTCTTCCTTTCCCACGGCTTCGTTCGCCCTTCCGGAAGCAACGTGTTTTTCGAGTTTTCTGGGCCTTCTAGTCAGCAGGGATCTGGACGTCGGCTGCGAAACGGAACCATGCGAAATTCGGGCGGGATGGAATTATGTAACCTTCGAATGGAATTCAGCTGGGCTCTAGGCACTGAGACGCACCCAGGCCTTCATTCGTTTGCTTCCGAATTCGGCAGAACTCGTTAGAGAATAACAACAACTTTCGCTTTATGTACTGCTCTTCAGGACAACTTAATGCCCACTCAGAGCTGTTTACAAAGTATGTTATTATTATCCCCACAACAAAACATCCTATGAGGTGGGTGGGGCTGAGAGAGCTCCGGAGAGCCCTGACCGACCCAGCTGGCTTCAAGAGGAGGAGGGGGGAATCAAACCTGGTTCTCCAGATTAGAGTCCTGCGCTCTCGCTCGGGAAGGGCGCGCTCCCACTGCCTAGAAGGCACGACCGCAGTTGCTCCCCTGGCCTTCCTGGGGAGAGCCCGTTTGGTCTCTTTCCAGGCGGCACCTCGTTGTTTGGGGGTAACCACTATACCAAACTCGCATTTGGGGAAGTACAGTCCCTTCCCAGGCCTAGGGCAGGCAGCAGCAGCTGAGCGGCTGGACTTCATCCTGACACTCAGATCAAATTGTGGAGTGGGGGGGGGGCGCTCAGACGCAGATCTATCGGGAAACTCTCGGCACTCCGGCTCAGGTCTCATTTCCCCTAGCCGGAGCCTCTGCCCGAGTCCCGGGGAAGTAAGTCCCGTTGGGATCAATGCCCTATGGTTCTTGCTAGGAAGGACCCGAGGATTCACTAAAACTCTGGGCTTTCGGCGAGCTGTGCAGTGCCGCCCACACCCACCGAAATCCGGTTTGCTCTAATGTGATTGTGGATGGTGGGGGGCAAAGTCCCACGGAGTTCGCGTCATCCCCCCCCCCCCACACGCCTGATGCTGAGCCGGGCTTGGCTTGAAAGGGCCCGCAGTGAACGAACCTCCCGTTGGCTGGCAGGAGCTCTCGGTGCTCCTGGAAGCTGGCCAGGCGCTCCAAGGCTCTGGAGTCGTGCCCAGAGTGGCACAGCCGGGGCAGCTTAGTCCAGATCACCGGGGAGCCTCAGGCCAGGGGCGCCTGGGGGTTTCAAGGGCCAGGCCAATGGGCGATGGCGAGGAGGCCTCTGGCGGCTGGGCTTAAAGCGCTTCACTCCCATCCTAAATCTCACGACAGTCCTGTGGGTCTCCCCCTTTAAAGGGATGTCTGAAGCCTTTGGTTTAATCAATAAAAGGACATCTTTGCAGACGGCCAAGACCCATTTTCCTACGGCGCTGCTTAGCGCAGGGACTGGAGCCGTGTAAGAAAGACGATCCAGACGACACCTCTCTTCGGAAGTGTAAGGATCCAGAATCGCAAACCTGACCATCCCAAAGGAAATGCTCCCGTTGGGAACCCTCAGGAGGCCAGCCGTTTTTCGGCGAAGGCCATTCCCATTTGCTTTGACTAAAAGTGTAGGAAGAGCCAGTTGTTCGAAGAGATGAGAAGGAATCGTACATTTTCCTTGCGGAGGCAATTGCCTCCCCTTCCCTTCAGTTATACAGGCCAGGAAGGAGCAAATCGAGGGCGCTGACTCAGTTTACACCGGCGTGGCAGGAACTGATCGGGAGTCCTTTGGTTCCCTTGTGCTGCGCGCCAGTCTTTCACGTGCTCAGTAGGAGGCCAAATTGCTGCCCAGCCGATCGAGTCCGGCACTAGCCGATGAGAAGAAGCGGGCGAGAATGTCTGGGAGGGGGGAGCACATCCCGCATTGAGCTGTTCGTGCCGCCAACGCCGGTGAATGCAAAGCAAACCACTTCGAAAATAAGACTTAAGTTGGGGGCGGGGGGAGAGAAGGAGGGGCTCGTCCTAAGCGCGCCCTTCCCTTCTTCAGACGCAGACACCTTGCCTTGGAAGCAAGTTCTGTCGATCTCAGGTCCGTTGAAACGAAGGGGAGACAAATGTATCTTCAGGCCGGGCGACGCTCCTCCGGCCGCCATTGAAACCCGCGAGGCTGCTGTTCTTTGCAATGATTTGTTGATGGGCGTCACTGACCAAGGCGGTCTAAAGATCTCAGTGGGACTTATTCGCAGGCAAAGCTCGGCGCAGCTCAGGCAGAACCAGAAGGCAAGAAACGATGCCGGTGTCTGGCATGGCAGGAGAAGTGAGTGGATTCCATGGGTTTCCACGGGACTGGATCCTCTGACTCTCCTTTGCTAAGTTTTCCTTCAAGGGAGAAAGGATTCCTTCGGTAGAGAAAAGTCTTTCTTGGTTGAAGGAAGGCTTGGTGGAAGGGAGTCACGGGGAGCATCCTACAGTGGTCAGCTCAGAATGAGGTCCCCTTTTCCTCATGGGGCTCATTCCCAATAAAGTATTCTAGAGCATCCAACTCATTAAGCGTAACCTACACATAACGGGCAACATCGGGTCACCCAAAGAAAGCTGCGCTTCTACTGCGCCCATTAATGCGCCCTGGAACTCCGCGGGAGTTAATGCTGAGTCTAGTCCCGAAGATCCAGAGGAGTTAGCCATGTTAGTCTGTAGTGGCAAAATCAAAAAGAGTCCAGTAGCACCTTTAAGAATTGGCTAGTCTTAAAGTCTAAAAATTGGTTAGTCTAAAAATTGGTTAGTCTTAAAGGTGCTACTGGACTCTTTTTGATAGTCCCAAAGAAGGGCGCTGGAGCGCAGAGATCGGAGGGGAAGCCGTCTGCCGCGTGAAATAGCCTCCCCCTCACCCCAATCTCCACAGCCCCCTTTCAGTTTTGATCTGGAATACTTCTGGATCGGCAGCACGACCTTTGAAGTCCCATTTTGATTGAAGGGGTTTTTATGAGCGCTTTGTGAACAGACGAGGAGGAGGTGGACTAAAAGAGCAGCCGCAAAGCCCTCAGGGGGGAAGGAGGGGTGCCTTGGGAGGCACGTCGGGGGGCCAGATGACAGTCTGGCGCGGCTTAGGGCCACACTTACACCTCGGGAAGAAGAAAAAAAAAGGAGATACCGGTTTTCGAGGTGCTTTCCGGACAAGTCAAAAAGCACCAACTTTTTAGCGCCTGGGACTAGTTAAGCGAACTGAAAAGCGACTGATCTGTGTTTTAAATCGTTTTGGGGGCACGCACTCCTCTGCTCAAAGCAAACTGGATGGTGCTACGTAGTATGCCCTATCAGCTCCTTATCATTTAAACTGGCTTGTAATATATAGCTTAAGAGCACAAGGAAACCTGGGACCTCTGCTCCCTTCTTAAAGGGAATATTTTAATTTCCCCCCACAAAGGAATAATCATGTTATTTGGAGATAAGCTTTGATTTGAGAATTTTATGCCAGTATTTAGATCACACATATTTATTTGAAGGAGGGTCCCGCTGATTGGGAAATCAGTTCGCAAACAAAAAGCTTTCCACCCGATTCCTACGCAGAGTTGTTTGGCTGAGACTTACCAACACAGCATCCGGACGCGCCACATTTCCTATCCCTATCCCAAGCACATTTATTTATTTGGGGACCTCCAACTGGTTTAGGCTGAACTTACTTTAGTTGAATGTATTTACCGAATTCTTTAATTAGAGTACGGGGCCATCAATTGCGGGATTTTCGTCCAGCGGCACCTTAAAGACGAACTACATTTTCAGGGTGTAAGCTTTAGAGAGTCAGAGCTCCCTTCTTCAGACACGAGCTCTGACTTTCGAAGGCTTACACCCTGAAAATCTTGTTGGTCTCCAAGGTGCTAGTGGGCGAAAATCCTGCTGTTCTGCTGCGGATTAACACGGCTACCCAGCTACCTATCCTCGTGGAGGGTACCAATTGTTGAAGAAACAAACGAAGGGTCAAGATCAGATCCTGTAAGAAAATCGTTCGGGTTATACACTTGAAGTCTGAACTGTTGGGTGGAAATCTCAGGAAATGAAATACTTGGGCTGAAACGCTCCATCTTCTGAGGCGTACATCCAATACTTTTAGGGCCCAGTGAGTTGCGAACTGAACTGTGTTGGGGTCACTAGGGAAAGTGCGATCACTCTATATGATGTACACTGGCTTAAGCCGACTGAAACCCCTTCTGCACCTGCCAGTTTCACCGGTTCAATTCCCATACTGCAGCATTTTTGGTGACCATCTGCACACAATTTGCCACCATGAGTAGTCACTCTGGCTATTATGAGGCTTTTCCGGGGCTTATGCCCGACTTCAAAATCCCTTTGACAGTCTGCTTTTTCTCCCTGCATGCTCTTTATCCCATCTTTTAGCTGGCTTCTGCCCCCACCCCACCCTCTGCGAGCCCACTTCATTGTGATTGGCCACTGTTGTCTATTCAGCCACTCCCTCCCCGTCCATTCCATTCCTCCTCTCTCCATTTTGCTTTCCACCCTTTAATTTTTTTTAAATTCAGTGTAGGATCGATGCCCCAATGAGCTGGAAATAGATTGATCCAGCATTCCAGCCATAAATCGATTCATAGCTTGTGCAAAAAAAAGAAGAAAAGGGCTGGGCCTATAACATCATCGATGACGGCACTGGCGATGAAAGCGCCGGCACTCTACAATCCCGATGCATTTTGACACAGTGCAGACGAAAAAAGAACTGGACCACTCTTACCAAATATGAGAGGTGCCAAAGGGCCCAGACAAGCCAATTCCATGCCTTTGGGGTTGACTTCTGGGATTGTGAGGAGTTATGTTCGTGGTGGTGGTGGTGGTATAGTAGTAGTAGTAATAGTTATTGTTTAGGGCTAATGGCCATTACAATTAGCACATAAAAAGAACTGAAGCAAACTACAACAAAATAGGGCTCAGTCATTCCAGAGCCAGTAGTTAGAGTCAAAGTAGGATCTGGGAATCTCCACTCCGTCATGAAAGCTTGTTGGGTGACCTTGGGCCAGTCGCACACTCTCAGCCTAATCTACTGTAAGGATAAAATGGAGGAGAGGAAAACTGTAAGCTGCTTTGAGGACAAAAAAAGGGGTTATATAAAATAAAGTTCATGCTTTATTAATTTTACAAAACTCCTACCTCATCTTTCTGCCCTCATAATCACCCACCAAGGTGGCTAACAAATTAAAATATACATAATAAAACCACATCTTATAAACAATTAAAGCCAACCAAAACAGTTAAACAACTAAAACCATTTAAGAGCTAAAATACCTACAACAGCATAAAAAGCTACAAAATATTGGGCAGGGAGAAGGGATCACTGAGGAAATACAGAATGAAACAAAAAAAGGCTTCACCTGCTGGTGGAAGATGGCAACACTGGGGGGGGGGGGCAAGAGAATTTCCGTAGGGAGAGGGTTCCAGAGTTTGGGTGGCACCACCCGGAAGGGAAGGCCCTCTCCCAGATTTCCACAGCAGGGCCTCCCACCTCAGTGGTAGGTTAAGTTCATTAGGAAGTAGGTGGTCCTTTAGGTATGTAGCTCCCAAACCATAGAGGGCTTCCAAGGTCAACATCAATACCTTGGATCGTGGGAGTCAATGTAAACAGGCCAACTTATATAGAAGACCAAAGACCAGGACACTGAAATGAAAGCGAAGTGCCCAGTGAAAGCAGTGTGGCTCAGTCCCCGGTTAAGTGAGCTCAGGATTGCAGCCTAAACCACCTTTTCCCCTCCAGTACTACCATGGAACGGATCAGGAACATGGCTGGCTGGCTGGCTGGCTGAAGTCTCTGGCAGTAAATGTGTGGGCATTTAATGGGAGTAAACCGGCCGAATTGGCAGTAAAAATACATAGCACAGCGCGGTAAATCACCTCCGCAGCCACTTTCTCCTTTGTTTCTTCAGAGAGGAGGGCTACATAGGAATAAGCCTGATGGTGCTGCAGGGACCTTATTTTGAGTTCGGCTGGGTGAAAAAAAAAGATAGACTTGCCGGTGCTAAGGCCTGGCGAGCGATTTAAAGCGCAGCCTAGGGAAATCCAATATCTGAACTAAAATGGAAACCTGTCAATTTCATTAAATTGTACACCCGCCAGTCAAAGGCTTTGTTTCCAAGATTAAGAGAAAGAGAGAGATTGGGGTCGGCAGTCAGTCGGGCTGTCCCCTCTGAACCACTGAGCCTTAACTCAGGGAAGTTCATAGTGAAATGTCTCTGTCTGTCTGTCTGTCTGTCATTTCTTGTAGAAGAGGAAGAGAGAAATTAACTCTGGACTTGCCCAGGGTCAGTAGCGCTTGCTTTTTCTGTCTACAAGGTTACTTGGAATAAAGGGCATGGAAATCAGTGGCCCTTACTTCACGACGCGCGTGTTTAGGATTATGTGTTAAAACAGGCAAGTGAAAACGTTGCTTGAAAAGAAAGGCAAAAGCAATCTACCTCCAGATCTTTTGATCTTCCAGATTCTCTTTCTCTCGTAAATTCTGACCTTTCTCACTCAAGTCACTGCGGCTACAGATGGATTTACATTTTGGTGACATGTTAAATTCCATCTTCAGAACGTTCCTAATCATTACGTTGCATAGTCTCCAAAGATGTATCATTTTTTCCAGAATCCCAAACTCATTTTTTTTAAAAAAACATTCCTTACTGCTCACTGCTTCGAATTTTGCTATAAAAAGGAACACGAGAGAGAGAGAGAGAGATTCTCACTACAGTGCAGACGGGAAACAGTGCCTCTGCTATTGCTTAAAAGTGGGCTAAAAGGCAAACAGGAATTCCTTCTATAAGAAAATGAACACTTTCCAGAAGGAACTCCATTTATTTTTAAACCGAGTTTGTTAGTTTCACGTTTGGAAAAGAGAAAGGAGGATAACTATGGCAGCGAATCCTAAAAACCGCATAATTCAGTTCTTGTTTGTTTCGGACGGCGCTGTTAAACTGCACCCAGAGTATTCTATTCACTTCAACGGGGCGGAATGTGAACTGCACGTCCCTATGCTTAGAACGATGCTCGGGCCAGCATCTCGGTCTCTTGCTTAGTGTAAAGGACACCAGGATCGCGTTCTGGAGTCTAGTTGATCAAAGGCAGCCTTATAAAAGTAACGAGGATTGGAATAGTCTGCCTACAGTAAGCAGCTTGCGGTGGATATCTGCTTCCAAATCTACAACAGTATACCTAGTTCAGAGGAATACTACATTTCTAAAAGGCTTATTGTGACCCGATCACAGTTATTATATGATTGTTACTAGGATAAGGTCAGCTATGCTATCTCATTTGATTTATTTTTAGTTTGTTACTGTGATATTATAATCACATAGGGGTGTGTGTGTGTAAATTCCAATCAGTAAGTTTCATTTCCAGCACTATATAACTGGTGCCGAAGAAGCAGTTTTCGCAGAAAAACGTGAATTTAAAGACAGCCACTACAGAGACGAAAGCGCGCCTGTTGTTATATTTTTGTAACTGAAAGGAAAATATTCCGAAGAGGGAAGACGGTGGGCGTGCATCTGAACGATTGTCTTTAGTGAAAGGGTGAATACATTAATCAAATGATGAAAATAAAATTACAATCTCTCGATAAAGACAATGTATGTAAATGTAAGGGATAAAATTTTGACAAATACAACCAGGCATACAATTTAGTTTCGACAAAGTATTTAGTTCCGGTGATTTAAAAGCGACCTTTTGGGAAATTATGTCTGCAAAGAAAGGTGCTTATGGATGAGAAGTCGGTCGACATGGACGTCCCCTATTGTTTGTATACGTGTAGTCCATATATTGGCTGATGAACGGGATTATTAACTTTTTCAACCCGCAAATGCTTTTAAAGGGAGTGTTAGAGTAGGGCCGTGGCTGGCATTGTGCCCAAGTTGGCTTTTTGATGTCCAGACCCTCACTATAGAAGTATTCCTAAACACCTCGACCCGATCTATTCAGTGGGGCTTACTCCCAGGCCAGGAAAGTGGCTTTAGGATTGCGCTGGCAAACTCTGAAAGTAAGACTGCAGGACATGTGGGACCTGTTCCCATCGGAAGTGCTCCTGCAAGCCCTATTCGGGAAGACAGTAATGCTATGCTAAGTACTTTGGCTCAGGAACCCTTCTTTTTAGGGAGGTTGAGAGTGCGCGTAAGAGAATTTCCTAGTACATTGTGATCTATGTCTTAGTAAGCTGTGCAGTTGTAAACATAATGGAACTTCCGACCCAGTTGAATGTTTGATAGGAATCTCTTATTCTACTTGGATTATTACATAACGGATCGATCAATCCAGGGGCATTTTATTTACTGAAAAGGGGAGAGACATTGTTAGAGGGACTTTTCCCCACTGAGGAAGAAAACAAAATCATAATTATTTGTAATTATCTTGATTCGGTGTTTGTTTGGGATGTGGTGGAGGGCACCGCTTAGAACGGCTACTGTAGGCAGACATTATGTTTCTTGCAATAGCCCGTAGAGGTTGGTCGCTGTTACTCCCATTTTACAGATGTAAAAGACCTTCGCTTGGAGCGAGGAAGGGAAGGGGGTTTGGGCCGCCATAGGAAGTGAGGGCGACAAACACCCCTTGGGCTCTTTCCCCCCTTCCCACGCACTTTTAGGACCTTCCAAAGAAGCACCCAGCTTGGGGGGGGGGAGAAATCCTTGCCTTCCGATTGGCCGGGGTCTCTTCTTGATTGACACCGTTCTTCCCAGCCGGGCTCCGCCCCGTCCAGTCACTTTATTGACACTAATGAGCCAGTTCTTCCCACCGGTCTCCTGCCTGGAAGTGCTGACAGATCAAGGCAACAAATTTCAATTACAAGCCCTAATTTGTGTCCGCAGAGCGTTTGTTACCCATGTCAGAGCTGTTTGGCCCCTCAGACGAGGCAGAGCTCGCAGGAGCAGAGGAGGCGGCGGCGGGGGAGAGAAGAAGCGCTTCTTTTGCAACCGGGAGTCGTCGGGGCTCGGGAAAGGAGCGCGAGAGGAACTGCGGGAGAAAGCCGCGCTCCAGCCCCTCTCGGGTCGCTGCAAGTCGGATGTGAAAGCCGGAGGAGAGGAGAGGAGGACTAGGCGGCGGCGGCGGCGGCGGCGGCGGCGGCGGCGATCTCGGCGCGGCCTGGAAGGAGGCAGAGGAGGGCTCCGAGCCCGCCGGCCCGAGCATGGCCGAGAAGAGGAGAGCGTCGCCTTGCCCCATGCTGAGCCTCAAGGCGCATGCCTTCTCGGTGGAGGCGCTCATCGGAGCCGAGAAGCAGCAGCAGCAGCAACAGCAGCAGCCGCAGAAGCGACGGAAGCAGGCGGCCGCGGGCGGCGAAGAGGCGCCGGCCGAGGAGGGCTGCAGCAGCGGCTGCGAGCGCAGCTCCGGCGAAGGAGTGGACGGCGAAGGCACCGCGGCCGACGGCGAGCGGAGCTGCGGCGCCCGGGCTCTGCCTCTCGGTGAGTGGCTCGCTCGCCTTGGGCAGCCCAGCCCCCAAGGGATCCGTCCGTGGCCCCGGGCTGCCTCCCCCCTCCCGTCCGTGGCTCTCGGCTGCCTCCCCCCTCCCGCCCCCTCTCCTTGACGCGGGCACCGCTGCCCTGGCCCGGGAAACGGCACCCGCCGAGGCCACCTTTCGCGCTCTTTCCCGCAGCAGCAGTCGCGTTCAAACCCCCGGCCGAAGTTGCCTCTTCCGGGCAGCAGTCGCGGCCGATCCCGAGGTTTGAGTCTTGAAACAAGACTTTGGGCATTAGCAGTAAATTACTTTGAAACTTCTGCTGGATCGACGCCCCCCTTGCTTTTTGTCTGGGGGTGCTGGCGATGCACCGGGCTACCAGTTCTTTCCCCGGACTGGTTCTCTTGAAAGCGTTTGGCTTCCGGGGACAGTCAGTTTTGCTCGGTTCCTTCTTTTCCAGAGTGTATATCCCCAACCGCACCAGCCGCCCCCTTGCTTTCAAAGCCTTCCTGTGATATTCTGCTATCCTTGCTATGTGGACCGATCCAACAGAAGCGAGGCCTGTTTAAATTCATTGCAAGTTGCAACCCGAACCTAAATCTATGCTGGGTTCCTTTCCCACGGATTGGAGAGGCATTGAGGTGCGCTTAAACTGAACTTTCCTGGTATTTCTAAATCCCGCTTGGCCTCATACACTTATTTTAAACCCTTCTTCTCCCTAATTGCATTAACAATTCCTTTAATGGGGGCAACTTTCACGCCAGTTTTTTTAGTATTAGCTATTACTTTGATACTTGTGGGAACACTTTTTGAGAAGTCTTTTTATTATTAATAATAATAATATGGAGAGAGGCTTCTTTCTTAAATGCCCCATTTAGGTAGAAGATGGATTATGACTGAACTATGGTAATGAATTATATGGTTTAACCTGTCCTTTCCCCGTAATATTTATTTTAAATATATTTAAGTTTTAATTGCTTGAAATAAAAACATTATGTTAAAAAGAGGGAGCTGCATGTGTTATTAAATCTTCAACCACGTGGCATACAGTAATATACAGATGAATCTATGAAATATTATGTAGTAACTGCCATATATATTCCTTCTGGGATTGCTTTTTTGCTAATCTCACCCCATAAAAAGAAGGAAAGAGACTGATCATAGTTTAGAGATTGGTTTAGACGGAAATAGATTGCAGTAAAGGTCGTTTTCCAAGGCGCATTTACTTAGACTAAACTCCAGTGAAGTTATTTATTTTTAACATGTCTTGAAACCACCATACTTCTCTACTTTAAAAGTTTATTAGGGTCAACCCACCTATAGAAGACGAAGGAAGCCTACGATGGCGTAAGCGAACACACGACCTAATGCTTAAATCGCGTGGTTTTTCATAGAATTTAGGCACGCTTCACTTTCTTTGGATTGCTCCTTATCAGTAACCCAAACCAGCCCCAAATCGACGTAAAACTTGTTTATTTTATTAAAAAGACGAAGTTTGTAAAATACGGGCCTTTTCAGGGCTGAGATACCCTAAAAAGCTGGGCTATAAATTTTAAATGGCTGGGAGGCGAGCTACTAGGCGAGTAGGATTTCCACAGGGCTTCTCCAATGCGAAGGGGGTTCGCGCCCAGGACTGCCTTTCTTCAAGCCTCCCTTCGCGAGAGTCCACACACTGCCTCGTCTTTTGCACTGGGCTTGGCACTCTCGAGCTGTTCTCTACTCCGGGCCCTTCATGCCCGCCATTTGGCGATCAAATGGCCCTTCCCTGAGGGGGACCCACTCTCGCCTCCTGCCTAGCAAATAGGTGCTCGTGCCCAGCCACCCGCTTGTGTTTTTTCTGTATCTGATGATGCTGAGGCGTGAAGAACTCGAGGCGCGCCAAAAGGTGGGAAGGCTCAGAAGGCACGTGCGCGTGGAGGGGGAGGGGAAGACCCCCGCCGCCACCGCCCCGACAGGCGCCTTTGATTGCTCAGCAGGCCGGAGGCTTCGCCTACTTCAGAGACCAAAGATGGCGGCAGGCGCGCCGCCTGGCCCGGGACTTGGCGCCTCGGGGGCTGTCTCTTGGCGTGACGCGCTCTCTTCCTTTCGACTCCCCCCAGCAGGCGGCTGCGAAGAGAGTTTCTTGAGGGCCGCATCACCCCCGCTGTCACCCGGAGGCCCTGCCAAGGCGGCGAGTTCGAGGCCCGCTTCTCCTCTGCTTGCCCCACAAGTACCACGGGTGGACCTGCAGGGCGCAGAGCTCTGGAAGCGCTTCCACGAGATCGGCACGGAGATGATCATTACCAAGGCGGGAAGGTAAGGGGTGGGGGAGGTCATCGGCCTCGGCTGCAAAAAATGCACATGTATTGAGGAAATGACCAGAATTCAAATCTGAACGTAGAGCTCAGTGCCTTCCAGAAGGAAGGGAATAGCGCCAATACAGCAATGCTGACGACTGCCAGTTGATACCCTATTCTTAATAGGCGTTATGACCTGGGTGCAAACAAATCCAGTCAAATTGGTCCACTTGATTTTGCAAATCGTATTTTTTTTTAAAAACGCATAACACGTACTTTAGTGGTAGTTTCCAAAAAGGGTGTTTACACGCTGGCAAGAATTGGAAAGCCACTCAACTGATTTACATTTCGTTTCAAGGTAATCGCTTTGTGGTGAGATCAGTGTAACTCTAAGCCATTCTCATTAATACTGATCCTGGAGTGTAAATCTGTGTGTTCTGTTTTGTAGAACAAGCCCCAGAAATACCTTTTTCCGTATTTTAAAAAATATTTTAAATGTACAATTTCTAGCCTATTGCATATCAATGAATGATTTAGAAGGGTTATTGGAGAACAGTTAACCAAATTCAAAACATTAGGAAATAACTATTGATATCCTTTTGTTTTGAGCTTCAGTAACTCAAGATGCTACTTAGATTGGCTTTGCTTTGTGTAAAACACAAAATCTTACATTGGAGAAGCTGGATGTTTAAATGGTTAATTTCTGAAGATGGCAGACAGAATCCCAAATTCACAAATGCGTCAGAATGAATAAAGAAAATTGATTTATAAGCCAGCTCAGAAACGATAATTTTAGTTGATACAGAAATCTCTGGAATTTTGGATTTCCTGTTCATTAGGGTTAAGGGTATGAATGCTGCTTTCTTCTAAAAAGAACCTTTTTCTTCCCTTTCCAAGGGATACACATGGTAAAAACCTGTATAGTATAAAAGTATCTGAACTTATTAGAAATTACAGAAACATATTTTATTGAATCCATATGTTACCTTCTACATTTTCAGAGGGGCTTTATTAATGATTGAAGTGCAGTCTTAAACAGCACAAGGAAACATTTGTCTTAAAAGTTGTCCTGTCAAAGGTTTTTTTTTTTATCTTACAGGTGCACTGAAATAACAGCATGAACTAGCTGGCTAGAGCTAAGTTTGCCCTCTTATTTAGCTAATTATAATATTTAATTCCTTCTAAAATATAGGCTTGATTTCAGACATTTGAAACATCAAAAGATTTAAGAAAATAGAATTTGTATTTTTGCTTACAAAATAACAAAAAGCATGTCTTTGTTATAAAATTCCTTCAAACCTAACCTTATAAATAAGTAAACACAATTAACAGTTAGTTATATGTAGATGTGAGACATTTATGAAAATTAACTGTTCCATAACTGTCCCAATTTGACCCTAGCAAAAGTAGACATGTACTCCTTAATATTTGGTTTCTATTTCACTCTATTAGTGCAAAAACTATTATCATCATTTGAATATAAAACAACACTTTGGGTTATATCCACTGGTAGATTCAGATATACAAGGCTACCCGAAATCAATGTGTTCTTTGACTACGCTAAGCAAATCCTGTATATGTTACCTTTTATGATACCTATTGTTTGATATAGTTTAATAGGTATGCAGCAAGTCTTCCATAGCCGTAGACTTTTATTTGTATTCCAGATCTAAGAAGTGAGTCCTGCTGATTTCAGTAGGGTTATTTTTTAAGTATTCATGTTTAGTATTATAGTGGGATGTGGGAGCCTGCAGGCTCAAGTATTTCTGTAATGCTAATGCCCCATTGAAGAAATTGATAATTAGTACGATCATCTCTGACAGGTTCATTCAGGGATAAGAGAAACTCATTTCAGGCAATATCAGCTCTGTCCCTCCCATGATAGTGCTGGTAACCTTTTCGTCAGGAAAAAAACCCCCACATCTAGGCATACAGATTTCTTGATCAGGGCCCGTGATTTGGAAATAAATGTTATTACCTTCAGTGAAAATTTCCTTTCAAGTCAATAAGTAAGGCATTGGTGTCTTAATGTTCTGCTTTGTGTGAATAATAGTTCCTACTTGAGTACATTTCTTGATATTACTAAAGTTTAAATTGCTAAAACAGAATCTTAGAATGAAAATGTTTTACTAATCAGCAAACTACACTCGAATATAGTGGTATTCTGAAGGTATTTGAAAACATTGGTTGAGGGGGGAAAACATATCTGAAGTCTGTTGAGACTTACATAAAGAAGTATTTTATTAATCAGTGAGTTATAATGATAAAGATTCCTGCTGATAATCTTAAATGAGAAAATGCTGGAGCTGTTTTTACAAACATGTTTCTGTTTCTGTACAAGTCTCCAAGTCTGTTTTTTATTAAACACTCTTTTTTTTGTGTTCAGACGGATGTTTCCTGCAATGAGAGTGAAAATTTCAGGTCTAGATCCACATCAACAATATTATATTGCTATGGACATTGTCCCAGTGGATAACAAAAGATACAGGTATAGTAACTACAATTTATAAAACTTGAAGTATTGGAGACCGGAAAAAAGCGTGGCTAGTTTGGAAATTAACAGAAGGTTGTGGTTAACTCTTCCAAATTCCTATCCTCATCTCGCTGCATAAAAAATAAGTGTTCTTTGCCAAGCACGTGAGAACAATCAAGAGATTTTTTTTAACACTGAACTGCTTTGTACATTTGGCTCATATTTTTGAACGCATTTTAGATGAGAATTCAAATAATTTTTTTCCTGTCACATAAGTTACAGTCCTCCAGACCCTTTATTTAACCATAGACTTGTTGAAGTCAGTACAGTTCATTTGGAGTGTCTGTAACCTGTATAAAGCACTGTGCTAGCCAAGTCAAAGAACAGCATTATTAGTGACTGTTGTAACTGGTCAATTTTTATCCGTTCTCTGCATAAAAATTAACCATGAATAAGTAAATGCTAAAATACAGTTTAACACTTTGAAATGCCCCGAATTGCTTCACGATATTCTCTAAAAACCCTGAGTTATTTAATATATGGAAGGCAATTTCCTTATGCTTATACTTCCACCACAAATCATGCATTTTATATGTGCCCTGAAGTTTTTGTACCCTTGACTTCCTTAAGGTCCTCATAACATTAATAAAACTTTTTTACATCTAACAAACTCTCAGACAGATGACAATGGAATTAATTGTCATGGAATATTCTGAACTACAGTGTTGTCACACTATGTTTATGGGTATTCCTAAAGGGGATGAAGCTATCCCTGATTGGAGGGCTCTCCCGCCAATCAATTTACACATTAGAGCTGTTCAGAACTTGGAGTTGTGGTCTTTTCATGAAAGAGTGCAATGCTGAAATCTGTGGGATGTATATCTACATGGTTCTTCAGAACAAGTTCTCTAGCTGAAGGAAGAGAGGAGGCAATGCTCCAAGTAGTGTTCTCGGAATCCAGTCCATTGCTTTTTTTTAGTCAACTTGGTTCACTAACCAATTTAGACATAATACCTCAATTAAGCTATTAATTTTAATTTGTGTTGAAATGGCTACATTCTTTATTAACACCAAGATGGCTTTATATCCTGGTATTTCATTTTACTAGATTATGGATTGCACTACAGAAGCATATGATAATTGTATTCATCTGCATTTGCTACAGAGATAAGAAAATGTATTTTTTTTCTGTTATGGAAACAGAAAAAGAAAACCTATGGACTGCTTGATTCATATTAAGCATTTTTAAGTCCTGTTGATTTCTGTGACTCATCTTTTTCATTCAGATTGTTTAAGGTTGATTAGAATAATATTTTTGTGGGTTAGGTTAGTTATGAACAAATATATTTTGCACATTTTAGACTGAATATTTCTGAAGTTAGTGAAGTTGGGCATGATTCCCAAATGATGATATCTTTTAAAATGGGTAAACTTCATTGAATTAAATGCTCATGACTCATGCAGATAACATTTTATTAACATATATTTCAGTCTTTCTGTATGTAAGGATATTGTGTATCTTTAGTTGAATAATATCCACTTGCTTCCTAAATTGTGACACAATACTTTTCAAATATTGAACATAAATGCTAGAGGTTCCCTTAAAATAAATATATCTTTCATTGGAATTGTGCATTGTGGATTCTGCACAAAGATCACAATCTTGCTTCTGTTAGCATGTGTGGCATAGAATTATTTAATCTCTTACTATTATGGTAAATATCAGAAAGGGATGGTAAATATTTATACTATCATATAAATGAATTCTATAAATAGAAACATGACAGATAATTTAAAAATAGGTAAGACTGGATCACAGTTGTATCACTGAAGTAAATTACCACACTCCAGTGATTTACAGTGAAATCCTAAGCAGAGTTAATTCAGTCTGAGCCCATTGAAATCAATGGACTTAGACTGGAGTAACACTGTTTAGGATTTCACTGTTAGTGTAGGTTCAGTGTCTTTGATGTAACATGGAGCTCCTCTACCCTAAGGGCTACCACATCTATTCACAGGAGCAGGCAACTCTACCCTGCATCTCTTTGCTTGAGCTTCTCAATTGTGATGGAGCGTACATTGGGTCTGGATTCAGGCATCTATTTTTGTCAAACAGAACTCAAGTCTGTTTTGATCACATCAGATTTGATTCTCTGCCAAATTCCAGCTATATGTCTATGTAAACAAGGTTATTTTAAAGTAGAACACACGACATTGATTTCATTTCAATACTTTTGCTGTCTAAAAGTGCTCAGTGGTTACTTTAAAAGGAAGGTGGAGTTATTGACAATCAAAATACTGTTTTTATTATTTGAGAACTAAAAGAACTGGAATTTTAATTTGTGGATTTTAAAATAAATTTTTATAGAATGTTGTTTCTTACTGAAATAATACCATTGTGTAAACATTACAGTACATGTTTCTTGGAATATTTCTAATACCTAATTTATTTTTGCAACCCCATTTTAGATTTTTCAACATGTAGCTTAATTTAAAATGCAGTGGGATAAATCAGTGTAGCTTGAGCAAAGATATTTATTTGGGATTGCAATTTCCCCAACACTGTACAGGGGAAGAGAATTAAATGGATATTTAGTTAAAAATACATGATCAATTACTTAGTTTTTGGCCAACTCTTTAAAAACTCTGTATATCAAAAATACTTTCAGAATCATTAAGTTTAATAGGTATGCTAAGTATGAAAGCAAATTAGTTGTCAAGGTGGAACATTAAAATCAACTTTTAGCAATGCATTGGATTTTATGTTATACAAAGCTGCTCTAAATGTAAAAAATTTGCTCCACAGTTCTTTTCTGTAGTTTTTATCCTGGAACATCACCAAGGTCAGCCTATAGTAGCAGGGTTTTTTTTTTCAAAAAAAGAAATTAAAACAAAGATAAAGCAAATAAATAAGCATTAGAAACAAAAGAAATTTTTAAAGTTTCTTCTTCCTAACAAATGGTAGTTTGGTGAAATAAAAAATATAAGATGTCATTTACACTGTTGTATTCTTGGCTTCATGAAGTATTTGACAATAATTTGACTGACAATCGTCCAGCATCTCAATCAAACAGGAATTTACTATCATACCATAGACATTTTTTGTTGCAAATTATAAAAAATGCCAGTGAATTATTTCCATTGTGACTGCCATACACTGGGTTTCTTTCCATAGGTATGTTTATCACAGCTCCAAATGGATGGTGGCTGGTAATGCTGACTCACCTGTGCCTCCCCGTGTATATATTCACCCAGATTCACCTGCCTCAGGAGAGACTTGGATGAGGCAAGTCATCAGCTTTGACAAACTGAAACTTACAAACAATGAATTGGATGACCAGGGCCATGTGAGTATGTTGTTGTCTATGATGTATAAAATACTGCATTTTTTTAAAAAAGGACCTCTGATGTAACCTCAAATTCAAAAAACTAGATTGGCCATGCAAAGACCAGGTTATATGCTTGCATCCTTTTAGATTTTGCCATGATGATTAATTAGTAATTACAAGACTGCTTTCTATCTTGGAGAAATCACATTACATGGAAAGCATAAAATTAGCAGTACATTTCGTCAATGCACATTTTGTCAATGTTCAGTTCTTTATAGAAAGTTCTTTATAGAAAGCATGGTGAGAAAAATATGCTTGACTTAAAAAATGTTTTCCACATACAACAATTTTACTTGAGCAAAATCCAACTAATTTTTTAAAAAAAAAAACTAAATCATTTGTGCAAAAATCCATGAGGTGTTAATAACGGTACTCAAAAGGAACAACATGAGAGCTGTGTTCACTCTGATAATGATTTATTACCTGCCTTATGGAGCAAGACCCTTTCACAGCTGAAGCTCATTACTTCTGCAAAACTGGCAGGGAATTGTTCATTCTAAGTGTTCTGTTTGCAAGCACCAGATTGTTTAGTTATGACACCACCTCACGTGATAAAATACATCATAGAAATATTTTCTTTTCTATTCAAAACTAGAGGGAAAAAGATACACCATTATTTTTCGAGTACTCCCTAGTATACTCACGTTTCAAACTTTTGGTAAATACTGTGTGTGTGTGTGTGTGTGTGTGTGTGTGTGTGTGTGTGTGTGTGTGTGTATATATATATATATATATATATATATATATATATAAATGGCTTTGAGAGGAGGCTTCTTAATACTGTTTTGAAAATTCAGTAATAAATTCCACATTAATTCCTTTGAAATACTATGCTTATAGAAAAATATCTAACAACTGAGGGCTGTCTTAATATTCTTGTAGAGAAGCAAGACCATCGGCTTATATAAAAGAACACAGAGATGAAAAAGTCATCAGAATTTTTTTAGCTGTTATTCCTGTTTTGTCACTGAGACTGAGTTGTGGCTATTATTTAAATGTGGTCCGAATACAATACACTGACCTCCAAGTATTACCAGGTTTCATTATCACATGAAATGGGCAATTGCTATGTACAGTCCAGTCTATACAGCTATAAGAATCGATCTGTTCATGAGTTAAGCATACTGTTGGTCAGATAGAAGAAAATGATTGGTTTTGTAAAAATGAAAGCAGGTTTTCCTAGATTCTAAAAAACGGTGCAATTATGAACTAAGCTGTCAACAACTGAGTCTATGCCACATATACTGTGTTCCTGTTCTAGTTTTTCTTTTTGCTACCCATTTTTAATATGCAGAGCAACCATTCTCCAATAAAGATTAATAGTTGGAAATTGGTGCGGCTAGTCACTTGCTTAACAAAAGTTGGTGTTTTATTTAAGATGAAATACATCTCGGCACGATAGTCTTTATGCCATTTGCCTCGGCATTTTTGGGGCTTGATTCTGCATTCGAGTATAGACATGTTTTCATATTTGGAGAAGTTTCCATTCAACTCAATAAGAGTGTTGCATTGTTACAACTAATAGGGACTTTAGCAATTAAGTACGGTCTTAAATATTGATGGCATTAATGAAGTAGAGGATGCAGACTATTAAGCACTGCGCTTATGTGCTAATTTCCGTGGACTTGTTTGGATGCAGCAGTTGGGCGACTATGATGCAGTTGAGGGTTCTCAACTCTGCAATTGGCAATGAATAAAAAAATAAAATAAAATGATTGCTTATAATTATTCTTTTCACTGGGTACAGTAGGTAAATGAACGTCTTTGATCTACATAATCAAAGTCTACAGATACATTCCCAAGATAGGCTGAGACCAACTTTTCACATTGTGTAATCATAAAGGTATAACATTTCCCCTCTGAGTTGAAAACTTCATAGCCCTTGCCATAAAGCTATTATTCATTGTGTGGAATACTTTAGGATTACTCAAGCATTTCTCTTTACTAAGTACTTCAGTTTGGAAGAAAGTCAAGTAGCTTTTTCCTAGAGCAATTCAAAATACACATTGAACTGATTCAGCCCTAAAATGTGCCTTGAAAACTGGAATGTAAGTTTGAAGACAAAGACAAAAAATTGCATAATAAATTGGTCTTTTTAAAATTGGGGAGATTGCAAAGAATGTCATTTATTATTACTGGACAATATAGAAACACAAACCAGAGAAATTTCTGTTCCAAAGGATACACTTTTATTCCTTGGACATTATGACAGATTGAAGGAATGTTTTGAAGTAGTTGAATTATTGCACATGTAGAATAAAATCATAGGGGGAAATGTTCCTTATAAAGGAGATCCCTTATAAATGAATAGATGGAGTTTGGAGGTAGCTTTGTATAACTTAGCATTCAGATCTGAATTCTTAGAAATACTGACAAATTGCATTGAAGGTCTGAGCAGTCGTTAACACATTGCATACATAGTCAAACCAATTGGTTTAAGGATGTATCAGTAACTATGAGCTCTTCATTTGGCGCATGATAAGTGGCAACAAAAATTATTTTCTTTCCATCATTATCACCACCACCTTCCAACCTTTGTTGCTCAGCTCCTTAGTTTTATTCTCGATACAAAAGAATGAAAATCTGAACTTAGTTCTTTGAATACAAGTGCAGCGTCAAGTTTTGCTTTCCTTGCAGTTTTTCCTCCACTTTTGTTTCAATCTTGAAAGCTAATTTGCTTGTCAGACTTCATAAGCTGTATTGTATTCTTTTGTCAATTTAAAACAATTAGCTTTCATGGCATTACAAGTTATGTTAAAAGCTATGAGTATGTGCACTGGATTCTTGCATTACAGTCACACTTATTACCATAAAGGCTATGTGTAAAAGTTGCAAGAATCTCAACCGTCATCCTAGAAAAAGTGGTTCTCTTGCCGTCGCAGTTTTCAATCTACAATTAAAAGTATTACAGTAATGTTTGGAAAGGACTGGGACCACAAGACAAAGCAAAACTTATTTTCTTTGTACTTTTAAAATCTAAACTCTTTTAAACTCTTAGACCACAATCCAACACAAAGTTAGGAATATTTAACCCACTAATTTCTGTTTGCTTAAGTGTGTAACTGTGTTTTGGATTGTGGCCTCAGATTTCAAGGGACAAGTTCTTAACTTTGTTGATGGCAGTTGTCACTGTTAATTTGGCTTTAGCTGTTTGGAGAGACTGTAGTTTTAAAAATAGAGTGTTGTGGTTTTAAATATGGAGTAGCTATTAATGATCCTGCACATTTTGCATTTGTAGAAGATACAGTAGGAAGGTGAAATGAAGGAGAAAAGTTATAGTAAGGGACAAAGGGAAACGTGGGAAGAAGAAGATGCCAATTTCCAGTTGTAGCCTATGCAATCTGTGTGAATATGTAAGCCCTTGTGTAAGGTTAGGTATATGTACAATTTAGCCACTACAAAGTTGTGTGTGCAGTATTTTAATTAGGGGTTCTTAATGTTCTGTGTCTGTTTTATGGATAACTTTTATGCTTATGCCCAATAGCTTGTTTTTAATATTGTGACATTGTTTTAACTTCATTATATTAATTTAATTGAAAGCCACCTTGAGCAGGACTCTGAAGAGACAGTACAGAATTATCCTAACGAAATAAAATATTTGTTCTTTTGTGTAATCAGGATAATTAAAAACCCATCAGATGCAGTTCTAACTGCTCATTGTTCTGCATTTAAATGCTGTGAATTACTTCCTCACTTATCATAGACACACTCTTATACATATATTAGTCTGCGTAACCCAGTTACTAGATTAATTAAATTTTAGCTGCTTTGATTTCAAGGTGGTCTGTACAGTAAAGCTGAATCTCTGGTACACATGACAAGGCTTCATGAATTAAAAAATAGAGGAACGAGAAGTACAGGTTTACATGACAGTTCATTAGTCCATCTTTGTAACCCCAAATTATCTGTGCATGGATTTTTTTTTGTAAGGATATAAAATCCAGCAGTCTATTGAAGATTATCAGAAGATCCATTGTGTAATTACAGGTATGAGGGACAGGAAAAATGTATGGTGGAATTTGTCCTGAATCTGTTTCATGAATTGTGTCAGCTCCTCAACTTCTTATTTATTTCAGCCGATATTCTACTGAAATCCTTGGGACTCTTTTCCACTAATAGGCTGAATCATATAAGCCCCCCACCCCTCTTTTCGGTCAAGCCCACAAGCCTCTCACTAAAGTAAAAGTGGCTGAATAATTTTGTCTGCCAGTCTGATCCTAAGGACACGGAAATAAATGCCACTGATTTCAGTAAAGTTTAGTTTCAAAGAATTGTCCCAGGCCAGGAAAGCACAAGGGAGTGTTCCCAACAGCTGCTTTTCTTGAGAAACAGTATTCCACACTATAATGCTATCCTGTTCTCATGTTAAAAATTAAATTTGCAACATGGTGCAAAGGAACATTTGTTAGAAAAAAGCGAACAGGAGTATTTCGTAATATTACCCAACATGCATCTAAAGAGTCGTATATAGCAGCGGTGGCCAAACTGTGGCTTGGAAGCCGCATGCAGCTCTTCTAGACGTAGTGTGCTGCTTCCGGAGGTCTCTGAGTATTGTCATGGCTCTACAGTTTAGTTTAGTTTATTTCCCTCCCTTTCCATCTTTCCTTCTTTCTTTCCATGTCTTTCATATTTTCAATAAAAATGTTGGGGTTGCCAGTTCCAGCTCAGAAAATACCTGGGGACTTTGGGGATGAAGCCTATCAAGAATATGATATCACTTTTGTCAAAGGTCAGGTGATGGCTCTTCCCAAGCCCCACCCTTTCCAATTATGTCACTTCCAGCATACTGCACCCAAACCCCACCCCTTCCTGTGATTTCACTTTCAAGACACTCCCCCAAATTCACCTCTTCCTCTGAAGTCACTTCAATGTATCATGTCTTGCGGCTCTCAAATATCTGACGTTTATTATATGTGGCTCTTACATTAATTAATTTATTTATTGATTGATTTGATTTATATTCCGTCCTCCCCAGAATATAAATTGAATATTTGCAGCCCCTGGTATATAGAGTTGTGGGTATTTTCATATTTTTCCTTGTAATTTTAAGAAACAGCTCCTAAATCGGGAAATGTGGCTTGAACATTAAGTTCAGTCAAATTTTTTTGGCATCTTGCTTTGCATTAGGATCTAGAAATTGGGGAAACTGTATTATGGAAGGAACATATCTGAGCACAATATTTGGTTGCTTCTGATGTGAGTGTCAAAAGTGTGACTTCACTCTTGTGAAAGCTCCAGTATCTGGAAAGTTGCTTATTCAAAACAGTTTCATGTCCCCCAGTGAGGAATGAATTCATGAAAAATCATCCCAACTGGCCAAGGCCATATTTATTCAAATATAAAACCCTTCCTTTTAATTGGAGAAATTACATTTCATGGTATTTGGCATTAATGTTATGCCAAGAAATGGTAGGTAGTGGGAAGGATGACATACAATGGTGATTTCATATTCTGTGGCCAATAATGAAACAGGAAATTAAAAAATTTCCTCTTCTTAATTAGATTTTCTATCGGCTAGTAGCCATGAAACCTTTATGGGTATTAATAGGCCTCCAAAAGTAATAACAACGTTTTTGGTTTTGAACCATTAAAAGCAATTTCATAAAAAATATAAAATGAATGTAAGTCCCCCCCCCCGCCAAGACATGCAGAATACAGTTCTAAACAGAGTTACACCTTCTAATCCCATGAACTTCAGTAGACTTAGAATGGTTTAACTCTATTTAGGATTGTACTGCCAGACTGCTAGAATGTTTGCTCTTTAGAACAATTTGGGTTTGGGCTTGGAATATCAAGCTTTTCTTTTAACCATTTAACTAGTTTTCATTCTGTTCTGCCCTGGTATTTATTACCAGTATGCATATTTGTAGCCATGAACTGGATCACCCCAGGCTAGCCTTATCTCCTCAGTTCCTGGAAGCGAAGCCGGTAGCCCCCGGTCAGTACTTGGATGGGAGACCACCAAGGAAGCCCAGGGTCTCTACATAAAGGCAGGAAATGGCAAACTGCTTCTGTTTGTCTCTTGCCTTGAAAATCCAAATTTGTAGTTGAATCCACACATAAAAATGAGTGGTGGTCATTATTAATTCTCTGGATAGTTGGTAATCTTAGCAATAAGTGGTAAATTGTCTTAATCTTGAGATACAACAAATATTTATAGCATTAATATGTATTCTTATGACAGCAATAGTATAGATTTTTAAAACAATCACACTTACTTTTACAATATAGAAAAATCAGACCTCACTGATTTTCCTTGAGGCTTTTTAAAATTTAGCCCATAGAGCGGTTGAATTTTCATTTCTTCTTCAGTAAGCAACAAACAGGACATTCCACAGTTCTTCTGAAAATCTCCAGACAGACCTGGAAAGAATTCAGTTGCAGTCCAACCATCTGAGCCCCTTCTAGTCCGTGTTTTCTGCCTTCACATAGTTACAAAATCATCTCCCAGAGGGACTTTGTTGATCTGAACCCAGTTGAGTTTTGTGGTACATCAAATTTATCTGGGTTTGCAATATACAAGCAAGAAAAACTATACTTTTATGTACCTAAAATACTGTGGATATTGAAGCAACAGGGAATCGTTTATAACAAATCTCTCTCTCGTTGTTGTTGTTGTAGATCATCCTCCATTCTATGCACAAATATCAGCCTCGTGTCCACGTCATTCGGAAAGACTGTGGGGATGATCTGTCCCCAGTCAAACCCATTCCTTCGGGGGAGGGGGTGAAGGCATTCTCTTTTCCTGAGACAGTTTTCACAACTGTTACAGCATATCAGAACCAGCAGGTAACTTTGATTTTGTTTTACATTTATGCATATAGATAATTGGCTTGTCAGTGAATTCTAGGCAAATGGTGGGAGGAGATAAAATTTCTGCTATGACCTTCAGTTTAAAAAGACAGTTGTTTAATAGACTCTGTAATGTTTTATAGTCTCTGTAATGGAATTTGTTGTGGTCCTCAGAAAATGAATCAAGGGTGGGAAGCACAAAGCATATTGAATTCTGCTCCAAAAGCCTATAAATGCACTTCAGAAGGAAGAGTAAAAAGAAGCCTTGTTTCAGTCATTGTGAAAGAAAAAATTAGGGACATCCATTGCCAGAATTGCTCTTGTGAAAATTTTCATTTGTTTTACATGTTCTGTGGTACAAGTGATCATCATAATGTCCAGTCTCATATGTACAACCCAGGAACACCTGTGCATCTAGAACAACCATTCTCTGAAAAGTGTAATCTGGTCAGAGTGCTCTACGCTGTGATCACATCCAAGTTATAATCACTGTAATATGCTTTATGTGAGTGTGTCTTTGAAAGCCGCCTGGAAACTTTAGCTGGTTCAAAATTTGGCAGCTAGGCTACTGTCAGGGTCTGGATATAGGGATCGTATCACTTCTGCACTGTAAGTCCTGCACTGGCTGTCCATCTGTTTCCGGAAAAAATTCGAAGTGCTGGCTCTTTTATGGGGCCTGTATACTTGAAGGACTGTCCTTACCCATATTGTCCAGCCCCCCCAGTTATGATCCTCTTCTGAGGCTTTGCTCTCTGTGCTCACACCTTCAAAGGTAAAGTGATTGGTGACCAGAGACAGGGTTTTCTCAGTGATGGTGCATTATCTACACTGAACAGTTGCAAGAAGTAAGACTGGGATTTATGCTGTATTCAGTGAGATGCATACAAAATACCTGTGAACAGCTTGATGCAAGATCCTAAATTTGAGGGATATATTTGAGTTAATTGTGAGAGATTATTATTATAATCCAATATTTTTTTATTCACTTTATGCTATCGAGTCTTTCAACAAACACTGCAGTCATACAATTATGCTTTCTTCTTTAAGCACAGAAACTTTCTTCCTTGCAACATAATAGTTCTGAACTTCATTTTAAAATAAAAGCTGGATTCTTTTGGATTCTTTGGTCCAAGACTGTGTCCTTTGTTCTTGTTCCGTGCTACCACAGTGGTATCTACATGCCAGCACTGCAGTATGAAATAAATCATTTCATCATGGACTCCACTGCTACAGGGTGAAGACAGATGTAACATAAATAGAGGATTTTCAGTGAGTTTTTCAGCTGCGGAACAAGTTTTGCCTTGCAGTTGAATTAACGAAGGTGCCTGTTGAAAAAGAGAATCTTGACTCTGTTGTCATCTCCCAATGCTTTAGGAAGGCTGCTTGCTTTGGACACTTCTGTCTGTTTACTGTTGCTCTATTACTATTGTTCTATGCTTTGTCACCTGTGTAAAGTTAACATTGCACAAAACTCACGCAAGAAAACGCGATCTTCCACGTTTTTTTTCGGCATGTTGCGCAGTGTTTCGGGTTGAGGTAAGCCGTGCGGAAACGGCCGAGACGAAGCAAAAGGGAACAGACAATACTTCTATAATTGCAGGGTGCCTTGCTAACTTTATTTAGCTGGAGGAGACACACACACACACACACACATTTTGCATTCCGGTATAAGATGGATGTGAATAATCTTTCCTATGATTATACTGTGTTTTCTTGACAGATCACTCGACTCAAGATTGATAGGAATCCTTTTGCCAAAGGGTTTAGAGACTCTGGACGTAACAGGTGAGTTTTAGAATACTGATTTCATTTTTAACAACAATTATGAGGGATTTCATACTAAGAACACAAATAATAAGTTGCAAATAACATTAAGATTAATGTGGTGTAAGAATAATTATTATGAAACTTTGTTTTTCCCATTCAAACTAGAATTAAGGAAGTTGTTTAAGTTACATTTTTTTCACTCATGCTGAGTCCTGAACTTTCAGTCCACTTTCAATGCACTAACAGTAAAATCCAGTAGCAAAGTGCATCGAAAGTGCCTTGTTCCATGTTCCGTGTATATGAAAGCAGATTAAAGTTACATGTCTAAACATGGATCGCATGAAACTGAATTGCATATTGTCCTCGTTTCAAAAATAAGCATTAGGTATGGATTTATAGAGACTAAAGCAGTAATATCACAGTCAGAAATGTTTTCAGAATTTTTGCTACTAACTCTGGAAAGAATTAGGCTGTTTTGCATATTTACTTATTATCAATACTCTCTTTTGCGCAACACTTTGTTTACACCTACAGGGAATACATCGGTGCATTAGCAATTTTATAGCATTGTAATACCGTAGGGTATTCTGCACTATAAATTTGCACCTGTTTTATATCAGTTTAACTATCGTGCTTCCTTCCAGGGATCCTGACAGCAATGATTGTTTAACAAAATGCTGAGAATTCTGTGTTAAAGATCCATTGCCTGCTTACCCTATGCAAAACTGCAGTTCAGGGGGAACAGGAATGACTGCAAGTTTAGGGCAGACATGCCGTTAAATATGCTTACCTAGATAGGTTTAGGAACAGTATTTCCCCCTCCTCTCTAATGCATGCTGTTCATATTTATAGCATCAAGAGAAAAGAAAGAAATGTTTGTAAAGACTGGAAGATCTTCACCAACAAAAATTCTAGATTGGTGTGTTTTTTACAAGAATTAAGTCAAAGCAGATTAATTATAATGGGCTCTAGTTTTATTTGTAATTTGTTTAATTTCACAATGGATTTATTTCATGAAAGATACAAAGGTGAGTGAAAATCTCCCCCCCCCCCACACCATTTGCCATCAAATTTGTCCTTCTGCCCTACAGTTCTAAATGAAAAGGAACACTTTAAAACGTTCAGAAAATAAACTTAAAATAAATCTGCATTAAACAAACAAAATTGTTATAGCTTAAAACTGCATTGTTTTAGACTCTGTCATATGAAAAAAGAGTAAATGTGCTAGGTTTTTATTAGGCCTATTTAAGTCAGGACAATAATAATCTGTAAATCTTTAGTAAGGCAATCCTAAGAACACTTTCCTAGGAGTAATCCTGTTTGAATAGACTTCTCAGTAGACCTGCTTAGGTAAAAAAGTTTCCAGAAAAAAGGCAGGGAGTAATAATTCTCTGTTGCAGAAGATAATAGGAAAAGATGTAATGTGTTTAAATTGCTGGAAACTTTTTCAATATTAGATGTTTTCATGCAAAACCACCACTGCAACGCCCAGTATCAATAATATTCTGGTGAGTTAAATTCTACACTAATTCATTGGTGAAAAATCAATCAAATACGTTACTTTAAGTAACTGCAGTCAGCATTGGTAGAAATAGTAGCTTCGTGTTCAAGCAACTGCCATGCAAGCTGCCCTCTCTTAATAATCTTGAGGATGGAAGAATTATGTGCAAGACAGGGAACTTTGGTGAATGAAAAGTGACTGTTAGAAGCAATAGTGGGGGAGGGATGAGTAGAAAAAATATTTTATATGCATATGGGCTAGTGTTAAATCGTTGATATTTACAGTTAAAAGATTTCAAGAAGCAGATGTTGCTCTTGAGGAGAGGTCATGACTCAGTGGTAGAACATCTGCTTTGCACACAGAAGGTCCCATGTTCAGTCCAGTTAAAAGCATCAGGTAGTAATTAATATGAAATAGTAGTACCTGAGCCACTGCCAGGAAAATAGACAGTATTCACCTTGATAGACCAATGGGGTAAGGCAGGTACATTTATTCATGTAATGCCAATCAGAATAGGCAAAACTCAGCAAGATAGAGCCATAGTTTGATTCACTGTGCAGCGGCTTCATATATACTTTTGGTGTCAAAGCAGTTAGTACGCACTCTCAATTTTTCAGTTTATCACTGCAGCCATGAGAACTTCTACTTTTCAAAAATGAAAATTTGTTTAGCTATTAGAGGAAGATGTAATTTGTCTTGTATTTTTAGAAGAGTCCATATAAGCTGTTGACAAAAATTGCTTCAATATAGCATCAATTCAAGAAGGTCACCCATTGTTCCTTTGAGAGCCTTCTAAACCAGTACTTGGAAATCCAGAGATTAGAAAGGAGTTAAGAAATTAGATCTATTCCATGGCTGATGTATCACCAAATGGTGCTGAGGAACAATTAAAAGAACAATTTAATAAACAAGATTGTAAATTAAGGGGAAAAACTGAATTTTTACTGTTAATTTCTGGAGATCTGAAACATCTCAGGGGAAATTTATAAAACATTGTTGCAACACTACACAGAAACGGAGCAAGTCAAAACCTGTATGATAAAATGGATGGAAAATTTTGGAGAAACTATTCCAATGAACCTATGGGACGACCTATGGACCAAGGATATAAAATTTACAGCCTGTCAGTTATTAAGAGAAAATTGGTATAAAATGTTTTTCAGATGGTATATTACCCCTAAAGACATTGCGAAAATTACTAAAGGCTATAATGGTCAATGCTGGAAATGTCTTTTGTTATATGGTGACAGCAGCTAGAGAGTTATATGCAGCGAGACAGAAAGCTGATGCCTCTCCTGAAGTGTCAGCGTGGATAGATAAGGTTCATGAATATGCTTTAATGGCCTAATTAAATGCTTATGTACACAATAGACCAATAATTGAATTTTGGGGAAAATGTAGAGATTTCTTTGATTACTTAGCCCAGAACTAATATTAATTAAGGTAGCATAAAAATAAAAAGATGACGCATAGGGAATGATTAGTGAAATAGTTGATACTAGCGTTTGTATAAGCAACAAGGAAAAGGAAGGAGATTTATTATACAGCTAAGTTTTATCAGTTGAATTTAATTTTAAATGTAGTGCTTGTTTGTTATAATTTAGTTATAAAGATGCTAATTGTTTAAGTTAGTGTAAGTCTCAAATTCACTTCAACTACTGCCTGTATAAACTTTATTACACACTTTCTCTAATCTTTTTTTAAAAAATTTTTTTTAAAGAAGTTACTATTGTATATTCAGCAAAGTGCTACACTGTGGGAGCAATCCTAAGCATTTCTACTCAGAAGAAAGTCCCTTGTTATTCAGTGGGGCTTATTCACCACCAGCTCCAGGGTTTCTGGCGCCCGCGGCCACCCCCATGTGCATGCACACACAGTGCGCGAGCACACCCCCAGCCTACGTGATGACGTCACCACATGATGACATCATCACACAGCAAAGCTGGGCCTATTGGCTGGTGAGTGGCTGGGGCAGCACACGGAGGCGCGCTCCGTAGGCCGCCCCGGCCGCCTGCTGTGCCTGGCCCATGGCTGCTGCGCCCAGCCAGGGGCGTGTGGCAGCGGCGCAGGGCTGGCCGGCTGCAGCAGCCACGGGCCAGGCATGCTAGCTCCGTAGCGAGCACCTCTGTCACCGGCGCCCCCTCCAGCACCCCAGCACCTGCGGCACCTGCCTCACCACCTCAATCGTGGCACCGGCCCTGGGCTTATTCCCAGGAGTGTCGTTCGGATTGCAACCTAAATCAATTAAACATTAGTATGTCAGGTTCTCAGCTAGTATATATTGGTATAGCTTCAATACAAGTAACTGATGTTAATGCATTCCAAGCAACAATCTTTCCCAGTACTGTGTCCTAAGCATACTTATTTGGAAATTAATCCCATTAAAATCAGTGAAGTATGGTCTCATGTAAGTAGTTTAGGATTGCATGGATTTACCAGACCTCCCCTACTACATAGCCCTGGTTTGTGATCCAAATGTTAGACATGGCATTGTGGGAGGGGGTGCTTTATACAGTATCCAGTGCAACACAAGGAAGTCCATATGCTGGACATACTCATGGGGAAGTGGTTTTGGTGCAGTTTGGATCTCAGCCTAAATCCATTAATATGAGTCTAGTCCCCTCCCCCATGTTCATATTTCTGCAGCATTGCATACGTAACAATATCAAGATGAAAATTGTTACCTTAGTATAGCTTGGCAGAAATACTGTTTTATAGTTCTTTTAGGAAGCTTTAGGCAACCTGTAACTAAAAAGTTTAATTTTTTGTTCACGTTATTTACAGTCTCACACATGGTTTTGTAGAAACCAGTGGCTTTATCCTTTGAAAGCACTCTTTTCCGGATGAATGTTTTGCAATGTGAAATAGAATTTATATACTGAGAATAGTTAGATCCTTCATGTAGGCCTTAGAAAATGATCCTATAAAAATCTTTACTCAGGGAGGTATGAAAATTTCTTTAAGTACTTCAGGAGAAAAATATGATGGCTTAGTTAAATAAAATCAGCCATTTGGTAGTATAAATTAGGATGGTGTTAAAATGTGGAAATTGTTGGAAGACATCTTGTATAAATTATCACCTTGGCTGGACTTCTCCAGGAGGTGGGCTTTTATCTCTGTTTTAACTAGAAATGAAAAGCCTCCATTACCACAGGGGGAAAAATGAATGCTATTTTTAAAGTCCACATTTAGTAAATGTTTTATAGCTCTTTCCTGCAACAGTTCTGAAATCTTTCTGGAACCACTGAATTAAAAAAGCATATCAGGAAAAAAGATTGGTTGATTCAAACTATTATGGTAAATATAATTCTAGTTTTGATTTTTCCCCAAAGAGAATGAATTCTATAAGTTAATTATGCACTGTGTGAAGAATTTTTCTTTCATCTCTCTTAAATAAATATGCAATCCATTTATTTGGTTGACCTTGATTTCCGGTGCTATGAAAAGGGAGAAATATTTCTGTCTCAACTCTTTCTCCACTGTTCACAATCCTATAATCCTTTTTATCATGTACACTTTTAAAAAAAAAATCAAAATGCTTCCTGTCTCTGATGATTTTGGTTTTTCTTTCCTACACTTTTTCCAGCTCTAAGATGTAAACATAATTACATTGGTTGTATCGGTATGTAGGCTTAACTTTTTTGTCTTTCAGAGCTCTTGGAGGAGGCCTATGTAGCGCAAAACAGGGCTGGTATCTGGTTTCTAAAGAGTTCTCACTGTGCTCCATCCATTTCAAATGAGTTCCGTATCCCAACCATTTCTAGTTCCATGTATTTTTAACATTGAAATGTCAGCCAGATGTATAATATAGTATCCACTGTTTAGATTCTAAGTACAAGATGGCATTCTGGCAATTTCCAGAAGTACTCATATGGAAAAGCAATATTTGGGAGGTATTTAATATATTTTTAGCCTTTGAAATATTTGATTTAGCAGTAGCAGGAAGGAAGAAAGCCAGCACCCTGTGTTTTTGGCTTTTGTGTGTCTTACTCTCAAACAAGTTCATTGCAAATGACTATGAGGGCATAAAACCAGTTGCTTGTTGCTGTTCAGTTTAAAATACTGTATATAAAAATACTTGTAACCTTATTATTAAAAGTAAGCCCCACTCTGTAAGGCAAGGGTATGTATGCAAATGGAGAGCTTGTGTGTGGAAAAATGTGAATGAGAGAGTGAGAAGACGTCATAAAGCACTGTGAAACGTCAGAAGCAAATTAGAGATTATTCTCACAAAATGTTGTTCTTGTGCTGTTTCCTAGGATGGGATTGGAAGCTTTAGTAGAGTCTTATGCATTCTGGAGACCCTCACTGCGGACACTTACATTTGAAGATATACCTGGGATTGCTAAACAAGGTATCAGTGTCATTGAGGGACTTGGGAGGCACCAGATTAGTCACTGTGCATGCAGTATAGATCATGCTTAAAACAGCATCAAAATGTCCATTGATTTGAATAGATGGAAAGTGAACCTTGTGTTTATAACTCAATCAGACCAGTCAATCCCCTGCAACAGTTTTTTCCCTTAGTTACAACATGGCAAACTGACGTTGAGCAATTTTAGCAAGTACTCATATGGAGAAGCAGTCTTGATTATTAAATGTAATAACCATTTCCCCATGTCACCAGTATATTTAAATACATAACACTCTTACAATTCCACTCCAAAATTTGTTGCACAAAAAAATACACCAAAAAAAACGTTAGGACTTGGAGCACAGTAACTGCTATGCTCATACATTGCAAAATATGACTTTGGCATTTTGCAGCGTACCATGCCAACACAAGAAAGTGTTTAGGATTCTGTAGAGTTTGAATCTGCAGGGGGAAAAGTTGGTATTTTATTATCTCTTCCCTTGATAAAATTTGTTTTATTGCCAGAAGGCCAGAAAACTGCTATTCCGTCAGTTTGTCTTTGCATTCACATTCCATATGTTAATATGTTAGAATCCCAGTTTGTGAAGTGTATACTGTTTGTATACCAGGCAGTTTTTTACCTGCTTACTTCCTTTATACCTTGCCTTTCTCTTCAAAGGCAGCTCACATCATTCTCATCTCCATTTTAGCTTCACAACAACCCTGTGAGGCAGTTAGGCCAAGAGAGTGTGATTGGGCAAGATCAGCCAGTGAGCTTTTATGACAGAGCGTGGATTCGAACTGGGGTCTTCCAGATCCTAGTCCAACACTCTAACCACTCCGACCATGACGACATTTTTACAAAAACTGAAACAAGTATTTGGACTAACCTTTTAACTGAAAAATAAACAGGGAACTGAAAAAATGAAAAAAGGGGGCAGTAGAAAATAGTTACACGTAAAGGACAAACTACAAGCACAGACCAAGGTGCCCTCTACTTAAGATAGTTTGGTTTGGTTTAAGAGTTTGGTTTAAGATGCAAGCTCAAGGTGTACAGATATAGCTGGAGAACCAGTATGTTACAGTGGCTAGAGATCTGGGTTCAAATTTCCAATTAGTCATAAAGTGACTTAAGGTACTCTTCTCACCTTTACTCATCTTGCAGAGGATAAAAATGAGAGAGCAGGAGCTATCTTAAGTATGTTTTCTCAGAAGTACATCCCATGATGTTCAGTAGAGATAAGCTTCATTAGGATTTCAACCTATTTACACTGCCTTAGAATAAAGATGATATAGAAGCATAAATCTACGGCTTCTTCTATTGACTTTTATGTTTTGATTCCCGTTTCACTGAAATGTCATTTTTCTGTTATAACAGATTGGCTCTAAGCAAATGGCAAATCCCAAATATATCAGAAGGAAGGAGGTGTCATAACATGTTTTTAGCCTGGTTTTAATGTTTGTGTTTTTCATGTTTTTTTTTAAGATTAAAGTAAAGCATGGCTGAAGTGGCTGTTATATTTGGATTTATTGTTATTGTAAGCGTTAATTGTTTGTGGCTATGCTTTAAGGCAGAGCAGTAAGACTCAGTATTATTTGAATCTATAGAACACTTCTGATTGAGGTTTGCCCTGCTTGGCTTGGTGGCAGTGACCCTAACTGGGAAATGTTATTAAACCACAGTTGTTGCGTGACTCAGATCAGACTTTTATTATAAGACCTTAACAACATACTTTGTAAACTGCTCTGTGTAGGTGTTAAGCCATCCTGAAGGGCGGTATATAAATTGAATGTATTGTTGTTGTTATTCAAGCTGACAATTCAGATTTAGATCAAGATGGGTAGCCGTGTTAGTCTGTCTGTAGCAGTGGAAAAAAGCAAGAGTCCAGTAGTACCTATAAGACAAACAAAATTAGTGATAGGGTATGAGCTTTCGTGAGCCACAGCTCACTTCTTCAGATACAGTTAGAATGCCCATTCTCGCTGTATCTGAAGAGGTGAGCTGTGCCTCACAAAAGCTCATACTCTACCACTAATTTTGTTTGTTTTATAGGTGCTTCTGAATTCAGATTTAGCAAAGGTATCATTGCTAAATTAAAATTGAGTTCAGGACTTGAAATTGAATAGAAGAAAGGAGCTTTCTTTGCAAAGAGATTTAGTTTGACCTATCAAATTTGACTTTTGGAAAGTTACATGGCTTGCCAAAAACATTGTTTAGGAAACTTTAATGAAGTGAAGCTGACTAGGACGAAGTAGGAGGCAGATCAATTTTAAAATTGGATATCTACCACTAAAAGTGAGAGCGCTGTCTGGTCTGTTTCAGTGCACACATTTTTTACTCCAGAGGTAGGATCCAGCCAAAGTTAAGCACTTTGGATTTCAATGGGTGAGTTAGGCACGCATTTAAATCTCATTGAAATCAATGTGACTTAAAAGTGCTTAACTTCATTTGAATCATGCCTCAGGCATTTTTGTCTACAGCTGTCACTATAAGATCATGCCAAGTTAAGTAATTTGTGGAGTAGTTTTTAAAATAAACATCTCTACCCCTGTAAAAAAAATTCTTTTCTCAGAAATTCTCACTAGTTTTTGACCTAGCCCAATATTCAGATTTCGTTTTTCATGCTGTCATTTGTTGCTTAGAACAGCAGAAACTTAGAAAATCAGTCAAGCAGTGACATCCTTCTATTAGTTTTTCTAAATAATTATATCTCCAAAATACCTAGTTTTATTTGTTTCAGAATTTCCAGAAAAATTCTTTGCTCTGGAGTAAAAGTACTGGTAGCAAAAGCTCTAGGTTGGTTACATTTGGCAAATTGGAAGAAGTATGTGTGTCAAGAAATATTTTTGGTGGAAAGTTAGCTTTGGATCTGACATCCACATTAGAGAGATGCTGAAGAATTTTCAAGTGCCTTAAGGTCATTCTTTCTGTTTTTTCTTCTGTATTAATTGCTGGGGTTAACAGATGCATAAAATGAATGTCCCTTCTAAGTAGTTTAGTTTAGAGATGAAAGATCATGCTAATGGGCTCTCATCCACTTCCAAGAAGCCATGTATAACTTTCAAGGACAAAAGTGTCTTCCACATAGATTATTTGCATAGAGTTCAATGTTTTGCAGAAGTGTTTTGTTTTTTCCTGTTTCCCCACAGCATCATGGTACATTCATGAACCTTTGGGGGCGATGTTCCTCAGCTTTTTGCTGATCTTTCTCAAACCTGTTTTGCTCAAAAGCTTTGGGAAAGATCAAACTAAAGTCTGATGGGCTGCTGTGTGGATGGAAAAATTTGGGTTTTCTGGCCCACACAGAAGTCATTTTCCCTGACCCTATCCCCACAGCAGCCATCATCCCCCCCCCCCCCCCCGCCGCCACTGGGGCACTTTTGATTTTTTTTTAAAAAAATCAACACTAGACTATTGTATTTTTATTTATTTATTATACTTCATATATACCCCTCCTTTGCCCCAGTAGGGACCCATATTGGCACATTGCTTTCCTCTTCTCCATTTTATCCTCACAACAACACTATGAGGTAGATTAGGCCAAGAGACTGTGACTGGGCCAAGGTTAGCCAGTGATCTTTGATGGCAGAGTGGTGATTCGGACAGTTTCTAGTCCAACATTAACTGCTATACCATGCTGCCTTGTACCAATAAGTGTAGCAGTTTCTCTGATGTCCCAGCCTTTTCTTTTTAAGTAAGTCTCTAGCCTCTTCTCTTGTGGAGATACGAAGAAGACATATCTTGGCAAAGGAGGAGACTAGAGACTTTTTAAAAAATGAATGTTGGGGATTAAAACTACTACACCTATCAGTAGGGGTGTGCACCGAGAAAATTTCAGCTTTGCTTATGAGGGGTTCTGGAATAATTCCATTCCATTACTGTTTGTTCTGGCTGGAGCAGTGCAGGCTTGGATCTGATCCATTTGATTATTTTCGTTTTCATGAGTTTTAGCCCATTATGTGCATACAAGTCAGATGTTAGCTGCACATGTGCAAATGTACAATGTTCTTTTCAAGGGAGGGGTGGGGAAATGTGGCTCTGAGGCAGCTGTTTTTGCATGCAATGGCAACAAAATTGCACAGAACACAGGCCTCCCTCTAAACCATCGACTCACTGCGTTTGAGAGCACACAACAATGAGGTTCCACATTTATGAACCCAAAGAAATGCTTGGGGAGGGTGTGTGTCAAGATGAGTGTTGGGCAGCTGTGCACATACACACACTGTTCTTTTGTGTGTGGGGGTGGGATTGGGGAAACAAGGCTCTATTAACACTTAACCAAAAACAGCATCATCCCAAACCCCATCAATCCAATGAGTTTCTTATCAAGCACATGAAAACTCAGAAAACAGCGGACTCCAAAGAAGGTGGGGAACTTATTTATTTTTAGGTATTTTATTAAAAGAGAAAATAGCACTGAACTGTAGGGAAAATATCAAAAGCAAAATATATAACAGAAAGTGACATTAGACAGTAAACATAATATCAAAAATAGAAGTATTAAAAGTACATTATAATATTAAAAAGTAACATTACAGAATAGGCATAATATCAAAACCAGAATATATAGCAGAATATTAAAACTATACATAATATTTCACCTCTCTATCCCCCCACTTATTTACATAAAGATACATTTGCTGGCAAATGTATCTTTATGCATGGCATGCAAGCAAGAAGTACTCCACTGCCAACCAACACAGTGCAGCAGAATTTTTAAATAATGTTTCTTTATGATAGTGACAACGTCAATACATATTACCTTTGAGTCCTGATGTTATGCCATGTTTCCCTGTGCCTTGTAGTTTCATTTCCATGGTGAGGGGTGAATCCTCCTCACCTAATCTGCTTTGCAGCAGCCCAGGACTCCCTGTTTAAATCCGCTGGCCTATCGTGGCACAGAAAGGAGAGGGTTTGATGTTTCCTATTTTTTACCAGTAGAAGTGGGAGATTGGGCAGGTTGCTAGCTGCAAGTGTTCTTTTCTGACTAAAATCTAGGATCTGGGAGACTCAAGTTCAACTCCCCCTTTGCTATGGAAGCTTGATCAGTGGCTTTGTGCTGAGAGTTTGTGACTGGCCCAAAGTCACCGATCAAGCTTCCATAGCAAAGGGGGCATTTGAACTTGAGTTCTGCACAACCTACCTCACAGAGTTCTTATGAGGGTAAAAATGGAGGAGTGGAGAATGATGTAAGTCACTCTGGGTGCCCATTGGGGAGAAAGGAGGGATACAAAACAAGTAAATAAATGAGGCAGCTCCATGTCTTCTTGGCTAGAGGCTCCCTATAGAGAATGTGCGTGTGTCCTGTGGTCTCTTAAATTTATTTATTTGCTATTTACCAGGTGTTGGGGAGCAATCTATGATACATGAGGTCTTATCCAGATTCCATAGTTATTGATAGTTTCTTGTTAACATCCTAGATTTGAGGTGGTTTATGTAACATTACATAGCTGATAAGGAAAGAGTGAGAAGAGAACACTAACAAAAAAAGAGAGATGACTGTCTGATCTTTGTACTTATCTGACATAAAAGCTAATCACATGTAATTAATTAAAACGTTTATACTTTAGTTTTTTCTGTTTTAAGTCAAAGTAGCTTACAATTCTAAAAGCCATACATAAAAAATAACATCCCATTTAGCAGTTGCAGCTCAAACTCCATAAAAAGTAATCACAAACAGTGACTTTCAGAAAACTTCTAAGGATAGTGCCCACCTCATCCCCTCAATTGGAAACCATTGCTGAAAAGCTCTGGTAGGTGCCAAACAGGCAGCCTTAGGTGTGGTAGAAAGAGGCATCTGAAGAGCAATAATTGGTACATGGAACATGTGCATCCTAGGCCATGAAGGGCATTAATTAGTATAACCTGACTTCCATAAGAAGCTGTGTAATGGAAATCTGAATCTCTGAGGTACAGTAACAGCCTAGTCCAATACATACTTATTTTCTTTACAAAATGCATGTGCTGTTCTTTTGCTCAGTCATGGCCACCAAGGCAGCTGATGCTTGAAACATTATGAAATATCAAAAAACCAATTAAAACTAAAATGTATATTAAAAGCTCGTAAAACAGTAATTAAAACATAGGCAGGAAGGAGGGACAGCCAAATGAAACAAAAAGTCTTCACTTTGGAAGAAGACAGTAACAGAAGAGGACTAATGAATATCCCTTGGAGATAAAGTTCCATAGTTTTGGTGCCACAGCCAAAAAGGTTTGGTGGAGACACCCGAAGCAGTTCCTTGGAAAAAGGCCTTAGTAGTTGGGTAGGTTTGTATAGGAGCCCTGAATATCTGGTGGTGTTTGCAGCGTGTGAATTGTGCCCACCACAGCTGTGGTAACCTTCGATCTGTGTTCCTGTGCCGCTTTTATCTATTATGCTGGTTTCATAGATACTTTCCTAAAAAACTCGTTTAAGTCCTAAAAGAGGACATGCCTAGGACTTGTACTGTGGTACAATTTTTTAAGGATTGTGATTTTCAGATACATGAGGCTGCGAGGGAGGGGAAAGATTCCCTTTCACCAAGAGCAATTTTAGTAGCTGTTGTGTAATGGATCGTTTTTACACTTAGATTGGAGGAATCTGGGTTCATACCCCTTGTTAGCCATGATGGTTTTTTGATTGCCATGGACAACTCATTATTTCAGCCTAACGTACCTAAGGTGTTGTCAGAATCCCATTTAGTTCACTCTGAGGACAGTATACAAATGCAATAGAAAAACTATTTTTTTCCCCTGTGACTCTTTATATTCTGATACTGTCTTCCAGGAAATACTGGCTCCTCTTCTTTGCTCCAGGGAACTGGCAATGGAGTACCAGCCACTCATCCTCATCTCCTGCCTGGGTCTCCTTGCTCTTCTCCGGCATTCCATCTCGGGCCCAACACTAGCCAGCTCTGCAGCCTTACTCCAGCTGACTACACAGCTTGTACCCGTTCAGGCTTAGCTCTTAACAGATACAGCACTTCCTTGGCTGAAACCTACAACAGGCTTACCAATCAAACCACTGAGACCTTTGCCACCCCAAGAACTCCCTCTTACGTTGGCGTATCAAGTAGTTCGACTGTGAACATGTCTGTGACGGGCAGCGACAGCGATGCATTTAGCTGTCCGCAGACGGGTTTGTCAATGCAGATTTCAGGGATGTCTCCACAGCTTCAGTATATTATGCCTTCCCCTTCAGGCAACGCCTTTGCCACAAACCAAACCCATCAGAGCTCTTACAACACTTTCAGACTGCACAGCCCTTGTGCTCTCTATGGATACAACTTCTCCACATCCCCTAAACTGGCTGCCAGTCCTGAGAAAATTGTTTCTTCCCAAGGAAGTTTCTTAGGGTCGTCGCCAAGTGGAACCATGACTGATCGGCAGATGTTGCCCCCTGTGGAAGGAATGCACTTACTTAGCAGCGGGGGGCAGCAGAATTTCTTTGACTCTAGGACCCTAGGAAGCTTAACGCTGTCATCATCTCAAGTATCTGCACATATGGTTTGATAAAGCGTTTTTTTTAAGAAAAATAAACACGTACTGTGCATTGGTTTTTACAATGTATTCCTTTTTGGATTATACAAAGGTGATGTACCTTATAAGGTGTTTATGTTGGGAGGAAAATCATCAGAGAAAGTTTTTGAGTCCTTTGACTTGCCTATGGGCAGATATTTGGATATGCTTGAGAGTTCTGAGTTTGTTTGCAGAATCAGCCCAGTTTAGATTCCTGGTAGCATTCTCTTCATTTTATAAAGCACGTGTGGCCATATGCAACAAATTAAGCAGGATTTCCTCCAGCATTCTCCACATCTTGTAACGAACAAACCAGCACTCAGGCCTGATTTAGATGAAACCCCCCCCCCCACACACACACACACAAAACTACCAATTTATAACAGCTATCCTTAAAAGTATTTCTACTACAATGAGCTGATGCTGCAAGATGTGATATTTGTCTGTTGTCAGAGAGAGAGAACACATGCTCATTGGTTAGGTTACATCTAGAAGTCTAACAGTGATATATATTTAAAATAAAGGGACAGATAATTTTCCTTCTCAAGCTTTATACAGTGTTGTGGATTTTCAGTGTGGAGCCCTTACTGTTAGAAAGCAGAGGAACACATACTGGCCTCACATCATTTACATGGAAGAGCAAACGGCAGTGGTGACAATCTAAATGCAGCAGTTCAAAGGGCAGTTTGGCTGGCTTTTCTGTGCAAAATAATTTTAAGGGAAATTCAGTCCATATGAAAAGAATATAAAGATTTTCTACAGAGACTTAATATTTTAGGTATTAAATACAGGTTTGTAAAAGTAAAAGACAAGGCAAGATTGCTAAATATTTCCATAAACTTGGTGTCTAAGCAGTGTTGGGTTGCTTCTGGAAGGCAAGGTTGGAGTAGCATTTATTCCCATCCTGTCCTTATGCAACAATAAAAATGTGTACTTTTGTCCAACGTGTAGATGATTGGAATCTTATTGCCAGGGGACCCCTTACAGCTTCTTCTTTTTACATTCAGTGTTCTGTACTGTCTTAAAATGCGATTCCAAATTTTGCGGGCATCTTGGCACCTGATGCACTGCAAGGAGCTGCAGGCAGAACGAAAAAAAATTGAGATGCTTTTGTGCACATGCAGAAGCACCAGTGTGAAACACACACCTTAAATACGAAGCTCATGAGGCAGGTATATGCAGAGTATACATTCTTGCTACTCTCATGGTCAGCTACTCTCCTGCACGGTACCTTGGTATACAAGTCCTTGGCATTTGCCCCTTGAATACTGGAAATCCTTTGATTGGAACTAGTGAGGCTACATTATGAAAATATATTTTGAATTTTTCATTCAAATATTAATTGTGACTGTAGTTCAACAAAAAGAAAGCATTATGGGTATAGGTGGAATAAATACACAGTTGTGTTACATATTAAGTTCTTCCATGTAGTGTTTCCAGACATTTCTAAATTGGCCTTGCAAAACTGCAGCTGAGGGAGCAGCTTCCTGTCTTGAGTAGACTCTTACTAACTTTTTAATAAATTCCAACAAGTCGTACCAATGAATGATTCTGAATTTTAGAATATGCACTTGCTGGCTGTAGTCTAACCTTTACTATTTTGACAGGAAAATTTAAACAGACCACAATCCAGCACGCCTGTTTTGATTCAGAAACCCCCTATACAAGCAAAAGGTGTTGCCTTAGACAATACTGAATCTTCAGCCATGTCTTATGGTGCACAGAGAAGAGGGACTGTATTGAGAAAGATCAAGATGGGAAGCCGTATTAGTCTGTCTGTAGCAGTAGAAAACAGCAAGAGCCAACTGGCACCTATAAGACTAACAAAATTTGTAGTAGGGTATGAGCTTCCATGAGTCACGGCTCACTTCTTCAGATACAGTATTGAGAAGGGGGACTGAACATCCCCTGAAGAGTGCACACATGGTCTTTTGGAGCCTGGTCAATACAAGGTGTGCTTAGACACCTCAATATGCCTTGATGGTGGAGGTTTCCATTTTATTTGTGGAAGCATATTTATTTTTCTATTTCCTGACTCCCCCTCCCATTGCTACCAGTTATGTTCTTGAAATTGTGCCCCCCCAGGAGCATTGTACGCAGCAAAGTCTGCAAAGGGACAATCAACCTTCCATCAGTGGAAAGCATGCTAAGGATCCCCCCCCACCTAAAGCCTGATTTGTGGCAGTGCTGAACTCTTACACTATAGCGTGAATAGGATTCCTCTAGAACAATAAAATAAGGATTTTATTCCTAATGTTAGCTTGGCAGAAATGTTTATACCATGACTGGGAAAAAACACAGCAGACCAAAAGTTAAGGTTTCTTCAAACCAAAATTCTGGTCTGATGGGGTCTTTTAGAATGTTGCTGTTTCAGTTCATCTTACCTGTTTGTAATAAAACGTTTATATCTCAAATAACTATCTCACCACTTCAAGCAGTATTGTATTTGTTCCACAGATGCTACTATATTCTTAAATTTTTCAAAAATACGTGAAAATATTAGCACAAAATTGGTGATTATATTGGATCCTGCTGTAACGAAATTGGAATCTGTTACGTAAAGCTTGAAATAGATGTAATGATATATATATATATCTGGTTCTAGACAGATGATTTTAAATTGGAAGTTGCCATCTTAAAAAAAATGTATGTTAAAGAAAATGAATGACGGTGATGTAGATCCCACTGCCTTGCTGCACATTTGAACCAGCCGGGTATATATACACAGGTTATAACAGTATCTGCATTGTAACTTCTTTTGGATTTCCTTTATCTGGCCTTTTTGCAATATGTCATATATTATAAAGACATAGTATTGTTTAAAACATCTTTCAGTTCCTATTGTAAATAGTAAATGGCTCATGATTGCAAAATTCAGCTTTTCGTAGAATATAATGAATACCAAATATGCAGTATATCCGTAAATATATATAGCTGTATTTTGTTTTTAAATGCCACAGAAATGATATTAAAGTGTGTATCTAAAAATACTTTTATTAAATTTTGAAAATAAAATTGCTTTAAATAATTAAATCTGCTGCACCCTCTTCAGAGAAGCGTCATAGGTCTGCATTTCTCTTTTGGGAGATTTTTACTACATATCTGCCTGTGGTTTTCTCCTGCAGATGTTGTATTTTGACAAGGCAAAAACTGTATTTTAGATGCCAGCCAGGCAATTTGTGTTCCCTGAACTTAACCATTCCAATAGCCCAGTCCTACACATGTTTGTTCTGAATCAAGACTCACTGAGCTTCATTGGTTTTTACTCTCCCATAAGTGTGTTCAGCGATACAGTCTTTGTCTTCAACAAGGATTGTCCTGAAGAAAGAAAAACTCGGATAGCTAGCATTTGTACCTTGAACTGTGACAAAAAATTCATAACCAAAATACTATAGAAAGAAATTGTGGATAGACTCTATAACCTTGTATGCATGAACGGTGGAAAAGATAGAAACAAAAACAAGTCATGGGGGGAAAGAAATGCAAAGATCTATCTGGTTTCAATGTGCTGCTAAAATTAGTATATAAATGCAACCAGCTGGAAGTTCTTGGGGGTTTGCAGTCCCACAAGCTAGGATAGAGGGTTGTCAAACTACGGTTGCCGCTGAAGCCAGGATTCCTGAAAAGGTCTCAATTATTCTTAGTCATTTTTACCCAAATGTCTGTTGTCCCAAGTGTAAAAGATGAATACGTGATTTGTACTGTCCAATGGCAAATACCGGAAAGATATGAGAAATAATGTTTAAACTTGTTGCTGTCTGACCTCTCTGTCATTTGAAGGTGAAGGATGTGATAAATGTAGAGCATATGAAGATTCTAATACTGACAGCCAACCAGCAAGGACTTTATTTTAGAACACAGGAATGAATGGCTTGCAGAGCTGACTAGCCCCTGAGAGTGCCCTGCTATTTGCTATTGCATGTCTAAACTCATTCCAAAAGATGTGAGGGTAGGTTGAGAACTGTGTGTCAGCCAAATCTAGAAAACAGCACTTTTGTGTAGATTTTAGTCAGACTTGAGAGACTCCCTCCCTTAAATGCCACTAAGAATACTGATTCACTAATGAACAGTGCAAAAGAACTATATCACTGTAGACCGCAAGGTGAGCTTACAAGATTGAATGTTCGTCCATGCATTCAATGCACACAGAAGTTCTGTTTCCATCTTGAGGAGAATGATTCTGATCTAGCCACCTCCACTCATAAGAGCTTTAAGAGCAAGAAGAGAGGCTGTGGCTTGGTGGTAGATCTGCTTTGCATGCAGAAAGTCCCGAGTTCAGTCTGATCACTCTAGTTAAAAGGATCAGGCAGAAGGTGATGTGACAGACCTCTGCCTGAGACTCCAGGTGAGGGGCATAAAGGTGGTGGGAGGTGTAAAAAATGTCATGATAATGATGGAACTATAGGAAAGCAAGCTTTGGGTCAGTGTCGGCTTGTGTTTTCACAGGGCTGATGGCTCCTAAGAAGAAATTGTGCCTCTGGCCAACCAGCAGCCTTTAGTGGCCAGAGGACGAGGGGACAGGCTGGCCAATCAGCTAAGTCTTGGGTGGTGCCGGCCCCTGGTGTGGGGCAGGCAGCTGGTAAAGTCTCCAAGTTTGGTGTGCAGGCCCCATCTGAAGGCAGCTACTGGGAAGATAGGATGTTGGATGACATCATAGCTCAGCTTTTCTGTCTGAGGGAGGGTGGTGGCACCACCCCTTGGGGGTGTTGGCTGGGCCTCAGCTGTATGGCCAGGGTACCTCTGGGGAGGGGGAGGCCAGGAGGGGGAGGTCTCAGAGCACCTCCCTCATCTCCAGCAGCTCTGACAGCTGGGCTGGGTGTGGAAGATCATTGACCAGGAAGAAGGGCTGGAGGAAGTTGCAGAAGGTGAAGCATCAGGCACACAGCTGTGATTTCACCCTCTCTGATGGATCTTCAGGCAAGTTTTCATCAGAAGGGGAAGGGGTGCACCAGGATGGGGAATATTGGAGGGTGTGGCATACATCCCAGCCCTCACAGTTTAGGCTCATTGACAGCGGTACAGGGATGATGAGGCAGGGAATAGGTTGCAGGCCACTTGGGGGAGTTCTCTTGAAAATCTGCTGATAGTGCCTCTCTTTGCTGCTAGGGAGACACCACCTGAGGTACATCTGTCCCAGAAGGTGAGAGAGCGCATTCTGGATGGCTATTATACTGACATATTCATGCTGCTGTTCTCTGAGCCACTTAGGGAACATGCTATGGGCTAGCTCCTTGACTGGAGATGTGGTGGCCATTGACATGAACAAGGAATTCTGAAAGCATTGCATTGCGAGAAGGCACAGTGGAATCTGATCAACGACAATGTATGGCTCGTGCAGGTCAACCTTCAGGCATACAGTAGGAGTGAGCAGGCTCAGATGGAGAGGTGTGATCCAAAGCGAGATCTGGGTTGCAGGGTGTGCTGGGAGTTAAATAGAGGGAGGTGTGCAAGTCTTGTTGCAAGTTTGCTGCAGGTGTCACTCTGGTCCTTTTGTCCATGCAATTCCACTTCCCAGCAGCCCTTTCAGAGGGGCAGGCACCAGGTCTGATGGCAGGTCCAATGTTGCCCAAGGGTCTGTTACCATCTATGCAAAGTAATGAGAAGTCAGTGGAGGACATGCGGCTGGGACTTGCCCAGACATTGGTTGACACAGCAGCTCTTTGTTCTCTCCTAAATTGATACCCCAACCACCAAGTGGCAGTCCTGATTTGGGAAAGATCCACACAAGGTTTTCACATCCCCTGCATCACTCCTTGTGTGTCCACTGATATTCCTAACTTGAAATCCATCAGGGACTTGCCACACATGGTCATAGTCAGAAGGAAATTGCAGCAGGCAGGGTGACGGGCCTCTTCAACTCGCCTCTAGTCCCCAGACTAACCTCTAGGTGTCACTACTAGGCATTGTGCCTAATTCTGGCTGATCCATCACCTCTCATATCCCAAAGACTCCTCCATCAAGGAGGCCGTTATGCAAGAAGCTTGCTCAGTCCAGTATGCCTTCTTTGACCATGCGGTCTGCTTGGTAAGGGCTGGGGACACTCATGGCCAAGTGCAACATACAATCTGCCTTCCAGCTCTTGCTGGTGCACTCTGCCGATCATTATCTGCTAGGCTTCAAGTTCAACGGTTGTTGGTATGTTGACAAGACCATGCCAATGGGGTGCACTGCAACATTGCCAGAGCAGCCTTAAAAACTCAGCATTTTTCTGGAGTGGCTGGTCAAGGATCACTGTGGCTCTTCACACATCTTGTACTCTCTGGACAACTTCCTGTTTGCCAGTTCAGTAGGGGACTCTGCATGTGCTGACCAGTTTCAGGCCTTTCAATAGGTGGCTGAGGAGTTGGGTGTGCTGCCAGCACTTAAGAAGACAGAGGGCCCCTTGGCGCTGCTAGTGTGTCTGGGTATCTTGACTAACTCAGTGAATGGTACCTCCAGCCTGCTAGAGGACAAGTTGGTGGCCATCTGGGCCCTGATCGATGTAGCAATTGGGAGAACACAATGCACCTTGAGGGAGACCCAGTCTTTGCTGGGGTACTTGAGCACTTGCAAAATGAAGATGATGCATGTGAAAGGTGAGTTCTTGAAGCGGATGGGGAAGACATGGCCTTGGGACAGGGAAAACCCAAACAAATTGGAACATGTGGAAGTGGCCAAGATTTGGGTCCCATTTGTTCTCAGCCACGGAGGTTGAATGTTTGGCATCTCAGTGGCTCTTAGGATCATCGTATGAAGTAACACGGCTGACGTAATAAAATGTGCTCTTCATTGGATTGTCTGCTTTTGCGAAGACCCTGTGCTTTTGTACTTAACGCCGTTTAATTTGTGAATCTAATCTTTTCCACCACCAGCCACCTGAGACCCTTTAAGTTGAAGATGGGAACTGAATCTGGGACCTTCTGCATGCAAAACACATGTTCATCCGCTGAGACAAAGCCAATCCTTAATGGTGATAATATCTATGTACATTTTCAGATCCTTTCCCTAGGCTGCTGTGCTGTTGACTACTTAATAGATATGGGTGAGGCAGGAGGGGGACCAGTAGTGAATGGTGGACAACTTTCTTGACCTGTTAATGGTTGGCAAAGTATTTGATGACAGTTGCAAGAATCTGATGCACAGCAGTATCCTTTACAGCAGTTTAATCTTTGTCATCAAATCCTCCAGCAGCCGTGATTAATAGTGGCACTTGAGCCTGTTTTGAAAGTTGTATATTTGGCAGCTATGAACTTTGATCTATGGTTTCACTTTAAAGAATCACTATGACACAAGCCTCTCCTGGTGATCCTTCCATCTAATTAAACCACACACAAATACAACATACAGAAATCTGATGCTATTGATATAAGCTGTGTGTTTATTACGGTATTTTAGTCACTTTATTAAAAGTGGACTGTTGTTCCCATCGAGATAGTAGATAAACTACCAAAGAACAATAATATCATCCCAGAAACACAATGAAATAGATTTTCCCAAGACCTGAGTTGGCTAGAAATTTACTTTGTTGATTTACTCAGCACCCCAGTTTCAGTGAAGGGCTGAGACATTTTAACCCAAGCTAAAATTACCTTAATTAATGAATCTAGCTTTAGTGTATTTTCCTCCCACAAACTATTTGTCTTTCTACCATGTATGTAATGAATTTCACAGTCCAACATTATATGATTAAAACCATATAATGTATATGTAAGATTTATAAAGGCTCCAAAAGTGGCAGGCAAGCAGACAGACAGACAGACAGACAGACAGACAGACAGACAGACAGACAGACAGACAGACAGAGTAATATATATATATATATATAGTATAGTCATATGAATTAACAAGTATATATACATCCATTAACAAATATACATATATACAGGGGTTTGGGGGCTGGAACACTCTTTAGTTGGAAGACTTTTTGGCTGGAGACATGCTTGCCTCCAACCGCAGTCAACTAGATGCTCATGTAAATTTACTAGAAGATTTTTATTAAACTTATGATTATTTATATTAAATTCCAATGATATACCAGGGTTGAGTTGCACTTTAAAAACTGCTCACATGAATGCTTCCCTTTCAAGTGTGTTCCATGAAAATAAGTTCCTTTTCTATGAAAACAAAAATCTCAGCTTCTGGTTTGGGTTTCATGGCACATAAGCTGCAATCCTGCACATCCTTCCAGCTCTTATATTTTGATGCAAATGTGAATAGCTAGTTGGTGTGGTCCGTTTTCATAGCATAAATCTGCTTCAATGACTCTCAGGCCTAGTTCTGGATTTGTGTTTATTTAAAAGCTTTTTTCTTGCCATTCTCCCAGTAGGGATCTGATTTGGTGGTAAACCTCTGTCAGCGCTACCACAACTACTTCTGATGGTTGCTGAGGGAGTCAAACATTTCAATAGTCCTCTTTACAAATAAGCTTTCAGCACATAGAAAATTAGACATCAGAGAGAAAAAGCCTAGCTTTCTCAACTTTTTGATAATATTATATGAGCAGGTTCTTTTTGGAGGGGTGGAACTGTGTTATGACACCCCTCCCTTTGCAACTGTGATCTGAAATGGTACAGACCACACAAAGGTTCAACATGACTGGCATAAGCAGAAATATGGTAGGCTCCTGAGATGGTAGAATGGGCTGTAGCAATCCAAACCTATATCTGGACTGTACCATGTCAGACTACAGGGTGGCTCTCATGAGAGACTAAGTTGGATCCAGTGGTCTATGGTCACATGGAGCATGTTTATTTTTCTTCACATTCCTCTCCCATTCCCTCAAGAATGTTAGGATGTGAGTCCAGTGGCACCATAGAGACCAACAAGTTTTCAGGATATAAGCTTTCAATACTCAAAGCTCACTTCTTCAGATGAGCTTTGACTTTCAAAAGCTTTTACCCTGAAAATCTTGTTGGTTTCTCAAGTGCCACTGGACTCAAATCCTGCTGTTCTACTGCAGACCAACATGGCTACCTACCTGAAACTATCTCCCAAGAATTTTGATTCCTAGGTTATGGGATCCATGTGGGTTAATAAGGCATGTATGTTGGAAGGACTGTAGTAAGGCAGGGGGAGAATGTGAAATCTCCCCCCCTTCTTTCCATACAGCTCTGTCAATGGAAGGTAATTTTGTCTCCTTCCTCATCCACACTGCACCCCTTTCATCTGCATGGCCATAAGACTACACAGGTCCCTTGACCCCAAAATTCCAGAGTTGGACAGGAGTGCTGTGAGAGGTATGTGAAGGATCCACAACTACCAATGTCCTTTGTTAATGAACTGCTCTTTCAAGCCCAATGTTACCCCATACAGGATTCATAGTTTTGCATGCCCCCTGTGTAAATATTTAGAGTGGGAAGAGATATGATGAGACCTGGACTATATTTCTCTCTATTGCATTTGTTTGTTTGTTTGTTTGTTTGTTTCAAGAGAGTTATATGCATGACGGACTAGTGAAAAATAGCATCTTCAGTCTACACTCTTTAGTACTATAGTCCAGCACAACCTAGGGGACCCATTTTGATGTAAAGCTTTTTGTGGCCCTTCAAACCCCCTCCTCTTTGTCCTGATGCCTGCCATATGCTGGACTGTCCTTTTCAAAGTGTTCCACATGTCCCATGAGGACCTCTATCCTCTAGTGACCTCAAAACAATACAGCAAGAACTGCTCCATCTACACTTTCTTTCTTTGTTTGTTTGTTTCAGTTTCTATTCTGCCCTCCCTGCATTGGCAGACTCAGGATGGAAAAGCATTTCATAAAAGCATTTCAATAAAACTTACATATAAACAATTTAAACCAACAATAATACAATATATATATTTTAAAAATACAAAAGAGCAGCACAGAATTAACCAGTTCAAGTCTGTCACCCAACCATTCACTTAAAAATTGCTTTAAAAAATTGGCAGTGGATACTTTCTAGTACGGAGGACCCTTTCTCCTCTATTTGGCCAGTGGGGGCCCAGCTCAGCTCCAGCCATACGCCTGGCAGAACATCTCCATCTTACAGGCCTGGCGGAAAGATAACAAACCATGCCTGGCCCTGGTCTCAGTGCACAGAGCGTTCCACCAGGTTGGAGCCAGAACTGAAAAGGCCCTGGCTCTGGTTGAGGCTAGACAGGCCTCCCTGGGGCCAGGGACCACTTTAAAAGCAAATTTAATTTAAATGTTTTTATTGACTGTACATGGTCTATGAGGTCAGATCTCAAAGGGGATCTTATTCTATAAGGCCACCTGACTCAAATATTATGAAATCTAACTCCTTGATTTTGCTGGAGACAGTTAAGAACTTCCTTTTGCTTCCTAACAAAGACTAACAGAACAGGAATGGGGCCCTACCTGGAAAAAAATTCAGAGCTGTTCATAGAAAAACAATAAGAACCATTGCCACACAAAACTTTCTAATGTTCATTTGATAACCACTATTGGATATAAGGTGAAATCCTTTGCACTGGAAAAGAATTTAAACCAGCTAAATTGTCTGTCACATAACTATGATAAATGCATTGGAACTGTAGTTCCCTGAGTTCTCAGGACTGAGCTACTGGATCCAGCTGTTAATCAGCATATTTTCTAGCTTGTACTCTGAGCAGATCTGGAAGCTAGGTGAATGCAGGTGGCAGTGATTCTACTAGATCCAAGACTTCAAAAGAAGTAGGAGCTAATTCTCTCCCCTTCTGTTGGGGTAGAGAGTCCCTGTGTATTTGTGTTCTCTCCTTGGGTGACTATGGCATTTGAAGAGCATGAAGGCACAGAGCGCACCGCAGCATGCCCTCATTCTGTGCAGTGGCAGCCCACATCTTAAACCATCCCAGCGGAACTGCCCCTTATCTGTCCTTCAAATCCTGAATGATGAAGCTAATTCCCTACAGAGGTCAATTCCCATGCTTCAAGGTTTAAGGGGCACTTTGTTGTTTCCTGGCTTGGGAAACAGCAGTCTGCTTTTCCAAATCCCAATGTTTGGAAATGCAGACCAATAGGAAAGCTGCCCTCTGGGACAATATCAGGAGCAGTATTTTGTTTTGCCTCCTCCCATGTCCTTTCATCCCAAAGGGCAGTTTTCTCACACAAGAATACAGTCTGAGTTTAGGGCATGAGAAGACAGGCAGTGCAACTCTTCTTAGGATTGTATTGAGGTTGTTGATGCTCCAGTCCCAAACATTTTGTTGCAAGACCCCACCTGCATTTTGTTGAATCATTATTATGCTTTTATTTAGCCTTGCACTGTAAAGCTCCCATCCTGCAGTCACACCATTGGCTACCCATCAGTTACTGGGCTCAGTTCAAGCTCTTCATGGCTTTGATCCCTAAAATCTATGGGACTGCCTTTCTCCCCAAGTTGTGCCATGGCAACTTTGCTCATCTGAACAGGACCTTCTGCAGGTGCCTCTCTGCACATGGGAAAAATAAAGCAGGTGCTGGAGCTCATGGTTTCTGTGCTGTTGACAGGTAGTTGTTAGAAACATAGAAACATATGTTTCTAATGTTACACCACCTGGAAGGGATATAAAGGATCATCTAGTCCAACCCCATCCACAATGCAGGAAATCCACAGCTATCTCCTCTCCTCACCTCCCCCAGTAAACCCTGCTGTATTCCCACAGGGAGGCAAAAAACCTCCAGGATCCCTGGCCAATCTGGCCTGGAGGAAAATTCCTTTCTGATCCCAAAGTGGCAATCATAATTACCCTGGGCATGGCCTCGCACTGGCTCATCCCTTCCTGCCCTCCCTCTCTCAATCTATGTAAATTTATATTGTGTCACTGAATCATCATTGCTTTCAGGTGGCCATTTAGCCTTAAATACCTCCAAGAATGGAGAGCCCACCACCTCCCAAGGAAACTCATTTCACTGAGGAACTACTCTAACTGTCAAGAAGTTCTTCCTAATGTTTAGCTGAAAACATTCTTGCCTTAATTTTAACCCGGTGTTTCTGGTCTGATCCCCTGGGGCAACAGAAAACAACTCTGCTCCATTTTCTATGTGACCACTGCAAAGTACAGGTAACTGCAAAGCAAAGCCATCTGGAAACACCAGTGAAGCAAACCAAAATTAGTAAGATTTTGTTGTTGTTTAAAGAAATGTTATGTGGTGAATACATAACACGTTATATCTGAATTGGAAGCCGTAAGTAGATAATCTACACAGTCCCTCAATCCAAGTATAAAAGATTACATTCAAAATGTTAAAACCATTACATCTATGCAGATACATCCGGCATTACACCAAGATAAAAAAGATGGGTCTTGAGTCATTTCCTGAAAAGACTCTTTGCAATCATAGCAGAACCTTCTGGATTATATTACAACCCCAGGGAGAAAAATATCTAAAACAAAATACTGATTAACTCTCTTACGATTAACAAAATGAGAGAAGGGAGTTATTGAAAGAATGAATTCCATAACCTATTCACCAACCAAATAATACACAGGGTAAATTTATGTTAGACAAAGTTTAAGTCCACTTCCATTGATGTCAGTTCATGAGGAAATAGTGTTAGGTTTACAGCTAAACAGCAGCTCTTGAAAATATTGATGACCAGACTTTAGTTTTCCATACAAGAAGAAATGATGAAGGAAAAATAAATGGTCTTAACTTTCCAAGGTACTGATGTTTGGGGCGGCGGGGTGGGGGAATCCTGAGGACTAAATTAAATGTTACACCACCTGGGCTGCTTCCAGTAGGTGACTATCTTCTGTGTAGCAATGCTGCTGCAAATGTAAAGACATTCACAGTGGCAACAGAGCATCCGGACGACAGCTTTCCCTGCACTTTCCTTGCCTTGGTCTCCTCCCCACAGCTGTCCCACAGACACCACCGAAGAGCTATTTCATGCTCTTTTTTTAAAAAAATGGCAATTGACATATGACTACAGCCTTATAACACTATAACAATCTATTGACTAGTTCTTCTAAATTCCCAGAGGAAAGTCAGCTTCTAGTCCCTTTGATTGCAGAGATATAAGGAAAGACATATCTCTGCAATGAAAATGGACAGAGGCATTAAAAAAGAAAGAAATTCAGAAAAACTAATAGTTACGATACCCACAGCTTTCATTAACGCTACTAAAATGCATGAATAACCCTAATTATTTCAGTACATATCCTCAAATTATCTCAAGGGCTAAAGTCAGCATGATGCAGACATAGTTTTGCCACACATGGCAAATTATATAACTCCACATTTTGATTCATGACAATAAACGCAAAGCCATTTCCTAAAGTCCTTGACCTAAAGTCCATTTCCTAAAGTGCACTGGCAAACTTTTCACCCTTGATCAGTCAAACACTAGTGCTGATGAGATTACAAAAATGGGGTGGGTGGCACCATTTAATCAAGTTACAAGGGCTGATTCAGAAGCGAGCCACTGCAGCTAAACTTGAATAGGAGAGAACAATAACAGGCCAGTTTAACCGTGTTGCATGCAGTTTGCTTTTAAAACATTTTAAAAGTCTCAAGGCCCACACCCATGTTCCCTGGGTCATCCCAACAGCCTTCTGAATGGCAGGCGCCAAGTTCATCATTGGCCCTGCTTGTCCAGAAGTAGAATGGCAGAAATCCCTGCAGTCACAGATAAAGTGCTGCTGGTGCCTCTGGTCGCCCCAGGTCCAGTAGCTCCAGGGCTAGGTTGGATTCCACAGCCAAGATAAGGCGGGATAAGTGAGATCCTTGCTCTGGCACTTGGAGTTCTCCTGCCCAGACTGATCTGCTGCTATGTGATGAACAGGCCTGCATTTCTAGAGAACAAAACTGAAATAAGAATAGCTTGGCCCTCTCCCAGAGTTCACAACAAAAGGGAGTGACAACATACCATGGTGTCTGACAGCAGTAAGAAGAAAGAGTTGTTGAAATGACAGGCACGATCGCTGAAGTCTGTTAAAGAGATAACAACACTTCCACAGGAGGAGAATGGCAGAGAAAAGAGAGGAAAGAAATAACAGAGCAGCTGCTAGACACAACAAGATCTCTGGCAGAGATAAAAGATTTCTCTGCAGGCGGAAAATGAGACAGAATCCACGCACCTCTTTGGCCTACACATGATGACACAGTGTATGCCTAGCAAAATAATGAGCACGGTCTGTTTGGAAACAGTTTCATTGAATCTGTTAGAACATAAGAGTCCTGCTGTATCAGACCATCTATTCCAGCAGCCTATTTTACTTCAGTGGCCAACCAGTTGCCCCAACAAGGCTTTTCCCTGATGCCACCTCCTAACACTGTTTTTGCCGACTCTCACTTGGAGGCCCCCTTTACTTATCATGCTAGTAGCTATTGATGGACGTCTATGAATCTGCCTAACCCCCTTTTAAATCCATCTCTGCTCAAGGCATCCACTGGTGACAAACTCCACAATTTAATTATTTATTGAGTAAAAATTTCCTTTTGACAGTCCTGTATCTATTTTCCATCAACTTCATTTGGTGCCCCCAAATTGTAATATTATGGAAGAAGGAGAAAAAACTCTCTGTCCACTTTCTCCACCTAGTTTTGTCTAGCGGTTACGAGCGCGGAACTCTAATCTGGAGAACGGGGTTTGATTCCCCGCTTCTCCACCTGAAGCCAGCTGGGTGACCTTGGGACAATCACAGCTCTCTCAGATATCTGTCAGCCCCACCCACCTCACAGGGTGATTATTATTGTGGGGATAATAATAACATGCTTTGTAAACTGATGTGAGTGGGCGTTAAGTTGTCCTGAAGGGCGGTATATAAATCAAATTTTAAATCAAATGTTATTAATTTTATAAACCTCTATGATGTCTCCCCCTTAGCCATCTTTTTTTCTAGACAGAAAGGTCCCAGACTCTCCAGCCTTTCCACACAAGAAAGGTGCTCCAACTCCTAATCATCTTCGCTGCCTACCTTTATATTTTTTTTCCAGTTCTGCAGTGTCCTTTTTGAGTGACCAGCTACCAGAACTGCACACAGTATTCCAAATTAGGCAGCACCATACATTATATATGGGTATTACAATACTGGCCATTTTGTTTTCAGTTCCTTTCCTAACAATTCCTAGCACGCAGTGTACCTTTTTCACAACTGCTGCACAAGGCCCACACTTTTATTGAGCTTTCTGCAACAATCCCATGATCTCCTTCAATCTCAGCCTCAGCCAGTTCAGACCCCATCAGCATGTATTTAAGTCAGGCTTTTTGTTCCAAAGAGTATCACCGTACACCACTGGATATCATTTGCTGTGTTGTTGCCCACTGATACAATTTAGATAAAGCCTCATGTAGCTCTTCACAATTCACTATCTTGAATACTTCGGTATTATCTACAAACCTGGCCACTACACTGCTCACCTCCAATTCCAAATCATTTGTGGACAAATGAAATAGGACTGGTGGTATACAAAATATGCTTGCTATGGTGTGTATTCCGATGCTGAAATCAGTTCTTCATTCTGCTCATAACCATGTATAAGATTATTACTGAATACAGCGAGTGTGTGCTTTTGCTTGCCAGATAATTACCTTTCACTCCATTGCACCAATGTAACTTTCAGAATTCAAAGATTTCTCTCAGTATTGCAAATAGTTTGGGTTTTTTTCCACTTGGGAAAGGCATTCATTATGGGAAAGAACAATGTCTCAAAAGCTATGCCTTTCAAAAACTGCCAGATTTTGGGTGGGGTGGCTGGAGGGAGAGACTGGGACACTAGAAATATATTTGCTTACCATCTAAGATCTTAAGTCCACTTATCTGGAAGGTAGTCCCTCTGAAACCAGTGGAAAGGGGTTTCCATGTATGATTGAGATGGCAGTATTATATAGTAATTTGAATATAATTCTTTTATTGTTCCTAGAGATCTAATGTCCCTTCTTTCTGTAATGTGTGTCTGTTAAGCAACATATGTACTTGCCAGTTATATCTCATCAAGATAGAAGAGAGATCGTGTTCATATTGAGATTAGGATGCAGTGTGCCTGCTTCGAATGTCATTTGATAGGTCACAGGCATGGTATATTCTCTGCCATGCTTCAAGCACTTTGACATTTGCTGATGACTCTGTGGATAACTGGCATGATTTGTGAAGAAATTTTAGCAAGCTGAGCTGCAGAGTTCACTAGCTCAGAGGAGTTTGTTGCCAGAATTAGAAACCTCTACAGACAGCACTCTTTTTTTGCTGCAGGACTCTGCCTCCAGTATGAGTCTGTGCTGGATGAATGCATGTAGATATTTTGGATTTAAAAAATATCATTTTATCATTGTCCATAGTTTGTTTTTGAGTAAAATCTAGCATTTCTTATTAGGTGCGTGTTTGTAAAGAAGCATATTTTAAGAGGAGGGTATATGTTTTGCTCAGACTGCCAAGATATCCCCTCTCCACAAGTCATCTGGACACTGAAATCTTTTGCCAACTTTACACCAACATACATCTAAAGATCCATGATGTATGGCTTTGGGCATTCCATCAGACTGGCTACAGAAAAGCACGGATGGTTCACTCTTTCTCTATCATTGGTTCCAGGTTTTGTGCAAAATGTGTGTGTGGAGGGGTGGGGGGGAGAAAACAGATGCAAGTGCTTCCCATGACAAGCTGTACATTTTTCCAATGTGTGAACAGAATCTTGTCACAGAGCTATGCGGGAGGCCTGGCCAGAAGCAGCGAGTCCTCCTGAAGTGTCTGCTATTGCTACTCTGGTAGAATGTGCAAAGCCCCACATAACAGGTGTGAAATAAAAGACAGTCCAAACTAGCTCTGAGTTTGGATCCTGTCAGTTCCATTTCAGGGTAAGAAATGAATTACTGAAAAGTTTAAATTCCTGTGAGGTAACTGTGTTAGTCTATGGCAGCATAAACAAAAAGGAATCTTTTTCCACCTTAAAGAGTAACATTTACAGAAGCGTAAGTTTTCACCTGCTAATATAAGATTCATGAAATGGATTCTCAGTCAGCAGAATTATATGCAGGCACAGGGAAAAAAGAAACCGTGAAATGCAGATAATGACATTTCTATGTAAAACTGAAAAATAAGCAAGTACCTTAACCTTTCACACTAGTTACAGTTAATAATAATGAATTGACCAGATTTATGTTAGGTAATTTAACACCTATAGTTTATGCATGTGTGGGTATATTAATTCACATTTTAAAAAATTCTCTCTCCTTTTATATAATCTGCAGATTAAGCATATAAATTCTGACAAAATCTGCCCTGTCTCATGAGTCATGACAGCTTATTCACCAGTAAAGTCCTTTAAGGTACTTCAAGAGTCTGTGTAGTTCTTTAAAGGGTTTCAAAAAAACTCTCAGCTTGAGATTTAAAAACTTATGTTTATAGGATTTAAAAAGACTAATGCAAATTGACAGCACCTGAGCCATTTACACATATGACTTTGGGAGGTCTTTTCAAGTGTTACAGCCTACAGAACAGGTCCCTCAGATAAAGAGAGCTGCTCACAAAGGGGTGAAATGTCTTACACAGACAGACCCAGAAAGTATTTCATCAATCGGTGTCCAAAACTAGCAGAATTTTATTGTAAGACCTTCTCTTCCTGTTGGGCTTCGTGAACAGAAAGTGGGCTTATACATTACATTCTGCATAGCTACTTTAATATACCATTTAGCAGTAAAAGTCAGAACTCAATACAGAGTACAAAAGGTGCAGAAATCCTTCACAGTTTGTGCACTTGTGCAGAGACAACTAATTTTAGCTTTGAGATAATGTGAAGAGTGATTAAGACCGGCACTTATCCAAAGCTCAGCAAGGGTTGTATCAGTCTTACAGCCAACAACTGCACAAATATGAGGCAGGCCAAGGTTGGGAGAAAAATTGCCACAGATTATTTGAAATGTGAGGCTGCTTCGTCTGTATATTTATTATTCCAGTGCTTTGGTCTAACAGCTTTGAAATGTACTGTTTACCTTAAGCAGTTTCCACTCCAGAAGCAAGTAGGACTGCCTTTTTTTTTGTTTTCTTAATTCAACATCAAAATACAATGGACACCACACTCATTTTTCACAGTATTGTTTGACTACCATATACTCAATGCAACTCTTTCTGGAGCTGAGAAGGGATTAGTGTTTAAGCATAATATAGATGTCACAAAGTAGCCAGTAGCTGCCTTAGTCACATGATTTATTATTTGTTTATTTAGAAAATGTGTATGCTGCCTCTCCAGAGACCTGTTCCAGGTGGCTCACAACAAGTAACAATAAATTATCAATACTAAAAACAAACCAATAAAAACATGCAATTGAAAAACAAACTAGGAGCTTGATAACAGAATAAACAATAAGGAACAATTTAAATTTTTTTCGAGAAAACAGTTCTCAGGCTAGAGCTGGGCAAAAAAAAACCCTTTAAAAATGATAGCGCTCAGCAGTTAAAAGCCTGGGCAGAAAGAAGTTATTTGGCCTGGCACCTAAAAGTAAGGTAGGCAACAGATCATGGGGAGGACATTGCAAAGGCAAGTTGCCACCACTGAAGGGTACCATATGCAAAGCTGGTGCTCAAGGGAGCTCACCAGGTTTTGCCTGCATCCTTAATCCATCTTGACTGTGCCCCATTGCCCTAAGGGACCTATGTTTATGAAATCTTAAGGATTTGGAACTTGAAAATAACGTCTCTTTTTGTCTGACTGCCATTCTACCCAACACAAGGTTGAATTTGTCAGGTAACACAAGATTATTATTGTTACAATGGTCATTCATTATTATTACACACATATACCCCAGTTTGAAGTGGGCTAATCCAGGAGAGACTGTTCTATGTGATTCTGATACATGTGCGGATTGGTTCTCACATTTGTGAGAGAAATCTTCACGCTGCCACTGCAGCTGCTTCTACCATCAGGTAGTTAATAGGGGGGAGCGAGTGGCAAGCAGGTTTGGATCAAAATCAAAATATGAAAAGTGCAGAATGCTCATCTGAGATGAAGCTAAGCATTAGGAGCTGCTGACCTTCATAAAACAAGCGGCATAATGAAATTTTTGTGGTATCGCTACAGAGAATTGGCAGAGCAAGGCTCTAAACTAATCTTTTCCTTGACTTGTCAACTTTTTACATGGTAGGAACACTTATCTAGGAGATCCTTTCCCTTCAGTCTAAAGTGTTACAGTTTAGGTTAAAAACACCCCACATGATTCTGCTGCATGTGTAGAACAGTGGTGATCCTGTTTCTCATAGGTCAGCCAGAACATATTTACATAAATGAACGTACACACTTGGGAACATTTTGTTTAAAAGACCTTTATGGCCCTGTGCATATTTCATGCACATTTGTATCCTGCTTTAGATCTGGGTCAGCTGACTGAAGTCACAGAGAATGTTTTCATGAGATATATGTAACTACTCTAATGGTGACACAATTCGTGCATTTTTAAGAGTTAGAACCTATCAGCTTTTCTTCTGGCTGAAAGAGTGAGGCGAGGTCTCCTTGACCATTGGGGTTCATGGGATTCACCTTAGACAAGGCCTGCAATCAAGACAGGAATTGGACAAGAATGAATGCAAAAGCTGGTAAGATCCAACCCTCACCACTCAAGGAATGCCATAGCTGTCACTGAAAGGGCAAGGCAAGTTGCCTCCATGAAGCGGAGAGTCCACGTGCCCCGGAGTTACCAACAGGCAAGACTATTGTGCTTTGCTTCTTTTGCTGGCACTTTGCCTACACTCCAGTGTAGATAGAATAACCGCTGATCCATACACAATACTTGTTGGATAAGACTGAACCCAGATAATATTTTATCCCCTTTCCCAAAATGCTGGGACAGAAAGTTGAAAACATATGAAATCCAAAAATTATTTAGAGCTCTCTATAGGTTTTTCTCATCATATTTGGCACACATGAAGTTTGGGAAAGAAGCCTAAAAGTTGCACAATGGATGGTTTTGTCTGACAATCCCTTTGTGAAAGATTACAGGTTTAAGTGCTTACTTTCATTTCATGCTGCACTGGCAACAGATGGAGATATACAAAGAAACCAATTTAGGCTTACTTGCTCCGATTATTTGGATATCTTCCCAGCTCCCTGCTATGATCTGGAAGACAGTGGAAAGGAAGCACAAAGGTATTACTGGTTTGTCAGCCCTAAGCACTGTTTTAGTAACCTGTATCTGCTAGTCATGATAAGCTCTAAACAATCAAGCAACATTTGGATCCACACGTTTAATTTAAAAACAAGCACCTGAATTATTATATTACACCATCTATTAGTATCAGTAACACCTGATCTTGCATCAAGTTCACCTGGCATATAAATCTAATAGTTCATCAGTTTGGCCCAGAAAAAATGTTTGTTCTAATGAAAAAGAGAGCAAGAAAATAAGACAGCATTTTGTATTGACCGAGAGAACCATTCCAACGCAGCCTTGTGTGTGCGCTAGAAATAGTGTATATCAGTTTCATGCACAGCAGGAAATCTGGGTTCAAGCTGTTACTGGGAAAGTAAAACCTCTTGAGTGTAATTATAACCAGGCAGAAGAAAAATATATTATAGTTTTCAACAGGAAGTCCTCTGGAGGTAAAGAGTGTGGAGAGACCCCTCCTAATAATTCAGGGTAGGGTTTATGGTGCACGTGTGTGCACACTCATACACATCTCTACCTTCTTTACATAGCACAAAATCTGGCAAGCAAAAAAAAGTCAGATTTTTTATAAACCTCATCTTTCATTTCTGAGAAATGTGTTTCTGGTATTCAGGATAGAATCACAAGCTGAAGGGGTTTTATAGGCTAGTGGTACTTAACCTTTTGCGTCTTTTGTCCCACTATTCAGTCTATCAAAGAACCTGGTTGTTACCATGAGAGATACAAAAATCCCACTTTTTCTAAGGACAATTACATGTTTATAGGCATTCTCTTATATTAATCATTTTAAGTTTTCAGGACACAAAAAATGCAGTTGTATTATTGAGAATGAACTTTATTGCTGTGACTAACAAAAAGGGATTGAGATCAAGATGGGTAGCTGTGTTAGTCTGTCTGTACCAGTAGAAAAAAGCAAGAGTCCAGTAGCACCTATAAGACTAACAAAATTTGTGGTAGGGTATGAGTTTTCGTGAGCCACAGTTCACTTCTTCAGATACAGGATTGAGAGAGGGAGTTCTTAGTCATTTGTGTTATGAAAATCCTGTGCCCCACCTAGACTATTTCTGTGTCTACCCACCTCCAAGTAATTAGTGTGTGTGGGGGGGCGGTCCTACAAACTGTTCGTCAAAGCCTCAGAAAATTAGGCTTATTTCTGTGAATTCCACCTGTTTCCTTTTTCTGTTTCCTACTTCTTCATGTCTCTCTTCCTCTCTTTTTCCTGGAGCATCACCACTGAATCTTTGCCATACTAATTAGAACATGGCAAAAAATAATGAATAATCATATCATTGAAGGCTCTAACTGGGAACCATTTTAAGATTCTATGCATACATGTACATTTCCTTACATTCTGCTAAAGGTTCAGCATGGCAGAACAGTTTTAATATGGCAGATGGGGACACCTGAGGGCCATCACTGAGGCTCAGCAGGTAGGAGTTGGTGCTAAAAGCTTGGTGGTGAGATTCTGAATTTGGGGATTTAGATCCCAAGATGGTTCAGCGGGGGCCTATAAAGTACTTACATGAATCATGTGTGATCACTTTATGACTTTCCTTTGTACAGAACTGACTTTTTAAGACACTCATAAGACTCACCACTGTCATTATAACTAGAGATGGGCACAATCTGCATTACGATTGAAAAAAACCCACGATAATGGCGATCGCGCGATCATGACCTGGCGGATCGTCCACGGCCAATCATTGTGTTCGGGCTCGGATCGGGGATCCAGACACTCAGGCGCCAGCAATCTATTCCCCTGGCAACGGAGCCAGGGGAAAGCCTGAGCTCTGTTTGCCCTCCTTCTGTCATCCTGGAAACCTGAATGGAAGCCCAGCTTTCCTTGATCAGCAGGGCTTCCTTCCAACCACGGAGCAGCAAAGCAGTCACAAGTTGGGAAAAGACACCCAGGGGAGGGAGGGGGAAGGTGGTGTTCCGTAGCCATGGGCACTCCAATCTCATCCCTGAAAACCCTGATAGGCAGCTCTGATGGCCAAACACAGACCTCCTGTGTTGCTGAATGGGACCTGAGGGGAGATGGCTCGTCGCCGCCTCCCCGTGCCCGCCAGGCCTGGCCGCCACTGCCACCACCCACCTTCCCACATAGCTGGGAATAGCAGCGCAGCCCACTTTGGCCTCCATGATCCACAATCCACGGATTGGGAATGGGAGATGCTCGGTGTGGATCGTTAATTCGGGATCGTCGCCGGCACTGATCCACAATCAGCTGGATCGTTAATTTTTTTTGGATCGTGCCCATCTCTATTTATAACATCCTAGTTGTTAGACAGGTAAGTGGAAACTATAAGACAGATATATAAAGTAAAAATGGTGGTGATAACTTGGAGATATAATGAGGGGATCATATAATGGGAAGTGACATTGGCAAGTTGGCTGATTTTGTTATTTCTCATGACAGATCTTAATGAAATTACTTGGTCAAACAAGCAGGATTGAACAATGAGTAAATGTCTATGTAAAAGTATCAGGTTGTTAAAAACCTGTGATGCAGTTATAAATATTTTATTTATTCCCAAAACATATATCCTACTTTTCTGCCCAAATTACAATGCAAATTAGCTGAGCATCTTAGGCAACTTTATAGGTAATGGAAGAAACAGTGGATTACATACCTTTTCCAACTAAATCAGATCAAGAGTCCAGTAGCACCTATAAGACTACAAAAGTAGGGGCTGAATGTTTGTCTGAAGAAGTGAGCTGTGACTCACAAATGTTCATACCCTACCTCAAATTTTGTTAGTCTTATAGGTGCTACTGGACTCTTGCTCTTTTCTACTGCTATCTAAATCAGTGTTTGCAAATACCCTTCTCCTCCTATGCATGGGATGCTTTCTGTCTCTGTTGCTGGATATTTCACATTCAAACTGTTCAAAATAGAGTTAGCAACCAAAGGATGGCAACCAGCAAGAGACCTACCAGCATGGGCAGGGGGAGGGTGATGGTTAGTGCCTGGTAGTCACCACTTTGTTTATATATCATGACTGAAAGGCTTGGGCTGCCTCTGATTGTATCTGTGGTGTAGGCCTGATGTGATCGGGGAAGGAGGATGAGGAAGTGCTGAGGGGATAGACTTCTGAGATGAAAGGCCTTCTGGCCCGAATGACGTCCTATTATTCTCATACTCTAGCCTCTGCTTTCCTTCTGTTTAAACCCCAGCTGCCATAATATCAATAAAAGGGGAGAGAGAAACCTTTAATTACTGAATGTTCCCCAAAGGGCATTTATTTATCTATAGTCTGCCTTCCTCTCTAGGACTCAAGTCTCTGGCATTTGGGCTGTTGAAAACACCATGCTGGCATGGGGAACAGGTGCCCTTACTCTCTCCATGCCATGGTTTCGATCAAGACTGGACCCCAGGGCGTTTGTAAACAGAGACAATTTCATCCCTAATATGTTGTAGGTGTCCCCATGGCGGACTCGGGGACACTGTCACAACTAGTTGAGCCCTCAGAGAAGGAGACTTTGTAAACAGACTTCTCCTCAAGTTTGTACTTGTTACACCCTTGATAAGTGCCATGGCAAAATGCGTGTTTAAGCTAAGTAGAAATCACTTCTCTTCATAGTTAAAATAGTTGCTCTCTGGCAGTCATTGTACCTGTGATTTACGATGAACATAGTGATCTGCATTACCAGTGTCAAAGTCCACCAATATAAAATAGAGCAAATGAGTTTTTATCTTTCAGCACAGTACATAGTGCATGCATAAGATACATTTTTCAGTCTGTATGCAATCAATCTCATATAGAAGATTATCTCCATAAGCGGAGAACACACTCAGAATAGCTTTTACTTATATCTTAAATATGTTTGACAGTCACAGTTTCCATGATATTTTGCATGCTGTGTGACCACAGCAAGATGTTCATCTCTAGCATAAAGCTGTTACCAGTGTGGAAATAGACTATTACTTCCAAGGAACATGCTGACAGGCCAAGGAGTGAGGACTCCACAAATCTCAAAGAGCCCTTTTAGCATTAAAATTGGTTCCATAACATCCCAAAGATGATAAAAATGTGCACCGAACCAAATCCCCAGCATAGAGTTATCCACTCAACTGGATACATTATATACATGTTTAATATTTGTAATCATGCTTACCTACTTTGGAAAGAAGTTTAATTCTCATTCTGAGAAGTGGTACATTCTGATTGATGGAAGATACTGCCTACTAGATCTAGAGGCAGGGATAATTTCCAGCTTCTTGTGTTCACAGGTAGGAGGGCGCCTTCATTCAATTGGTTTCCTGCTGTGGAATGGAGAGCAGAGAGCGTGCTGTGATCTGTCCTAGCAGCGCTGTTGGTTTACACCCAATTTATAAAGTTTATTCTACCTGACTTCCATCATTTCTCTTAACTTTCTCCTTCTTTTCCTGCTAGGATTTAATTTCCATTCATCCATGCCTGTTTAAATTGCCTCTGCTGAGGCTATGCAGGATTAATTCTAGGGATAAGACTTCTAACAGGCCTGATTGTTTCCTTGAGAGTCCTTTCTGCATAGCAGAGGCAGGGACCACAAGCAGCATCTTTTTCAGAGTCAGAGGACAAAGATCAACCCTCCTCTGTAACTGAAGCCATTTTTACCATCAAATCTAACTGATGCAGGAGAAACTCAATCCAGGGCTAAATGGCATGATAAAGGGGAGAATACCTTGGTTTCCTGGAAAATAGGAATACTTCCCTAAAGCAGCATGGATTCCATTCAGGATTTCCAGGCTTATTTTGGCAACCAATGAGACAGTTGGCAATGGGGATATGGTGGGAGCAGTGGTGTAAAATCATAAGAGTTTTCAGCAATTCCTAGAGGTGCCCACCATAACTTTTGGGTTTTCCCTAGAAGTCACATATCACGCTTGTGATTCTGCCAGGAGCTCAGATCAAGGGATCCCCGCCCCCGACCAGTTGACTGGCAGCCCTAATTCCACTAGTGCCTCAATCCCAAATAGGGTGGCCAGTCCCTTTTAACCTGCTGGCAGGGGAGTGACTCCCTGCACTCACCTCTGGGGGGGGGGGGGTGCGCACGCGCAAGGCATGCACTCCAGCAAGCATGATGATGTCACTTCCTGGAAGTGATGTCATTACGCAGCCCCCCTGGGAGCATGCCCACAGGGAACGCACTCTGCAGGAGCTCGGATCGGGGCCACTGTGGAGCACAGGAGCATGCCTGCACACTGCAGCAGCCCCAAATGGGCTTGTTTGGGGCACGTTTTGGTGAGGATTCAGCCTGTTTTGGCCCAGATCGGGGCTGCTGTGGAGCACGGGAGTGCTCCTGTGCTCTGCAGTGGCCCAAAACAGGCCCAATCCATGCCAAAATGGGCTCGTTTGGGGCCCATTTAGGCACAGATTGGGCCCATTTGGGGCCACTAGAGAGAGCAGGAGCACTCCTGTGCTCCACAGCAGACCAAAACGGGCCCAATCCATGCCAAAATGGGCCTGAAATGAGCCCATTTTGGCATGGATCAGGCCCATTTTGGGCTGCTGCAGAGCGCAGGAGCGCTCCCGCGCTCCACAGCAGTCCCAATCCAGGCCAAAATAGGCCCAATCTGCACCAAAACGGGCCCCAAACGTGCCGGTTTTGGGCAGCTGCAGAGCGCAGGAGCGCTCCTGTGCTCTGCAGCAGCCCTGATCTGGGCCAAAACAGGCCCGATCCAGGTGGCTGCTGTGCATGGGAGCATGCAGCACTGCAGGGGAACACGCACAGAAGGTGCACACCCTCCACCTGGCCAGGTAAGTGGGGGCGGGGCAGGGGCAGGGGATCCCCCGCCCCCGCTGGGGGTCTGGTATCCCTAATCCCAAATGTTGGAAGAATCCGTGGTTCCACCAAGGAGGGGAATATACAGTTAATGGCTCAGGAGATTGGCAAAGTACCTTAGAAGGTTCAAACAGCCACAATCACAAACACATAAGCCACTACCCTACCTCCTCATCCTCACTTTCTTGAGAAAAGAATTTGTAGTTCAGGTGCCTCAAAGTTCTCACAAGCTAATTAGATCACCCTTTCCTTCCCTTCGGCAGGGCCTGGATAACAGAGGCAGCTAAGAAATCTGCTTAACAAGGACTCCTCTAGAGATTTTTATTCTCAAAGGTCAGAGGTCTTCCTGAGAGTCTGGGTTAGATCTTGCATCAGATAGGGCACAAAGATGAGGTGTAAGAACCAATGTCTTTCTTCTCAGGGAAAAAATTTTCAGGAAGTTTTTTCCCCATGTGGTACACCTACCTAGGCTGAGAATAAAGTGGTGCTTTGCTGTTGCCAGGAGTGATATATCCCTGTTTACCAAGGCAATCAGAAAACCCAAGATGGAAAAAAAAGCCACCCTCATCTGGGTAACACCTGACTAGCCAAGGAGACATTGGTTTTCTTGCATGGTTGAGCTCTTATTTCAGCAACGTGAAAGAGTTCATTTAACAATATATAGACAATGTTAGGTAATCTCTTGATGCTCCTTTTTTTTTGCAAGACTTTCTCTTCTAGGACTTAAGACATGATACAGAAAGCTCTCCTATGGCTGCATAGGAAGTTTCATTCAGGCTCCCCTCACAGGCTAGAATGGACTTGGGCCTGTGCACAAAGGTAACTGCCCTATCAAGTGTTCTGAAGCCAATAAAAGGGAGCAACAATTAAATGTTATACCACCATGTTTAATTATTCTTGGAAGAGGTCTTCTTGTTACATTTTCAGTGGTTGTACACTGTCTTACATCATCCATTTTAAGCTATTTGTGAGTGTAGCCACACTATGTGCCCAACATGTCGGGTCACAGGTGCACAGCTAGACTTGCAGTCAGACAAACATTGGGGGAACTCGTGTTAAAAAGCTCTCACTTCCTCAGTGCTGTGAGGCAGCACTGTGAGGGGGAGAAGAAGTTTCCAGTCCCCCAATCCACTTTTGTCAGCAGAAAGGACGGTGAGAAGTGACATCATAGTGCATGTGCGTAAGGGGAACCACACCAGAGGCACAAGGTAAGTGCTAGCCCCCCCCCCACTAGGATGGTATAGGGACCTGGCAACCCTACCTTCATGCCAAAGGTAAATTTAGTCTTTTACTGTTCTCAGGAAATCTCTCTACCCTTAATCTGTCATAAGATGCAGCATTCATGGAAGAAGTCATGGTATACCTTAGATCTGTGCAGAATCTCTTTTGTGAGGGACTAGGCTCTCTCTTTGCTCCAGTCTATTGAATTACCAGCGGAGGAAGATTTCCAAACTGATGTTAAGTACAGAACTCTGGTAAGGCATAGCTCCAGCCTATAAGGCCCATAACCAACAGGTTCCACATAGATTCACAGTGTATTCAGTCTACAGTATAGTTACATCAGCAGCTTTCATTATAGAGACCTCTTGTAGAAATATGTAAAACTGCAACATGTGTATCATTTCTGACCATCAAACATGGCAAGACACACCCTCACCTTGGCTTATGAGGCTTACATATAGCAAGTTGTATACTCCATCTATACTCCAGCTAATCCTGCCCTGTCTAGGGCACAGACATTCTTACTTGAATTTACTGTGAATTTTACTTGGAGGCAAGGAGGGCATTTTGTCTCTTTCTGAATTAAGGAAAAGGACGATTCAGAGAAATACAGACCTCTGTCCCAGGAAAGATACTGGAGCAGATATTAAAGGAGTCAATTTGCAAGCATCTGATAGACAACATGGTGATATGGAGAAGTCAGCATGAATTTGTCCCCAACAGGTCCTGCCAGACAAATCTCATCTCCTTCTATGACCAAGTGACAGGCTTACTGGATCACAGGAATGCTACCAATGTAGTTTATGGATGAAAGTGTGAAGGGATTACTCATTAAATTTGTGGATCTAACCAAACTGGGATGAGAGGCAAACACCCTTGAAGACAGAGAATTCAACACACTGGAAAAATGGGTGAATTTTAATAAGATGCAATTTAACATGGACAAGGACCAGGTTCTGCACCTGGATAACAAAAATGCAAAGTATGCATACTGGATGAGGGATACACTTCTGGGTAGCAGTATGTGTGAACAAGTTCTTGGGATATGGGTAGATGGGAAGCTTGGGATATGATGGGATGCAGCAGCAAAAAAAAGGGAACACAATCTTGGGGTGTATCGACAAAGGCATAATATTTAAATCACAGGACGTCAGGTCCCACCTGGAGTATTGTGTGTAGTTCTAGAGGCCTCACTTAAAAAAAAAATGTGGAGAAAATGAAATTGATGCAGAAGAGAACAACTAGGATGATCAGGGGCCTGAAGACCAAGCCCTAAGAAGGAATACTGAAGGACTTGGGAACGTTCAGTTTGGAGAAGAGGAAGTTGAGGGGAGACAAGATTGTTCTCGTTAGGATTTAAAAGGCTGCCACTTAGGAGAGGAAAGGAAGCTGTTCCTGTTGGTAAAAGAAGATAGGACTAGAAATAATGGGTTTAAACTACAGGAAGGAAGGTACTCGCTGGACATTAGGAAAAACGTCTTCATTTTAAGAGTAATTCAACAGTGGAATCAACTGTGTAGGGATGTGGTGACTGCTCCCCCTTATCAACTGTCTTCAAGGACTGGCTGGATGAATACTTGTCAGGGATACTTTAGACTGTTCCTGCATTGGGCAGAGGGTTCAATTAGATGATCTGTAAGGTCCCTTCCAACTCTATGATTCTATATCTGAGGCAATGAAGCATGACTGACAAAAGCTAATATTGAAAAAATGTTAATCTTTAAGGTGCCAATAGATTTTTATTTTGTATTGTTTATGCCCTGCTATATTGCTATATATATTGCCTATACTGTCTGTGCTGTAGCTAATACAGGCTCTTAGGATTGAGTGGGATGATGCAACCCATACCCAATTGTATTCATTCATTGAATGTTCTAGCTGTTGATCACATTGTATTTGTTCATTGAATGTCCTAATGGTTGTTCTTATTGACTTGCACTGTGTAATCCTCCTTGGGACCCAGTGAGAAGGGTGGACTATAATTAAATTAAATTAAATTAATGAATAAATAAATATAGTCTACCAATAACTCCTGTCCTGTTTCACAGCTTCAGTTTCTTAATGTGCAGAAACTGTGTGGTATTGAGCTTGTTATATTCACTCACAAGTTTCCAGAACTGAGAATTACATTCAATCTGTGCAGCCATTTTGACTTATGTTCTACTGCCAACATTTAATGAGATAACTGAGTGTGCTTAATGTGAATGAGAGGTCAGCACTCAGCAGTCATCTCTCACTCATATTTTGCTACGTACAAGGCTTTTCAAGAGGTCTGACAACATTTTTGCTAAGTTTTTAAAAACTATTTCAAAAAATATATGTTGGCTATCTTTGTTGTGAATCCATTAAGTTCTTTGGATCTACTCTAGGGATATTGCAAAACCATTACTTTTCAGGAAACACACCAAGATAGGATAGGATATCACAAATGGGAAAGTCCATTAATTCAAAGGCATTTAATAAATTAATGTATCATATTCAAATATACCTGGGAGTATTACATTCATTTAACATTAATTTTACTTGAGAGTTAAGCGTGTCTGATTGGACTACTGGTTTATTTTCATTGGGTAGGCATGGAATATTAATTACAGCTAGCAAGCATTACACACAACCCCATTGATTTTAAAGAGATTGCTCATGTGTTTGGGCCAATAAATACAAAGTTTGCAAAAGGAATTAATGACCCTTTCAAGCCACTGTTCAGTTATTCCCTTGTTCCCAGTGCTGCAATGAACCTTACTCCTGATTCCTATCCAGTTGTTCAGAGGGCATAGTTGTTAGTTTGCTTAATGGAATTAAAAATGTAAGAAGAGATTTCAGAGAGGGACAAACCAAAGAATTAGAAATATAGAGAGGTCAGGGATCTGTTTACACTTTGCACTTTACTGCCCTGCCACTATCCTCTTTGATGTGTAGAATGCTATTCCTGTGACACCTTATCTTCCCCTCTTTGTCACACTCTCCCGTTCTTTTAATCTCCATCTTGCACTATGGATGCAGGACCTCCTGTCTTGCTGTCCATTGGCATCCTTAGACTAGACAGCTAGATAGGGATCTATCACTCATCTTTCCTATCATGTATGGAGTTCACACAATGAGGAACTCTTATTTCCTTTTCTAAAGCCTAAAGTGTGAGTTTATTTCTCTCTCCCATGCACACTCACAATGCAAGCTCCTACACCCCACGTTTCACTGCTTACTATGTACTCTGCTAACAAAAAAAATCATTGTATTATCCTATAATGAGCTTTTGTGGGTCACCTATTGTTAATTCTAACAAAGCCTTTCAAATGTTGAATTTCTCCTTGGAAACCCTCCATTCAAATCCCACCTCAGGCACAAGGAGGGGTATTACTCCATGGTAAAGTATCTGCCACACAGAGGTGTTGTGCTTGCATGCTGGTGAGCCCAAAGATGCAGGGTGTGTGCCCACTCTCCCTATGTATTCAGTCAACTCTCAGAGGGGTCGTGTGTGTAGTGGCCTTCTGTAAAGCAACTTCATGCATGTTCATAGGTTAACTAGGTTACCCATCTGTTAAATGGGGATAATAGCAACCTATTTTTCAGGTTTATTGTGAGGATAAACAAATTAAATACTAGGAGCACATTACAAATGTAATGATTAATAAACAATAGAATCACATTATTTGAATTATACATTATAGTACAGGGATTTATGCTTGGAAAGACAAAGAAATAATTTGTGGGACAAATATAGATAACCTATGGATGAAATCATTGCTAGAACTGAAAAATTATGGTTATATTGAACATCTGCCATGTAATACTGATCATGCAACTTAACGATACCCTAATTTCCCCACTGATGAGTTTAACTACAAACTGTTGCAACCATAGTAATGTTTGCATAGCAAATATTAAACTAAATATTAAACTAAAAAGTACTAAACTGGGAAAAAAATAAAACAATATGAAAATGCTTAATGGGGAAGGAAAATTGGGGATGTGTAAAAAGTTGGTTTTATTCTTCAGGGAGAAGTGACAGGTGACCCAAGTCTCCAGGCAGTGATGTCTTCTCGGGCCTGCACTAACTTTAGAAAAGGACTCTAGTTCCCAGACACTGAAATCCAACTAGCTCCAGCTCTCTCTCCTCCTCCTCCTGCTGCTGCTTCCTTTAAAGAGTGAAAAAAGGAAGAAAGCAGGAGTGCAGGAGGGGCAGTCTGGGAAATTTGAATGACCCTGGAAATAATGTCCAGACTCCAAAGTGGCTCCACAATGCTTCAGGTTGAAGGTAAAGATCCTTAGCCATTCAAAGGGTACATAGCTGACTAGACTTTTGGGGAGCCATCCTAACCAGGTATCCCTATAAGTCAGTCTCGTTTTATTCAATGGGGTTTACTCCCCGTCGTCTGTTTATCTGTATATGTGCTTTTTCAAATTAATCTATAGCTTTAGACAGTCAACGCTCTGTTTGTCAGATACAAATAGGAATGAAGATTCCTGAGCCCTTCTATCCCAGTCAGAAGGTGGGAAGATGGGGGAGAGATGTACAGTCAGGGTTTACAGGATGTACAAAGCAAAATGTAATCCGCTTGATTAGAACAGGAGAGAAATACTTAGGGGTAGGAAATGCAGAAAATTAGCAATCCACAGTGAGATAAAAATCCAATTCAGCCTGGGGGAAGGCCGTTGTTCAGAACATAAAAACCAGATTATAAAATTAGAAATTATACTAGAAATACGGTATAATACATACAATAAAGCAGAATCACAAAATTAAAGAACAATGCAACAAAACAGTATAATTCCAACAGAGAGAATTGCAGTGAAAACTGCCTAAAATGTCACAGAAAATAACTACAACATGGCCTCTGATGACAATAGAAAGGCAAGGTATAAATTATATAAATAAATAAGCAAGGAGTTGTGGTGGGGTGGGGTATTTCATTTAACCCTTCTCCAATATTTCCTCTTTTTCTTTCCTGGTAGCCCTCATAGCCTCTTGACTTCCCTTGCTTCCTTCCCTTCCACAAGCCAACCCAGCTTTATCTGGACCCTTGTCTTCAGTCCCCCCTTTCCCTCCCCTTGGTAGCCTCTCCCTGGGAAAACTCTGGCCAAATTGTGCAGTAGCAGCCACAGGCCAGGCCTAGTTGCATGGCGGGGGAACTCCTAAGGACTTGAGAGGGACACCTCAGTTTCCGCTGTATCTCTTTCCCCACACTATTTCCTCGTTCCTTCTTCCCTGCAATCCACATATCCTCACCTGTCACAGTGTTCTTCTTTCCTTCCCACCCACCAAGCAAGCAACCTACCTTTTATCTTCCCCTCATCGTCAGCTGTATTTATTTTTTATTGCATGTATACCCCCACTTTGTCCTCAATGTGAACCTAAAAAGCTTGCATTGTCATTTATTTTATTTTTACATCATCCCTCTGTGGTAGATTAGGCTGAGTGTGTGTGACTGGCCCAAAGTCACCCAAGAAGCTTACATAGAAGAGTAGGGATTTGGACTCGAGTCTCCCAGATCCTAGACTTAAACTCTAACCACCACGGTACCACACTGGCTTCCGTGAGGTAGCTGCTGTTGAACAGTAGGAAGCAACTGGGCTTGGGTGAGTTATGGACCTTGCATGATACCAAGTTGCCCAGCATGGCCCTCCAAGGCTAAAACTGCTGAAAAGCCTGCCCCCCTCCACTTTTTACTGACAGAAACCAAGTAGGAGATCTCCCAGAATTTCTACTTACAAGGATATGGAGATCAGAGAAAATGGCTGTTTTGCAGAGTGCACTCTATGGCATTATATCCCACTGAGGGATATAACGCCCTTCCCAAACCTGCCCTCCCCTAGTTCTCCACTCTGCAAATATTCAGAAATTTCTCAACCCAGAACTGGCAATCCTATAACCAAGACATCAACTGTTGTGGTTAGTAACAGTCACAGAGGACATGTGTTCCTTTGAAGCTACAGTTGCTGCTTCTATTATTTGGGGATGATGAAGTATGCCCCAGTGATGTGATCTTTTTTTTTTTTAGATTTCAGATTTTTCTGGAAACCTGATGCTTTTCTCATATTTGTGGGAAAATCTGACTTGTCTGTTCATGGCTCCAGTCTCAGGATTTAATTATTTACAGATTTGGCCATGTTGAGAATTAGATATATTGACAAACAGGATTGAGATGGCATCTTAACACCCTATCCCCCCATTATTTCTTATGTTCCTTCCTTGAAAGCCTCTACAGTCTTTTCCTCAGAAAACTCTGTTGTGTGGTGCTGTCTGATAGCCTGTGCCAGGTTCAGTTGTGCAGTGCAGAACCTACTTGTGGGGGATGGTACCTCACTTTCCCTGTATCCCCCCACCCACCATTTCCTTTATCACTTCCTGGCAGCCTGTATAACCTCACTTTTCCTTGTTTCCTTATCTTCTTCTCACCTGTCAGGCAACCTACCTTTTATTTCCTTCCTATATTCGGGCTGAGCAACTTAAACAGCCCAGCTTACTCAGAGTTTGTTAGAAATGGGAGCTAAGCAGGGTTAGCTATGGCCAGGGCTTTTTTTCAGCGGGAATGCGGTGGAACGGAGTTCCCGCACCTCTTGAAAATGGTCACATGGCCAGTGGCCCCGCCCTCTGATCTCCAGACAGAGGGGAGTTTAGATTGCCCTCCACACCACTCCAGCGGCGCGGAGGGCAATCTAAACTCCCCTCTGCCTGGAGATCAGGGGTCGGGGCCACCGGCCATGTGACCATTTTCACTGGGGCAATTTAAACTTTTAAAAACTCCCCCCTTGTTCCAGCTGACCCAAAGTGACATCATTGTACGGTCTTGAGTTCCACCTCTGAGTTCCACCACCTCTTTTCCCAGAAAAAAAGCCCTGGCTATAGCCAGTACTGGGATGGGAGACCATCAAAGAAGACTGGGGTTGCTACATGGAGGAAGACAAAGGCAAACCATCTCTGCTCATCTCTTACCTTTAATACTCCGTGATCAGGGTCACCATGAGTTGGTTGTTTCAGGTGAGAAGTGTTGGTATGTAGTAGAAGAACAAGATTTGTGTCCAGTATTGCCTTAAAGACCACCTAGATTTTCAGGGTATGAGCTTTCAAGAGTCAAAGCTCCCTTTGTCAGATACAAGGAGTGGGAAAAGGAAGGAACCCTTATAATCCAGGCAGAGGGTGGGAGATTGTAGTCTGAAACACCACACTGGCTTTCATGGCATGGCTGCTGCTGAACAGTAGCAAGCAGCTGGGCTTGAGTGAGTCACATAAGTTGGGTGGTAGCAAGTTGCCCAGTGGTTGCTGCTGGGTCTGGCTCCAAGGAATGCTCCCTTGATAGTCAAAATAGCCTTGGAAAGGACCCTGCCATCTGCATTTTACTGACAGAAACTAAGGACTGAAGGCTGGCAATTCTGTTGAGGTTGGACACAGAGGACATTTGTTTTTTAAAGGTACAGGTGCTGCTTCTATTGGGAGGGGTGTTAATCCCCCCAATGTATTTTTAATGTATTGTTTTTAAGTGCTTTTCTTGGGTTTGTAGAAAGCTCTGTCTTGTCAGATCATGGCTGTACTCCCAGATTTAAGTATCTACAGATGAGACCATGTAGAGAATTAGATATATTGGCAAAATAAATAAATAAAAATGCCCACCTGGGCAATTCTGTTTTGCACAGTCTACAGAAGTCTGAGAGTCTTCCAGATCTTCTTAGACAGGCCATTCCACCAGATGGGAGCCACAACAAAGAATAGGTATGGGATGGGTATGGAGAAAAAAGAGGCACCTCTTCCCATTCACATGTAAAGAAGAACATACAGAAGTCTGCTTTTAGACAAACCTAGTGTATATGATTCAGGGGTGACAAGTGCTGATGACTTATCCTATGTCTTCTTCTGTTGCTTATATTTTCTTCCAGCCAGGCTCTGGAGGGTTGGGGAAAGAATGCTGGAAAAAATCAGATGAAGTGAGCGGGAGCAGAGCTCAGTCTCATCACCTGTGAGTTTCTGTTTTGTAAAAAAAAAAATTAAAAAAAATCACTACCCGCTTCCTGAGGATCCTAGGAAAGGAGGGAAAAAATTCACTTCCACTCATAACTCCCTGCACTCACTATGAACATGAGATGTTTAAAATGCAGTGCTAGGCAGAGTTACATCCTTCTAGGGCCATTGACTTCAATGGATTTATAAAGGTATAACACTGCTCAGGAGTTGGACTGCATTGTTAATTATATTTATTTAGGAAAGTTGCAAGCTGCCTTTCCATCTACAAGGTCCTCAAGGGTGGAGGGCTTTCTTTTTTATGCATAATTGGCATGAATGTTTCCTTTGAGATTGGTGATATCCTTTGAGTATTTTATCCAACTGAAGCAGCAGGGAAATATACCCATTAATGTTCCGCCATTAAAACAAATGAGTATATTGGTTTCCTTATATGACTAACTTTTACTCCTGATGTTAAAAAAAACCTTCACTTAAGTTAAAGAATATATTATATTCCTCCAAGTTCCAACTATGCTTTGGCACATGACTAGCAGATACCCTTCCCTAGTTCCTTGTCTTAATATGATCCTTTTGTGGGGAAATTGTGTACTTGTTCTTGAACTACTTGTTTCTGAATGTGATCTTCTGTGTTAATGTACTTCAATGTTGTTAAAATGCATGTTAAAAAAACCAGAAGGTGTGACTCTTGAATAACCTTTACAGAAGTTCCTAACGCTGTTTGCATTTGTTCATATGAACACAGCCAATAGTATATATACCTGGCTTAAAAGATGGGGATATAGAAGGAGGTGGGGGATTATAGGAATCAGAGGACAAGTAACTCACGCATAGGAAGCAGTTCAGGGAATTCCCACTTCCCTTCTTTTATGAAGCCATTTCTGGCAGTGGGAATTGGTAGCATATTGGACATTTTCCCAAATACTGATCCTTTCACGTCTATGCAGTAATCTAATTAGGACATAACTCTTTCTTATCAATGGGTTGATTTCAACCAGACACTAAGATAAGTGGGTGACAGTAGTCAAAATTCATCATTACTGGACGTCTGTTTCTGACACAAAAAACAATTATGCAAACTGTGAAACTCGTTTATCTAGGGATGTGACATGTAAGTATTTGGGAGTTATCATTTCAGGGCAAGAAAGAGAACTGCAGTGCAACATATAAAAAATACCATATTAGAGCCAGTAAAGTGCATTTTGGCGGAGGACCTATAAGCCTTGGGTTGCAAACTCTAGTTGCTAACTCCTGATGCTAGGGGAAGTGTATGTTCTAGAAGAGCATCTGGAGTTTAGATCTCTGTTCTGAGTATCATTAGGCCAGTCACCATTGTTTCTCAAAGCTATCTCATAAAGTACTGAAGGAAAAAAATCAGATAATCCCATGAATAATGATCACAGAGAAAGCGTGGAAATCAAATACAATTTTTTAAAAAGCAAGATATATGTGGAGAGCTAAAACAAGATTTATCTTTCTTGCAGGAAGAGACAAGTGAGTTTCCATTCTGTTCTTCCCGCAGGGCTTTGTATTGGGGGTCAGCATGGGCATCTCCATGCCCAGCATGTGGCCATTCTGGTCCCATAAGAAAATGGAAGATTGCCTCAGAAGCCCTTGAAACATATCAGAGATGTTGCAGGAAACAGAGCAGTAACTTTCTGTGGCTACCTTTAAGCCCTGCGGGAACCAACATGAGTGCATGGGAGCCAGATGGAGTGCAGAAGGTTGATGTGGTGTTGGCAGTGGCATGTTTAATGGTTTAATGGAGAAGAGGCACTGGAAGTCATCTTTACCATCTCCTCACTTCCACCACCAAAATCCCTAGAGTCAGTCCTGTCTTCAGGAGACTTACAAACTTCAAAGCTCAGCTTTTGCTTCCCCTTCCCTTTTGATCATCTTCCAGTCCAGACTTTTTCTTCCTGTGTGACTCTGAACCCCTCCCCCCACTTCCTTCAGAGGACTGACTAGCAACCTGTAGTTGCTAAACTACAGGTACCATAAATTGATAAAGTGCTGGTGCTACATACTGCTACAAACGACTCTCCACTCATTGGACTGTTGCATACAAGGACCTGTGAAAAAAGAATATGCTGAGTTGTTACAACGCACTTGCACTTTAACAATATACATTTGCAATGAATTTTTGTAGCAGTTTGTAGCACCAGCACTTTATCAATTTATGGTACCTGTAGTTTAGCAACTTTTTTAATGGTATTGTATATGTGGAATGTAGTATTTGTTTTATGAATTGCTATTTTAGAATTATGTGTTTTACTGTGTAATGTGTTTTATGTATTAAATACACTGGTTCCGTTGTTGTCAGACACATCACATGGTTTTTTGCTGTTATCCCTATGCTGGATGTCAGCTGCAATAATTTTATACGTGGAATAGTCGTTAGAGTATTAGACTAGGCTCTGGATTTAAATCCCCCACTGTGTGATGGAAGCTTGCTGTGTGACCTTGGAGCAGTGACATACTCTCAGCCTTAGCTATCTCAAAGGGTTGCGAGGATAAATGGAGAGGACGAGAATGATGTATGTACAAAGCCCTCCTATCTAGGGGACCATCGCTACTCCTATATTTCTCCTTGGCAGCTTCACTCATCTGAAAAGGGCCTTCTGCAAGTGCCATCCTACAAATGGGCAAAATCAACAGCTGCCTGTACACACATGCATATTCTCTGTGGTGAATCCCACCTTTTGGAATGGCTTCCCTCAGGATGTCAGGAAAGCTCCCACTCTCCTGGCATTCCACAAACTGTACAAAACTGAGTTTTTCAGAAGGGCTTTCTTGTACAGACAATAGAGCTGTGCTGTAACAAAATGGTCCAAAGATATGATTTAAAAGGGATAGGACTGTAGACATACTACTGTGCACTGTCTATTAATGGGTTGTTACTGTCTTAATGGGTAGTTTCCACATTGTTTAATATGTCATGTTTGTGTCAGCTCTGTATCAGATTTTTACATTTCAAATTTCTGCAATTTGTATCCTATTTTATTGTTTATTGAATGTTCCTGCTGTTGATCAAATTACACTGTGTAATCCACCTTGACCCTGACCTGGATAGCCCAGATGAGCCTGATCTCATCTCAGAAGCTAAGCAGTTGGCCTTAGTTAATAATCAGAAGCAAGACCTCCAATGAAGACCAGGGTTACAAAGGCAGGCAATGGCAAACCACCTCCATTAGTCTTTTGCCATGAAAACCCTACCAGGGGTCATAAGTCAGCTATGACTTGATGGCACTCTCCACCACTAATCTGTCTTGAGTCTCAGTGAGTCAGGTGGACTATAAATAACATAAACAATTTTTTTAAAAAATTTAAGCTGCTTTAGATCCCCATTTGGTAGAAAGCTAGGGTATATAAGTGAAACAAATAAATAAAATACTATATTTATTGTCATATCCTAGTTGCAGTGTTGTACTAAACAAACTGGTTTTGTAACAATCATATGTCTCGCTCCTAGAATGTGTCTGTATTAAATTTCTCTCTTTGTAATTGTTTATTTCACACCAGTACAATACCCTTTGTTGATTCTAGACCACTGGATAGCTAGTGGTTATAAATCTGTATTGGCACAGCCTGTCCAGTGTCAGATCCTATTTTTTTTCTGGTCAACAAATCATGGCATTAACTAGTTCCATTCCAGAGTGTCTGGCACCTGGGGATCCTCATGGGTTTGTTCCTGTGCAAAAAGGCCTTCTTCAGACAAAACACCTCATAGCACTAGCAAACTTCAGTGATCCATAACACTGTTTGTTCAGTTCACTAAGAAACTTTGGTTCATGGGGAAATTGCACAAAGTTCCAGGTGAACTATCTTGCTCCTTTAAAAAGCATTGTCCACAGCACAAACATGTTTCCCACTTGTATGGACGATGTTACTACTATACTAGGTATATCAACTACCAGGGAGGCACCAGATCAAGGTGTCTTTTCTTACATGGAGAGCTTCTGTAGCATGGTGGTTAAGTGGCTGGGCTCTGAGCCAGCACTCTGCTGCTTTGACTCCTACTACTGCCAGTTCGGATCATGCATCTGACGAAGAGAACTTGATTCTCGAAAGCTTATGCTACAATAAAATTGGTTAGTCTTAAAGGTGCTACTGGACTCTTTTTGATTTTGCTACTACTGCCATGAACTCTGCAGGTGGCCTTGGGTAAGCTGTTCCTCTCAGCCCCAACTCTCCATCTGTATTGTGGGATAATAGCACTAATATTGTTAATCACTCTGAGAATGGCACTAATCTATCCAGAAGAGTGGCATATAAGCACATGGTTGTTGTTATTATTATTATTATTATTATTTGCCTCTCAGTAGAAATCAGCAACACTACCCTTGCACATGAAGTATAGGTTCAATAGCCAGATCTCAAGAAATGACAAGAAGACAAATCTTCAAATGGTGTAGAGGAGTCAAACAATGTATTTTGATCTACAGTTTATTGAGCAAAGTCTAATTTTCCTTTTAAACTTTGCAGTCTAGTAAGGTAGGTTGTACTGAGAAATAGTGACTTGTCCAAGGTGATGCTCGAAACTGCTGGTCCAAATTCAGCACACTGTATCCTACGTTGCACTAGGTTGTCTGTCTTCACCTTTATTGAGCGATGATGTAATATTTAACTGTGCTTAGAGCTAAATATGACGAGACCATGAAGGCGTTTGACAAAATAAAAAACATTGCAAGCTGATGGGTACGTTTATTAGCAGCCAACATTACAGCTAACATTCGGAGGCTGGGAGTGGGAGAGCAACTCAGGGAGGAATGCAACTCAGCTGCAGTTTTCCATATCTGTTCCACAAATACTTTATTATGGCTGGCCATTGGAGCACTTCCTTCCTTGTGCCATAATTGCTGTGCTCCTGGGAGTTTCTCATTAAGAGACCAGTGTCAGATACTGACAGACTGCAGAACATAGTCTAAGCTTTCAACAGCTGTCCACTAATTATTCAAGCAGTTATGACTTTGGAGATTCATGTCAAAGTGTTCAAGCGTGTTACAATGAGTAGAAAATAAAAACTGAAGGGAAAGAATGACTTCTGTCTTTGATTTTTAAATTTTTACAGGTGTTATCTTTTCTTTAGTTTGAGCAGTTTGAGGTGGGTTGTTTTTCTGTTTGGATATCGTCTGGTTTTCCTGTGTCACCTCACATATCATGCCTTGTGCTGTAAAATGCTTCCCTTCTCGTCCATTGGGACTTAGCTTTTAAAGGACTGATTAATGATAAGACTGGCTTAACACAGACACCCACCTCCTTCCTGATGTCCTGCACCAACCAGCTCTCTGTGTTTAATGATGTGAAAGAGAAGGAATGAACTGGGCTGTAGGTCAATGCTTAATCTCTCTGATTATAGGCTTCAGTCACTCTCCACTTTAAGTTCCCATAGAAAGTAATTATCATACATGTCTGCCAAAGGCACGATTTATCTCGAATATTGGGAAAGTATTTGAACAAGAGGCTTGTCATTGGGTTGTCTTGGGCTGCTTTGTACAGGAGACCAGATATTTGTTACCGTGTCACAATTGAAAATAATGATGCTTCGTTCTACTTAGTCTTTCCAACGCTGCCACATCCTTACTCAGAAATCTTTAAGCCCTGATATATTCCATGATTGTTATTAGTACCAAAGTAAGAAAGCTAGTATTTCTACCAATCTAACAAGTACACGTTGATGTTCAGTGCAAATTTGGCTGATACCTGTAGGTGGTCTATGAAGCATGAAATTGAGTGCTGTGTTATTTATATACATGCAGTTGGTTATTAAAAAATCGTAAAGCTAGAAGAATAGCTCCAGAAATGTTTTCCATTCCTAATTGGCAAGCATTTAGTAAGATGGCACACAACTTTATTATGGGCCAACTTTAGTTGTACTACTGACGGTGACGTATCTCTATGGTTTTATGGTGGTTTTATTGTTGTTATATTAGCATTTAGGTGCTTTTAATCTCTTGAAAGTGGTGGAGTACAAATATTTTAATAATAAAATTAAATAAAGCTCAGTGGGCTGCAGCAGGAAGTTAGGAAAATCACAAGGAAGCTGAGCAGCTGGGGAAATTGTGGGAAGAAGGCTGTCAGTTTGTAAGATTCAGGAGTGATTCTCTCTCTTCTGCTGCAAGCGTGGCCATTGGCACTTAGCCTGTAGCCTTGGCTTAGAGACTAACCTACTGGACACCAGGATGTTTCAAATTTGGGAGGGGGGCGCATTAGACGATGTTTTAGTTACAATTATTTCAACTTTATTTTTGTAAGTTGCTTTAGGTCCCTACTGGGAAGAAAAGCAGGATAAGCTTAAATAAATAAGTCCTGGTCTGTGAACTCCAATCTGCTCTTAGATCCTAACATTTGTAACTGTGTCATATCCTACCTCCAACTGCTGAAGAAAAAATGTGCTTTGTGAAACTGCACTGGTACAGACATTACCATGCCACATGCTAAGTACCTGTTGGTGAACAATAATGATGGGGATGCTCTACAGATTGTCCTTAAGGATGTCAATTTGATATATTTCTTCTTGAAAGGCTGACGTATATTAAGCGAGAGATTGCCACTCACACACTGCACTTGCATGCTTTCTCTCTCTCTCATTATTCAGGCTGTTTGTTTTTGTGGAATGTCTTTTCTAACTTGGCACCCCCAGAAAGATTGCTCTTATCAGCACTCAAATACCAGTCACTCCCTTATGAAGCAAGAAAAGATACACCGTGTGGTCCCAGGGACTAAGGAAACTTTGGCTTTTCATCAGTTTGGGGGCTAGAATATCACTGTCAAGTTTCCTATCTGTTGGGCTCTCATAGATAAACAGTAGATAGACGCTCACAACACATTCCTTTCATGTTCACTTATTTCAAAAGAGGACTCTGCAGTTTAACACAAGCACATCCCTTGAAGTTATATCTCAGAGCTTGTCTCTTTGGCAGCCATGTAGTAATTAGTAAACAGAGCAAAGATATTTTGCACCACTCAGCTGTGTAGTTGTGTGAACAAATGTTGTACATGCTTTTAAAAAAAAAATCTTGAAAAGACATCTCACCCTCTCTGCTTGGATTTCAAATCCCTCTTTACAGCTGAAATTATTTTAAATTAGCAGAAACATAAACTAGAACTTCAAATGGTAAGGGCTCACATGAAGGTAATTTATAGCTTTATGAGCTAAGATTGTTTATCTCTCTGGGATTTAATGTAACTTTAAAACTGTATATTGAAATGAAATTAAGATAATGAGAAGCATGCTATCATTTTCTCCTCTAAGGGGACTGAGTAAGCATTCCACGAAACTTGTATTTAATAAAGAGGAGAAACAATAGTTTGGATTTTTATATTTTAATTTTTACAAATTGATTTAGTCAAAAGCCAAGGTTGCAGTTCAAGGCTGGTATCAGGATTTACATTAAAAAGTAAAAGGAATTCAGTCTCATCTTGAAAATGGTAGCTGTTGCTCACTGTAGATGCATCCCTGTGAGCTTTTTATGGTGCTTTTAATTTGGAAGTGCAGAGTCAATCCTTCACTCTGAGCGCCACATTCAGTTGCCAGCAGCATAACTCGTTATGCAATGATTTTGTAAAGTGTCATTATTATTATACTTAATAGAACTAGTACCATATTATACTAGATTGGAACCACTGCAAACATCTAAAAGAAAATCAAGAAACATCACCACCATCCTGAAAAAAAACCAAAGAGAGGCAATTGCATGTTCATATCCCCAAGTATGTGAAGGGTGGGGGTGGGTTACATGATTTTTAACTGAAGTTGTTCTCATCATCACTTAAAAATGCATGAGGGAGGATGGTTGCATGATTGCCAAGTCTCGCACTATGTACAGAAGCCTCCTGCCAAAAACCCTTTCTTCCTGCTCCTGTACCTTTTTTAAAAAAATCACCAGCATTATGCACAAAATATTGTCCCTTCTGGGGAAAATCTAGAATTAACATCATGCGGCTCTAGGAACCACCAGAAACTCTATCATTTTAACCTTAATTTCTAGTGTGATGCAATGTCATTTTTAGTTTTCACTGCAAGTGACATGTCACATGAGACACTCCCCCCCTCCCCCCATGACCCTTCCACCCCAATATCCTACTGGGTGCCAGTCATTGGCTGAGAACCCAGGATTGTTGCCATGCAAATAATATTTGATGATTTCACTTTGAATTCATAGTCAGCTTTAGTTCCAAATTAATTTTACAGCATTTTGAACATGATCAAGAATTTGCCAGCTACAATAAATGCAATTGGAGGTGTTAATATAAGAAATGTTAAATTTATTTTCTTTTTCTCTCAGAAGCCCAACCCACCTTCCAAATGTGCAAGTTAGGTAAATAACAAAACATACAATGGCCCTTAGAATGACCTGATGGCCCAAGGCCAATTTTTTCTCCTGAAGCTAAGCAGCTGCATTGTGGAATGCTGCCTGGATAAGAGATCATGGGGGAATCTCACATAATCTGCTTTAAGTTGCTCAGAGAGAAAAAGAGTAGGGCATGGGTTAAATAAATAAAACTTTCAAAATACTGTTTTGTAGCCTTCTAATCATGCCATCTCCCTGACTAGGGGCAGGCCTGGAAGTTAAAATGGCCCACCACATCCAAGACAGGCTGAGTGCTAAACTACCCGATACAACCAACACGTGTTAGGTTATGAATGCATGACTAGATTTGTAGTCACACATACATCACATGAATGCACCTTAAAAAGCACCTGTTCACTTGGTGCTGTGAGGGAGGAGGTCCTTCTCTTTTCCCTCCCACCCCACTTTCACCACCATGTACCCCAGGAGCCATGTACACATGGAGCCAGAGAAAGGGAGAAAAAATCCCACCCACCCCCTCTGTCTTTCCCATTAGCGAGATCACAATGGGAGGAAACCCAGAATCTCTCCCCTCTCTCATTAAGAACAGTGCTGTTCATACTTGTCCTCTGCTCTTTCCCTGTAGCCATTTGCTTGTCTTCTGACCTGTCTTCCAGCACTATATCTTCTTTCATTTTGGATTGACTCATCATGGGGTTTTCAAGGTAAGAGATGAGCAGAAGTGGTTTCCCATTGCCTTCTTCTGCACAACGCTAACCATGGTTAACTGAAGTGTTACTGTGAAAGATTCTCTACCAGTGTTAACCTCCACTACTGCTACTGCCCAGCAGTTGCCCTTCAAGTGTTCCTCCACCCCCATTAACACTGGAACTGTCAATTGTTATCTGCTGATGTGATTGTTGATTCCTGAAGGGGATGGATGCATCTTAGTTTGGGCCGTTTCCACATGGCTCGCCGCTGCTCGTAACAACCCGGAAGATCATGCAAAAAATGCGGAAGATCGCGTTTTCTCGCATGAGATTTGCATGATATCACATGACATTGCACAAATCTCATGCAAGAAAACACGATCTTCCGCGTTTTTTGTGCGATCTTCCGGGTTGTTACGAGCAGCGGGGAGCTGTGTGGAAACGGCCCTGGTATCTCAGCTCTGACCATTCCACCTTGAATGATTCTTCCAGGAGTTTAGACTTTTGACTCAGTCTGCACTCCTGATGGTGTTGCTCTCTGTTTCACTGGGACCCTCAACCCGCCCCCCCCAGCACATTATGGAGCATATCCAAGAGGAAGTTAACCAACCTAGCAATTGTATATGCACAACAAAGCCCCAAGTGCTTCCCAGTTCATTTGAGCGCTCTTCATACACATAGGTTTGTTGAGCATTCTCATTCCTTGAGAAGAATAGGGCCACCAGCACATGTACGAACTCCATATGCACATTGGAGCAATCAGATCCCTAAGCACATTTAAGATTTTTCCATTTTTCCTTTAACAATGCTCACCAAAAGCTGCACATAAAATGAGTGGAGAAGTTCATTACAGTGGAAGTGGAAATGAAATCAAACACAGATGTGCGTGTGTGTTACTGTTTTCACTTGTGTAAAATTTGATTCCCTTGGTCAGACTATGTTCATTTTAATGGAGCTTGTGCAGGAGAAGTGGCCATAGCAATGTGTCTACTGTGTTTAAAAGAATTACCGAAAATTTACAATAAACTCCTAAAATACTGGGCAATAACCTAAGCAAGGCTAGAGTGAACTTTTAACATAAAAACAAACCATACAAGATTTAAACTGAGTTTATTACTAGAGCTTTTTCCAGCATAGTATGAGAAGGAATAATTGGTATGCTATTTGTTAAAATTCCAGAATATTTTCCTTTCAGTTCTGAGTTTTATGCTTTGTAACAGCCATTAAAATCTGCTAATTAGAGTGGAATGAAGCAAGTGCCTTTCTGAGTCACTCACTCCAAAAAATTGTAAAGCTAAATTCATGTTGAAGAAAATATTATTCTGAAATGTTCACAGTTTAGACTGCAGTCCTGTGTAGAGTTGGTTCACTCTAATTCCACTGAAGCCAAAGACGTTGGACTGAAGTAACTGCATAAGACTGCACTGTTAGTCACTCAGTGAAAAAATAATTGCTTTAACTCCTTTATCTTCCAGGCCTGTTCAGTAACAATAGATGTTCGGTATATGAGTCAGACATGAGATATTTTCTCTCAGTTTATTCAATATAATAAGGTAATTGACTAAGCTGTCATTAAACCATTACTTTTTAAGAGCGTAACTCTACAGACATGGTCCTAGAGAGTTATTGGAAGGCCATCCTGTGGGTTTCCATGGAACTAACTTGACTATAATTTTGGTTAAATCACAACCTATATCTTTGGAAAGCAGCTGATGGGTGCGCCACCAGGGTTCATTACAGTCAAAACATGAAGGATGCCACAAAAAGGGCAACATGCTTAATGTGGCACTTAGCATGTACTCAGACAAAAATCAGATTAATTGCTAATAAATATGTGCAAAATTGCATGATTCAACAAATGTGATAATTAAATTCTTGTTAGTTTTTCTGAGATTCCATTATGGCATTAGAAAAAGTGGTTATGAGGATATTTGGTTACCCTCCCTTTGGCTTCCATTTTGAGACCAGCTAACCAAACATGTCAGTTGATGCAGCAACTCATAGAATGCAGTGTAAGAGTCATCACATCTGTACTCTCTTCACCAATGTTTCTGGGCAGCGCACACTTACATAAATTCATGGAAATCCCACTCTTGAACACATGGAAGCTTGCTCTCTGGCATTTAAGCACCTTCTGCACCAGGGACATAAGTCCTCACTTTCCCTGAAGTCAAGCCGAAAGGCATGGAATTGGCTTGTATGTGGCCATTCACATGTCTCATTGGAGCAGTGATGAATTACTGGCAAAGCTCCCTTCCTGACTCCTTCTCTGTTGCCTCCAAACTTCTGTTTCTCCACCATGGGATAAAAAGAGAATCTAAAACTCAATTATTTCTGATACCTAGATATTTACCCCTCTATACAATATTACCTCCAGTGTCAAAGCAAAAAGCAAGAACTTCCTCCTGCCTGCTTTCAAATCAGCAATTACTGATCCTGCACTGGACTTAATTTTTTTTTTTTTAAAGAGGAAAGAGGGGAGGGGGGAAGAATGGAAAGGAGGGGAGAGGGAGTGGTAGCCAATCACAATGCAGTGGGCTGGCAAGCAGCAGGAGAAGGGGGGAGAAGGTAGAACACCCAAAACAGAATAAAGAGTATGTACGGGGAAACAGCCTACCCCAAAGCAGATTTTATTTTAAAGGCATGGTATAAGTGTTTTCAGGAAAGCCAGGGAAAAGCTGCATAGTGGCTGGAGTGACTACTCATGGCAGCAAATCTGGTGCAGATGGTCACAAAAAACGCTGCAATATGGTAAATGAAACAGCAAAATAGACCTGTGCAGACTCTGCTTTGTGGAAAGTGGAAAGTATGAAAGAAGGGAAGGAATTAGGAATAGATGTTCACAAACTTTTGAAGATTTAACTTACCTTGTGTACAGTGCTTGTTTTCTGTCAAGTCTAGTAACTCATATGATCACACTCATAAGATCCCACCCAGCCCCTCTAGTCCTGTGGCAAGCACTCAACAGTAAGTATGGGCCCTACAACAGCTGGCCAGCCTCGCCAAGACATTAGTGTCTCTGGAGTGACTCATCCCACAGGTTGCTCAGGGGAGCTCTCCACTTTCCAAAAGCCCACAAAGAGTGCCCAAAGGGGGTGTGCTCAGGCCCAGGCCTGCACCCCTGCAGGTGCAGTGCCCTGCCATCCAAGGAGATGGCTGACCATGACTGGCCAAGTCATACGCTGCCTTTGAAAATGATCTGGAAACTTCCAAAACGCAGCAGCAGCCAGGCTATTACCAGAGATGAAACTGTATTGTCCCAGTGCTGAAAGCTCTGCACTAGCTGCCCATTTGTTTCCAGGTGCAGTTCAAAGAACTGTGGGATAGTTCTTGAAGGATCACCTCCACCCATATTATTCAGATAGCCAGCTAAGATCTTCCTCACAAGCCCTCCTGTGCCCCTCACCAGAGGTAAAACAAGTAGCGGCCAGGGACAGGGCTTTTTTAAGCAGCGGCATCTCACCTGTAAGGTGAATACCTTTCTCCTTGAGGCTCGCTGGCACTCTCTTAGGTGCCAGGCCAAAATGTTTCTGTTTACCCTGGCTTTTAATTAAGTTGCTGGTCTTTTAACACCATTTTTATAGTCCCCTTTTAGCCTGAAAACTGTAAGAGTCTTTTTAAACTGCTCAGTATTTTTTTTATGCTGTGGCTAGGGATTTAATGCTAAGTTTTCATTAACAGTTTTTAATATCTTGTATGTTTATTGTGTTTTATTTTGTAAGCCAGGTTGGGCAGGTTCCCTGGAGAGGTCACATAATTTTTCAAAAATAATAAATATGAATAACATTTGCAATCCAATTTGTGGGAGAAGAGGAACAACAATTTGTCTATATTCAAGGTGCTACTCAGAATGTGCAAACAAGTTGTAATCCGAGCATCCCTTAAAAGAAATAGGGACTGCTATTTTGCACTATCCTACATCATTGACAGAACATTCAGGGATTTTCTTCTTCTGTTAAGGATTATTTCTGAGATGGCATAGACTGTGGTCTCGTACACTGCCTCCTAAGTTCTTCTGCAACACAAGGAAAAGCGAGTGATGCAACAGGAGACCCCGCCTGCATCTCACACTGTGAGAATTTTTTTGATAAGACTGGAGTTGGAGAGCATGAAAACCTCAACTCTGATCCTTGGGACATTTAAGGGGGGGGAGGCAATTCCCTGAATGGTTCAGGTCACATAAGGTTCAGTTTAAGGACCATCTCTATCTATGGTCACTGAAGGACTGTCATTATTAACAATTAAGGCTTCTGGTCTATGCACATTTCTGTGAGTATAAGTCCTTTTGAATTCAGTGACATTTGCTTCAAAATAAACATGCTGCACATGGGGTCTTGTGCTAGGTATGTATGCCAAGAGGCACAAATCCCATTGTTCCAAAGGAAAGGAGGAATTGGTTGACATGTGTTAATATCATTACTACAATTATTATATAGAATAAAAACCTATAATAACAACACTCTTAAAATATGCTGAATGTTATCAGTATAACCCTCAAAGCACCCAAGAGTCCTGGGACATTTTGGATATTCTAGATTTTGCCTCCCTTTTACTGAAATTAAAATGGTATCTCTGCAGTGAGGATTATTACAAGTCCGCATGCTTTGAAACTGTTTTGACTAGGTTTAGCTGTGCAGGATCAAACTGCTCATGCCATTGGAAAGAACTTCGCTTTCACTGGATCAACTTTTATCGACTAGTGAGAATATGCCAGCTTTCGGAGACATTTGCATGCTGAGTCATCAGCGGAAACAAAGCAATTTCATTTCTGCCGTGCTTCTAAGTACATTCACGTAAAATGTGTTGAAGGGAGCTTTGATTCTTGAACACTTGCATCCTGGAAACATTTTTAGTCTTTAAGATGCTCCTGGACTCGAATCTCGATCACGTATAACTTGATGTCTAGATTTCAGCAACCTGAATGTGATCAGAGCCTCTTTGTTTTTGTTCTGTTGCATTCTTAGAAGCCTATGGCTGAGGAGCCAGGTTTGTGAAAAGTGTCCACTTTGTCACGAATCACAGGTGGTGACAATGCAGAGGACACTTCCCGGCCTGCTGTCATCACTATCAAAGTGACTTTCCACAAGTACTGAGTGCTGATCTAGGATTTTTTTGGTTTAAATAAGAGTCCCCTTGATTAAGCATTTTAAGGTTCTTTTTTTTTAAAAAAAAAATCAAAGTAGTCTCTAAAAGACATATTTCAAATACATTTTAACCATTTTTATCAGTATTTTAAGGATATAGGGAAAAACTCAAACTGGACATTTTAGCCGTGAACATGCAATGAGCCTAGACTATGCTATGTCTTAAACACTCCCTCCTTTCTTCTCTCTCTGTTCATACATGGTCAGCTAATGAGTTGTTTCATTTTTGTGACAAATCCATAGCTTGCCATTGCTTCTGAATAGGCAAACGATGGCTTCCCTGTAAAATCAGGATTACAAACCAGATCCTGGTTTACATGGAAGGCACAAACTAGTTTTCAGATGTAAAGGAACAAGGAGTTGAATAACTGGATGCCTTGAGGAGAGAAAGGAGGGGGAAGAGGGTGACTGGAAGCTTGAATAATACCCAAAACTTCTTCATATCATGGCAAAACATAGCTTGCCATTACTTAGGAATTATGCCACTGTGAGCAGCCACTTTGTATAGGGATGCATTCTAGGGCTGAACTCAGTTTGGTCTCAAATTGTGTTCCAAATTCTACTCTGTGAGATTTTGTCTGAATACTCTTCAGATGTTCACTGAATGGTTGGATTTTTGAGAAATACTCTCCAAATATTTCATATCTGTATCTGATCGCTTACACTAATTGATTTGGTGACACCTGTCATCATTGTAAGAAGTGATCATGAGATTCTTCACCTAGGTCCATGGGCCACTGAATAATGCTATCATAATGTACAATGAGACACCAAAAAAAAATCAAATGCCATTTTTGAATGCAATGTGCTTTTTAAGTTGAAGGTGGCAGTGGCAGACACAGTGGGAAGAGTGGCAGCAGTCACAAAACAGCATGAAATTGCATATACACAGTCATTTGCCCCCTACTGGACACATTTGAGTGTATAGCTATAGACAAACAAAATATACTATAGGGCAATAAATATACTATTCCCTCAGAGAACAGATTCAACAATGAAGGAGCTCACATTTAAAGCTCACAACTACTAATTGGCAGCAGATTGGATATATTTGATGGGAGGCAGAGGCTGGAACAGCTCCTGACCTCCAGTGAGAGGAGACACACTCATGATAGCAGCAAAAGAGCATGTGTGGCATGCCGCACCATCTCTAAAAGGTCCAGGCAAGGGGCTGATGAGATGGCACCAGGCCATGTGCTCCAGGCTGTGCAGGAAGTCAAGTCTTGAAGTTACGATGGCATGGATCCAGGTGGCCAGATCAGACATGTCAAGGTAGGGGCCATCTTCCAGGCTAGACTGAGTTTGTAGAAAACATTTTTTGCGGCTGCCTTAAGCTTGCTTTTCTTCTAGTAGTGGTGGATCCAATATAACCCCTAGGTTCTTAACTGAGTCTAAAAGGGTCAGATGAACTTCATCAAAAGAGGGAAGTACAAGGTCCATCGAAATCTCTGTGTTCCCACTGAGCATCTCTTCCATCTTGTCTGAGTTCAATTCCGATCTGTTAGCTTTCAGCCATTTGATCACAGCTGTCAGGCAGCGACCCAGGATTTCTACTGCATCATGTGGTGATTTCAATAGTAAGATAAACAGCTGGGTTTCATCCACATACTGATGGCATCAAATTCTGTAGCTATCAATGAGTTATCCTAAAGGCTTTACATAAAGGATGAATAAACATGGGGGATAAGATCACACTCTGTGGAAACCCACAAGATAATTCCCACTCTGGAGATAGCTGGTCTCCAACAGCAACTCTGTGTCCATGAGAAACAACTTAAACCAGTCCAAAGCACATCCTTTGATACCTACTTCTGCCTCCAAACAGCTCAACAAGATGGCATGGTCTGCTGTACCAAAGACTGCAGATAGATACAGGAGGAACAATAACAAAGCATGGTCTTTGTCTATATTTAGGCAGAGATCATTCACTAAAGCTACTAGAGCCATCCCCACCCCATAGCCTGCCCTGAATCCAGGCTAAAAAGGGTCCAAAGCATGAGAGTTATACAAGAAGACATGGGGTGAGTCTGCTCCTGCTCTCTCTCAATCACTTTGCCCAGAAAGGGCAGATTACAAACTGGGTGAAAATTAACAATATCACTTTTGTCTAGGAATAGTTTTTTAATTAGTGGGTGAATAACCACCTGTTTGAGTGGCCAAGGGAGGCTGCCCTGAGTTAGTGACTGATTTACAATAGACCTCAAGGGCTCATTTATGTGGTCCTGATTCGATTTTAACAGCCAAGAGTTTGATTAGATGAGACATTAAATGCAAGGTGAGTGGGAGAAATGTGTGACCTGGTATTCGCCTTAAAAATAGTTTGGTCCTGATTTCTTGGCTAAGCTAAGACCAAACAAGACAAGATACCATCCTTGGATTTGCCCCAGCATTGCACCTCCATTCTGTAGAGTCCTGAAATGCCTTTTTTTAAAAAAAATACTTTATTTTCATTTTAACAACAACAAACAACAAACAAACAATGAACAACGAACAACAACAAAGCATTTAACTCGTATATTACATAAGGGAATGCTATTATTAAAATTATCCATCAGAACAAGTTCACCAATGTTGTATTGAAGTTTGTTGTATTGAAGTTTGAGATTGGCTTATGGGAGAGTAATAAATCAGAAAGTTGCAAGAATGTCACAAGCCACTGGGTCTGGCAAGTGAGAACGGCCAAGGGAAACCATCTTTTCAAGCAGTAGAAGCCATGGGCCGTCATCACACGGGCCCTTATTTCGTCAGTTTTGCACTAGAAATCGTTTCTTCTGTTATCGTTATTAGAATGGATTCTCCCATCTTTTGTTGACTGCTTGCTCTTCCAGTCAGTCACATTAAAAGGGAAAAGTGCAATTTGATGGTCAGTCAAAGTGCGTCCGGAAACGGGGCCCTAAAAATCCCGCCCCCTTTAAAAAAAAATCACATATTTGCGTTATATCACTCTTCTATTATAATGTTGGGCTGGGCCAACCCAAAAGTCAACCGTGATAGGTAGCAGGGGTTTCCCACTCATGGCAGAATAGCGCTATAGCGCTATGGGGCTGATGTTTTTTTTAAAAAATTACTTTGAGGCTTAATTGCGGGTCGCACTGGGGCTTGTGGGAGTGTAGGGCAGGAGAATCAGTGTTAGGTGAGACAGATGATCAGGGAGAGTGAGCGTTTTGGTGTTGCAAAGCATTCATAGTTGATCCAGGGCATTCACATGGAAGTGGATAAAGACGACATAAAGAGTCACAAAGCGTGAATTGGGGAGAATGGCGAAATCGCAAGAGAGCTGGAATAAGGTGAGAATTCAGCGGGAGATGGCGCTAGTTTGGTGCTAAATTTATGGCCGTGTGACGACGGCCCATGTGTATATAAAGTTAGACTGGAAATTAGGATTGTCAAAGGAGTTAAGTTGGTCTGCAATTTTTTCCATAACAAAGAATTCCTAATTTTTTAAATACCAAATCTATATAGAGGGAAGAGAGGGCTTCTTCCAAGAGGAGGCAATATTTGCTTTAGCTGCCGCCAAAAGCAAAAAGATTAAATTTTCGGGATAGTAGGATCTTCCCATAGATTTAACAGCATTATTTCTGGTTGCCTAGGAACAATATAGCCTGTGATGTTATGCATATGGAGGGAAATTTTTTTCCAAAATGATTGGATTTTGGGACAAGTCCACCAACAGTGGAAATAATTGCTCTTCAGGCCACACTGTCTCCAACATAAAGGGCTATAAGTCCTATTGATCAAATGGAGTTGGGATGGTGACAGGTACCGTCTAGAAATAACTTTAAACGGAAGAGTCTGGATATTGAGGGCTTTGGTATGTAAAGCCTTAGCTTCCATATTTTTTCCCATTGATCATCAGATATTGTAAAGTTGCAAGACTCATTCCATGTGCTTTGATATTTCAGGGGTATATGGTTGTTTCTGCCGTTAATTATTCGATATAATTCTGCTATTAGCCCTTTATGGTTCGTATTGCTTTGGAGCAAGAGGCTTTCAAAACTTGTTAAGTGCCTTTTGAATGCTGCTCTAACTTCCCTATTTTGTGATAGATTCTTTAATTGTAGGTATTGAAACCAAGGAAAGACAGTATTGGCATCCCTGTCCAGGTTAGTCTTGTCTCAATTAATGTGTCCTTGTTTGATGATATCAATTAAGTCGTACTTCTGGGCCTCTCTCCACTTCTGGAATGCCTTTTAAGAGCTCTGCAGCATCCTGATTCTGGTCCAGACCACTGCAGCATTGTGGGAGGAGGGGCTTCTCCTTTTCCTGTGTGTTGTTTTCCTGATCAAAATGGGAAAGTGTCAACAAATAAGGCCCCTGGTGCCATTTAAGGCCAGAAAAACAGGCTGGGGAAGGCAAGTGCCCCTCCTTCTCCTGCACTGTCATTGTCCCAACCAGAATCAGATCCCTGGAGCATTCTTAAAAGGTGTTCCAGGTTTCACCTTTCAGTCACTCCAGATTCCTGGAGATTTGGGGTGTGGATCTTGGGGAAGGCAAGGTTTAGAGAGGGATGGGACCTCAGCAGGGTATAATATGTACCATAGAGTCCACCCTCCAAAGCAGCCATTTTCTCTAGGGAATCTAATCTATGTCATCTGGAGTTTGGTTGTAATCCCAGGAGATTACAGGCCCACTTGAAAGTCAGCAAGCCTACTCACTGTGCTCCATCAGCCATCACATGGTACAAGAAACTGTAAAATATTATCATCGATTTATTTAGCTCCAAAATGAATTTAAGATTATACACACAGAGAAATGGCCAATTTAGCCACTGTGGTACAGTGTAGTACACTTACTAATTACTTCCACTCCTTATACGCCTCTCCCTTAATCCATAAACATTGTGAGTGACTTTAAAACACTGCTTTACTTACATCTTTAATGGTGTCCCTTTGGCTCTTCATCTTGTTCCCTCAGCTTTCTTGCCTCTTACTTCATTTCTTTGTCTCCCCCCTCCCCAATCTATTTTCAGTAGTGCCTTTTGATACTTTGAGGGAAATTGACTTCTTTTGTGGCATTATAGGAAGGATGAAAAACGGGCTCTTAATGAAAATTGTATGCGTCCCTTTAAAATAACATGTCATCATGCTGTTCTGATTCAAAGTGGCAGAAACGTGCAAGCGCAGCTTCGATTGATGGAAAATAGCTAGTAGAAATCCTCTCTACACAAACGACCACTGCAGATGCTCTTGAAGTTCTACATCTGCTTCTTTGAAAGCCGTTTCCTCCATGTCCTCTGCTGTGGTGCCAATCTGCACTCTTGGGAGAGAGATAAAAGCATGATGTTGCATCTTACAAACCAAAATAAGAATAATGATTCATGTATTAATCCCTCTGTGCAAAACAAAACAAAAGAAAAATAATGAGGGGAAAGACAAGGAAAGAGATCTTCTTCAGAACATTCATCTTAATGAGAACTGTAAATTAGCTTTCTTTCCTGTTCCTTCTTTAAAGAACCTATAACTTTAAAACAGAGATTTTTGTTTCTGTGCATATTAATTGAAGGTTTGGTTTCAGTTATTGGGATATCAAAATTATTAGATCAAAAGAACTGTAATTTCGTACTCATATATCCTAATTTGTAATTTGGGACACATTAATTATATACCTGAAGCTTAATACTGAGTCAAACCATTCTTCTATCAAGTTAAGTATTATGTATGCCAAGGGTCCCCAGCCTTTTTGAGCCTAATTTATTGGCACTATAGAAAAATAAAAAATTGAACATAAAGAAGGATTTTTTAAAAAAATGTTGCTTTGCTATGCCGGTTGGATTGCTCTCCTGCTTGGCTGCCACCCTGACACTCACCTTCTTTGGGGTCCATTGTTGTGCATGTGTGTAGTGTAACTGAGGAAAAACTCAGTGGATTAATGGTTTGGAGAGAGGGTGGCTAAGGCTACAGCCCTACCTCTTAAAATGGAGAAATCGCATGACATGTATCCTAAAACAGATGTGTTGGTTCCATACTACCAAGAAAGCTGAAATTTATTGCACATCCAAGATAGTTGGATTACAGTGGGCAGTACTCCATCCCCCACCCACTTGAATTACACTGTTGCAACCAGAATAATGAATCTCTCCTTGTAGAATACAAGCTTAATCAATAAACAGTACCATGTCATCAGCATACGATAAAACAGAAATCTTCCGATCAGCTAGATGAATGAATAACAAAGGAGCCAACACACAGCATTGTTTCATACCTTTCAAAGTTACAATGGGATTGGTGAAATGCCAGTTTTTATGGCATCTAATCGTGAAAGATATGTTGGAATACAGGGCTCGAATTAAATATAGAAGCCTTAAATCTATAGATGTGGCTGCCAATTTATCCCATAATCTAGCCCTAGGTATAGAATCAAAAGCAGTCTTTAAATCAATAAAAGCTACATACAATGAAACTGTGTTATTTGCTGCGTATTTATCAATTAAGTGTTGCATAATCAGGCTGTGACTTAAAGTAGTTCTTCCCTCCCTGAATCCAGCTTGCTCTTCAGCCAATAAATTTTCTTGATCAATCCAATTCTTGAACTTATCTAGATAGTGACTAGCATAGAGTTTCTCCATTATGCTTAACAGGCTGATTGGTCTATAATTAGCTGGATCATCCCTCCTCCTTGTCTTAAATAACGGAATTATAATCGCTTGCCTCAAGAAATAGTACAAGAAAGCTAATTCTATTAGCTCATAAATAATAGCAATCAACCACTTATACTTCTCTATGAATACTTTCAAGACTCTCATCAAGTTAGCTGTGGCATTGCAAGTGCCCTTTGAAGTAATGGGACAATATCTACCACAGCACTGGAAATATTGTGGCAGCTACATCAGTAATCTGGTATTACATTCCAAGCAGAGTCTTTTCAGCTGTGATTCTCAAACTATGGAACTCATTGCCAGCTAAGGTTAATACGGGCCTTTCTCTCCTAGATTTCTAAGCACAAATGCCTACTTGTTTCAGATATATTGGGAATAAGTTACTGACTATGATGATTTTGTAATAGCTATAATATTTATTTCAGTATGTCTCCACTGATACATTTTTTACAAGATGATGTGGTTACTGAATACATTTTCATGGTTATTAGATTCATTGTGTATTTAAAATGGAATTTATGGTATTGCATTTTATTGTTTTTGTTCTATTTTACATTTTAAATTATTGCAAGCTGCTTTGGACGAACTTTTTTACTAAGAGTTTTATAAAATAAAAAAGAAGATGGAATATAAAAAAAACCTCCAAAACTAACCAAATAGAATTGGCTATTAGACAATTAACAGTACCAAACCATACAAACAAAACAGAAAATATACATACAAAAAAGAAAAAAAACCTATATAACTATATAAACTAAAAGGAGGCTTCCAATTTTCTCCATGATAAATATTAGTATTTTCAAATTTCCTCTTACTCTATGTTACTCTATGTTAAAAATAAAAGCTCTCTTTTTCTCATGTCCCCCTGCACCTCGCAGCCTGCCAGTCCCCTCCAGTCCCCCCTCCCCTCTTGTCTCCTGTGGGGATGGCCTGGGGCACAGCATGGCCTAGGAGAGGCACCAAGGGGTCCAGGAGGCCTCCCCATCATTGAGGGCCACTGTGAACCCAGGTGGCTGGGGACTGGGCCTCGGTCTCAGGGGGAGGGGGACTTCACTGTGGCAATGAATGAGTGTTAAAGGATTTTTAGGCCCCATTTCATAAAAACTTGTTCTGAGCATACATTCAAAACTGACGGCACACAAAACATATAAACAAGTAAAAAATCCTTGCTCCAAGTGTCAAAATTCTTCCTCTGAGATATCCTGCTTGTCAGATAGGTCTCTGGTAGGTGAGAAGGGTCACTGGGTAAAGTATAAACATGTTCTTGTTTTAGTAATTTTAACTAAAGATAATTAAGATTTTGTTCTTGAATGAATTCCTTCCCAAGAGGATATCAGATATATGCTCCAACTTCTCAAATGTTTGTATAATTCATTTGTCACTCAAGTTTGTCAGATGTCATGTTCTCTGGGAAATGCATCATTCTGCGTTTTTCTGATAAAGCGTATGCGTCATTTTGACAAGGTGTTTACACTAACCTTCTGATCTTATATTCTGTAAACAATTAGCAATTATCCTGTAAACAAACAGCACTGAGGGTATATAAGATTCTCTGATCTGACTGGTCTTTACACATGTATGCCTAAAGAGAGGTGATATGTGTTTGGGCTTATTATGCAAACAATATACCCATATTTCTTTGAAGATCATTACTTTTGGTGTCTTGATTCTGTGTGAAATTATTGGCTGAAAGGGGATTATGAATAAAACTCAGAGTACTTCAAATTAAATTCCCTTTCAGTGGGGTTCAGACCCCGGGCCACAGCGCAGATGTCCCCTGCCCGGTGCCAATGGCTGTCTGACAACATGTATGTTTCCTGTGGATGAATAAAGTTAGTTTTGAACACCGAGTACCTCCTGGCATGCTTCCTTGCCTGCCAATGAGATTCCTCCTCCATCATTTATCCATGTTACTAGCAGAAAATATTGAAGACTTGAAATGACTACTGATGAAGGTTAAAGGAGAAAGTGCCAAAGCAGGATTACGGATGAACATCAAGAAGACCAAAGATTTACACAATTTTAAGGTTGAGAATGAAGAAACTGAAATTGTTAAAGATTTTATATTCCTTTGGTCAATCCTCAACCAAAAGGAAAACTGCAACCAAAAAGTCAGAAGGAGTTTGAGACTTGAAAGAGCAGCCATGGAGACATTGGAAAAGATCCTTAAAGAGGGACCAAGATCAAGGGGACCAAGATCAAGATAATCCACTTTATGTTATTCTCTGTTACTATGTAAAGATTTTAAAGTTGGACAGTGAAGAAAGCTGGCAGGAAGAAAATTATTTGAAATGTGGTGCTGGAGAAGAGTTTTACAGATACCAAGGATGGCCTAAAAGACAAGTAAGTGGGTTCTAGATCAAATCAAGCCTGAATTCCTCCTAGAAGCTAAAATGACAAAACTGAGGATATCGTACTTTTGTCACATCATGAGAAGACAAGATTCTCTGAAAAGTCAATAATGCTAGGAAAAGTTGAAGGCAGTAGGAAGGCCCAAATTGAGATGGCTGGACTCAGTAAAGGAAACCACCATCTCCAGTCTGCAAGATCTGAACAATGCCGTTAATGAGAGGAAGTTTGGCAGGTCTTTCATTCAAAGGGTTGCCATATGTTTGAACAGTTATAACAGTACATAGCACACACACACACACTGCTTTAATTGTAAGCCTCCCTGAGAATTCTGAAGAGAATGCATAGAAATATCCTAAATAAATATATAATGCCCTGTTGTCAAACCTTTAAAGTGTATTCATTTTGTTTTGGACTCTGAGTTGGAATTCGGGAGATAGATCCAGCCAGCTTTTTAACTCAATAGCAATCCCCCTCGCTAGTACAGGCCCTGTCCCACATGGTTTTTGTTCATGCAGGTCACATGATCCCCATCATAGTTGTTCTGGCAGTCAAAGGGGGACTCCCGCTTCTCTTTTCAAAAGCAGAAAACCTGACTGGAACCAGCCCTTCATCCCTAACCCTTGTTTTGGGTAGATTTCTTAGTTCATGGAAGCTACTATATCAACTCAGAGTCTTTAGGTGCATAGGGTGACTGCAGTCATTAAGTGATTCATACTCCAAAAGTAAAAAGAAGTGGCTTCACCAAGCTTAGGGACATGGCTAAGCTTAACCATTTTACATCTAGCTACAAAAGAGAAAGTATCATAACATGAGATACAGAGGAAAAATTCCAAAATACAAAGAAATCCTTTCAGGGACTCTTAAACATCTGTGGGCTACTGCAGATGGGAAAATGACCTAATTGAATCTCTTTCTTGCTTTTCTATTCTTTACCTATGTGTAAATAAAAATAACAATATTTCAACATCACATATTCCAGTCCTTGTTGGGCTGGGAATGTTGAATGAGTTTATGGGATGGGTATTTGTTGTATAACTTTTGACTTCTGTTAAGACAAGAAAACTTGAATGGAAATCTTAGAAACAATAAGCGGAAGATGTAGGGTTTTTTTGATAAACTTAATTAAACAAAACACTGAGTCAAACATATCTTTGTGCTTGTTTCATCCATTTCTCTGCCTACTCCCTCCCCCAAATCATAGCACCTTCTCATAATGTTGGCAGCTTTGTCTGTCTGCAATGAAACCACCCACCAAAAGAGAACTCTGTATACAGTGAAATTACCAGGTTGTCCATCAGTCCAGCTAAGTGGGCTGACAAGACATACTGCCCTCAAATGTAAAACACATGGTTGGAAAACACTTGGTTTCCTGGCAGTAATTAAGAATGTTACTATGCAGGTTGGCAGCCACATAAAACAACTGTTATTCAGACCTAAATTTATTACTTTCTCAGCCTATTGAAAAGAAATGCATATTATAAGCATATGTATGAAACTACACACATACAAGGAAGAAATAGCACATACGTGTAATCAAGATTGGCACAAATCATATTGCTAGACTTTCATAAATAAATTGCCGTAATGCTTGCTGCAGATTGCATTACAGAAATCCTGAATAACTGCCCTATTCAAGGTCAAGCCACCTGACTTCACTTCAGTTGTTGCTAAAATGGATCCTGGTCCTAAATATGCTTATTTGGTACGAAGCCTTCCTTGAGTATCCTCACGGCAGAAGGCTTCAAGATGCTTGTGAAAGTCTGTTTTGAAAACTGAAACAGAGAAAACCAATTCATCTGCATTTCAACAGAATATATGATTCATAAAGGTAGTGAATGAGTTTGCTTTCATCTTTATTCTCATGTATACATATGTCCTGTATTTGTACCAAGAATACATTAATATGCTCTCTGCATAATATATATTCCTGTATATGAGCAATTGTCTGGGGGCTTTTGATCCAGATGTACAAGTTATGCTGTAAAACTAGTCTGGCAACATAGATTTTGTTGGAAACAGATCTTGGGCCTGTATTTCTTCTACTATCTAATCTGCTAAGTAACGTTATCTTACAAAGAATTTAAAAGTGAAATAACCAGTGCTATATGCATGATAATATAAACCTGTAAGTTTTACTTTTATCAACGTACAATTAGCCTTGATGCTTTAAACAGTGTGCAAATGACAAAGGGTTTCAGAGGTCTGGGCATCAAATAAAAGGCTGTCAGATTCTCAGCCTGTGGCCCTTCTGCTTTGCCTCTGATGCTATTAGATGTCCTTTAGAACATATGACTAGATTGGCCTGCATCCTGATCCAGCCTGTTCCATTCATTTTAATGACAGCATGTCTGTGCACGAAAAGGAAAGCATGGGCAGATCTATTAGGAAGCTGTTGCAAATTGAGGGACTCCATGGTCACAGCTGAATTCCCTTAGTCAAACCAGATGGCTGGACAGGACATTGGGGCAGTGGCCTAAAAGCTTCATAAAACTTTATAAAGTCTATGTGGCTAGCCAGCTGGAAGGTATCCTGAAGAAAAGAGCAGATAATTTTATGAAGCTTTTAAACTATCATAGAGAGATGAGCAAATTCCTTCATTATTCCTTTATTGTTTTTTCTTTTGTGTAGTATTTTCTTTGTACATTAGTATAACACTGGGCACACAAAGCTTGATATAACCGTACATACCTATCATATAAAGATTGCTTTTTTTTGCAGTAATTTATGTACGTACATGTCTACTCGGGTATCATATGGGCAGGGATGCATATGAACTAAAGGAGCTGGAAACCGCACATTCACAGTGCTCTGAAAGAAATGTAACAATACGTAGGACAATAAAGTATAATATACATCTCCTCCAGTTCAAATATAATATAAAGTTATTTGGCACTACAAAACCTAGGGAGAAATTCAGATGAGGAGAATTTTGGCAGCATTCTTACATTATTTACTTTATGTAGAAAATAAACAGAGCTGCTGTAACATAGTGGTTAAGTGGCAAGGCTATGAATCAGAACCCTGCTTGTTCAACTCCCAGTACTGCCATGAACTCTACAGGTGGCCTTGGGTAAGCCACTCCTCTCAGCTGAGCTCCCCAGCTGTATTGTAGGGATAACAACAACACTGACTTTGTCACTGCTCTGAGTGTGGCACTAATCAGTCCAAGAGGACTGTATATAGTGTTACATTACTGTTGTTGCTGTTATCATCATCATTAATATAATAATTAATGTTAATTTTTATGCCATCTCTCCAGGGAATCTGCACAAGATGGATTACAGAATAAAATATAATAAAAACATAAAACCTAAATACACATAGAGTGGAGCTAGGGTTGCCATAGTTCCAGGTTGGGAAATTTCTGGAGATTTGGGAACAGAGCCTGGGGAAGGCAGAATTTGAGTAAGGGAAGGAGCTTAACAGGGATGTGATGCCATACTCCACCCTCTAAAGCAGCTGCTTTCCTCAGCTCCGTAGTGAGTCTCTGTGGTAAGTTGAAATTCCTGAAGAATTCCCACCTGGAGATTGGCAACTCTAAGCACAGCAGTATGGTATTTATTGGCCCCAACCTTCACGTGATCAGGAGTGCAGAGGGTTTGCTGCAGGTTTAGGGCTGTAGATAGCAGGGAAATGGGGTCAGCAAGAAACTTCTTTATGCATATTCAGTGACCATGCAGATAAACCTTTAAAGAGGGTGTGATGGAATGCAATGTAAAGAAAGATTTCCACAGTGCAGCACTCAGAGATGGAAGGGAAAGGGTTAACAACTGCCTGGACTGAAAACTTGATTGACAGGCTTTTCCCTCCTCTCTCTGATTGGCTAGTGAGAATCAGCTTCAGGATGACAGTTGGCGCTGACAGCATTTTGAGTTCAGTTAGGAGTTGAGAGAGTCTGACAAAGAAAGTCAGAGGTACTGCTCTGAAGTAAGGGAAAAGATAAAAGTTGCCCTAATTGTAACATCTTTGTTTTGAGGAATATTCTAGTAAAGAAATTCTAAGTGTCAAAGCCAGCACAAGTTGAAACCCATTTACACAACCAAGATAGAATTGGGTGTGTGTTTTTGGCAAAGAATGAGTGGGTAGTAAGTGGAGACTCCCATTCAAGCCAAGGGGATAGGTTTATGTCTTCTTAGGTGTAAAAGAATAATTCCTGCCCCATGTCTAAAAAGAAGGTTTGGTTCTAAGGAGGACCCCGGGTCTGTTGTAAAGGGAGAACTGTGTTGAACTAATGTCTAGAAACCTGAGTTTAAAAGGGGAGCTCTGTGAAGAAACATAGTTACTGAAACCAAACACCTCTCACTATTAAGATATGAGGACATTTAAACTAAGCTTAAACTGTTTTGCCTGAAACTTAGAGTATTCTGTTCTACTGGCAAATTTTACCTCAACTCTTTTATTCCCTAACTGCCCTTATTCCATACCTGCCTGTACAGCAAAGTTTCTGTTTCTATTTAACATTATTCAGCCTCCAGTGCCATTTTATACACAGAAGGAGGGTTCCTACTTTTCTCCTCATCTAATGTCTAGGCTGGGCTAAAAGCCAGAAATATAATTGCTTCTCAGGGTGGGACACAAAAAGAACTTTAAAACCACAACTAGAGACATGCTACTTGAGGCTGCTCAGCCAAGGCAGGCAGTTTTGTATTTGGGTGGGAAAATCTCCTCAGAGTGGGGAAAGTGAAGAGGGGGAGTCCATCATAGAGGGCTATTGGTCTCAGTGCCCTAATCATGCTCTCTGTTATAAACAAGGGAGCTGGCTATATTTCTGTTTCTGAAGTATGTCATGGAGAGAAAAAATCCTGTTCCTCAAGCAAGTCCTATATACATGCTAATGGACTCAGGTGAGGCTGTATCTTATATTAATTTGTACAAGACTTTTTCAGGAGACAGATAGGATGGTTGGGTAGCCTGAACCAGTCTGCAAGTACCTTATTGTGAGCCAATCTTTTTATATAACTTTAGAACTAAAATAGATTTTGTTGAAAAGTAGAGTGTGTTGAATTGAAAAACCATGTCTCTTGCGGTCATATGGGATGGGATAGGGCGATTTTTTTGTCTTTCAGGTTTGTACCAGACATAGAGAAATGTTACTTGCACATGGAAACGAGCAGCACAAGTCTCACACATTGCATCCGCCCTTTATAAAGCCAACATGAAGTGAGAAACTGATCCCTCCCCAGAGTTCTACACAATTCATGATCTTGGGAAGGGAAGAAACCACCACAGGTAACCTAAAGCATGGATTTGTGGAGCCCCGAGCTATTAAGTAATAATAAAAGGGACTGAAAAAGAAAGACAAATGAGAATAACATAAATGTTGTAGATCTAGCAGAAATAAAAGTGATAAAAGTAAGAATATACTAATGATCTATGAGCAACAGCAGTGTTTTTCCAAACAGAGGCTCTCAAAAACAAGAGTAGCATTGTTTACTCCTGCTTGGGAGATTCCAAAACATCTGTGGTCATTGCCTTAGGTGGGTGGAGTTTAGGGAAGGATGGGATTTCAAAGGGAATGTGATGCCATAAAGTCCACCCTGCAAAGCTGCCATTTTGTCCAGGGGAATTGATCTCTGTAATCTGGAGATCAATTTTAATTCTGGGAAAATGCCAGGCCCCACGTTGGAACGTGGTAACCTTTTACTGTAATGCTACTTCAAGAAATCTTAAACACCAAAGCTGTTAAAAGAAGAAGGGGCAATGACTGGCAGAGAAAGAGTTTTCCATAGGCAAGAAATGTCACAGGAAATGTTTAGGGAAATTGGCTTATTGAAAGACTTGTCTTTTGAGCCCAGTAAAACAGGGGTTGTACGTGGCAGAAACAGTCTTGACTTTAGCAAGTTAGGTTTTATGAGAGAAGGAGAAGCAAACTCCCCACCTCTCCCTCTGCTTACACACAAGGACCGAAGCGGAATTCTATACATGGATGGTGTACCCTTTGCCAGAGGCATACGGAGCACTTTGCTGACAGGGTGGAAGAGATGAGAACCAAAATTCTCACTTGCCTTCTAAGCTCCTATATGGGCTATATTTGAGTTATTACTAGCTGATCTGTTACATGAACATTGTTGACTTCAAGTTTTTTTAATGCTCCATTGAAGATGTTTAGGCTTTTATTACATGAGGAAAACATAGTAAGCGCATATGCTGGATGAAACCACCATCTGTATTAAAAAATAATCTACCATTCTTTTTACTATGTCTAAGGAATCAAATTTTAATAGCACATCAGCACTGTGTTCCCATCACCACAATTCTAACATGTATAAAGTATGAAGAAGGGCTACATGGCCCTTAGCATCAAATAAAGCAAAGACTAAGAATCACTGTTGATATACTCTCTGTTACTGTACCCATCTGGCCTTGTAATCACAGTGTCTGGTGGAATGAATGGAGGATACATTCTTTGTAGCCAGGAGGACTCAATAGTGTGAACCTAGGGAGGGACCTAAGGAATGAGAGGCAGGATCTCATCTTGAGCACCATCACCCCAACCAGCCAGAGAAAAGAACTGCAGACTAGCTACACTAGCATGGAAGCCTAAACTATCTGTGTGAGGCCTGCTTGCTGTTATGAGGAAACAGAAGTCTGCTTTTGCTGGTATGGACCACCTTTTTTTCTTTTTCCATTTTTGCTTTGCCCGACTGAAATGCCAGCTTTCCAGGAACTGGGTCTGAGAGTGAGACCAATGAGAAGACACACCCTAAAAAGATTAAATTATATTTCTTACATAAGCTGAGCGTGTGGTTGTTGTGTTGAAGTAAACTGGCTCTCTCTTTGTTTCTTGGTCCAATTCAAACCAACAATTTAAACCTTTAAAATGCTAAATGGCTTGGTTGAATGTGCTTGAAGCACCCACCTCCATCCATATAAATCTGCCCAGACTCTGAGATCATCCAGCCTTGTTGTGGCAACTTACAATGTCAGCAATTCAGTTGGCAGAACCCCATGTGAAGGCCTGCTTGGCTACTGCCCCAAAACTGCAGAATTCCTTCCCCAGAAGGTGCATCTGACATCATCATTCCAGCTTTCTGGCATTGCTTGAATACATAATTATTCCAGAAGGCCTTTGAGACTTGATTGTTTTGCCTGGGATTTTAAAAATTGGATTTTTACTAAAGGCTTGTTTTTAACTGTTACTTTATTTTGTGTTTTATTATTTGTGAACCACCTTGTGCACTTATTTAAGAAGAAAGCCAGCATATAAATATCCTAAATAAAGTCAATCAGTACAGGACTATATCAACAAACCTATATACCAATGCAGCAGAGGATAACAAATTATGACTCAGATGCTAGTACTGGGGATTTTAACTTGGAGAAAAAGGAGCAAAATGTGGTGTGTGCAGGGCTTTTTTTCAGCAGGAATGCGGTGGAACGGAGTTCCGGCACCTCTTGAAAATGGTCACATGGCTGGTGGCCCTGCCCCCTGATCTCCAGACAGAGGGGAGTTTAGATTGCCCTCCGTGTAGCAGCACAGAGGGCAATCTAAACTCCCCTCTGTCTGGAGATCAGGGGGCGGGGCCACCTGATTTAAACTTCCCCCTTGTTCCAGCTGACCCAAAGTGACATCATTGTGCGGTCCTGACTTCCATCACTGAGTTCCACCGCCCCTTTTCCTAGAAAAAAAGCCCTGGGTGTGTGAGATAAGTTTGCATAAATTTGGATCTGTATGTGGAATACTCTGAGCACTCACAGCTCAACACAGACTCCTCCATGGAAAATTCCTTCTCTAGGGCTAGTCTTCAAAGATTGGGAGCACTCACCTCCTGATCCCTTGCTAGAAGCTGATAGGGACAGAGAAATGCCACTGCCAGGAAATCAGAAGAATCAAAAGAAAAACAAAATGCCTGCTGCTGCTAACAATAAACACGCATACACCAAAAAACCCACAGATTTTTCAGAAAGTGTTTTTCATAAACCCCAACAATCCTGGCTTTGTGTCACCATGCTGGAAAATCACGGGAACAGCCTGAAACAGCTATTTTTGTGTATATTTTAACAGTTCAGAAATTTCAGGAGACACACCCATAGTAAGTGTATGTAAATAAGTGTATCCTCATCATCGGGAATGTTGGTGTTTTGAACATTGCCAATGACAGGGGCAGAGCCTATACTTCCTACCTGTGTAGAATCTCTGCTTATGACCAGTGACCACTGACAGGCCAGTGTGGATCAAGCACACTCATCCTCACTCTCTCCTCTATGCATTTATATCAAGATGTATAATGTAATGTGTACAAGGCTACTTTGCCAGAAAACGAGATATTTCTCAGATTCTTAAATCCCCAAGTAATCTGGCCAAAAATCTGTTTAGGTCAATGTTTTGAGATGCAATTGTGTTTATCTGGGTTTACATTTCCTAAATGGACATTGAGATCTCACAGACAGCTCAGCAGGTCCCTTGTGGTGATAGAGCTCTGATGGACAACTGTGCTGTGTGAAGTTCCAGTGAGTCCATGATCAATTTAATTACTAGAATAGAAATTAAAGAAAAAATAGGTGGCAACATGAAGACAGTCTTTTGTTACATCTAAAGTGGATGCATGTATATTCCAAAATTTCTGATGTTCTAGGAGATGTTTAATGTCAATACATGTTTTATGTCAATCAAACACATAAAACACTGTCATGGTGACTGCCTATGCTATTAAGATGCACTTTTAAATCTCTAAAAGTAAGGCACTATAATTATATATAATAAAACTTTCAGAGTCCCTGGAGTGCCTTCTTTGTTTTTAAGATACCCAAGGTAGGTGAGGTAAAAGAAAAACGTTAACATTCTGAGTGCAGAAAAATGTAAAAGCCTTCCAATTGTGCTATAGAATCACTCTCACTTTGATTTATTGGCTTTAATAACTGTGGGGTCTTGTCAGTTTTTTGGCTCCAGGAACTGAATGTTGAGATTTCAGGAAGGTTTTTTTCCCTCTCCTCAAAGAAATAATCTCTGCTTGTGTCAGTCATTTGGGAAAGTCAGAAAAGTTCAGTTGTGTTTTACTATGATCTAATTTTCTAGCAATAGTTTTAAATTAAATGTTTTTCTTTCAACTCACATGTTCCTTTCCCCCAAACCCTTGGGAAAGATCAATAGCTTGCATTTTCTTACAGAGTCCTTATACAAAAGCAGCTTAAGTTTATTCCAACAGGGTTAAACAAATCATTCAGCAGCACTTTCAAGAGGCAACAGTTCCAGTTGCTTTAGGTGTTTTAAGTATGCTTTGCCATCTACACCTCTCATCTGCTATAATTGTTTCATCTGAATCCCTTTAAGTCTCACAGCAGTCTAATTGCATCTAACACCCAAGTTCAAACTGATGTTTTTTCAAGCACGTTGCTGTGTTCATCCAATCAGAGCAGCTCCTGCAGTGATAGGTGGCCTTTTGAAGCACCCATCCTCCTGACTGTAGCAGCCTGCTCTGAGTCACCTAGCACCCTGCAAAGAAGGGGTTCTCCTAAACTCTTTATCGTGTTGTTTTAAACCAAAGGTGTAGGGAGAGAAAGAATAAAATGTTTCTGGATTTTCAAGTCTTTTGTGTGCTCCTGTTTAGATAATTCTACAGACTTTGAAGGTGTTTCAAGAACACAACCTTCTAGAGAGCACTGCTGTTCCACAGGTCGTTTTCATCTGTTTAAAAAAAATCTCTTTTTGCTGGCTAAATTACAATATTTTTAAAGCATACAGAAGTTCCAGGTAACCACATTGGTCCAAAGAAAAATCCGAAAAAAATGTAATCATTCACTAAGACCCAACAAAATCCAATGCAGAGTTACCCTAATTACTTTAGTTAAAAACAATGGTTGTAGACTGGAGTGACTGCATTGCAAATCATTAACATCAGTATATAATTAAAAAGTTGTAAAGGTGGCATGGTATAACCCAATCTCATCAGATCTCAAAAGCTAAGCAAGGTCAGTATGTGGATGGGCAACCACCAAGGAAGACTGGCAAACCACCTTTGCTTCTCACTTGCCTTGAAAGCCCCTTGCTGGGATCACCATAAGTCAACTGCGATTTAATGGTGTGCACACACATAATAAAAAGTTGCATATTTTACCAATGGAATCAATCTGTGCATATATATAGCCAGAAGGATTACATTCTATTGAACTAAACTATATGGTATGCTGGCTTCACTACAATCAATCAATGTTTTTTATTAATTAAACCATATCAATTAAATATGATGATAGTTGTTTTGGGACCTTGAGCAGACTGTTGCATTGCTTCTTCATCCATTTAAATTCCATCCATTTAAATTTATCATTGATCCAAAGTCAAAGGAATCTATTTGCTTAGCCCCTTTCTGCACATCAATAATGAACTTTTCTCTAACAATATTCTGATGTCTGGTTTTGGAATTCCAACAGTATGTAATTGGAATGGGCTTTATCCACAATTCTCCCACAACACATGGTCACTATTTTTTGTGGAAAAGGTCAATGTATTTTTCATACATGTGGCAGAGATTTGGTACATACTCCCCACCCAACAACCTGGGCTGGCTGTTGCCAGTTGTTTCATGTACAACACCTCCTCAGGGGCGGCAACCAAAATCACCTGTGGTTATACAATCACCAATATACATGTACAGTTACAAGCACAGATAATGAAGTCAACACGAAGTCAAGGTGGCGGTCAAGCGAAACAACTGGCAACAGCCAACCCAGATTGTTGGGTGGGGAGTGTGTACTCCATGATTATTCGTCTTTTGCAGCATACCTGTTAAAAGGAAGAAGAAGAGATTACTACCTTGTGTCTTTGGGACTCTTTGTGAACATCTATCCTGCGGACTTACCTGTTTCTACTCACCTTGTGATCCAGCATCATGGAGAACTGTACCTATTGGATCATAGTGGATAAATATTGGATGGAGCGGCTTGCCTGCATGTGATTAATTCTTTACTGTAATATATTTACATCTTTATTGAATGTTTATATCTTGTTATGATACTTGTTGATTGTGATTTTGTATTTAGCTATTCAGTAGAGCTTTGATTTTTGTATTTCTGAGTTGTTATTCCCCCCCCCTCCACTTGCAGTTTTTGCTTTTTGTTATACTAGTCTTAGTGGAGGAGCCTCCTTGTTATTATCTTTTGCCCTATATAGTGAGGGAGCACATGTCTACTTTGTAAAATTCAGAAGTTTCATGACTTTGTTAAAGTCAAAGGTAGAAGCTCTTCTACTGACAGAAAGTAAAACTCCATAGTGCTAGTAGGTAGTGTAATGTTTTAAATGTAAACGTCAAAGCTTAAAGTTCATATAACACCCATTTTAAAAAAAAGGATTCATGCTCCATACTAGAAAACATCAAAAAGGAAAAAGCATGGAACTGGGGAGGAATATCAAGAACTGCTCCTCTGATACTCGGGGAAGTGCTGTAGCTCAATATGAAATTGCACTTTTTGCGTTCCTTTCAGTCCCCATAACTAGGTAAACAGTTCAGTAAGAGCCCAAAATTCCACTTGAGTTGCTACCAGTCAGAGTTTTATATGGAGAAGCTCCCAAAATTTTGTGATTGGCCTTTGCCTCCTGTGGCCGTACTCTCATAATTCCAAAAATGGCAAACCTCAACAAGGACAGAGGTCCCGGTTTATACGCCAGCTGAATTTTTACAGTGGGGCAGTAGTTAGCACATTATGCTACAACTGAGAGAGCTGGGTTCAGATTTCCACTCAGTTATGAACTCATTGGGTGCCATTCTCTGTCAGCCTAGCCTATCTCAAAGGATCGCCGAGAAGATAAAATGAAGTAAGATAGAATCATGTCTACTGTCTTGAAGCCATTAGAGGAGAAGCATAAAGTGATAGAGTTGGGGTATTTTACTTTTTTGTAATATACATGCCAAAGACAATCTAGAATTACCTTTAGTTAAACACTATAATATGTTGTACTCTATTTGCTTAATCCCTAAAAGCCTTCTAAGGAACATCACTGCTCAGTTCATCTTCCGTTCATTTTCACCAGTTTTGAAGCCCAAGGGACCCTTGTGCACCAGAACTGTAGATTTCTAGTTATTGTGGTAATGCCATTATTGCACCAACTTAGAGGGGATACCTATGTAAAGGAAATTATAATAGTCAAGTCTTGATGTTACCATGACATTGATCCATGTGGCCAGATCAGATGTGTCAAAGTAGGGGGTCATTTTCCAGGCTAGACTGAGTTTGTAGAAAGCATTTTTGCAGCTGCCTTAAACTTGTTTTTTAGCAATAGTGCTGGTTCCAGTGTAACTCCTAGGCTGTTAACTAAGTCTGCAAGGGTCAGAGGAACTCCATCAAGAGTGAGGAGTATAATTTCCTTCAAGATCTCTGCATTCCCAACCAGCATCAGTAGAAAACCAGTAGAAAACCTTACGAGGCAGCAAGACTTTGTTTTCTGAAGGCCCTCAAGAGATAAAGAACAGGTTGCGGGCCCATCCTCAAGGCGGGGGGGAGGGAGGGTATGGGGTGAGGGCAAGGCAACAGAAGACAGAGATACTTGTTCGGATTAAAAAGCCCACTACTTTATTGATTTTAATTTATGGAGTCCTGGCACTGCATAGGGTCTGGATCCCAGTATTGGCTGGCTCACCTGCCAGCCAACGACACCTCACCCCTCCAGCCCGCCTGCTGAAGGGAGAAAACTGCAGGATGACAGGCCTTGGATTCCACATGGGCACAAACCTCTGTGTGCATCCCCCAGCCACTTGGGAGTGAGCCTGCCCTGACAGCCCCCACCTGTGTTGTCCTTGCAATGCCTCACCCCCAAGATCCTTTAAGAGGATTCCCAAGTCTGGGGAAACTAGGAATATGGCCCTGTTTCCGTACAAAAGGATCCGTTCTCAATGCCAAAACTGCCATAAGTTCCTGAAATCTGGCATACATTGATAAAGATTTAATTAAATTGAATTGATAAAGAAATTTGTTTCATTTCCAAAGGACAAATTTAAGGAACTTTTATTCCAACTCTGAAATTAAGATGCAAGGTCCTCTTTGTGTGTGCCCAATGTTATACTACTTATTGGGAGCTAGGAGGAGCATGAATATCACTCCCATTCTGCAGTTACTGCACTGGTTACCTATCATCTACCAGGCTTAATTCAAGGTATTGGCTATCACATACAAAGCTTTCCATGGCCTTGGTCTGAAGATGAGACTGCCCCTCTCCCGCCGTGGCAGCTTCATTCATCTGAACAGGGTCTTGCACTCAGGGAAAATCAACAGCTGCCTGTACACATGCATTCTCTGTGGTGGACCTCATGGAACAGCCTGCAGCTCCTGGCTTTTCACAAATGATTCAAAACTGAATTATTCAAGAGGGCTTTTCCCTCAGATGAGAGGGCTGTACTCTAAGGAAGTAGTTTCAAAGAGATGCATCAGAAAAGGCAGAGGGACTATAGACTTTACTACTGCATACTGTCTGTTGCTGTATGTATGATCTTACTGGATAGTTTCTATGTTGTTTGATATGTCAGTCTTCAATCACTTATGCTATGTCTCAGCATTTCTTCAACTGTGTACTGGATTTTTGGCGGTTTGAAATCTTTGCTAATATGCATTTATATTCTCTGTTACATTGTTTATTGAAACGTCTTTGAAATTGACTACACTGACTCACATTTTGTAATCCACCTTGAGTCTCAGGAAAAAAAGCAGACTATAAATAATGTAAATAATAAATAAATAAATAAATAAATAGTTATCTTCAGCATGGATCATGCTTAATGACAGGCTAAAATACAGATAAGATAGATCTCAGCATTCAGAGAAAGACTAGCCATTATAGCCACTGCAGAATTTTACAGTGGGTCAAAAGCCTCCTCCCCTCCACATACTTGGGCCAGTCCAGCCCAGGATAGCAGCACTGGCCCGGGGTAGGTGGCTCCTGGTCAGCACAAGCATTGCACAGCCTGGGGAAAGTGGCAACCAACTGGAGTGAGCCAAGCACAGTGCCTGACATAGGTGCTGGCTGGCTCCTCCCTCCTCCCTTTTTCCCTCCTTTGTGGGAGCATGGCCTGAACAGATCAAGAGGGGAATGAGGCCCTTTTCCAGAGCTGTTTTTTCCCTCCCACTCTGCCCTTGCTGTGCGCTGTATGGATCCTGAAACCTGAGCTGCTTTCTCATACTGACTTTTTATCCTGTTCAATCTCCCTTTTTCTGCATTCAGAATTGAAACGGAATTTCCACACATTTCCCCACAGGAAAAAATCCATCGGTATATCTACTTAGAAGTAAATCCCATACCGCAAAGCTCCTGATTTTTCCTGCAGTTTTCCCCAGGGACATTTCCATGATTAGTTAATTCGTGTTATCTCAGGGATTGCTAGTTCTTTTCCAGTTCTCATGAATAAGTACTAGCTTGTCTGCTCTTCTGGGTGGAACAGAGCTTAAATCACTGTTCATTTTTTGTTTTATTGAGAACCAAATGGGAATAATAATAATAATAATATGTTTATTGCTTTTCCGGCCGAAGCCATAAGCCATACAAACACCAACAAAATATGAACTGTACACTTGAACATACCCAATTCACACAGACATAACTCGTCATTATCACTTTAAACTATCTAAGCTCATGAAGATTTTGTTTCTTTATCTCTTTATGGGAATGGGAATAATGTGATCTATCTCTAGTGGCACACGAACCTGACCAGAATTAAAATTTTGCTCCCGTGGAAAACCGTAGGTGATGGCAGAAAATGTTTTCAATTAAAAAAAAATCTTCCCTCTTAATCCCTTCTCCAGGTGTTCTTGCTTTCTGAGCAGGTAGCCACTGAAGAAAGGGCCTTTTCTGTGCTGGCATCCCAGTTTTGGAATTCTCCCCCAGGCACAGTTGCTTACATTTGCTATCATTTAGGCTCCAGTTATTAATTTAATGGTAATGTTTTAAGCATCTCCCAAACTCAGCTTTAAGGTTGGCAAACTTGGTTTAGTATATTATCTTTTGCATGGTAAAAAGCTAATACTCTTCACAGAAAGTTCAGAGCAGTACTTTCTTTGCCTGCTCATTTTCCAGGTCTTGTTCTCAGCCTCTCCAAGTTTATTTGCACTATGCGGTAATCTAAATTCCTCATGAACACCTTCCATCACCTGCTCACTGATCCGTGTCCTGTTCTTTTGGTGGAATTACATTTTAAACTCCCCCCCCCCTTCCAGCTTCCCTTTGCTGCACCTAGTGCTGGTTGCCATGAAATGACCTTTGTCCCAAGTGGCTATTATTCATGATTGCCCTAAAATAAAGAATACAATGTAGCTATAGTGTTAAAGCAAATAAGCCACATGTCATGTTAGCAAATATGTGATGCTAAAGACCAGTAGACCAGAAAGGCCTCACCTTAGATTATCTTATGATTCATATTTGAATATTTCTTTCCTCAAAGGTGGGAATCCAGTCAGATAGAGCCTGTGTGGCCCTTTCCCACCAGTCCAGGGCGACCAATAATTAATTTATGCTGAATGTAATTACTCCCTTGTTAACGGTAGTTTTTCTGCACTTTCTCTCAGTTGGCTCTGGAGACAAAGATGTTGAGTGTGATGTATGACTCCTGGCACAGAATGAAAACCTTAGGCCTGTGAAAAGACAAAGATAAAGTGAGGTTGTTCCATTACTTGCTAATGAATTTATGGGCTCACCACTCTTATCTGAAGGGCAGCACAGAAAAATTCTTTGGGGCTATTAGCGTAGTCTTGAGATGAAGATATTAAAGCTCAGATTTATCTACAACCACCCCTTCAGTCCCCCTGTCACCTCGATGGGCACTTCAAAACAGTAATAACTCTTCAGAATGGAGGCAACTATTGTGTAATAGACTGTACACAAAACAGTTTAGCCAAAACTGGAAAAGCAACAAAACAAAATCAATAAATTACTTTCTCCTTGATCATTCCTAAACTAAGGAACAGAAAAATGTTGAAAACTAGGAGAAGCTTTGGGGCTAATAACTATAAAGGGGTTACTAGCTAAAAAGCAGAGTCGTTTAATATAGGGATAGCTTGCCAGAAGGTCACAGCAGCAGCTGACATTTTCCCTGGAGAAAATGGCTGCTTTGAAGAGCAGACACTATGCTATTATACACCACTGAGGTTCCTCCCCTCCCCAAACCTCTCCATCCCCAAGCTCCACCCCCAAACATCCAGAAATTTCCCAACACAGAGTTGGCATCCCTAGCTGAGTCCAGTCCCTGTTCTGTGCAATACGTTTTGGATGTATCCAAGATCAATTTTTACAAATTTCCCCCTCACTATTGAACTCTCTCTTGCCTCTTTTTGAAATGTGAAATGGTGCTCTAAAGTAACACCCCACCCAAAGTTTGAACAGAATATTTCCCAATAATTTGGGCTGGGGTAACATCATAGGCATGTGCCTGAATCTGTTTGCACATTACAGTGCAACAACATCAGTGGTGCATTAGGAGGCCAGGGGAACAGTTCTGGAGTGAGTGATGGCTGTTATTTCATTCGAGTAAAGGCTCTTGTTTTGGAGACTTACATTGTATATGATCTACGATTCCTCAAAGATCCTTTGGGCCTTAAGAAGAGAATAAAATGATGTGGCTATTCCTGGAAACAGAAAACTTTGCAGCTCATCCATCCAGTATAATTAAAGCTTTCAGACTTGTCAGTTTTCTTTTGGAGTCAGATGTCATTAAACTACATGCAGTTAACATTATTTATTATTTAAGATGTTAAAACAAGCTGTATGTTTTTGTTTAGCAGCAACAGGATTGTTTTTTGTCCTTGGGAAAATAAAAGCTGTTAATTCTTCTAATTTATTGCATACAGTTGTAGAACATTATGAACAGACTAATGGAAAGGTTCAGTGCAACCAAATAAGCATTTCTTCATTTGAATGCTTAGTGCATATCCATAACAAATTCTTATACTGGCTTAATAATCATTCGCTATTCCCAGGAAATCCCTGGAAACTGCAGTTATGTACAGGGGGAGTGATCTAGCACTATTCTCCGCATTTTACCAAACTACAGTCAGCAAGATTCTTCAGGGGAAGCCATGATAATTAAACTTGTTTTCAGCATAGGTGGGCTGGGAGGGCACATTCAGATGTAGTGAATGTTTCCATTCCAACCATATTTTACATGAAAATGACCAGTGCAACCAAAAAATTGTGCAGTGGCTATCTTGCAAAAGGAAACACTAGTTCAGCCAAGTTTCTCTTCCATGTTTCCCTTCCTCAGATCACATATGTTCATTTATGTAATTCATATTCACGGGACTCCCATCTTAGGAATCATGAAAACGTATTGTATGAATTGGTACCCATAAAGTGCAATTCTAAACAGACTTACAAACCCATTCTTAGGATTGTACTGTTAATCTGAGTTTTTTTAAAGAAAATCTGGATAAAGACATGAAAGCAATTTGGGCCCCAGCCACAGATAGCAAATACTATAACAGGCTCCTGGTAGGATAATATTTCTGAGCCCACAATTTGTCTCTTTGTGATAAGAGACAAGTCCCTGAGAAAACCTAGCATCATGGAAAATATCAAAATATTGCATTTACAGTGCAATCCTAAACAGACTTACTCCACTCTAAGCCCATTGACTTCAATGAGCTTAGACTTGAGTAGCTCTTATTAGGATTGCAGTGTTAATGTGCATCTGAATCTTTTCTCTATTTCTGAAAGAAAACAGTGAACTGAATACCTCAGCTGAAAGGAAATGTGCTCTAGTCAATCTAGTTTGTGAATGAGCCCTAATAAAGAGCCCTATCCCAGTCCCCTGCCATGGCCAATATGAGCATGCCGGTATGCAGTTGCACACAAGTACACAAAGAAGCACTGCATGGAATGGGATGTCCCCAAACCTATATTCTCCCGTATCTCCTTTGAGACCTCCTCATGTGTGTTCCAAAGCATTATTTCTGTCTAATTGCGTCTTTGTAATTTTTTATGGACTGCAACCATTGTAACTGTACAGTTATTTGAACTGTATGATTATATTTGCTATACTAAAACGATAGGCCAAACCTAAGATGCTTTTTGTCCCACTGGGGACAAAGATGGGGATATAAACAAAGTAAATAAATAAACACTAGTAAAATTCAATTGATTTTTCCCCCTAGGAAGCATGATTTTAATTCTACCTTAAAATAAAATTTAATTTTGAAAAAAGTTTTACCTGTTTCTGAAAACAATATTCAGCTGCATATTCTGCATTTCCATAATGTGGTTTTAGTTGGCAGTCAGTATTGTTAACTTTCCTAACCCAATCAGAAACAGAAATAACCAGACAACTTTTAGCTGAGGCAGTTTTGGTGGTACCATATTCCCAGTTCCAATTTTTCATAATGAGTGGTTTCATGTACAGGTCACAGAGTAAAACAGGAAGGGTGTCAGGAATGTGTTCAACTGGGATTAGTTTAGGAAGATGAATGAAGACTTCTACGTGGGATATATAGAATAAAGGAAGACTGGAGAAATGAAGTGATTTACAATGCAATCCTAAACAGAGTTACATGGACTTGGATGGAAGTGTGTAACTCTGTTTAGGATTGCACTGCAAATGTACAGCATGATGTAGTGAATTTTTATTAGACTTTATTAATTCTGTGTTACTAACGTAATAGTTCTGTGGAAATGATGGATTATCTGAAGCCTTACATTTCTATCATGTTCACTGCATATAATTCTATTTCATAGGGAGGAAAAACCCTTGGAAATCATTTGCACTGAGAAGAAGAATGCTCTAGCACTGTTGAATCCTTGTTCCAAAGCTCTGAAATTTTACTGGTTCAAAGTCCTGTCTCTTACTGTAGAAGAGTCACATATTTATAGAAAGATAATTGAGATGAATTATGTACTGTACATCCAAAACCTGCCAACATAGTTTGTTGGAGGGGTTTATGGCAAGCTTTCACAATGACCTGGCATGAATTCAAGTAGTGTCAGTTTTGAGTTTCAGATTCAAATTACTGAAAGATTCTGAAATAATGTCAGCAATTCCCTTCTTGTACGATATAATGCTGCTTCTAAAATTTGCTGGTATTGTAATGGTATATAAAATTGTGCTCCTGCATCTGTAACCAAAGATTAATAATGAACATAGTAAGAAGATATACATATGGGATAATTTTGTGTGTCTGTGTCTACACAGCATTATCCCAGGAGATGACTGGGGTGACCTAAGACAGCATAATCATGACCTAAAGGTGTGCCTGATACACAAAGCTACACTCTCATATTTGCTCCAACTTAAAGGGATAACAGCATGCCAGGTGCAGGCATAGCCTCTGTGTGAAGGATGTGGAGAATAATGCCACCTTCAAAATGGTGATGCTCAGCTTTGGCACCCCCCCTCCTTTAGCCCTTTAAAAAGTTTTTTTAAAAACACACACACACAAAGCAAGGTGTGTTGGTGGGGGGGGGGAGTGCCAAGCTGCAGGGGGGCTGGCAAAACTGTTGTCAGGTTGGCACTTGTATGCTAACATGACAAGCAGAAAGGCAGTTGGGAGGGATGTGCCAGCACCACAGGGACAGGGTGTGCGAATGCCACCTCTAAGCACTTGTGCGAAAAGCAGTGTTGGATATAATTGTTTCCTTTACATGTCAACCAGAGTTGTGACTTTTCTCATTGTCTAGAATAAAAGAAAGAATAAACCTGACTTGTTTCCCACAAAACAATTGGGCAAATGCTACCTCAAAGAATCTACAAGGGCTGTAGATTTACTTTGTCTTAATGAGAATCCAAGACAGTGAACAAACACCAGATAGTGTGCCCGGAATCCAAACAAAGCCCAGAAAAGTGGACCATATGGCAACAGAATCCTGGGCCTAGTTGGAGCCTGTGAAACCAGTGAAAGTTTGGAGCAGATGAATAAAATCTTCCCAAAAGGCAGTCAGGAAAGGCTTCTTGTTTCAGCCCAGTATGCTTAGACAGTGTTGGCACTCTAGAAGGAAACATCAGTGAACAGGAGGTTCAGATGAAACATCTTTACATTTAAATACTGGAAGTATGCCTCTCACTGACACAAAGAGGACTGGGAGGGGAGGCGGCTTTGCCATGAAATATCCTTTCATAGCAATTTAGAGTAAACTGAATTAACATAGGGACGTTTCATCATCAAGTAACTTTTCAATAATCTACTAGCATCAGCTATTGTGGAAAAATAATGTAAGGGAGAACTGGAAGAAAGCACTATGTGAATGCAAGACATGCCAGAAGTTTATGTGACCAAAAATTGCAAGATACCTAGCCTGCTAGATATAAAAAGTAGATGATTATTATGGTAGAAGAAATAGATGACAGAAGAAATATGGTAGAAAAATAATCAGTCTTGAAGAATAATTGGAAAGGGTAAAACTGACTGGCAAAAACCTACTAGGGTAAATATCTTCTGAGATACTAGTTTGTCAAACCGAAAATACTATGCATCCCCACACCTCTTTTTGATTGGGAGTCTTTTATTATATGGCAGATAAAAACCAGAATCTCCTCTGGCTGTTCCTTTTCCCATTAAAGACCAATTCCGAGAAATGCAGTTACTCCCACACTTAAGGAGTAAGTAGCCTGAATTAAGAACGCAGATATGCATGCTAGAAATGCAGATTGATAGGTTTTTGATTCTGAGTGAAAAGTTTAAGCAGGGGTCATTTTCTATAGCTAAGTAGGTCAATCAACTGACACTAGTGGGAGGAAATAACCAGAAGCAGAGCTTAGCTGTTAGTTCAGTATTCATTCCACCCTCTACCCCATAGGAATACAAGACTGTGTGTCTACCTGACTACATTCTCAGCAGGGTTACTGAAAGCATCACTAACCGATCGTATCATTATCCTTTCATTTATCATTTTTACCTGGTTTAAGTTTGGTGATTTCCTGCTACTTTGAGTCCTTAAGGTGGGCTTGAAGAGAGGCAGGATTGTCTTGGTTCACAAACAAGTGAGAAAATATGATGTCGCTTTATGAAATTGACTTTTTGTTTGTTTGTTACCCACTTTTCTGCCTTGCAGATTCTCAAGGTATATAGTATATAGACCTTGCAGTAAGGCTTACAGTAGATATAAGAATAATAAAATGAGTAAAAAAAAGTTTAAAAGTGCACTGCCAATGAATATAGAAACAAAGTTAATTGAAAGCAGTCCTAAATAAAAGTGTCTTCAGCTGCCTCCTGAAGATTGGCAGTGAGGGAGTCGGGCAAATCTCCCTGGGGGTGCTCATCCTTAATCATGGGACTGCCACCAAAAAGGCCCTCTCTTGCTTACTCACCAGGGCCGATTCCAGACGGCCCTCCCCATTCCGAAACGTCGTTGCGCGGAAAATGTGAAATATCGCATTTTCCACGTGACGATGCGCAACGTTTCGGGACGGGGAGGGCCATCTGGAATCGGCCCTGGTGAGCTTCTTTAGCTGATGGGGATGGTAAGAAGGCCTCTCCCTCTGATCTTCATTCCGGGGCAGGAACACTTCGGAGAAGACGGTCCTTCAGATATCCTGGTCCTGAGCCATGTAGGGCTTTAAAGGATGGAACCAACACCTTGAATTGTGCTTGGGAGTGAATTGGTAGCTAGTGTAATTGGGTTCACATGGTCTCAACAGCTGCCCCCAACCAGCAGTCCAGCTGCAACATTCTACACTTGTTGCAACTTTCAAACATTTTTCATGGGTAGCCCGAAGCAGAGTGCATTGCAATACTTTTGAAATTATTTTGAACATTTGATATGTCATTCCTCATTTTTTTTCAAATTACAGGCTAAATCAGCTGGGTATTTTACAAATTTAGTACTTTAGCTTTTCATCATACTATCAAACATTTTTGCCTTCTAATTAATAGGATCAGATATTAAAGGGAAAATTGATTACATGCACAAATTCTTGGATTACAAATGATGAAATTACTTGCTGTTCTTCCATCAAACTGTTAGTAAGTTGCCTGTAAGTTAAAGTGTAAGTTTTCTTAAAATGGAGCAACTATTTGTAAAAAGCAATGCTTCCAATGAAGTAGTCAGTCACCTACTCCAGACTTTAAATATCAAACCTACAGTTAAGTATAACTCCCAAACGGAAATAAACCATGTTGCTGGAGTCATGTTCCATTGTGACAATATAATTCATTGAAAGGAGAAATCTGCCTTCTCCAACCTTTTAAATATTTGAATATATTAAATATTCTGTCTTTTCTGCTAATGGAAATGTACTATAATTATTAACCTTTCCTTTCCCTTAGGCTGGGATTTATTTTTCTTTGGTGCCATTTTAGAGTTCTTTAATATATTTTAAGAAAACCACTCAACAATAAAAATGTTTCACAATTTATTATTTTAGAAATGAAAATTTTGCATTTATAGTCAACATTAAAAAACTCTTTAGCAATCTCAAGTCTTATCTAAGTGATGTAATCACCAATCAAACTGACATGTCTCCAAAGCACTCTTTATTCTACAAGTCTTTTACACAAGTTTAAATTGAACTCCCCTTTTAGATTTATTGTCCTAAAAGTCCCTGTCGCCAGTCAAAATAATGTTATCACTTTTGAAAATATTTTCATTTTCTGTCATGGACTGAAGTGCCGTAAAATGGTGCTGACAACTCCATCTCTCCCGTTCTACAAATCTTATCAAGATATATCATCAAAAAGCCACACAGGGTATATCCGGCCTCTGACAAACCTGAGGCATGGCCTGCCAGCCAAACAGATAGGGTCTGAAATGTCGGTCAGTGAATAGGTGATAACAGGAACAAAGATGGAATATATGTACAATGTCACCTTTAGACAACAGCAGGTTTCAGCAGAGCCACTATGGGAGAGAGTCTGTTTTGCCTTTACAGATATCCTTACTGACATCTACAGCATTTAGGTATACTCCTACTTGGTACTGGGAAGTAGAGGCATCAACATTGCAGATTTAAATCACTATAGCAGAATCACTATAATCACAGAAAATTATTGAAGGAGTTTAGTTGACAAAAGCTTCAACCATGTATCAAGGAAATCAAAGCATTAATTTCTTCTCACATTTAAACTGCATGACCAAGTGGTTTGGTCCAAAATAATACATATAGTTCCTCCAAGAAAGAAAATGTCCTATCCCATAATTTCCATCTTTATGTTAAATTCAGAATACAATTAAACTGTAACACAGTCAATGCACTGCAGACTCGAAGACTTAAAGTGCTGCATATCATTGTTTTATTATTTTTTAAATTCAATTATATTTTCAAAATCCTATAATTTAAACATGTAAAAAAATTTTTTTTAATCTATCACTAAAGGCCAAATTTACAATCATTTGCTTCTTAATGGTACTTTCCTTGTGCCATCCATTTTCAAACAAACCTCAGTTTTATGGCTATCATAAGACATTATGTTCCCTTACAGTTGCCGTATTTCTTGTAAAATGATTTATTTTCAAGGGTTTCACCATGATAGCTCTCCAACTTTGTTCCTTCCTGTATATCACTGTTCAGGGTCAAAAGCTGGGGAAAGGGCTAGTCCCAGAGGCCTAACATATTTCACCAATGGAGACTCTGGCTTTTCACTTCTCCTTCTCTCCTCATCACTTTATGTTTAAAGAATAACAGATGTGGAAACATTTAGGGGGGAGAAAAAAGAACTAATTGAATTTCACATAACACAATTTAGTATTGTTTGAGGAAGTACCTAAATCAACAGCACATTTTTTGAAAGGCCGAGCCGCTGCCTAATTAGAACACCAAACGTGTGACTAATTGGCCACACTTCCACCAAAGACCCTGTAGCAGATGAGTTGTTGCCTATTCATCTTAGCTAAACTTGGGCCAGTGGTTTGGCTGCAAGGTAACTGTGGCTGTTTCAACAAACTGTGCCAAACATAACCCGGGGGTGGAATGGAAGGAGAGGATGGGGGACGGGGAAAGTCAGCAATGGATGGAGAACAAATGCATCCAAAAAGCAGAAGCGTAATCAGAATGCTTACGCTCTGGCAACACCCAGAGGATTACCAGGAGATTATCAGCACATAAATTATTTGATACTCAGTGCTCTGTAATTGAGACACTTAAATAGCCTGCTGTTTATCAAAGCTAACTCCATTGTTTTAAGTCCAGCATCTAATTAAAAAGTAATCTGATATTAAAGTGGAAGGGTCCATTTTTTCATGACTTCCCACAGACAGATCTGCTTTTTGCATGTAGCAGGATGTTTGCTTTCTTTCCACACCCACACCAATCCTTTACCCCCCCCCCCCCAAAATGGCAAGTATATTAGAGAAAAGAAGAGCAGCATGCAGTATTCTTAATATCCTTCTGGCATGGCAAAGATGATCTGGAAAATGTACACAATATTTTTCAGAAACCCACACACAAGATTATTGAAGATTTGGAAGGTTTGTTTGTGAGGAATTATCAATTTGAAACTATATACTGTGCAATTGTATGGGTTGGGTAGGTAACATTAGATGGTTTCATGAATACCTGCTAACAATCCCAATTTGCGTGGGATTGTCCACAGGCCAGAGTTGAGAAATTCTAGATCTGGCTTATATCCCAAGAATGTTGGCACAATGCAATTGATGCAGTCTCCCATATGCTTGCATGACCACCTTTGGGGCTTGTTTATAACTGTTATTCAGTCAAGAGACTAACAAATGAGACATCTGTTCCAAGCCTACAGACTCACAAGTCTTTTGCTGCCTAATAATTGCTTTGCTGTGGCTGCATTTGCTTGGGGAAGGGGACAAAAGGAAGAGAAATATTGATGGCAATGATCTCTAAGTAATAATAAAAGAACATGGAAGATGAAATGCATGAATGCTATTTCTCACTTAATTTCTGACATTAGGTAGGGGAACCAAGGAAGACCAAAGGAAAGATCTCAAGCAACCCTGATCTGATTAATAATTTTGGATATGCACGATGTTCTTTTTGTGGCCCACAATGCATGTTGTCTGTTTGGCCTTCCTTGTGGTAATTTTCTAAACAGCAAATAGAAGAACACCAGAATCATGGTTAATTGAAAAAGCTTTAAGGTGGTGTTACCACATTTGGCTTGCTAATTCCCCATTTTTATTCCAAAGCTGCCTGCTTCTCTTTGACAATGCTTCCCAATTTCATCTCAGATTTTAACACCCAATTTCTTTTTTTAAAAAAATAAAATTTTATTAAAACTGTGAAACACAACTATAAACTGTTAAACTATAAACTGTTAAATTTCTGACATGAACAGGAAAAAATGGTAATGAAAATTGTTGATGAAAGTATTTGAAAGGGAACATATTTGAAGAATGAAGAGAAACATATTTGAAGCATGCTGGCCCTGATTCGGATAGCCAGAATCTTTCCAGATCAGGTCTGATTCGGGTAATTTACCCGAATTGGAAACCTGAAGCGCACAGCCCTAGTCGTAATTGGATTCGTGCCCACCTCTACCTGTGAGCAGATACAACTGAACCTTTCTTCTCTTTCATTTTATGTGGAGTTCGTTTCCCCCCTTTTTCTTTTCTTTTTTTTGTATTACTGAACTGTTTTTGTATTACTGTACACTCAATTTTTCTTTATGCGTGAGTTGAGCAATTCTCATATTAATGCACATACACCCAAACATGTGATATTAATCCCATATTATCCAGGTACTTGTCTGGTCCCCAATTTCATTAATGAAGTGAACTGGTGTTGGCTGTTTCTTATAAACAAATGTATGCACATACAGGCAGGATACACATGCATTCATTATTATCCCCACAACAACAATCACCCTTTGAGGTAGGTGAGGCTGAGAAAGTGCCTAGAAGCTGTGACTGACCCAAGGTCACCCAGCTGGTCACCCACCAGTGGAGGAGCTGGGAATCAAACCCGGATGTGAATAAGGCTTATGCCATCCATATTAAGCAATAATCACTTTCAGGCAGGGAAGTACACTCGAAGAGACTTCATTCTTATTTGATTTTAACTGAGCGCCAAAAATCTAATGTAGCTACGGACAGATAGATGGGCACGTGAAAACAGCTAGTGAACATATTTGCAAGACTATTCTATTGCATAAGTGCACACCAGAGTGTACAAGCACTCTTGGGAAGGTAAACCTAATAAATTTTAATAAGTCTAGGAGGGTGATAGCCAAGCAAATCTTGCTATGCCAAGGGACAGTCCACAAAATTCACTATTTGCTCTAATGGCAAACATCTGCTGAAAATTCACTATTTGCTCTAATGGCAAACATCTGCTGAAGGTCCCTGGCCCCAGGGAGGCCTGCCTGGCATCAACCAGGGCCAGGGCCTTCTCAGTCCTGGCCCCAGCCTGGTGGAACGCTCTGTCTAATGAGACCAGGGCCCGGCAGGATTTATTGTTTTTTCGCTGGGCCTATAAGACAGAGCTATTCCACAAGGCGTATGGTTGATGCTAGGTGGAGCCCTCCCCCGTCCAGTCGAGCATAGTCTGTGCCCTCCCCACTAGTGACATCCTCCATCTGTTGAGCTCCACTGTAAATGCTCTGGTGAAGGTGAAAGGGAGGTGCCTTGTGTATGCGTATAATGCATTTTATTATACCACTGAGTATATGTGTATGTATATATATATATATGTGTGTGTGTGTGTGTGTGTGTGTGTGTGTGCGCGTGTGTGCGTATTTTAAATGTTAGGATGTTTATATATTTATAATTTTAAACTGTGTAAATTGTTAGATGTATTTTAAATGTAAGTAAATTGTAATCCACCCTGAGCCTGCTGGTGTGGGGAGGGCGGAATATAAATCTAATAAATTAAATAAAATTAAAATATGCCCACACAAGGGAAAAGATGTGCATTAGAAAAAGCTGTAAGGAAGCAGATGAGCAGTGGCAAATACAATCACTGCAATACAAACCCACCCCATGCCCTTCGGAATCCAGATGAACTGTAGTGCAGACATGTCCTAAACCTTGAAACCAGCCCAGGCAGCCAAAAACACTGGCTCCTGTCTGAGCCCCATTAAAATAAATATGATTCACTCAGGAGTGAATGAGTAACATGGGAGGGGAAATGTTGATTCAATACAGACTCTAGCTATGCAAGGAAAAGTGCCTGGCAATTTTTTTACTCCTCATGCTACTTGTTGATGTCTGGAAATGACAAACACAGCTGATGGATTCATTGCATTTTAATTTCAATTTCTGATTGTATGTAACAGCAACTTAATATGCTTCTGGCTCCCTTATGGTTCTAATCTCTGCATTGCTGCATAGTAACCTTGCTGACCCTGTAACAGCTTGAGTACTCAGTCTTGATGGAGAGCATGGGCCAATGGGGCATTCTAAGGATAAGGGTTGGGTCTTAACATGAACAGGTGCCTGTCCAGCCATAACTGTGATATTCTGAAACATTGCCAGCTAGCAGCAGCTTAACCGTAACATACAGAAGGCAAAAATCAAGCGCCAAACAACAGCTCACCCAACAACATTTGTTGTTGTTGGGTGAGCAGCAGCTTAACAGCATGCCTGACTTTATCAAGAAATGTTGTGGAGGGAAGTTCCAAGTCATATAGAAAAATAACTGTGCAAGCCCCTTAAGTACTTTTACCAGAACTTGGTATTTTCAATTGCCATTGCATTCAAAATTCCTATCTATAAAGTAGGCTATAAAGTACAGGGGGTGGAGGGGCTATATGCATCTAGTGAAGGAACCGTCACAAACAGCCAAACGGTCATTTCTTTTAGTAACACAACCCACCTACCAAAGAGACAAGGCCACTTTTCTAACTAAACAGCGGCTTGTCTCTTTGGCAGTGGGAACTCTACAGTGAATAGCTCTGACTATGCGCATAGCTGGAGTCCTGTCTATTTGACTATCAGCTAATAACATTGCTGTATAGGCTGAAGATGATGTTGTTAAAATCTTTCCAATAGGCCTTTCGCCTCTGATGTCAAATGAACCTGAATCTTACCTAGATTAAGCTGGGTAGATTAGTTTACCCTCATGCAAACACTGGAGAAGCTCCTACTCCTATCCTGCCACTCCACTGAGCAAAATTTGAATCCCACATTGGCAGTACACAAGGTCTAACATGACCAAGGGAGTTTCCATCCCAAAGCCAGGGTTAGAAGCCAGACTAGAAAGGATCTAGATTACCAATCTTATTCAAAAACTCATAGAACTGAGAGACCTCTTCAAGACTTGGTCACAAACTTTGGTGGCAAGGGGGAATCTGGCAGCTAGATAAAACACTGAAACTGGAGCCAAAATAGGCATGAGGTGGAACCAGAGCAGATCTCATGAGTTTTGGATTGGCTGAAGGTTGGAGCCCAGATAAAAGTATCTATTCACCTAAAAATGGTTGAGCAGGGAAAAACAGCTGCATCGCTTGCCTTTTTGGCCAGGATATGTTGGCAACCGTACTAGTCAGTAGAAGATTCTGGAAAGCAACATCATACTAATGATTACTATGTATCTTATTGAACGACTTGGTGGACAAAATGCAATCTGTAATGCATAGGAGATTGTGCCAGAGTAGCACTTGGCTGGCTGCTAGAGACTATGACTTCTAGCAGAAACATGAGACAGTCTATTAATTACACTTCAAAACTGTGAGTCATTGTTGTAAAAGAAAAATACTACATGTCATTATGGACTTTCAAAGATTAATTTGAAAGTTTGAGTACAAGATCCTAGATTGCACGGCTGTTCAAAAGCAACATGTTGTAGTTTATAACAGGAAGCCCTACAAAATAAAGTAGTATTTATATCAAAATAACTGTGGAGGTATGGGGCCCAGTTTGCTACGAACAGAGCAGAATAAACAAAGCTTAGCATGCGCGGAGTTGTGGTGCAAGCCTTACATCCTTTTGTGTTGCGGGAACAGCAGTCACACAATCCGTGCTTAACAAAACTGAACTTCTACCCAGAAGATCTCATGCATAACCTCAGGGGTCATTTCGTAGAAAAAGAGCTGCAGGAACTCATTAGCATAATTCATTAACAACTCATTTGCATATGCCACACTGCCTGACATCACCTATCCTGGCTGTTTTGGACCCAATTCTGGCCATTCAGGGCTGAAACTGGGCCCAAAATGGCCAAAAGGGGCTGAAAATGGCCAAAAGGGGCCCAAAATGGTCAGGATTGGGCCGCTGTTGAGAGGGAGAGTGATCCACCACTCATCAGAGGCCCAATCCTGGCCATTTCAGGACCAATCCTGGTTGTTTCGGGTCTGATCCTGGCCATTTTGGGCCCGAATTGGGCTGTTTTGGCCCTCATCCAAGCCAAAATGGGCCCAAAATGGCCAAAAATCATGTGGGTAGAGCCACCTGACATGACCTTTTGGGAGAACTGCCGGAACTGCGTTCCTGCGCATTCCCCCTCAAAATGAGCCCTGCATAACCTAGACTGGTGCAAAGAACAAAGTATCTATCTTCTTCCAGCTTGTCTTTCGGGCCTAGCTCATTGGTGAAAATAGCTTCTTCACAAAGAGAATCTGTAAGAGTGGATTCGGTTTCATTTTCCCGGCCATGTCGGACGCTCCTCTCTGCAGGTCCGGGAGGAAACATCCGAGCAGCCTGACCGGGCGGTTGACTCGCGAGGGTTAACCCCCAGGACTCCCAGTGAGGGAGGCAGGGTCCGGAGCGCGGCGGGAAGAACCCCCTGAAAGCAATGAGGGGGTAAATTGCCCATTTGCTCCAACGGAGGCCGGCAGACTTGCGCAGCACATCGCGTGCAGCCGGGCCATGGAGAACGGCAATAAGCAGATTTAAGGTGAAAACCTGTAAGTAAGTGAATCCCTTCTGATTTCTAAGCGTATGCGAAGGATTGGTGGGAGTTGAAGCTAAGAAGGTGCGGATTTCTTCCCCTTCACGGAGTTTCGGAACTTAGCTGGCGCCCCCCCCCCTAAGATGGCGACAAAAAAGCAGAGCCCTGCAATGAGTAAATCGGTGAAGGCGATGTTACAGGGGAAGGGGGAAACTTTGGAAGAGATGGTGAGACGAGCAGTCTTTGAAACTATGCAGCCCTTTGTAGCGAAGTTAAATGAAATGGGGCAAAAGGTTGATTCAGTGGAAAGCGAAGTGAAAACCATTAAAGAAACAGCGTCTGGAGCAGAGCAGTCTGCACGCGAAAACGCAGTACTCATGAAAGCAACAAGTAAAGAAGTGAAGCTCTTGGAGAATCAAATAATAGTATTGCAAGTGGACCGTGCCCAAACGGTACTGAGTCTTCAGAATGTAAAAGAGGAGCAAAGTGAAAATTTAAAAGATTTGGTGTCGGAACTTTTGGCATCATTCGCAAAGGCAACTAAAGAAGAGTTAAAAAGCGATATTTTGGAAGTCCGTCGGACATCTTCAAAATATGCAATGAAGCGTCAGCTGCCTCGCGAGATTATTATTGACTTTTCAACTAAGAAGACTCGGGACACCATCTTATATAATTCGTACAATGTGGACTTGGACTATTTGGGCAACAAGGTTAAAATATTGAAGGATGTTCCATTTTTGGCTCATAAAAGAAGATTTAAGTATAAAAGACTTGCGGCTTTCCAGAGGAAATGTGATGTAAAATACAAATGGTTGTTTCCGGAAGGCATTTGGTTCAGATATAAGGTTCAAACCTACAAGATTACATCGGAAGTACAGCTGACAGACTTTTTGTTCAACCATCAGGAATTTCAGCAAGAAGAAAGTTCAAAGTCTGAAGGGGAAAGTGGGGGGGAGGAGAGAACGAGCGCAGCTGCTGTAGCTGCGCAGAGACAACTGAGACCGAGATGCGGGGGGGGGGGGGGGGGAGACCTGATCCTGAATATAGTTTGTATTGTATAAGATCTACCAATCTGATAGCATATTAGAAAGTTAACTTTTAAGAAAAATTGCAGCATGAAGGGAATACAAGACATGTAGAGTAGTGGGCGTTTTTTGTTTATATGTTGTTCTTCCCTTTTCTCCAGTCCCCCCTCTTTCCCTTATATCTTTGTAGTCTTTTGTAGTTTTTTATGTTAGATATTAAAAATAAAAAATTATATATATATAAAAAAGAGAGAATCTGTAAGAGTGAAGAGTTCTGTAAAACTGCTTTAAGACTGAAATAAAGCACAATGTTGAAAAACGCATTAAGAGTCAACACATCTTAGATTCAAGTTTGCTTGTCCTTTTTCATTGGTGAGGGCAAGCTCAAATATGCTACCTTTTAAATCATTTTTCACTCCCTGTGTCCCAGAGTAATGCCTGGAGTACCCTAGGTAAATTGTAGATGATTAAAACAGCCTCTACAGGCTTAACCCAATATGGAATTTACCCAGCTGGCACTGGGTAAATTACTTTTTAGTGCATTTGCAGATCTCCGTCTGGATTCTAAACTGGAGAACGAATGTCACAGCTGCTGGTCTTACTTATTTGTTGAGTTTATTTAAAATTATTTATATGCAGTCTCACCACAAAACTATGTCCTAGGTGATTCACAATAACATAAAAGAATCCACAGCTAAACACAAACTCTTAATTAGACAAGCAGCACTAAACATAAAATCCACTAAAACAATTAAGGCAACTAAAGCACCAGAAGCATTTCAAAATAAAAAAATATTAAATCATAACAAGACATCTTTAAAAAGCAGTCAAATATGCCTACTTATGTGCAAATACCAACAAATGTCCTAATCTTCTAGGCACTGAAAACACACAGGCTGTGACATCTGTATTTTAAGGAAGAAACACAGTATTTCAACTTGGATGTGATAAAGTCTAGCCATGGGGCTCTTCATGCTTTATAGGCAACAGCCAACATTTAGTTGCATTACAGCCGATTTATGAATCATTTGCTTTTTAGTTATTCTAGTCCTCATTATTCATGTTCATTGCTACCCACACTTAACCTTTCGACTCTAATTCCTAGTTCTGGAAGATACACACAAAGACTTTGTTCTTTCTGACATGCCTTATCATTTTTATCTGTCATCTATTTTCCCAACCATTAGAAGATCCCGAGCACTCTGTATCTATAATCTGTTTACATTCTTCTCATTATGTTGTTCTAATGTTCTTCTTTCAACTCTGTCTTCCTTTTGGGGTTTTTTCCCCCCCCTTGTATCGTGCCCTTTGCCTTTCATGAGCCATTTTTTTTTGCCTGCCACACTGTACAATATGGCAGTTAACATCACTTGTGGAATAATTTACTTTGCAAGGAATCTTGAGGTAAATTCTAATGTGCACTACAAGGATATAAGCTCATGTATGTATAGCTGGTGACAGATTTGGGCCCTTTAGAGATTTTATTTAAATGGAAACTTTAAAAAAAATACCTCTAATGCCGTCATTAGTTCCAAAAGTTGGTTTTTATATGGTTGTAAAATATTGGCCCAAGCCAACGAAAAGTAGTTTGCGTGACTCCACTAACACAGTCAGGCTGAGTATGTTGGCACATGTTGGATTTCACATGTTCATTTATACCTTGTTTAGTGTTTCTTGGTGTACAAAGTTCTCTGTGTATTATGGAACATACATGTAGCCTCTATTGCTTGAAGTCAGTTTCTAGATGATGGAGGGAAGAAAATCCATCCTGCTGGGCTAATTGACAAAGGCGTCCCACATACCTGGTATGGATGGCATTTTCAAAAGAAGTAAGATGAAGTATAAACAGATTGTGACTTGATTATACAGGGAGTGATGCTTCTGCAATACTTATCTTGGCAATTCCTAGCTACTTTGTAATCTAGCCCCACCCAATTATCAGCCTATCAAATCCAATGTTCCTGTGGGGGGGAAACTTAGGAAAGTCCTCTCAGTTTTATCAAATCAAACAAGACAGCATTGATGGTTGCTGTGGGTTTTCCAGGCTGTATTGCCGTGGTCTTGGCATTGTAGTTCCTGACGTTTCGCCAGCAGCTGTGGCTGGCATCTTCAGAGGTGTAGCACCAAAAGACAGAGATCTCTCAGTGTCACAGTGTGGAAAAGATGTAGGTCATTTGTATCTACTCAGGAGGGGTGGGGTTGAGCTGAGTCATCCTGTGAGAGTTTCCCAGGGTGTGGAATGCTAATGGCGGGAGGCTTCACTGTATCCTGAGGAGGTTCTTTTGCATATGGATTGGTGCTTGATGTGCTAATCTTCTCTGCAGGGCTATTGTCGGGTATAGAGTGTTTTGTTAGCCTGGTGTTTTTCAGAACTGGAAACCATGCTCTGTTCATTCTTAAGGTTTCTTCTTTCCTGTTGAAGTTTTGCTTATGCTTGTGAATTTCAATGGCTTCCCTGTGCAGTCTGACAAAGTAGTTGGAAGTGTTGTCCAGTATTTTGGTGTCCTGGAATAAGATACTGTGCCCTGTTTGAGTTAGGCTATGTTCAGCCACTGCTGATTTTTCAGGTTGTCCAAGTCTGCAGTGTCTTTCATGTTCTTTTATTCTTGTCTGGATGCTACGCTTTGTGGTCCCGATGTAAACTTGTCCACAGCTGCAGGGTATACGGTATACTCCTGCAGAGGTGAGAGGGTCTCTACTGTCTTTTGCTGATCGTAGCATCTGTTGTATTTTTCGGGTGGGTCTGAATACTGCTTGAAGGTTATGCTTTTTCATAAGCTTTCCCATCTGATCAGTAATTCCTTTGATATATGGCAAAAACACTTTTCCTGTAGGAGACTGTTTTTCCTTGGTTGTTTGATTCATCCTGGGTTTGATTGCTCTTCGGATTTCATTTCTGGAGCAGCCATTTGCCTGAAGTGCGTGGTTTAGATGGTTAATTTCCTCATTGAGAAAGTGCGGCTCACATATCCGTCTTGCACGATCCACTAATGTTTTCATTATGCCTCTTTTCTGTCGGGGGTGGTGATTGGAGTTTTTGTGTAAGTACCGATCAGTGTGAGTTGGTTTCCTGTAGACCTTGTGACCTAACTGAAAGTTTGCTTTGCGGATGACCAAGGTGTCCAGGAATGGGAGTTTTCCCTCGATTTCTTTCTCCATTGTGAATTGTATGTTCAGGTGGATGTTGTTGAGATGATTCAAAAACCCCATCAATTCTTCCTCCCCATGGCTCCAAATGATAAATGTATCATCCACAAACCGGAACCATACACTAGGTTTGTGGGGTGCTGATTCTAGAGCTGTTTTTTCAAAATGTTCCATGTAGAAGTTTGCTATAACTGGGCTGAGTGGGCTCCCCATGGCCACCCCATCCATCTGTTCATAGAATTCATTGTCCCATTGGAAGTAACTGGTTGTCAGACAATGGTGGAATAAGGCTGTTACATCCTCTGGGAAAATCTGATTAGTAAGTGCAATAGTGTCTTTTACTGGAACCTTGGTAAACAGGGATACAACATCAAAACTGACAAGTATGTCTTGTGGATTGAGTTTCAGAGAACTGATTTTGTTGATGAAATCTGCTGAATCTTTGATGTAAGACGAGGTTTTCCCGATGTGGTCCTGCAGGAGATCTGCCAGATGTCTAGCTAATTCATATGTCGGTGAACCAATGGCACTCACAATGGGTCGGAGTGGGACTGAATCCTTATGTATTTTGGGGAGTCCATATAGTCTAGGTGGCTGTGCTTCAGTCTTGCATAGTTTTCTGTGCATGTCGGGATGTAGTGAGGAATTCTTGATCAGCGCATTTGTTAGCCTGGTGATTTTGCAAGTGGGATCTCGTTTTAGTTTTTTGTAGGTGGAGGGGTCCAGGAGTTCCTTAATCTTCTTTTTGTATTCCTCTGTTTTCATGATCACTGTAGCATTGCCTTTATCAGCTGGTAGAATGATGATGTCTGGATCTGCATTGAGGGTCTTGATGGCATTTCTCTCCTTGCGTGTTATATTGCTGGTGGGAAGCTTTGCCTTTCGTAGAATCCTGGCTGTCTCTCCTCTTATTTCCTCAGCTTCCTCTTCAGGTAGATGACGAATGGCAGCTTCTACATTTGCAATGATGTCTTCCACAGGAATTCTGGTGGGAGTGACTGCAAAGTTTCCTCCCTTTGCCAAGATGGAGGTTTCTTCTGGTGAGAGTTGACGGTCTGTCAGATTGATGACAATGCGTGCATTGTCGAGCATTGGGCTTGTCTGTCTTTTTTCCTGTAGTTTGTTAAACTTCTGCTTCTGTCTGGATGTGTGGTTGGTAAAAACTTGTTCCATCTTCCTGTAGGTGAGATTATCGACCTTGTCCCAATCCTGACTTCTCATTTTATGGCTGGTGTTGATATGCAAGCAAAATAGCTCCTTGTCTGTGGCAGCAAGTTCTCTGCGGGTAGTGTGGATTCTTTCACGTAAGAGGGCCTGTTCTAGACGGTCATAAATGCGGTTCGCCTGTGTGGTTTTGAAGATTCTTTTAGTTGTGAGAAAAGATGGAATGGTTCTTGTGTCCCTGCAGCGTAGGAGAAAGGTTAAAGAACAGAGTAGATGTGCTTTCTTGTTCTGAAGTGTTTCCAATCTCCGTGTCTGTTGGAATGTTTCCTCCCTGTAGGAGGAGGAAATCCAAAGAGCAATCAAACCCAGGATGAATCAAACAACCAAGGAAAAACAGTCTCCTACAGGAAAAGTGTTTTTGCCATATATCAAAGGAATTACTGATCAGATGGGAAAGCTTATGAAAAAGCATAACCTTCAAGCAGTATTCAGACCCACCCGAAAAATACAACAGATGCTACGATCAGCAAAAGACAGTAGAGACCCTCTCACCTCTGCAGGAGTATACCGTATACCCTGCAGCTGTGGACAAGTTTACATCGGGACCACAAAGCGTAGCATCCAGACAAGAATAAAAGAACATGAAAGACACTGCAGACTTGGACAACCTGAAAAATCAGCAGTGGCTGAACATAGCCTAACTCAAACAGGGCACAGTATCTTATTCCAGGACACCAAAATACTGGACAACACTTCCAACTACTTTGTCAGACTGCACAGGGAAGCCATTGAAATTCACAAGCATAAGCAAAACTTCAACAGGAAAGAAGAAACCTTAAGAATGAACAGAGCATGGTTTCCAGTTCTGAAAAACACCAGGCTAACAAAACACTCTACACCCGACAATAGTCCTGCAGAGAAGATTAGCACATCAAGTACCAATCCATATGCAAAAGAACCTCCTCAGGATACAGTGAAGCCTCCCGCCATTAGCATTCCACACCCTGGGAAACTCTCACAGGATGATTCAGCTCAACCCCACCCCTCCTGAGTAGATACAAATGACCTACATCTTTTCCACACTGTGACACTGAGAGATCTCTGTCTTTTGGTGCTACACCTCTGAAGATGCCAGCCACAGCTGCTGGCGAAACGTCAGGAACTACAATGCCAAGACCATGGCAATACAGCCCGGAAAACCCACAACAACCGTCGTTCTCCGGCCGTGAAAGCCTTCGACAATACAACAAGACAGCATTGATTTGGCTGTAAATTCCAATGGTAGCAGTGGAAGCTAGCTGAGATACCTCTGCGCTAAATCAGGAGCTATTTGTTTACAACAACTAATCTGGAAAATCTAGGGGGGAAATTTAGCGTGGTAAATTCTCTCACTCTTGCTTACCTTTATCATATATAATATATAATAAAGCAGCAACTGGCTATTTCTGTACTTGCTTTTTCGGATGCAGAACATTGCCCCCCCAAAATTGGTATTCTTTGTCATATAGATATTGTTAACCCCTTACCAAACAGCAGCTGAGAAATAGAGTATATTGCTTATTTCTATTTCAGGAACCTGCTGTGAAAGCTTCAGAGGGTAAAACAAGACACACAGCTGCTGCTGAAAATGGCATCCTGTGTTGAGTTATTCTTGCAATATGTAAGCCCACTGACGGTTTTGTGGCATTATCATTTTATACATTTCCCTGCCCAGTCTACATTATTAGGTGCTACAGGGAAATGAAGAGAAAACACAACATAATGATGACACAATATAGGGAATATATAAAGGAAATGGAGGAGAAAAAAAACTCAATACAGGACTGCCATTTTCAGTGACAGTCTCATGTTCAGACAAGGCTCCATTAGCTCTGTTCTTATACTATGATTATCTTTGATGCAGTATGGAATGCACTATAAATACATTCCATTACTCTTTTCTATTGTTGGGAAAGTGATATTGGCTGTACATGCATACAAAATAAGGATGGGATTTTGAAGCATAATTTTCATACTGAAAGCAAAAGCAGCATATGGAGTCATCTTAGAAACAGCCATGGAAGAAAATATGTATACTTGTGCAGAGAAGCAGCCTCATATCTTATCCAAATAATGCCTAGGTTGTTGAGCTTTTGAGACAAGTATACGCGTTCAGTTCTCTCGAAAGCTCTACAAACTAGGCATTATTTGGATAAGATAGGGGGCTGCTTCTCTGAACAAGCCACACAAACAGATAGACCGAAGTAGGCTAAGCTGTCTTTTTCATTGCTTCTCTTGCCTCATTTGTCCCTCCCATTGAGAACTTCTTGCCAAGCCAAAGCTTCCTCTATCTCAGGGAAACCACCCTCCAAGCATGGCTCACATTCTTGTCCAGCAGCACCCCGTTCACTATATCAGTGCCTATGATACTAAAAATGAAACCTGTCTTTCCCCCTTGTGGATTATAGTAACCCCCAAGATAAGAAACAAGCATTAACTACGTTCTTTCCCTCTGAAATTTTATCCCAGAAGTTTCAATGTTAAATCCAAGTTAGATGGATTTATTATTGGCAGCTTCCAGCTCCAGCCCACTCAGGCTGACGAAGTTAGCTAGGGGCTGCCAGAGAAGATTTTAGGGATTAGAAATGGAAGACCGGAAGAGACTGGATAATAACATGCTCTCCCCAAACTTATCTTTGCTGGAAAAATAGGGATGTGAGAAAAGTACAAGTTGGGGAGATTTTTTTTCCTAGGGGAAAGGTGCTGTGGGTGAAACCCTTATATTGGAAAGTTCCATTTCAGTATGAGCAAAGAGATAATCTGCTCCTGAATTAAGTGTGTAGGACACAGGAAACTATAGTTATTCAATGAGGGTAAGAAGCACTTGGTTCATCCACAGAGGTATTTTTTCTTCCACAGCTCAATTGAAAGTAAACTACTGGGCTAAAACTTAGAAAGTAAATAAGAAACTGAGAAAGAAATTAATACACAAATGCCAGAAGGGTTGGCATGTTAGTTCGTTGTACAACCCCCAAGTATTCTGTGCCTCTTTAAAGAATTATTATAGCTAGAGCTTATATCATCAGTTGTATGAACTGAATACTCAGTCAGCAGATATAGCTAACTGTACACATAGATGTACAGAAGAAAAATGTGGACACTGAGATTATAAAGCCATGGTATGCAAGAGGTACAGCTTGTGACGTTTCTCTGCAAAAGTCAAAAAATACAAGCTCAGCTCACTCCAACTGGTCTAACAGTGTCCATTTAAGCTGTGGTTGATGCAATTACATCGATTAAGCAATTGTTTATCAGCAATTATCTATGGTAATAAATCTGATTGAGGTGCCTTATTTATAAAAGAAGTAGAGGAATTGAAACATGATTAAAATGCACTCTGCCATGGAACTATGATTCCTTTCAATGAATAAATAATGTTAAAGAAGTGTAAAATAAAAAAGTCAACCCATATGTCAATATCAATCCATATTGTGCTATTAGGAACTAACTCTGTGTCTACATGTGTGTATGAGAAAATTGGTGACAAAGTACCTTGAACTGGCACTGATAAGATACAGAGAGCATCTTCATGTTTTTGTACCATTGTATTTTTGCAAAATAGTAAAGCGTCCAGTAGCACCTTTAAGACTAACCAACTTTACTGAAGCATAAGCTTTCGAGAACCACAGTTCTCTTCGTCAGATGCATGTGACGGATGCATGTGATTAAGAAAACTGTGGTTCTCGAAAGCTTATGCTACAGTAAAGTTGGTTAATCTTAAAGGTGCTACTGGACTCTTGAATATTTTGCTACTACAGACTAACACAGCTAACTCCTCTGATCGTATTTTTGTGCCATCAGTCTGGTACAGTTGGGAATGTTTCTAGTAATGATATATCATGAATAAATAAGTAGAGGGTACTAAAAATTAGAGAGTACATTAGTGCTGAATATGCCTAAGAATCTTAGCTTCAGGCTGCAGCCACAAATTTTGTCTCTCTTAAATATTAACCTGTCATGAAACTCCCATCATATTGTTCTAAAATGAGTCTCTAAGATGTTATTACCATGTCATGATGACAATGGTGTACACAGTACAGTGCTGACCGTAGCAAAAAGATGGATTGCAACTAGAGAAAGAAAACAGTCTTAAAAATCTGGATTTTTCTAGTGTGAGTTTGCTTGCAATTTTGTTCAGCAAAAGTAGGCAGCACTTTTGTTGGGAAGAAAGATGTAGATATTAGATAATATCAGATAGTAGATAATATCAGTATCAGTTAGATAATATCAGCAGTTCTCTGGAAGTATAATGGACAGTCATAAATGGCTGCAGATAGTCAGGCAACTAACACAATGAAGGTCTGAAGGACCACCCCTCCCTGTAAACAACTATTTTCCTTGCCACAACTTTTTCTCTCAGTCCTTCCTCTTCATGTGTTCTACCTTTGCCTGTTCCAGGCCATTTTCCCTTGCAGCCTCACCACTGATGAAAAGGATGGCTCAAAGCAACACAGAAAGCACCAAGACGCGTTCTTGTCCAGGTTTGTAGAGAAAACTAACTTTAAATGATAATCAGTTTGGAGCAGGGGATTAATTCAGTTATTGTTTTCCTTGGAAATCTTTATTGATTTTTTTGCTGCATGTTTGTGTCCTTTTAAGTGAATTCTGTGGCCTATGGTTATGTTGGTAAGCCACTTTAGGCTGTATAGAAATGACAGATACAGATGTTTCAAACAAATAATTAAAGTCCTGGAACTCTGTAACCTGTTACACACTGCAAATCTTTCCAAATGTGCTAGTATTTTGTATAACAGGTCTTCATACACTTTCCCCTTCTTCACCATACTCTGTTTACCAGACTACATGTTTCTCCAAAGTGAAATGCTATACTACAGGTGGACACAATAACTCTGAGAACCTGTGTAAGAATAAAAGAGTAGTCATACTCAATCACACTAATAGTCCATGCAGTCTAGCATCCAGTTTCCATCAGTGGCCAGTGGTTAAGAGCTGGAGAAGCAGGTTTGATTCCCCCACTCCTCATCTTGAAGCCAGCTGGGAGACCTTGGGTCAGTCACAGCTTCTAGGAGCTCTCTCAGCCCCACCCACCTCACAGGATAATTGTTGTTGTGGGGATAATAATGGCATACTTTGTAAACCACTCTGAGTGGGTGTTAAGTCATCCTGAAGGGTATTATATAAATCAAATATTATTATTATTAATGTTATTATAAGCAGGACCCACAGCCTAATGTTCTAGATGTCTGCCAGCATGAGACTGTCTACTTCCACCTCCTCCTGAACCACTTCATCAATGCAGACAGGAGGACCGAAATATGAAAAGAAGGGAAGAGGCTGTGTTTGGGGATTACATATTCCATTTGGAAAAGAGCCCACAAATGCCTATCTGCCTAGGAACTGTAACGGTAATGAAAATATTATCAGTGAGGGCTATTGCAACATCCAGCAGCTAGAACAGAAAAATCCTCCACCTCTTCCCTGTCTTTAAATATACATGTTCAAAAAGTCAAAGCTCCAGATCTCAATCTGTATCACCGCTGCAGATTTCAAAATATTGACTAATCAATCATCCCTTCTATTGCCTAGATTAGAAAAGCAACTTAGTAGTACAGAGGTAGGCAGAATACTTTGCTTGGCAACCAGGGCCAGATCTCCAGCCAGACACTAGCTGCACTGCCGGGGTCAGGCATGCCTTACGCCTGTCGTCGTCTCCCAGACCTGCTCAGCCACTGACTCTAAGACAAGTCCCCGAGATGCTGGCAGCTCCACTAGGACTTGGCATACTCCATGTCTGATCAAATGCAACCTTAATCCCCCCCACACACACACACATACACACCCTTTTTGATTGCAAGCACATTGTTTTCACTTGCGTCAAAAGGCTTCCCGCGATGCAGGAACTCATCATCATTTGAGTCAAATATCAAAATTCAAACTTGTTTGCTATATAATCCTTTATTACCCTTATATATAATGTTTGTTTAAAATAATCCTTGGAATGATATTCATCTTTAAAATATTAAGATTTCTGACTTTGATGCAAGTTTCAATATACTTTTTCGAGGATGAACTAATGAATTACTGATACGGCTTATATGCAAAAGAAAGAGGTGCCATTGTACATAAGTCTATTTTCCTATAGGAAAATGACCAAAATACAGTTCTACATCACTTGGCTGTGATAGATAAGGAATACTGAAGTAGCAATAATAAATTAATGGCTGTACAAGATGAAACCCCAGTTGCTCAGACGGCTGTCTCCACATAATCTGTATTTTATACAAAAGGAGAAAGAACTCTATGGAATTTCAGCTGTGACCGGATAAAAACTGCCAACAAATTGTGATAAGGAAAGTCTAATGTGGTTATTAATCATGTTTATAGCTCCTCATTTGCTGATATATTAGCCCAAACTCCCTTTAATTTTTTAGAAAAATCACTGGTAGGTTCATTTAATAGAGCCCCTATTGTTGTTTCCAGTTTGTATTAATTAAAACTAATTGACTGTGATGGGTTTTACAATAAATCAAATAACTGTTTGGAAAAGTGGTTCATATGATGGAAAGCTTTTCAAACCAGAGGACTTGAAATAACTCTTTAACATCTTTAAACATCTTTACTTCCTACCCTTGTTCATATTATGTCTTTTTAATAGCTTAATAATTTTGCTAAGCAAAATTTCAAGCAGGCAATAATATAGGAAGAGTCATCTAAATGTTATGAGCACACTTCATATTTTCCCATTAGTCCTAATAATGTAGATTGCACAGAGTCACATAGAGCTGGTTTGTTTATATTTTGAGAAACCATGAATTTCCCATTCCTTATCTGGGATAGAATTTATAGCCTATCAGCCTCCTTCATTCCTTCATGGACCATTAACTCCTCAAGGCCCCATCTCTTGACAACAACTATTCTGGACATCCTTCTGCTTCCCAGGTTACAGTTGCCATTTCCACTCTAGCTATTGCTTTGTAGAAGTAGCAATGCATGATTATAAGAAATGGTCCATATATTATTTATTTATTTACAAAATGTATTAACTCACTCCCTTTTTTGCCCTCATCAGGGTCACCAAGGTAGTTAACAGATTAAAAACATGTCTTAAAAACATTTAAAATGTTTGCATCATTAAAGCAATTAAAACTGAAGCTAGACTACACATATAAAAATGTAAAAACAGCAATTAAAACATAAGGAGGGATCACTGAGGGAACACTAGATGAAATAAACAAAAAAACCCTTCACCTACTGGCAGAAGATGACAACAGAAGGGAACAGACTAGTCTCCCTTGGGCGAGAGTTATAGCGTTTTGGTGCCACGACCAAGTAGACCCTATCCCAGGTTGCTACTGACCTAATACCAAAATGTGGCAGCACATGAAGCAGTGCCTCAAAAAATGACTGTAGTGGTCTAGTAGGTTGATATGGGAGTAGGCAGTCCTTCAGGCATGCTCGTTCCTGATATGTATTGCTTGAGTAGGAATGAAGGCTCCCGAGGCCTACAAGACTATTGGTCTTTTGTGCTGGCAACAGCCAATCATAAATGTTGCCTTAAAATCCAATCACTGTGCTGCAAGTAGTTGCTTTGTATATAGTTCATGAAAATGAAGGATTCTAGCTGCTTACCTTGTATTGATTGTTGTTAAAAGTGGGTGTGGTTTCTGCAAGTATAAATGAGTTACTGTTGAGCCTGAGTGTTGTCTGTCTGCTTCCAGTTTCCAATAAAGATGTTTACTATAATAAAGAGCTGTTAATCTCAGTATATAATAGTTCCAAGCCATATTGGGCTTTATAGATCAACACAAACAACCTGAATTGTTCTCAGAAAGAGATTGGCAGGCAGTGTACATGAGCCATAGACTGGAGTAATATGGTCCTTACAACCTACGCCAGTCAACATGCTAGCTGCAGCATTCTGCACCAGTTGAAGTTTCCAAACACTCAACCACACAAAGAGTGTGTTGCAGTAATCTAATCTAGATATAACTAGGGCATGCACCACAGTGGCCAGGTCATTTCTGCCCAGGAAAAGCTGCATATAGCTAATCAGACAAAGCTGGTAAAAGGCACTTCTAGCTACAGCTGCCATCTGCTTATCTAGCAATAGGCCTGGGTCGAAATGCACCTCCAAACTAGAGGTAAGGTAAAAGTAGTCCCCTGTGCAAGCACCGAGTCATTACTGATCCATGCAGGGACGTCGCATCACAACGTTTTCTTGGCAGACTTTTTACGAGGTGGTTTGCCATTGCCTTCCCCAGTCATCTACACTTTACCCCCAGGAAACTGGGTACTCATTTTACCGACCTCGGAAGGATGGAAGGATGAGTCAACCTTGAGCCAGCTACCTGAACCTGGCTTCCACCAGGATCAAACTCAGGTCGTGAGCAGAGCTTGGGCTGCAATACTGCAGCTTACCACTCTGCGCCACAGGGCTCTTCACCCCCAAACTACGGACCTGTTATTTCAAGGGGAGTGCAACCCGATTTAGAACATGTGACATCCTAAATCCTGGGTCAGTCCTTCCACTCACCCATAGCACCTTCATCTTGTCAGAATTAAGTTTCAGTTTATTAGTCCACATCTGCTCCAAAACTGCCTCTAGGCACCAGTTTAGGGTTTCTACAGCTTCTGTGGGATCAGCCTGAAGTGCAAGCTAGAGCAGAGTGGCATCTGCATATTGGTGGTAACCCAGCCCAGTTTCATGTAGAACAAAAGAACAAAGAGAAAGCAAGCAGGTGCCCATAGGAAAAGGCCAAGGGGCTGAGCAGCAGGCCCTCATGCACTAACCTTCTGAGACCTACATTCCTGGTAGGACCAGAAAGACTAGAATTGCAATCTTAACAACCTGAGAGCAATCATCTTGGCCCAAACTCACCCAAATAACCTGCCGAAGAGAACCTTTTACCAAAGGCTTAAAAGGATATACACCACACCACAAAATAGTAAAGCATTCTATATCGATCCTGAAAAATAGCATTCTCTTACTATGTCTAGTCTAGGAGATCTTAAGACCTGCTACTAGGTCCTAAGGCACAAAGCAGTATTTATGGAGTCTTCTCCTTACTGGAAGAGCTACTTAAATTGGAGGGCATCTCCTTAAATTGGAAGAAGCCTTAAAAATGAGTCAAAAGAAAAGATGGGGTATAAACAAACAAACAAACAAACAAACTGCTCAGTGTGGTGGAAGAACAGAGGTAGAATCCATCCCAATAATGTTGTGGACACTAACTTTAGCATCAAATAAAAGTAAAAAAAAAGCTGGTGTATATAATTATTACCATATTGTGGCTATAGTCCTACGGGCACTTTTTGGGGGAGTGAGCGCCAATGAAAAACATGAGACTTGCTTTTGAATAGATCTGCTTAGGCTCACCCGCTGTATCACCGAAACTTGCGGTGGCATGGCCTGCTCCACAAACATGTTATGCCAAAGTATTTGCAGTGATGGTGATGCTATCTGATTATAGTCAGTAGACTTTAAATGGCTCAGATCCAAAGTTTTCTGTCCTAATGTGTTTGGGGATAACAGCCATACATTGGTACATAATTTAGCCCATGACAAGCTTTTCCCTAGATGCCATGACTTCATCCATCCAGTTATGTTCCTTGTCAAGTGATAACGCTCTAATTAGCTGTTGAACTTTGGTATCCTCTGCACACACTTCCCAATCCAAATGTTCACTTTATCAGTACAAAAGTGCTACATGATATCCTTGTTGTTTCAGGAGAGTATGCTTGCTATTCACTGATTACCCCTCAGTATTGAAGATAAGCCTTTGAAACCTCTGACGTCCCTTTCAAAATCCTCATACAGGCAACAAAACCTGTCTTCTTGGCCTCATACTGTAACTATCCAATTTATTACCATGGTGCCACTTTTTGTATAAAATACCTGAAGATTTTATTATGTAATGTTTGATTCATTTCACTCTGTCATTTTAACTATTCCACTATCAAGTAGAAATCCACTTCTTAGTAGTGATTGTGATTATTTACTCTGACATAAGCGTACTCTGAGATAAAATGAGGCTAGTAATGTCAAAGTGCTTCTTAGTCTACAATCTTGTACTAAATTTTCCACCTACTACTCACACAAATTACAATTTTATTTATTATGAGCCACTTTTATGTCGGATGGATTTTATTTACTTATTTATTTAAAACATCTCTATCCTGCCTTATCTCCTCAGACTCGAGGCAGCTAACAATGCAGCAACCCAGGATGGAAGGATACGAATTATACCAGCCCAAATTAACAAAATTAAAACACAGATTAAAATATACACATTAGAAATCTAAAAGCACTCAAGATTTAAAACACAGAAGGTTTCTTTTTAAATGCGGGTTTAATGAACTGGCAACAGTATGGCCAAATCTGCTAAAATAATTCAATCTCCACCAAATTCTGTCTGTACTACTAAGACTGCCTCAAATGCCTTCCTAAACATAGTGAGGGAAGGTGCCCTTCTCACCCACTCTGTCAAGCCATTGCAAAAGACTGCGCTAACGAGTAGAAAAAGTCCATGATCTCACTGTAGTCATACCATTAATCCTAAGAGAGGGCATCTTAAGGAGGATGCTGTCTGAAGAAAGCAGCTGGCACAAGGGGAGTATACAGGGAAATGTGGTTTGATAAGTGTGAGAGCCTGTGGCCATGAAGGGCTTTGCAGGCACCAGTACTTTGAAGTAGGCCCAGAAGAAAATAGATAGCCAGTTTAGTTGACACAGCATAGGAAACACCTTATAAAAGGGCAACATTCCCCAAAGGTTTAGTACCTTCTCCTGGCAAGGTTTTAATAGCCAGGATGGGCAAGGATCCAGTAGGAAGTGGTCTTCACAACTGTAAACATCAGTCAGGGAAATCAACTTGATGCTATCCGTAGAACTCTGATAAGAGGTCAACAGCAATATTCCCAGGACAAAATTTACTTCCAAGCTGGCATCTAAGTTAGACTGTATGAGAGAGACTTTCAGTGAAGAATCAAGCACAATTTTCACAGCCAATTTCCAAATCAGAATCTGAAGTGTGAGACCAGTATCATTGTGCCTTGAATGAATCTAAATGATTTTGCTGGATGAGATTCAGCCACTGCAACAGTGGCAGAAAGAAAGCTTTCTGTGCTACCATCACTCCCACCTCAGGCCCTATAGTGCATTTCTGACTGATTCAGCACCAGCGACACTCTAGTCACGTCCACAACTTCTGCATAACACCAGGACCCATGTAAACCAAGGAGCTGAAGCTTTCCATGTTGGTGGGAGTGGGTGCCAAGCAGCAACTCTGTCAATAGCACTCTGCAAACCAGTGTTCCAGGCTGATACCAGGGCCTCTAGTGTCCAGGCTCTCAAAATTTCCCAGAGCCATATTTGTATCAATTACCAGGAGCCAGTTTGTTGTAGTGGTTAAGAGAGCGCAGGACTCTAATCTGGAGAGCCGGGATTGATTCCCCACTCCTCCACTTGAAGCCTGCTGGGTGACCTTGGGCGAGCCACAGTTCTCTGGAGCTCTCTCACTCCCACCCACCTCACAGGGTGATTGTTGTGGGGTAATAATAGCATACTTTGTAAACCGCTCTGAGTGGGCATTAAGTTGTCCTGAAGGGCAGTATATAAATCAGATGTTATTATTAATGTTATTATTATCACTATATGTTTCAGCACAGCAATTGTGTCTGGAGATGACGCACTCTCCCCTGAAATTACTTCTGCAGCCCACCAGGATGCCAGAGACTGCCGCTGGTGCTGCCAGAGCAGCAGTAGCCTCAGGAGCAGCAATGTGGCCTGCCGAGAGGCTGGAGACCACCAGTGGGGCCACCGGAGCAGCAGCAGGCTCAGTAGACTCTGTTGAGGTTGCCAGAGTGCCAACCTTAGGAACAGCAGCACAGCCCACCAAGAGGAGGTCAATGTTGGCATGGCAGCATGGTAACATGGGCTAGTGGAGCCAGCCCTGCCCTGTAGAGTGACCATAGAGGGCCAGGGAGGGGTCAGGGGTGAAAGAAACTCCAAGGAAGCCCCAGATAGGCCACCAGCACTGGCAGTCACCCAGGGGGTGGGTCAGGCCTAGGCAGTGCAAAGTCTAGGGGAGAGGCAGGGATTGCCCCACCAGTAAGGGCCTATGAAGGTAGGCTCAAACTGGAGGCTAGTGAGAAGTAGCTAGAGAAAGTGAGAGAGTAAAAGCAAGTGCATGGCAAGGAGAGAAAGAAGGGCAAGTTACAACCACCTCAGCAGAGGGAGAGTGAGAAGGTGCTATAAACCTCCTCCTCCCCCATGTCTGATGCCTACCCAGATACGATTTGACAAGGGATCCCCAGGTCCCTGGAGTCTCCTGGCGGGGGATTGGGAGCTGGTACTCACTCCAGTGTCCTTCTTTGTGCATGTGCGCTGGGCACGCATGAGCTCCCAGCTCACGTGATGACATCACTTCCAGTAGTGACATCATCATGCGGGGTCAAAGGGCATCTCCAGGTCAAAGAGGGTCTTTGTCCCAGCCACCGTGGGCTGCTTTTGCTGCAACTGCAGCCTGCTCTTGTTTAGCGCACAGGGGCCGCGGTGGCAAGAGCGGCCGGCGGTGGTGGCGAGAGCAGCCAGTGGTGGTGGAGGTGAGACTGAGAGCAGCCTGCTCTTGCCACCGCCATGTGATGCCTGCTGTTGCTGCTGTCACCCGCTCTCGCTGCTGCAGCCCCTGTGCGCCAAACGAAAGCGGACCGCGGCAGCAAGAGCAGGCGGTGACGGTGGTGAGAGTG